>NC_089543.1:3870650-4515759 GCF_040115645.1 Euwallacea fornicatus
CTCAGTGCAATCGCGTTCGGGAGATGGGATAAATCCCGCCTCCGGATCGTCTCTTCATCTAATATGAATTTCCAGTCAGTTTTGAAAGAGTCCGGGTTCCTGACAAGTGCAAAATACACTTTTGTATTTGTGACGTGTGTGGTGTTCGAGTAAATTGTCAAGTGGGTTGTTGGTAGTTATTATGTCGTACAGCAATTCGCCCTCGGAGCTCCATCAGGATGTCTTTCACTACAGTTATCCACATGGGTACCAGTACGTGTCTGGTAGGTGGTCTCATACCCGACTTTATTATTTTAATAGAAGGGGTTTAAATACTAATTTTTATCAGGTATTTTTGGGTGTCAAAAATGTAATCTCATATGACTTTTGCGGAAGTTTTAACAAATAATCGTGATATATTGTCTGAGCATTTTCCTTAATTTTTAAATGTTGAAATAGTGACTAATCTAAACTTTCTTGCAGAAAAGGTTGCATTGTAACCTCACGTTTGCGTTAGACTCCAATAAATTTACAAAAGTTTTACTCTAAGATTTCGCTGTGTGGTTACTGAAAATTTTTCATACGTATGCGCATAAGAGCAACTGAATCATTTCTTAAATGTATTGCAAAAATTATCTATTCCAATTTTTAATCCAATGTTGAGTTTACCTTCCAGCTTAATAAGAATTTCAAATTCTAAAAAAATTGTGTCTTCCGAAAGAAACTGTAACAGAGAGGTCTAACAGACTGACAGATTTTTTTCAAAAAATGTGTTGATTTAAACGAAAAAGTGGCGTAAGTGATCCAATACCCGGTTTCGAAAGTTATTATTATTATCAATATCAAATATCTCTGATGTATAATTCGTTGTTTTAAACGAAAATTCTGAGTAGATGAGTGCGTTTGCTGCTTCATTCGTAATGCTTTAAATTATTCAATTTCACGGAAGCATGAAGGGTATTACAATGAAAATCCTAGACTTTTCAGCAGTGAAAATGCGAAATTATTAAAATTTAATTTTATTAATTAACTTATTTTGAACCTTTATGTTTCCGAAACGAGTAGAATTAGATATATGAGCGCATATACCAAAAATTACAATCATGATGTACATTATTCAGTCAAACACCAAGTCAGTCAAGTACATTATTCAGTCAAGTCCATACACATCCCCTCATTATTTTCATAGTTGTACATACATATATTAATTTCTCCGACAATTTTATTAACCTTTTGTTATTCACCTTAATGACAATTACTGATTTTTTCTAAGAGAATTTTGCATATTAAGGCAATTACAATTTTATGTAACTTTTTGTACATATACATATGTATGTATCTAGTATATATATCTGTATATACGTATGTGTATTAAATATACAGCTAATCAAAGATAAAGACGCATGTGTGTATGCTGGCCTAACAGGTATCTCGTAAACGAAAAACGATGTGAAGTAAAGTAAAATGAAAAAGTGCGAAATTTGGAGGTCAACAGTTTACAACCTATTATTCTAAACAGAAAGGTGAAAATAAGAAGTCATTAACACCCTCTTCATGGGGAACCAAAATCTGTTGTCAGATTTTTCATATCATTTAAAGTATAAAATGTACAGCAGAAAATGTATTTTTTCTAATGAACGATGTCTGGTAACACATTTTTCGGTCAATCTTTGGTTCTGAGGTTTCAGAAACAAATTGTGTGACTATTAATAATTGTACTTGTTATAAAAAAATGGTTTCTGAAAATTTGGCTGTGTAGGTAATCCAAATAACTAAGAAACGGATATACGGACATCCTTATCTTAGGCACCATATACAGACTCGACTATTACTAAATAATATTGATATCCCACTTGTACCTGTATACTTCACCTTGGTGAGAAAACTTTGTACATCAAGTGGACTTTTCAGTTAAAAAAATTAATTAAAATAAAAAGTTACGAAAAACCGTTTTAAGTAAATCAATCTACAAACTGAAGATGATTTCTTGGAAAGTAAATAAGGAAATTAATAGGAAATAACTTTTAATATCCCTTTATGCAGAGCTAAAATTATCTTATTTATATACATATACAGGATGATAGAGCTTTATGTGAGGTCAATAAAATTTTATTGACGTTGTCTCAAAGGCTTTCACGAAAGGCAGATTGTGTGTTTATCAGATTTTATGAACTGAACCCGGGTGTGGGTGTAAACCTGGGTTATTTTTATTCATGAAAAACTTAACTATAACAAACTGTCAATTTTACATTTCATTATTTTTGAATAGCGTGTTTACTCATTAAATCAGCCAGAGCTACGTGAAATCAGGATAAGCATTTATCATATTTCTTACGTTTATTTAATTTTAAAGTAGTAATTTTCAATATTGTCAGTATACATGCAAAAAAACCTTGAACCCATGAATTAATCGACTATAAAAACGTACAAGTTCATATATCGGCATGTGAACGTATACCTAATGACTCCACATTTATCACATTTGTTAAGCAAATGCTATAAAGTCATTATAAAATCTTGATCAAATAAACAGAATCTCCGTACTACAAATTGTCGCATTTCTTTGGTTTTTTACTATGTTTTTTGAATAATATACAAAAATATTATATTTTATAGCGCCACAACATGCCCAGATGTCTTTCTTGGAAAAATAAACTTTAGGCCGTTTAAATAAGGTTTTAAGCTACTTTTGATCTCTCACGAAGGATTAAAATTGTCAATAAGCAACCTTTTCTTCTCTTTTCAGATGGCAGTACCATAGGAGGTGACGAATCAAACTTCTGGTCAAACAGCCCAAGGTCTGAATCTCCTTCACCTAACATCCTCCACGCACAAAATCAAATCGACAGTTCCTATTTATACTCAAATGGAGGTTGTGTCACACCCAATCACTACTCACCTTACAGAACGTGTAAGTTTTTACCCTTGGTGGAAATATTGTTGATGATGATTATTGCTTGCTATAGCCCTCACGGGGGAGCCAGGTTTAGGACCTCCATTTGTTAGGGTTGTTAAAAGGCGGAGTACGGCAAATAAGAAGGAAAGAAGGAGGACTCAGAGTATAAACAATGCGTATCAAGACCTAAGATCGTGTATACCGAATGTGCCAATTGATACGAAACTTTCTAAGGTAAGTTACTGGTGCAATTTCGCGGTTTTTAATGGTTGCAATAAAAGAGATGCTGGGTAGTTCTTTTATGGAGCTGTACTTGTGAAATTTATGGATTTTATATGTTTTTCCCTCCCATAAAAATCACATGGAAAACTTGCATAGAAATGTCATAAAATTCTTTCTAGCCCGTTGTATACCCTTTTGGAATGAGGTGTGACTATAACAATAACTCAAGGAATCGATTTTTTTAATAAATTTTCTAGAGTAAATCAAAATGGACTAGATTTATGATATTAACGGTATTTTTTCTATTTTTATAAAAGAGTAATAATTTTCAAAGGCAAAATAAAAAATTCGCGTGGCAAACAGGTTACTCAATATAGCCGTCTCCTCGTTAACTTTTTTATTGTTAACTGCAGAATCTTTTTTTATATTTCTTTTTTCTATCATTATTAAAAATAAACACTTATTTGGAATACACAGTTCTGTCCCAAGAAAGCATGAAGACGAAAGTTGTGCTTCTTTAACGATGCACCTTGTAAATTACGATTAAATGATATGGTACTTTTCATGCCGTTTTCAAATAAATAAGCCTCATGTCATTACCTCTAACTGTTTACATGCAAAGTAAAGATTTTTGTCCAATAAATATGCACATATGGAGCGTGCGTGTTGACCGTAGAGGGTTATTTCGTATATTTAAAACGCTTCTGCGGGATTTATTATAAAAAGTTTAAGATGCAATAACTTCTTTAAATTTTCTTCGTCTTGTCCAAAACATTTTCTATTCCAGATCAAAACCTTACGTCTGGCAACTTCATATATATCCTACTTAACAAGAGCATTAGAAACTGATGATACTCCAGGAACTTTCAAAGCGGAACTAGGAACCCTTTCTAGAAAATCATCCAACAGTAGCAATAGTAATAATAGTAGTCAACAAAGTAGTACCAATAGTCATCACTGTTCCAGCAGTAGCAGTCATGGATCACCAAAAAGTGACATTTCGGTAAGTGAAGTAAAATTCATGCGAAAATATGGGCACTTGACATGCATCTGTTCTATGGGAAATGTTTATGAAATCCGAATACTCTCTCAAGTGAAGTCAATCGTCGATTATGTATTTCAAGTCACTTAACAAGGCAATAATCAGCTTACTCTATATATCATTCAGTGGGCTGTGTTGACATATTTATAAGGGAAATAACTATTTGGTTTTACGCTACTGCTAAAAATTCTTTGCTACGAGTTGATATATTCATTAATTTGTAGTTCCTCTCATTAATTTGACGAGGGATCAATAAAAGTCACAAAATAAATCTAAATAAAGATCCCAAATCTAATTTCAGGTGATTATAATCTATTAACACCCTCCCCTCAATTTATCTAAGTGGGTTGGCATGTCCTAACATTCGCCAGAAGCAACCGCCATGACACGAGTCATTATCTTTGCCGAAGGGGCCTACTCAATCCAACCCCCTACCATAATTTTCCTCTAATTGAATTTGCTTCCCTATATCTCAGTTTGGTTATTTAGTCTAATATATCTGAAATTTTGTAAATTTGACGCATTATGGATTTTGTTGCTACATTGTTGTCTAAAGTAGACGTCGGCCTTTTATAGGAAGACCCATCCAATTCCAGAAAAGCAAAAGGACGTACGGGATGGCCCCAGCACGTTTGGGCTTTAGAATTAAAGCAAGAACAAGCTCTTTAGATTTAGCGAAAAAATTGTTATCAGTATTAACAACGGGGAGTTTGGAATATTATTAGAAGATCTGTATACATAGCATAATAATGTTAAAACTA
The DNA here is from genome assembly GCF_040115645.1 of Euwallacea fornicatus. NCBI lineage: Eukaryota > Metazoa > Arthropoda > Insecta > Coleoptera > Curculionidae > Euwallacea > Euwallacea fornicatus. The sequence continues at coordinate 3,875,551 of NC_089543.1, forward strand.
GGCTAATCGCCAATTTTTTTTATAGGTAGCACTCCTTTCATTGCAATAGCCTGCCAAAGATATTATGTAGTTATTATAATTTAAACAATGTGCTTTAAAATCGGTCCTATCCACGACTTAACCCATATAAAATAATAATTTGTACTTTATAGTTCATAGGTTTTTAGGTGCCAATAGGATGTTAATAAACCTGGAAGTCAAAAAGCTGTAAATTTGTGTTTGGGTTAATTCTCGTCTTTTCAGGACCGGAGTTGGCCTGGACGGCATTTGAATAACTACCTGACTCACACATGTAGACATGAACACTACAAAAAAAATCATTAAATCAATTAATTGATGAGTTGATCTAATTTTGTCAAATTTAATTTTCCATTTATTTTTAAAAATGATTTCAGTAAATATTTTATTCCCGATTTCGGCCCTCGGCCCATGATGTAAATATATTATCTGTTTTACTGGGAACCTAACCAGATGGCCCCCAATGTATACATTTACTTACCTGCACCTTAAGAGTTTTATATATTGTAGCGAGAGTAGAATTTTATAATTAGACTTATTATGTGCGATTTGTTTACATTTATTGCTTTGTTTATTCAGTAAGCAAAGAATAGAATTATAGCAATCCACCATTTTTCTAACTTATCAAGAAACTACCAATAAACAGCTACCTATATCTAAATATCTATTTTTATTTATTCCTTTTAATTAAGGCCCGGTTTTTAGGCAGAAAACTTGGTTCAAAAAATCAGATCATGCTGCGACAGGGGGCGTTTCCAATAAATTACCTAAACAGTAAATATAGACAAGCTGAAAACCGGTGTTAAATTTCCATCTGACATATGATTATTGACGCCCATCGGGTCTTCCCGTGTCGAAAAGAACAAAGATTCATTGAAGCTCTAACGCTGAAGAGGGATTGGATTTCATCCAATTGACTATGAGATGGATACAACACATTTATTGTTGCTATCATTCTAACTTTAGTCCAATTCAGGCGCGCTATTTTTATAAAATAATAATTAGAAAATGAGGATTTTCATTCAGAAGATTTAGAGGCAGGTGTCTATTAAATTTCAATAACAATTTATAAACTTAATGACATTTTGGACGCGAGAATGTTAAAGATAAGGCCACGTTCCGAAAAAAGTTCTGTTATCGACGTGGGTATTAATCGTATAATTTGATATTTCCAAACTGATTCCAACTAGTTCAAATTTAAATAAGGAAATACAAAATCGTACAAAACGTTTTATTAACATACTTTATATGGAAGACCTAGATAAATATTTTGATATTTTCAAAAGCCAAATAACAAAATCAATAGTATTGTGTACTGCAACTTTCACATAATGTAAAACAAAATGCAATAAGTAGACGTCAAACATTTCCCTACAGCTTCTGTGTCATTTCTGGGACAGCCTTAAACAAATCAGCTACTAATCCAAAGTCAGCTACTTGGAAGATAGGAGCTTCTGGGTCTTTATTGATAGCTACAATTGTCTTGCTATCCTTCATTCCAGCTAAATGTTGAATGGCCCCTGAAATGCCTACTGCAATGTACAGATCTGGAGCTACAATTTTCCCAGTTTGACCAACTTGCAGATCATTTGGTACATAACCTGCATCCACGGCAGCTCTTGAGGCTCCTACAGCAGCATTGAGTTTGTCAGCTAGATCATAGAGCAATTTGAAGTTTTCTCCTGATTTGAGACCTCTTCCTCCACTGACAACTACTTTAGCCCCTGTAAGTTCTGGGCGGTCTGATTTGCTCAATTCTTGACTGATGAATGTTGTTAGTTGTGTATCACAGCCCTCAACAGGTACTTTTTCCACAGCAGCAGATCCCCCCTCAAGTTTTGCAGGCTCAAAACTGGTACCTCTAACCGATAAAATTTTGACATCATCTAAGGCCTCTAAGGTCTGAATTGCATTGCCAGCATAGACGCTTCTGACGAAGGTACTAGGTGATTTGATGGCAATAACATCAGATACTGGAGACACATTTAACTTGGCAGCTACTCGAGGCAGCAAGGCCTTCCCAAAGGAGGAAGCTCCAGCTATGATGTGCCCATACTTGAACTGCTTTTGAGTGGCTACTATCAAGGCAGTCAGATTTTCAGCAATAGCACCTTTAAAAGCATCACTTTCAGCCACTAATATTTTGGACAATCCTTCAGCTTTGGCAATTTGTTCTACAACAGGGCCACATTTTGTTCCAGCAATTAGCACTGAAATTTCACCTCCGAGCTTTTTCGCTGCAGTTAAAGCATTCTGTGTTATAGGCAAAAGATTTTCATTATTGTGTTCGACAATTAGCAGTGTGCTTTGGTATCTTCGGAACTGGCTTGATAACTAGATATATATTGATATAGAAATATTGTTCTGAGAGTTGAAGAAATTTAGATTAGTTTACTTACCCTTGCAGTTAGATTCCTAGCAAACATATTGGAAATTCAAGAAACTACAGTTTCTAAACAGTCAAACGATTGAAGACTGCAAAGTCCAAATAAGCTGACCCAGGTCTGATACTACTCAAGTGAATTTAGATCAAAGATCTCGATAGCGCAACATCAGTGGACTTTGGATTCTCAAGCCTAACACAGGTTTGGTTGGTTGGAAATTTAAATGCTAATTATTAAAAATATATACATGAATTTCTAACCATACAAAAAGTAGGTATATTTGACAAAAATGACAGTTCAACTGACAGCGAAATACGATTCAAAAATGCAAAATGGCGTATAAAAGCCCCAGAGCGGGTACAGAAATAGCGCTATAAGAGCAGTGAACTAAACTTCAAGTTAGTCTTAGATTCGCGTTAGTCGTATATTGTACGTGTCTTTACTTTTGATAATTTCAAATTTATCTAAAAACAAATGTTATAAATACAAAATTATAATTCTTTCTCATAAAAAGTCAGCGTTTTGCAACTAGCAAATAATATATTACTTGTTTCCAGGAAGAAATAACGAAATAAAACCAGTTAATTTTCAAATTGCCTTATTTTATTTAACATATGATCAAAATGTTTACATCTTCCGGCTGGTTTGCGGATCCGCGGCACTTTCAAACACTAAACATTCATTACTAGAAATAATATAGCTATAACTTATATAGTGCTATGGAACGGCTTTCAAACATAGCTATCTTCGTCTCTCCCCAAACGAGGAGAGTAAATAATATGGCCTCTGCCGGGACGGCGGTAATATGAAAAAGGGCGCTCTCTTTCCACTTCCATAGACTCATCTGTCCTAATGTTGCTGTCGTCGCCAACATCGTTTTCATCATCATGTAATGTCCGGCCAAGCCTTGGGGTGAACTTACTTATGTTGTCCCTTTTCTCTATTTTCAAAGAGCTCAAAAATTCTAAAGATTATTTGCAATTAAAAATTCATACCTTTATTTCCGTTTGAAGTAACCATAGTCCAAGGATATTCATCCAGACTATCAACAATGGAAAATTTAATTGGTCTGTCGTTTAGCTCCCCATTTCCTATTTGCTTCCCCATTCTGGATGCAAACCAGACAGGCGCGTACCTGTCCTTGTTATGACTGCTGCCATTATTCTCTAACATAACATTGTTCATCATATCGCCATTAATCTGTATTTTAAAAACAATTTCGAATGCGAGGAAATTACGAAAAGAATTTGTACTTACATTGTTTCTGGGCACAAAAGCAACGGACAAATGAAGACAAATAAGTGTAGAAGTGATCACAGCAGCGATGCATTTCAAAGGAGGATTCATAGTTTATAAACACCGAAGTTAAAGTGAATTTACTGCTGTAACGAAACATTCTTTTATACGTGCCGGCAAACAAACTTTAGGGTGTCTTATCCGACAATGACAACCCCCTATTGTTTGAAATATCTATGCAAATCCTCTTTGCATACTGACAAATTAATTGGGCATAGACTGCCTAGAGAAGTGCGCTCTTTTGCTATCGACTCCAAATTAAGCGTCGTAAAATTGGGTTAAATTTTCTGGGAAACTATCATTAATCACCACCCAGAAACATCCAATAAAGTAGACTGGTGCATATATTTTGACTACTTTTTGTTCAAATTAATGATCTTTAGCAAAGTTTTTCTGACATAAACATAGTTGGAAAACATATAAATGAAGTCCCGTTTTCAGCTGGATGAGGACCATGTAACGGGAATCTCATAAACGCAAATTATCTTAAAATACTATAACTTATCTCTTTATTCTCATGCTGTCAATCATGTATGCCGTTGCTACTCTGAGACTTTTTGCGATTCGTCGAAGATGGGTGTTATTATCTAAAATTGTTTCTTATTGCAAATTGGGTTTCTCCGGTTCTCGAGCTGGATTGAGAGGGGACGCAACTCACCAGGTAGGCCTTAAAGGAGCCACTTTGTATTACAGTCACAGTACCAATCGACAGTAACGGTTGTGTTATCCTGCAGCGTCTTCTCATTTAATGAATCATGGGGACTGTGATACATGTTTGTTTGTTTTTGTTAGTGCAAGTTGTCGTTATTTATTGCATTGACAATTTAGATACCCCTAATGAATATGTTCCAGGTAATTCAATTTGTTCTAATTAACCACTAACTTTCAAGTTGAAACCGGCAGATTACTGCAAATTTTAATTTAAAATTTAATATTAAATATAAATGAAATATTTGAGTATTCGCGGATCAACGACATCCAGTTCTAATTCAATTAGCCATCTGCTCGATTTTTGTAGTTAAGCGTTACGTACGTGTTTAAGAATTTAATATTTTTATATTGACATGCAATAGTAATCGACATTATATTAACCGCAACTGTCTAGCTAGGAACCCCATTATTGATTCTCATCATATGACATTCTCTCTGAATAAAAAAACATCACTAACAATAAAAAAAATACCTTAACATTTAAAGTCTTGAAATTCGGTCCAAAATTGCAAAAAAAAATTAAGCTATGTTGTCATAATTTCGGAATCAATTTGTAATTATTTTTTAATGTGAGCGATAACGAAGGCATAAGGTGAATGCTCGGGGCGACCTTGGCAGTGATTCAGTCAGGTAGCAATGGAATCTGCCAATATGTGAAAGAACTCTGATGCCTATAATCAATCGGCAAATTTATCGTGAACAATTATGAATCTTTACTAACATAAAAAAGGAAATGCACACCGATATTTGGTAATAAGCCTAAGCAAATCCAAAGAGAGTATTGGTGGTACGGTTATATACTGATGGCGGCGCCATCAAAGGAATCAATTCAATGTTCGCACGCTGCTTACACGAATAAAACTGAGGAGAAATTTAATCATTCACTACTTCAATGTGTTCTTTCTTGGCTATTTTTTAATATATTTTGTGCCTTTAACATGTTTTTTATGAATATATTATATAGTTATTACATAACATTATCCAATTAGCATAAATGAAGTCCTGCTCATTATAGTCCTGGCCCTGAAGCATCTCATAATACTATTGAAAATAACTGAATTATCCGCACCAATAATACTATTGTAGACATAAATTTCAAGAAGGTTAATCTTTATTTTAATTAATCACTTTAATCAGTTATTAACTAATTAGATCATCTTAATCATAGCAATTTTGGTTTTCTTGTCCAAGTAGGACCTTTTTGTGAAATTGTTGAAGCAAAAAGTTCCTTGGAAGGTTAAAGCTATGGGATATAGTTATTTGTTCCGTTCCAATATTCCGCCCATCGGCATCCTGAACAGTTACGCGCCCAATATATAAACATACTAATGTAACAGAATGCCATATCGGAACATAACAATGACCTGGACATTGGCATATTTAAATTTAACTACACCGCAAATGACAACGATATGTTCAAAGAATGATAAAATCTTTCTTGGAACTGTTACTCAAATGCGCCAATTAAGATTGACGATCTGAAAATTGTACATACCTACTAAAAGTAAAACATGTTTTGGATCATAATTCTGGCTAAATTTGCATGTGGGCAGGCACTTTTAAGACAACCGTTATAAGTGCCGTCTCAAGAACGCACTTACATTGATTTAATCATTTTACGAACACATTTACATATTTATTAGTTTTTTTTCTGAAATGACGAATCGACTTGCCAAAAAATTAATAGTTACACGCGTAGAACCAAACCAAAACTGCCCTGGCACTTTAAAATGTTACAAGTTATTGCAGGTTGCACGATCTAGACATTGGAAATTAGAGAGTGGTTAAGAAACACAATTTAAGGACGGTTGCTCAAATAGGGTGTTTTCGAAGTGGTGAGCAATAACTTATCAAGGTCTAAAATAAGGTTTAAAAAAGTTCCGTTACTGAAGTAACTTGTGTTAAATTTAAAATTTATTATGACCTTTAGTTTAAAAGAGCAGTTAATATTTCATTTGTACATGCTCTGCGGCAGTAAAACGGCAGAGCATGTAGGGGTGGGTGTTTTGCCCCAAATAATCGCAAATAACTCTCTACAGGTATGAACTATACTATTTCTAAATTGATTATTTAAACATGGTCAGAGGTGCAGTACTAGAGAGTTAAAGAGTGTAAAATGGTGTTTGACCTATGGAAAGCACCATCCTGTAAATCGTAACATTCAAAAACTATTAGAATTACGAACAAAACTGGGAAAAATAACTGAAACTTTGACACTCTGTATATCGAAAACTTAATTTTTGGATAATTAAGAACAATTCAACCAAATCGTAATGTTTTTGTGAAAAAAACGCGTGAATGAAGTTTGGCCCATTTGGTGGAGACCATCCTGTATAGACGACCCACCATAAAATGCGCCGCTCTTCTGACCTGTAAACATAATATAATAAAACATTCTCATGTTTCAAGAAACATTATCGCAATCCCATACAAAACTAAGCAAGAGAGATTCGAAACAGTTTATCCTGCAACCAGCTTTTGGATACCCATTAGTAAACTATATTCCACAAGTGCAGCAAATACCTGTTATTTCTCCATTACAAGGCGCTACTGCGCATATACCCACAACAGGACCATGCTACAACGCGAAAGGTGAAGTAGGTACTTGCGTGCAGTTTAGAAAATGTTATCCACACTTCAAAGTACCCGCCGTCGGTAATTTTGATTCGTGGTTGCTTGCAATGTACGATGCGTGCAGCTATTACACTGAAGAAGGTCGACAGGTGAGATGCTTTAGTCTATTTGCAATCTATCAGAAGTAAATTAAAATTGATTCCTGTATAGATATTTGGTGTGTGTTGCGCTAGCGTACCAGAACCTAACGACACTTCCACTGAGCTTTCAATCGGAAACAGCGATAACTCGACATCAGCACTGGAGAATGTAATGCCAGAACTTGCGAAAATTCCGAACTGGCCTCCACCGCTCCCAACGCATCCTCCAGACCACACAATTCCTCCCCTGCCCACTCACCCTCCCAGCCCGAATACTCCAGCGGCACCAAGCACCCCTTTGATTCCATCGCTGATTATCACTACTAAGGCAACAACCAAAAAGCCTACAAATAAGCCTGTCACAACTAAACCTACCACTCAAATGCCTTCATATGACTTTGCGAACCCTGCATGTGGGGCCAAAAATGGGGTGCAGGACCAAGGCAAAATCGTTGGTGGTCATAATGCTGACATAAACGAATGGCCCTGGATAGCTGCTTTGTTTAATGGTGGACGGCAATTTTGTGGGGGATCGCTAATTGATAATATTCACATATTATCTGCTGCTCATTGTGTAGCCCAGTAAGCACACATTTAACGAAGCCTTCGAAGTTGGTAAGAATGTTTGGTTTCAGTATGAGTTCATGGGACGTTGCGAGATTAACTGTGAGATTAGGTGACTACAACATTAAAACTAACTCTGAGGTGAGGCATGTAGAGAAGCGAGTTAAAAGAGTCGTCAGACATAGAGGATTTGACCCAAGGACTTTGGTGAGAAGTAGCATCAGCATTTGATATTACTGAATTAATCCATTCGAATTATCTAACATTCTCTTTTTATTTCGGCCTGAACGCCCGTTGCATTATTGTTTTCCCTAATTCTTTCATATTATATGATTAAGTATACCTTTGCTGCAGTATAACGATATCGCAATCTTAACACTGGACAGTCCAATTGACTTCAACTCTATGATCCGACCAGTTTGCTTGCCGTCTGGAGGTACAAGAGATTGGGCAGGGAGTACCGGCACTGTTATTGGATGGGGAAGTCTGCGTGAAAGTGAATATTGCCTTTCTTTTAGAATAATCTAGGGACCGAACCTTAATTCAATTTAGGCGGTCCGCAGCCTGCAATTTTGCAGGAAGTCAACATTCCTATTTGGGGCAATTTGGACTGTAAGCAAAAATACGGACTTGCTGCACCGGGAGGGATTGTGGAGCATATGTTGTGCGCTGGAAAAGATAGCAAAGATTCTTGCAGTGTGAGTATGTTTTTAGCAGGTTTATGGCTTAGTTTCGATTATGACGTTGAATTATATAATTGACCTTGAATCTGCTTTTAGGGAGATTCTGGTGGTCCACTTATGGTTGAAAATGGCAGATGGACGCAAGTGGGGATTGTGTCCTGGGGAATTGGCTGTGGAAAAGGTCAATACCCCGGAGTGTATACTCGCGTAGAGAAATTTTTACCTTGGATCAATAAAAATCTTAAACAATAAAATGTAATAAAATACCACTCATAACACCCATTATGATAATTTATTTTTTATTACTGAGAACTTCATCAAACACACATTGGGGGTATACGGAAAAATACGAGTGATGTTCGCCGTCAAAACTTTGCGGTTTATTGGCGAATTTGTATTTGGATCTCATAAAGTTGGTTTAATTACGATTGATATAATATGTATGTATGTTTTTCCTAAATAAATGGGTTTTTTGTATCAGGTTGTTTGGCTTATGTTGCTTAAAAATGTTGTAATTAGACAGCGTTTCACGGCACAAGGCAGTTTATACTAATAGAACTCTAGCATTATTGGGATAATTGGGAGAGAAACCCTCTTTTTAAATTGCATGTATTACTTAAACAGCCATACTTCCTTAGTCTGTCCTATGTATATGATTATGATATGAAATAATATGATTTATTGTATTTTGTTTACGTTCATGCATGCAATGTTGCAAGAAAATAGCGGAGTCGGTAATAGAATAGAAGGGATCATTAGTCGTATGAGGACCCCGCCTCTAGGAAAAGAAATAAGATATTTCGAGCAAAGGAAGGCATAAAAGGCTTTCAAAGACGACTTAATGGGCTACAATATTAGAACCGGGGGTTCTCAAGACGTACATATACTAATGCGTTTAATTCGACTTACTTTGGATTTGTCTCACAAACTCTTCTTTACGTGACGCCAAATAGTTACGTAAGAAAAGAACTAGAATCAGGACCAACGAATTCCTTTCAATATTATTGATTTTGTTATGTTGTCAGCAACACATCATCTCTGTCAGCCATAATTTGTCAGCATATTAAATCACTGTTAATATTATTATAAAATTTTCGTCTGTCATAAATAAAATAAAATGTGAAAAGAAAATACTCAGAATTTCTTTTGGATTATTCGAGGGTTTGACGCAACCATCTTAAACTTTTTTTTTTATTCAAAAAAAGTTTTATTTTTATTTTTGATATTTACTGAATCTCCTAAAAATAATAGACGCCTCACTCCTTAAATAAAATCAATACATCAAAAAGAAATTCAATTAAACAAAAACTCTTCTCTTTGTGCACACAACTCGTATTCTCATGACAAACTTTTCTTTCTTCAACTTATTTTCATTGATGTGTGATGATTACAAAAATAAATATGTTCAAATAATAATGTTCAAATTCAATTTGTTTATTAGATTTTTAATTTTAAAATATAAGAATTGTTAGTATATACATATCGTAATAATTATTTTAAAATGCTTTCTTAAAAGGATTTATACGAAACTTGAAATTCAATCCTTGAATATATGAGATTCTATTGGACATTAAGAGATTAATGAGAAGAACTAAGAAAACCTGATATAAAAACAATATATATGATAGGGACACATATATTTTTGTTGTGTTGTTGACTATCACAAAGATTAACGCCACCTATAGTATACAATATTCAATTGGCCCGTCAATACATTAATTACATTAATTACTCCTGGTACCAATGACAGTGACACATCTGCTATCAGAATGTTGTAGTTCGCGCGAGAATTTTTTGAACCCTAACCTAAATCTTGTTGGGATGTTTTTAGGTGGGCAATTATGCAATAAATGCTGCTTAAATATCAATTATAAGTTGTTTAGGCGATTCCAAATAAAAGAACTAATATGGCTACGGTTACATTCAACCCGTAGATTAGAAGAAGCCTATAAATTAGTTAAAACAAAGTGCCAATGTAAGTAAAATTTTTTTACTATCTATCCCACATTAATAAAATTTAGGTTAATTTATACTCATGTATGATCTATTTTATAACAGCTTTGGTCACTTAAGATTTATGAAGTTATAAATGCGGTTGACTCATTAACTGTCCAGTTGTGATTGCACTTTAAATTTATTATCTACCATATATTCAAGGTCACTGTTACAGGTAACCTTGAACTTGACAATCTTATTAGTTTAATCTTAACCCAAGATCGTAACTTAAAAAATATTAATTTGATGCCCTGCGCATGTCTATTATATTGTGGTGAATTCGGTAGATTGCTAATACTACTGTGTCTTCTATTCTGACCAGGGGGCCCTTTCATAAAGGTACACGTCTTTTTCTGTCAGTCATTTATATAGAAGTAGGTACAATGAATATGAGGTACTTAGTAGAATTAAAAAATTAAATTAGCAAGCAAATTTGCTTTGAGGCTACTCTTCTGTTTGCAGTTGATTATTACAGATTAATAAAGAATAAAATTGCTAAAATAAGCAGCATGGCCTTTCTTCTTCTAATCAATAATAAATTAATGCAAAATTCTGTAGTACTTCAACTTACAACTTCCCCACTTTCAAAAATAAAGACATACTAACATTAAATAACAAATTTTAACTCATGCATAGTCACTAGCTTAATTATTTCAGCAAAGAAACTACCTCAAGATGTAAACCCAAGAGCTGTTTTCGCTTGTAACGAATTAGATCTGAAAGAAGTAAAAGTGTATGGATTTGATTATGATTACACTTTGGCCTGTTACAAGCCTTCTCTTGAACACCTGTTGTACAATTTAGGCAGGCAGACCCTTATTGAACAATACAAAGTAAGTTTTATTATCTCTTAAAATGTATTTATATTTAATAGTATGGATATTGTAGTATCCATCTGAAATAGCAAATCTAGAGTACAGACCAGGCTTTGCAGTAAGAGGTCTGCATTATGATGTTGAAAAAGGGGTACTGCTCAAGTTAGATTCATTCCTTCAAATTCAGTTTGGAACTGTTTATAAAGGTCTGAAAGCTTTGTCAAATGAAGAAGTACTGGAGCTGTATAAAAATCGTATCATTCCTATTGCATATGTGGAAGGGCACACCAAAAATGCCTCTGTAAGTTTTCATTGTAACAACCACTACAACCACTAATCCTTATAAAGATTAGGTAAACAGAGTGTTCCATTTAAAAACACTACCTTAGTAGTTTTTAACTAATTTACAATAATTGGTTGTTTTATAGAATTGTGAATTAAAAGTATGTTAATTATGGAAATTTGGAAAAACCTATGTTTTCCCACACATCTCCCAATTGTACAGTTCATTTAATAAGTATCTTCCCAATTTTTTTAGTTGGTATTACAAGACTCTCATACCAAGATGGTTCAACTAGCAGATCTATTCTCAGTTCCCGAAATGGTATTGATTTGCAATGTAGCTGATCACTTTGAGAGAAACCACATAGATTATCATCCTGAAATCCTCTTTAGGGATATTCAGGTAGTTTTCATATTTCTTGTATGAGTGAAAATACGGTTATTCTGTTATTTTTTTCAGAGCTCAGTTAGAAATTCTCACCCAGTAATGCATAAAATAGTAGGTCAAAATGTAACTGAGTATATTGAAACCAATGATAAACTAAGACCCTTTTTTGATAGACTGATTAAGGCCGGGAAAAAATTGTTTTTAGTTACAAATAGCCCTTATCATTTTGTGTAAGTTCTTTGACTGAAATACAATCCGATTTAAAGGAACATTATTGTAGAAATGAAGGAATGGAGTTGTTAGTGGGACCTGATTGGAAAGATTACTTTGATGTGTTGATTGTGCAGGCTCGAAAACCACGTTTTTTTACTGATCTCTCGAGACCTATCCGGGTGTTTGATGAGCGCAGTGGAACGCACATCTGGGATAGGGTTACTAAGTTGGAAAAAGGCGTAATATATTATGAAGTAATACATCTTTTTGTCATACCTCGCTCTGTTAGGTAATTACTTTGTTCAATTTACTTTAAAGGGAACTGTAAAACAACTTCAAGAACTAACTGGATGGAGAGGACATCAAGTGTTATATTTCGGAGATCACCCTTACAGTGATTTGGCCGATGTCACTTTAGAGCACGGATGGAGGACTGGAGCTATAATAACTGAATTAACTGTTAGTATTGATTCCCATTATAAAAAAGCAATCATTTATATTCTATAGTAACTAATAGCATGAAATTGCAACACTCAATAATCCAGACTTTAAAAAGAATGCCAATTGGCTCCAAATGCTTACACAATTAATTGAGGATCATCAGGATTGTGAAGATCCAGAAGAACAAGTGATTTTAGCGAAATGGATGATGGAAAGGGACAGACTTAGGTAATTTTTACGTTTAAACTATTGCTTTGTTGAAAAAACTTGAAAGTATTTTCAGGCATGAGATAAAATATGTTTTCAATAAACAGTTCGGAAGCGTGTTCAGGACATATCATAACCCTACCTACTTTTCCAGAAGACTTTTCAGGTTTGCTGATATTTACACGTCGAATTTAACCAATTTGCTTAATTATTCTGTAAATCATACGTTTTACCCTAGACGAGGTGTTATGCCTCATGAATACATCTCTTATTTTGTCTAATAATTTCAGGAAAAGCTCAATTTCGGTCATTATGTTAGAGAGAAAAAAAAAATTTATGTAATTTTTAGTTATAATTTGAACAGGGATAATAATTTTTTTGTTTGAACAATGAGTTTTGTAGAGGTAGTAAGGTATAATTAGTATGAGATATAGATAGTATTCTTAAATATTTCCGCACCACCGCCACCTGCTTTGACGAAATCTCCCACGCACCTTGTGGAAGAGGGTAAGAACATATAAATATATACGCTGGTCTTGAAACTAAAATAATAATAATGTAGATTGTGCGCTAAATTATATTAAAACATTTTTGGCTTTCATTTTCACTATGAAAGAATGTACTAGAAATAACATTACTGAGTTGTAAGAGCCACTGTGAAAAGCTACTTGGCGATATTTTAATAGCAGATTCTGTTTTAACCAGCGATATTTTAGGAATGCTTATTGTATCTTGTACTATCCTAAATGTGGATCTTCATTTAATTAATTATGTTTTCTTTATTATTTGTATTTATAAATTAAGATCTAAATCATAATCATTACAGTTCAATTGTGTTTATACAGACCCTTTCATTGCTATGCACATGGAGTTTTAGTCAGCGCAAGCACGAGGCAATAAGGCGATTGATGAGTGCAAGGGAGACAGGTTATCGTTTCCCCTTCTGTTGTGAACGATCGGCAAGCGTCGTTGACTCGCAATCAATATGCTTTTATCCGAGGATGGATGTAGTTCTACGTTATTTTGGACGTAAATTACGCGCATATATACCGCAAAATGGAAAATTTGAATGCGTTATTCAAGAACCATTCCATAATAAATTTTAATGTTGCCTTACCTCTACGAACACAATGGTAGAAATGGTATTTTTAGAACGCATCAATTGAAAAACAACTCTTTTTGCGACATGATTCGTCCTCCGATTTAGATCTATTGCTTGCAAGTCAACGACGATAGTTTGTGTCCCTCACATAATTACCTTCTGCTTGCACTGCTTAAAATTCCAATACAATTGCATACCAGCGAAAAAGATACTGTATATAATTATGGAAAACGTTTACAAGCCTCATTATCAAAAATTATGTTTTTTTTTTACAATAAAATTAAATTTTCGATTAAGTAAGTTTAAACATTGTACCCTTTATTGGTAATCAAATTGTACAAAATCTTGCCAAACAGACGAGGAAAATATTTTTCTAAATTCTGCAAATGTTTTACATCTATACAAACAGAATGTACATACATATGCCCTCGTTTGTGTTACAATGACAATAAAGAAATAAAATTGTATAAGCATTTATTTTATTTAATCACCGATCATACTCCCTAATACTTTTTCTTAGATTATTATAATTTTATATTAAAGTTATAAAATTAATAGCAGGGAAAACATAGTAAAACGCAAACATTTTGTATTTTTTCTTTATTCATTCCACATTAGTACATAAAATGAATAATTTTTCACTTGCACCAATTAAAATCTGGTCATTAAGAGAGCCACACCAATACTAATGGATTTTTTTGTCCCGCCACAGCCTTCAATATCACACATAGTGTGCAGAATGTAGTGGAGGATTTTTTCTATCGAGGGTAAAAATTAAGTAATCTCACCTGGACATACAGTCACAACATAATATGTAATTATTACAAGAAAGTCTCACATTTGAAATGCCATATGTAATTCTCCTGTTCGATTTAGCTAATCTGCACCATTTTATTGTTAGAAGTCACATTGCATAGGGAATTTTTGGAAGATATAGCTGTTCAAATGTAAGCAAATAAACACTAAGAGGAAGTTCATTTAAATATTAGGCATATATGTGTGAAAGTAAATAAACCGCACAATTTTGCGTTTTCGAGCGATTATGAACTAAAATATGTCTTTTATATTTTACACTACAACGCTGCTGCTTCATCACAGATTCAATTACATGCTCTCGCTTACACTAACCATTTTGTAATTGAAAATTTTCCGATACCTAAAAGTGTTTTTCCTATTTTTCTAAAATCGTATTGGACTAGTGGCTAAATTTTATAAAAATTTACAATTATCTATAATGTGGCTTTTCTCAGAGTATGTATAATACATTATTAAATGTTTTTACACCAATGAGCAACAAAAATATGCACTACTATACGAGAGCTAATGTTTTTTTTTTTGTTAAATTACTTGCAAACAGGGTCACTCAGCAGATATTACTTTATACTTACATCTAAAAAGACATATTTTGCTTAAATATATAAAAATCAAATTATTAAACTGAAACTATTTTTGAATGTTCAAGCATTGCCATTTGCTTAGCAAAAATTAATAAATGAATAATAGAAACACGATATAGAAAATAATGACTTCTAGTGATCTTCAGAAAAGTGTATGACTTAAAACTTGTAAACTTATAATATAAAGCTGTTTGAAGACACTTGTAAAATCGTAAAAGATACCTAATAGTACTTAGGAAATTAAAGACGAAGAGTTAGGAACTACTAACACGAAAATAGTAGACTGACATAAATATAAAAGTAATCCTCCAACAAATTACATCATATTCAGATCACAAATCAATTATTTTGGTACAATAACTGTTAAATATATATTTACCCTATGAGATTCACGTGCCTCTTAAACAGCAATTGCCGTTTGACTGCAGCTAGTAGGGTGATATTTGCAATTTAAATACCCAGAAAAAACCAAAGCTATACATAAAATACCTGCTTCAACTAGAACTTAAGCACTTAATTTTTTTTTTGCACTAAAATATTACGGTTTTCCTCTGACTATTTCGTCAATTGCGAAATTATACAAAACATAAATAACTCAATTACTCCAAGAGTACTAAACTTTTTAAGTCCCATTAAACATATTTCCATCTGATAGAATGGAATTGCATGTTAGAAAAAGATACAAGAAAATACTGATACATATATTATCAATCACAGAAGCAGATATTCCTGCTCTGCAAAACCAAACCAACCATTTTTTACTGCTACAGGACGGAAAATGTTTAAAACGACACAAAAAGAGTAGTAATAAATAAATAATTAATCGCAGCCTATTCAGATTATGCTTCAAACGAACAATTATTTACATCAAAGTGAGACCAGAATTTAAGGGGAAGTAGATGTCACTGGAATCTCTTCCAAAGGTGGCTCTCTCCGGTTAGATGGAACAAATTCAGCGGCTTCTGGGTTAAGCTTTGAAGTGGTTACTTCAATGCTATCACCAGACCTTTTTTGAAATAAAGATATAAAAAACAAATGGAAATTACTAGCCTGGCAATAAATGAAATATAAATCAATTTTGCGATTTTTTGTCAACTAATTTGTTTTTAAAATTATATGAGCATAATTTATTGGAATTTGAAATAGTATATAGCTGGAAAACAAAAAATGTTCAACTTTACACTATGAAAATAGCTAGTCCAAACTTATAAAGGTATTAAATGTAATACACAGAAAGTGTAACAATCCTCGCTTTTTCTGTTGTTTTTTTTTATGTTTCAATTACAAACAGGCAGGTCATTTAGAAACACTACCCAAAATGCTAATAGACAAGCCAAATGCATATAAACAAAACCACTTTAAAAAATCTATTTTTGGATACAATACGGAATATAAATATATTTATCTGCGCTACAAATTGGTTACAAACTTTCCAAACAACTTTATTGGGGCTTGCAAAAATACCTCCTGACTTGTTTTCAACCATATCAGATAATTCTTTTATAATATTTACATTTAAAACTTCTTGACTAATGTTTGTTTATATTGATTATAGGATATAAGCAGACATAATGGAATTATCAATTGCAAATTTATTTGAGACGCAGAAAAAGATCGACAGAAAAAAGGAGAAATAATTGAAGAATCTGAAGATACAGAGAGATGTTTTTGTCTACCAAAATATTCTTAGAAAAATATAATATTTTGTAGACTGCTTTATAATGAATTAACAAATATATTTACCCTTCTGAAGAATTTTGATATGAACCATTTTCTGTACTCATGTAAGCGATGCACTCCTCCATTAATGCTTCTTCCTCCAAGCGTTGCATGACCTATTAGAAAATTTCATACACATCCATGCAAACCAAGTAAACTAACAATTGTTACAGGTTAAACTTTATAGGTAAAAGCTTTACATAAAGTAACAAATAGGTATACTTCTGCCTACATACAAATGTTATTAAAACATATGTATATGCAGAATTTATTATAACAAAATGTATGTAATATTCTGCTATTTTAAAAAGAAAGGCAATCCTAAGCATTGAAATTTTATATATTTTTTATTTGAAAAATGAAGAATAGGAGCATCTGTAAAGATATGTATAAACACATTCTTTAAATTTAAAAGTAATGTGCTTGATACATGGTCAGTTAGTGCTTGAGCACAAAGCATCTACCTACATCCTATGTAGGTTTTTTTTTTAATAAAGTTTAATATATATATACAATTAACTTAAATCTCTGATATATCAGTATTCAAAGCTTGTTTACAACTTTTACATATTGACTCAGGGTTTTGAACAAGGTTATATGAGAGTGGCCTTAGTAGTCTGTTACCAATAAGCATTGGACTAGAATTATAAACTAGCTGCAAGAATTGTTGTTGCTGAAATATAGTTACAAACCTCCTTATCAAACTCTTCTTCATTTTCCATCCACATATATTCGGAAAAGTCATTTTCCGGAGGAGCATCAAAGTCTTCCACATTGGTGTTTTCAATCTCTTCAGAAGCAATAGACAAAGAACTCTCTTCGTATTCGTAGATTCCGTTATCTGTAGTGTCTTCTACGGTTGGTGGCATTTTCATAGCTTAAAAAGGATGAAATATTGAAAAAAATAAGGTCAATATTAGTAAACGTATTCCTCCATTTTAAACTGAAAGAATAATGGATTTTGTGTCTAAAAATGCACGATGAGAATGTGTAAATCTTACCTTAGGGCAGACGATAGCAAAATAGGTGTTAAACCTGTGAATTTGGGTTTACAAAGATCGTTTATTTGGCCAAATAATTTTTTATTGAATCGCAATAAACAGCTTTTGTGTTGTCAATAGCCAAGCCACCAACAACTCGACAATGTTGCCATTCTAAAGACTAACTTTTCATGTCATCTTTACAGGTTGGTTGAAATTTAAGACAACAAACCTTAAAATTTTTTTTTGACATTATTGAAAATGATGCTAAAACATTTTTTGAATGAACACCAAATTCATGTGTATCAATATTTATTTGAAAAAGGATAGTAACTGTGAAATCAGTTTTCAACTAACCAAGAAACTAGGAATAAAATTGTAATGTGGCAACGCTGATGAAAAGCAGAAGTGAAGAAAACAACCAGTGTTGTCAAATCTTATACACGTTGCCATTCTTGTGCGCATCAAGAAGACAACCAGAACCGTCCTTGCAATTTTGGATAATGATAATTAAAAAATTTTACACTAACCATTACTCCTTTCCCCTTCACCCGGCTCTATGAAACTGAAAGATTTCTGGTCAGCAGTATAAACCAGTTATATCTTCTGATAATTAATTTTATTCGATAAGTTTTTCTTATTGTTAAGTAATGATTTATTATTATTGAAAGGAATAATAACATCTAAACTCTAAACCCGTTGCTTGATGGGTTGAGCGAATGCTTCAATTGTAAGTATTGTTACGGCTAGCAGGCGCTACAGGGAAAAGGCAAAGGGCAAAAAAAGGATTTATCCTGGTGATTTATTGATTCTTTTTATCTATTTATGTCAAATATTCTGGTATGCTTATTTGTGTTAATGTTGGCATCTTTATAAGAAAATTGTGGAAACTTGTAGACACAAGAGTTTCAGCTTTAGAAGACCGTTGTTAAAAATAATTGAATTTTAATACAGACATGAGAACGAATCTATTGTAATAAGCAATATTAAAGTGTTTAGTAGTAAATAATGATTGTGATTAGTAGACTATTAATTAGCAAATTGTAGCTGTGTTAATTGTGTGTTTGATGTGTGTATTTGCTGCGTCAGTAAATAAAGTTTATGTTAAAAGCGAGTTACTCGAACCACGAATTCGCAACTATTAGTGTTAAAAACGAGATTGGAGAAGAAAAAGTGGAAACTTAACCAGAAAGTTCTACAACCGGAAAATAAGTTCTGGCAACATTAAAAATGGCAAAAGTTTCACAAATCGACAGAGTTAGAAATAGCTATATAAAATGAAATTTCGCGAAGCTCAAGGATATAAAACAAGGCACTAATTCAAGCCCTTAAATCCGAAGCTCTTCTCCATATATAAGAATGACAGTTTGCCAACATCGCCGAGATCTACCTGCAATCAGCTTACTCGAATTGATGAACAATTTGCCAGTCAAGGTTCAAACTTTAGTAAAGAGGATGCGATCATCAATGAACAGACAGAATATTAAGTGCTTTAATTGTGGCAAATTTTAATTTGATTAAGTTCACCAAGATCCCCCCAAGATCTTAAGAGGAAAACTAATGAGTTAGTTTAAGACCAACACAATTATATGAAAAAAAGCAATTGTAATGAGTGATATTACAGTATTTGATAGTGCATAGTAAGTAGATTATTATCTGTGTTTATCTTTAAGGTGATAGTGTTTATGTTGAAAGTGAGTATACTGGAACTATTGAAACCTAGAATCACAATAATATATTATATTTTACTAAAGCTATTACTAAGAAATTTGTGTTTCTTTGTAATAAAAATACTTGCGTTTATCGAAAAGTCATATTACTTTATTTTTATTACAAATGGACAATGTGAGAGTCTAGATATTAAAGAATATACATGAAAACTTTGTAGATGCCTACTTACATTACAAAATGAAACGCCCCGACTACACAAACTAAAGCAGCGGGAATTTTTTTTTAACAAATATAGCTTATAGATGGTAAAATACTTCAGCAAATTTATACTCTGCATTTAATCAAAAATATAAGGAAGAACTAAGATTAATGTTATTTGTTGCAAGGCTGACCATGTTTATCGTCTTCTTTTTTTCGTTGCTTCTCTCGCATTACTTCAGCATCTCTGAAAAGAAATTGTAATCCTTGAGATTTTAAGAAATTTTAATGATTCATTTGTTGGTGTGTAAGAACTTGGTGTATTGACATTTTAAAATTTTGCTAAGTTACTGTTTGAGGTTCCGAATAATACAAGAAATGAAATATTTTATTTCACATTCTAAAAATTATTGACTTGTTTGACACAAAAAACAAATGGGCAATAAAAAAATAATCTTCAAAATCTGTTTTTATAATGCACTGTTTCCTAAATTTCACAGTGAAATTTTCCTTCAATTTAACTGCTAACTATCTATTTTTGTTTAAAAGAACTTCATGCTAAACCAAGCTTTTTTTGCATATATTGTAGAATCTATATTGAAATTAATAATTCATAGAACTCATAAAAATATGATTAGCAGCAAACATTATAAGAAAATCATATTCATTCAGTTATAAAGGCCCCAAGGATACAATCTTCTATGTTCTTTTATCCATTTATAGATGTATGATGTATCACTGTCTTCTTTAATAACAGACATTTCAATTTACATTGCAATCTATATCCATTCAAGATATTTTGATGATTAACAGTTTACTGCTACTTTTAAGTTATATTTATAAAATCTGTGTTTCAAGGGTGTTCCTAAATTTCAATTTGCTGGATAATGTTATGCTACTAGCTCTTATCAGTAACAATTACAATTGAAGCTTGGGGTTGAAAAAAAGAAAACTCTCAGTTTGACCAAGGACTTATTTCAATATCCACCATTATCAGGTGACTAATAATTTTCAATAATAAATCACTTGCATGCAAGCACAACCAACAGCATTTTCTAGTGGAAAACTAGGATAAATATAATGTATTTTAATTTCCTTCTAATGATTCTGTCTGAAGTAGTAATGAAATACAGTAGTTTAGTATTAAATTTGTCAATAGAAAACTTACAAATCTCAAAAATGTAACTCTTGGCACTTGATAAACGTGGATTTATAAATGTACCCTAAACACTCAAGCAACTGCTTCAAACTGACCATTCTTGTACATGTATTGCAGTAGTTAGTAGGTCACACTATTGATACTAGTGTGACACTGTGACCTGTCCAGAATTCATAAATTCATAGAGGGGATCTAAACTGATGATAAAGGTTCATTTTTACCTAGCCTTTCTTTGTTCTACAGTTAGTCCATCTTGTTTTTTGCCCTTATTCTTATCCTGTTGTTTCTTTTGGTTTTTTTCTCTGGCCTGGTCACGTTGGTTGCCACCTATGAAAACCACATATTATTATGTTGCATAGAGGCAATGAAGGTGTCTAAAATTAACTTACGGGTCATTTTGAAGAAATATTTATATAAAAAAAACAGCACGAGAAGGGATACAAAGAATAATGAATAGGCTTCCGAAGGCCGCAGCCTTTTCTAAAAATCGACAACAATCCGAAAATTAAAATAATTTGATAGGGAGTAAGAATTCAGAAAAAAGCTAAAAATTTAAAGATAGAAATGTATCCCGTATTCTCGTTCTCCTTCGATTTCTAGACGAAAATAATGCTTTTGTGATTAAACTTAAAAAAACTTTAATTTCCAACAAGTCCTCTGCGGCAATTGGTTAGAGGCTGGAAAACGACAATAGGATTGGACGGATTCTACGAAAAAATAATTGTAGGAACTTAGCTACATTGACGTTCTAGATATGGTGCAGGATTGACGTTTAACAAAAAGCAGCGTTGTCATGATGCAAAAGAGATCAAAATGTAAAAATACAATGAGAAGTGGCATGTGTCACGTAACTTGCTTTGGTTTTTCAATGAATGTGTAATTAGTGTAAATAAATCTTAAAGATATTGAGACGAACTTTTTTAATTAATTCTTATCTTTGTAGGCCGGTTACTTTCAAATTGAAATTCTAAAATGGATTACAATAAGGAACATTCATTTAACTTTTAATTGATTTTTTTTATAGATTACCAAGTATTTTCTTATGCTGATATAATGTTACGATATAGTTATAAAGCGATTTTGGCCTTTGATTTGTTAGCGCACATCCCAAATTGGTTTGTTCTTGCTTTGTTCTTTTCATTAGATCAAATAAGGATAAAACACATTAGTTTGTGATCCTAAACGCATCTGCCCAAGGCAGCCGAAATCGGTTCTCGAAGATAAGCAAAATTGGCAATGCCGATTGCTATTTTTGACGTTCAACTGACATTTCTGATATTTTTAATAAACAATGGCGAACATTCTCTATTCCTGAAGATGTTTTGGAAAGGCGCCTTATTTTCTTTTGAGTTAATGTAGGCCCCTACATCATATAAATCATGATTGAACATTACATTTTGACAATAATAAATATGACTCTGCTGCTTTAACATATCAAGAAGTTTCGTGCTAAGGCCCATAGACAATGAGAAAAAATGGCTTCAAATTCTTACAGGTATTCAATCAATATTTTATTAATGTCACACCCCGACCCAAAAGCGCGTATTTTAGGGTGGAATGGGTGGAAATCATAGAGCCCAAGACTCAGGAGCATATGTATGCGAATTTAGCCACTGGAGAGTGTGTATGGGACCCACCCGAAGGAGTACCAGTGAAAAGAACAGATTCAAACCAATGGTGGGAACTGTTTGACCAGAAAACAGCTAGATTTTATTACTACAATGCTACATCACAGAGGACAGTCTGGCATAAGCCTACCAATTGTGACATTATTCCTTTAGCCAAATTGCAAACATTGAAACATAATACAGATTGCACCCCTGCTGTTACCAGCAATCAAGCCACTCAAACAGGTAAGAAGTGTCTCAGGACCTCATTTTAGCCATCATCAGTTTAGAGTAAGTATTTATTTTGAAATTAAAATCAAATTAAACATTAGTTATAATGCTAATATTCAATAGGAATATGCAATATAGTGTGTTATATGTGCTTTTTAAAATTTTTAGCCTTTATACTATTAAAATGATATTTTTGTGTGATACACTTCATTGATATTTTATATAGTCCCTATATCAAATGCTATTTTGGGTATTTTCCCAAGTAGGTTCAGCTTCAGAGCGTGGTCAAGCATTGAGTTTATCTGCTAGTACCCCCCAATTACGCCGAAAGCCCAGTGACTTATGTCGAAGCAGCAGCTTTAGCCAAAGAGGGGCTGAAGCCCCATTGTATTCAAATTGGCATGATTCTCATTTGCTACCTTTGGAGCACTTTTTGCTTAATAATAGTAGGGACTCTGACAGTGATCATTCAGACAGTGGCAGTGAATCTTTAACAGGTAGGTTTTGTCAAATTTATGAACCTATGTAATTTGAGTAAGATAACTTATTGAAAATATTATTCATTCTACTAGATTTTACCTCTATACTATTATTTATCTCAATTTAGTTGAAACTAGTACTAATATTTTCTGAATAAAGTGAAATTTCATTTATATGAAATCCAAAATTAAAT
The DNA here is from genome assembly GCF_040115645.1 of Euwallacea fornicatus. Classification (NCBI taxonomy): domain Eukaryota; kingdom Metazoa; phylum Arthropoda; class Insecta; order Coleoptera; family Curculionidae; genus Euwallacea; species Euwallacea fornicatus. Next base: position 3,898,999 of record NC_089543.1, read on the forward strand.
CTTAAATATATATTTTTGTAAGTATACAATATGGAATGGATCCTAATGTTCTCAGGCCACGAACCCGATAATGAAGACTCTGACCAATCTGAGGGCAGCTATTTACCCCACAGACTATCTCACAGGCAAGTGGAGTATCTTAACTTGCCACCAGGAGTCAGTACAGGTCAGTGTTGCTCTATGGTTGAGTTTAATAAACTGCCAAATGTCTCTCTCATGGATAGAGCCTAGAGAGCGTGAAAGGGAATGCCCACCAACTCCAATGCTAAAACCTCTTGCCGAACCGCCTTTGCAACCAGAGAGAGAAGCTGATATGGAGAAGTTTGCTGCAGATAATTTGAATCTTGGTGGTAGAGGTCTCTTCAGGAGAAAAGCCAGCGTCCGCGATCTCCTTAGTTGGACGCAAAGAAGCTTACAACGACCTTTACTGGCGTCAAGTAAACCAGTTTATAAGCAGGCGCTTGAAATGTTTAGGTATTTACTTAATCTTATTCCATCAATTTATATTTTAACTTAATTGCACTCTGCAGGCAAGTTCAAATGTATATGGGAGACCGCAAAGCCCGTCCGGGTATTTCCCTGAATTCCCTTCTGATGGAAATCTTAGGCACTGCACATGTACAGGCACTGTTGCGTGACGAATTGTTTGTTCAACTTTGCAAACAAACTACGGAAAATCCGAGGAGAGAATCTTTGTTGCGTGGATGGGAACTGTTGACAATCGCCCTGGCTTTTATCCCTCCTAGTCCTGTGTTCCAGCCCGCGTTATTAGGGTACCTGAATAGACATAGAGACCCCACATTTTCTCGTGTGTTCCCGGATGTTAATCGTTGGCCTATACATGTACAGGTAAGTTGTTTGTTTTCAAAAATCGGAATCAACCTAAACTCGTCAGATTTTCATATATCTTTTTAATTTGCAGTAACCTGACTCAAGTTTATTCTCATGCGATGTAATTGTTTCAAACTCAAAATGATTGTCAATTTAGTCATTGAAGTACAAGGAAAATTTGTTAAAAACGTTGTTACTTATATGGTTATCCCAAATATCTTTTTTTTATTTAATCAATGTACGCATTGGTTAGAAATCAAGTTTGTGTCTTTCTCTTAGGTTAACCATTACGCTACCGTAGCTTGTCAGCGTCTCGAAAGGATAGGTGCTGGAGGTAAACGCACAGCAAAAAGGCCTCAAGCGGATGATATCGAGGCGGCCAGGAAGCAGATATTTCAAGCCAGCCTGTTTGGAAACACGTTACGAGAAGTAATGCAGTTACAATCAAGCCGTTGGCCCAATCGACGACTGCCCTGGCCTCAAATCGAGCTGTCAAAGCAGGTGTTGAAGCTGCAGGGCCTCCAAACCGAAGGAATATTCAGAGTATCTGCTGATGTAGATGAAGTGAACAGACTCAAGGGCCAAATGGACAAATGGGAGCTTAGCGAGCCGAGCGATGCCCATGTCCCCGCAAATCTACTTAAATTGTGGTTAAGAGAACTTTACGAGCCGTTAATCCCCGACTCTCTATATGCAGAATGCGTAGCCGAACCCATGACATCGAGGCGAGCTTGTGATTTAGTCCTACGTTTACCCACTTTACATAGATTAGTATTGTGTTATTTAATTAGATTCTTGCAGACGTTCAATAAGCCTGAAGTTATACAGCATACCAAAATGGACGCCTCGAATTTGGCCATGGTTTTCGCCCCTAATTGCTTGCGATGCATGGCGAGCGATCCTCGAACTATGTTCGACAATGCTCGCAAAGAAATGGCGTTTTTGAGGTGTCTGATACTTGACCTTGATACAGAGTGTGTTCGAGATATGATCTGACCTCAGCTTTTTATTTGTATATTTATACCATTATGATTATTGTACCTTTTTTATTATACATAATAGATATGCGTCTCGTGTTTTCACCTGTAGTTTGGTTTTTGGTTCCTTCTATTGCCGTTCCCGTTAGGGAGTCAGATGTAGGATCCTGCCCGGATGCTCAGTTGTTGATAGTAAAATATATAAAATAAATAAAAATGTATTAAAAAGTAAAATTTTACAGTTTGTGTTTTTGAAATCCACGGGGTGAGCATAGCTCGAAAATTCAAGATCCCATGAACGAGATGTGGGAGAGGTAAGTTGGTTATGCAGAGTAATCAAGCGGTTGAGTTATCACTTCGAAACTACTTTTATGAAAAAATATTCTCGTGTTTTTATTAATCTCTATATTAGTACTAAAAAAATAGAACCTTCATTTATCAGTGATACCCTGCTCCGTTATAATAACATCTTTTGTATTACAGTTTTTGAGGGATTTCCCGGCGACCGTTTCTACGAACAATAGAAACTCTTGACAAATTCGTAATCAACCCTCATCATACTCCAGCCCATAAACTAATCTAAAAGTCGATTATCGATCTCACCACCACCCTTCATCACATTAACTTGTTGGCTTAATAGGATTGGGATCTGAAACGATTTTAGTGTTGTGAGGAAATTTATGATCGACTATTTTCCATGTGAAGACCTAATTTACATCCCTGTGGAGTTTTACTTCGGGTTGCCATATAATGTTAGAACTTTACTCAAGTACTTATGCAATCTATGAAGTTCGGGTGTGTACAATTTGGCTTTTAGTAATACAATTGGGGGATGCTCGTTTACCGATATTATCAAAAATATTGGAAACAAGCTTACTTAAATTCTTTTTTTCGACATTAATTGCAAGTGAATTCCATAGAAATTGCCAAATTAATTGGCGACACTTTTTATAATTCATCCTTTATATCTATGTAGCGGAAATTTCAAATAAGTAAATATTCCAATAGCTTTCTGAGACACTTCGCATCTCCCAGCGGTTTTAAAGTGATTTTTAGTAATTTTTTACAGTATTTAAAGATTGGGCTTGTCAAGAGTTTGTCAAAAGTGTGAAGAGAATTAAAAAAAATATTAGACATTTTTTTTTTTTGAGAATTTGCAGGGATTTTTGGGAACTTATATGGCACTTAATTTTTAATTCATCCTTTGACATTTTTAGGGGTATTTTAGAAACTACTTACTTGCAATTTTGAAGATTTCTTAGTATTTCATTTTGTTTTCAGCAACTTATTTAGATTGGTCAATACATATTTAATTATACATGCTCTTTGGCAGTGTCGATTTTAGCAAGTCTGGCGTTCTGGACGAAATTTTTGTTCACCGCTCCCCTACCTCCAAAAAGACTGCTGACCAGGGACGTAAACCGCTCTGGGTCGTGGTCCAATTTTTCCTTGCCCCCCATGAAGCCAGTACTTTTGTGTAGTGATTTCAATTCAACACATTTAAAGAGTTGCCTTTTTGACTACTTGGTTGTAGTGGCTGCATATGGTGTGTGGTGAATGTATATGCTAAAATCATATCCAAAGGTATATGTAAAATACAGGGAATCTAAAAAAAGGGGCAAAGTTATAATTTAGTTAGTTATAAATGGATTTTGATGAGTTAAAATAGCTATGAGCTAATGCAGCAAAATGAGCTTAAAACAAAATAAAATATGTTTTTCATACCATACGACATAACGTTAAAGTTGATTTTTTAAAATTCAACTTCTGCTTCTGGTGTCAACTTCAGAATTTCAAATAGGTCTCCATATTTTTTTTACATTTTTTGCTAAAAAGTACTTTTATGAAATTGATGATGTTGGATAAGTTAATGCTAAAATAATTTTTAACTGCAAAAAAAAAATTAAACAATATGCAAAATGCAACATATACTTAACTCATAGTGCTCGAATGTTTCAATTTTTTTCAGTTAAAAATTGTTTTAGCATTAACTTATCCAACATCATTAAATTCAGAAAAGTACTTTCTAGCAAAAAATGTATAAAAAAATGTGCAATTTATTTGAAGTTTTGAAGTTGATACCTGAAGCAGAAATTGAGTTAAAAAAATCAATTTTGACGTTACTTAGTAGCCTTAGAAATATAATTTTATTCGGTTTTTAGTTAATCAAAATGCGTTTATAAATATCTGAATTATGATTGCGACCGTTTCCTTAGACACTCTGTATAATGCGCAAGAATGATTGTTTCCTGCATATTCTGTTTGGATCGTCGTAAGAATACAAAGAAGTTGATTGTATTTTTGAGACTATGTGAATAGAGACAATTTGGCAGCATTTAGCGCTTTTCTCCAATTTGTGAGAATGCACAAATCCCACGAACTGAGAGAAAAAGCCGAATTTGTTCGGGGTTTATGAATCGATTTGTTTCGAAATTGCGCTAAATCTGAATATCAGATTATCATACTCGCTTGATAATATGGAAATTTGTGGACTTTGATATGGGAAGTTTGCAGGATTTGAGGGTGAATTAGGTTAGACGAGAAATAATCGAAGAACGCAGCGGTTGATTATAGTAATGATATGCATTAAAACAAATTTAAACAAATTTCTAGTTAACAAACAATAATCGCCATTCGACATTTAAATTGAGTGTCAAATGAACGAGCATTCTAGGGCTGACAGAACCACCTGTTTAGTCTAATTTGAATTCCTGCATCAGACTGACAGGCGCACCCTCATTCAGCCATCCCGCTTTGCTAATTACGGACTAGCGTTTAATTGTCGTCATTTTTAATTTTGGGCCTTTAACGTTTCCAGATTATTCCGATTTCCATATTAAACGTTCCAATCTTGTTAAACTTTTGTTTTAAATTGTGACTTTTAATTCCGGGCCTTTATTTATTGGAAGAAATTCCTGCTCAAAATTAAAGAGTATTAGACTGAGGTGTGAGTTTTTTGGATTTATGCATCGAAAATATTCAAAATTTCTCTATGGACACAAAAAGCAGTAAACCCGAGCAATCATTAGAATATGATACTGTTGGCGCTAATGTTTACACCCTGGGGCTTGTCATGTTGCCAACGGGGATTTCAAATTTCCTCTGTTTACAGTACACGTGTACCGGCTATATTATGTTCGTTTTTATAATTCAAGGATTTATCGGCAAGCCTTGTTCCCCAGTTAGATAATAAAACTCGCATTATTGAAATTTTTCGTCGTAATTGAATGTCGTGAGCTAAATGAGCTAAAAGTTTAGAGAAAAGGAGCAAAACGCCCTTTCCATTGGGAAAATTGGACATGTAATATTCCAGTCATTTATGATCGGAAACAAAGGCTGCTGCATCACATATATGGAAAACCCAGACTTATACTTAAAACGCGAAATGCAAAGCAGTTAATAATATAGAGACGTAAATCTAGTTAGAACGCTTCCTTTCGGAAAACAACTTCTTCAGCTCTACTCCAGCTTTTTGGCTCCGAATACTGAGAATATTTATTGTTATTATGCTAGTTCTCTTTCCAAAGGGAAAATGAATGTGTCCAATAAACTAAAGCGCCGTTTCACCCTCAATTACGATTTTATAGCGGCATGCCTGCCCGCAGTTATTTGTGCAAACAAGCTCTTGAAGGCACCAGACCCATTTTTAATAACGAAGGAAAAATAATACTTTGTAACTTCACTGTTTACTCAGTTTTGATATAAAAACAAACCCACTCGGATCATTTTTTAGTGGAAACAAGGCGGGGAGTGGTGAACGGCAGACAGGGGGCCCTTGTTTTTTAATTTTCGGATGAAATATTTTTTAGGGACCAGCTTTGCCTATTCTACTCGCACATTTACTTTCGCAGTAATTTTATTCAAAAGTAGCCATCTTTATTATTAGTTTTTTAAAAGAAAATTGCGACTAAACTAATCGAATCTGCTGAAATCAGTGTCCTTCGTAATTCTCACCTGCCACCCCCTAACAAATCCAACTCAAAAGTCTTTAATGGCACACCCCATCTTAAAATGTACAGTTTAAAAGAATCAAGGATAGAGCATTATCTCCCAGGCTCCCTTAAGGGCATTAAATAACTTTTCTATTTTTAAACTAACGACAGTTATCCCTAAAATTGACTGACACAGTAAGTGCTTGTTTTATTAGGCTTAATGTCTACGTCTTAAAATGGGAGCCCGAATATTTCGTGTTACCCTAAGAAGAGCACAAGAGACTATACCATTTATTCTCATTACTTTCTGTATCACGATAATGCACTTCTTTTGCTAACTTTTCATCCCCATTTCGTGGGTCTCTTTTAAATCGAGAGTCATTGCTTTAGTGCGTAAAGTAAGGAACAAATGATTCAAACGTATATTTTCACTATTTCAATCTCACAGAAACTGCTACAGAGAAAACTGTTTTTAAATTAATTAATAATTTCGTTGGGCTTTTCAATCCACTACGGATGACGCAGTAGGTAATTAAATAATAGCCAGTCCCTTCACTAACTTTAATGCGATTATAACCTGATATGTTAACACTTTGCCCCGACCTGCCTTTTACAAGCTAACCGCGTATTAACTTTAATGGAAAATGTATCAAAGCCTTTCAACATATTCGCATTAACATGGGGCGTATGCGGGTATAGCATGGATTAAGCGGTCTTATCTCAATCTCATGTTTGAGAGCACTGCGCCCCAATTCCGACAAAACTGAATTATTACAGTTTTGATTGAATTGCTGCAATAACTTGTATAATTTCAATGTACGATTTCCATGTATTTCTATTAACTCTTCTTGGCTTGGTTTTTTGTAACCTGAAAATTCTATCATGAGAAGAGGAAAGAAGTTCTCAGGACAGTTCTTTTTCTGACCATTCTGCTCTAATAACACACCTTGCACAGTTATATCGATGTTATATACTGATTGTACTGCATTTTGTGCCATTCACGTAGATGTTTATTTTATTTTTTTAAATCTGTTGTATTCCTAATTGTCATTGTTCGTTGGTCCTACATGAACTTGTATAGATCAATGCAAGCGTATTTGATTTGTTATTGGACTATGAGGAATAGAATTGTCTTGATGATGCCACAATAAAACTGCGAAACGTTGGCAATTTTAAAGAATTGACTTTGTGTTTCCTGTTTTTGAATTCCCATATTATATCGAACCAAATCAACACAATTTCTATTAACGTCGTGTAGATTATTATTGAAGTTTCTGCTTTACCAGGACTTACATAGTGGTAAACTCTTCGAGACAACTTAGGGATAAAATTGTCACTTGTAGTATAAATGTGATTTTGTATTAAAGACAATTCATTGAAAACGACATAGCACAGGTGCTTGTAGCCACCTCGAGTCAGTTAATCGCAGGTAGAAATCGGCAATGTTAACGACAGATATTGGGGCTGCAGGGAAATATCTCATCAGTGCCGTTTGCCGCGTCACTTTTTCTGCATCTTGATCAAGTTTTCGAATATAAATGGCACTACTCAGTATACAGGGCCAACTTAAAGCCTGAACACAGTTATAAAAACGCACAAAGTCGTATTAAGTCTTATTCTTTTTCTCTCTAAGTTTTTTTTACGATTATTTGCATTTATTTTCATTGTTTTGATGTTCTCTGCATCCACGTGTTCTGTATCCGTTTCGTTGCGAATGTCCCGATATATTACAAATTTGGAATTAGTTTATGCATAATTTAATAAAATATGATACACACATTATTATGGTTGTGGAAATTTATGTATTTTTAGGATATGGGGAATTATTTAGGTCTTTTATTGCAGAAATTAGTTAAACATGTAAATGGAGAGGTTATTTATGGTTTTAGCGAACACATGTGTCAAATGTCAAAATTTGAGGCTTTATCTATTTAATACTGGTTGGCGTAGTGAACAAATGAGTTTTTTCAATTATGCCCTTGATGACTGAAAGTTTGAAAAGGACGCTTTTAAGGAAACTTCATCAATTATTTATTCATTATTTCATTTGTTTTAATTTTTTATTAAGGATATTCACAATAAAAACCAATCATAAATAAATAGCTATATTTAGAGAACACGCGTCATTAACAAATAAAATTTATTACAACAGTCGAATGATTTTTACAATTTGTATCACCTCTGAAAAAATGCATAGTAATACTGCTAAGAGCCATTTTTCTTGCGGAGATCGGTAGGTAGCTATCAACTCATTAGAGAAGGAAGGGACAGTTTTAACTCTTGAGTATTAATTAGCACAATATAGCAATAAAGTAATACCTACTCACATTATGTACATTTATGTAATAATCTAATAGCTAACTACAAGACTAGGATCGCTCGAATTTTGATATCGGGGATTCGTATATGACTCACAACCATATTCCTACGTCTAAACTGGCTGAGACGTTTCAAAAGTCATAATCTCTTATTCTGTGAATGCTCAACAAATCAAAATCCCCAACTAATACATGTATGGTACAGTGTGAGTGACATTTGAAGATAATGTCTTACATGAAAAAAATAAATTAGAATAAATAAAGTAAAGAGTCATGCTGGTAACAGCAGTTCATGTGCTGGTTACGAGCACAAATCGTCAGTGATGGTCGTAGGTGGATGGGAACCTGACCAAGGCTTGTCGCAATCACTTTAAACCTGAACATCTTTGGAACCTTCACTATAGTCTCTATGGACAATTTTTAAAGTCAGTTTGCCACTTTCACGAATTCAGAATTGTCGTAAGCGTGAGGATTAACGAAATTTGTTGCCAGTCCTTTTCTATCTATCGCCCGCACTCTCACAAAGAGGAAGGCTGCAACTAAACTAGCTACAATTAGAACTAACAGCAGCATCACTAATCCAGCCACGAAACTGGGAACTGACATGCAGATGGTTTCCGGATCTTGAGAGGATGTTGACTGTATTACTACTGTTTCGTTATTTTGAGCAGCATTCAGGGCAAAGTTTACATCTCCTGGAGCTACTACTTGAATGGTCCGACTAGTGTTCACGTCAGTCATTTCTTGAGCTTCACGTTTGTATACGTGACTGACTACGAAGTTCATGACTTCAGGACTGCGCCTGCGTCTAGCCCCTTGCAGCTCTGCAGGAAGGTTCTCTACTGATCTCGGCCGGCCTCCCAGAGTTGCCAAATTGCCTTCTAATTCTTCATTTACATTACTGCTTTTCCTTTTCACAGTATTGTACAAACCGTGGTGTCCAGGTGGAGGTGGAGGTGGTAAGTGGACTTCATTGCTGCTCTGAGCGGTTGCTTGAGGAGCTGGAGATGACAAGTTTGGAGGATTTGATGTCGAAGATGAAGAAGTTTGAGCTTGAGGTGCAGGTACTACATCCGGATTTTGTTCGGAATAAGCTCCAGTGGGCCCGGAAGGATGTCGAGGATCAGGGAATGCCGGTGGTAGTCCATATTCACTGGCTGGTGGAGGCCCATATTCTGCCCCAATATTGCCATGGGCGTAATCTCCCCCACCTAAACCGTTTCCTGCTAAAGCTGGTGCGCCGTATTCTAGTCCTAGTCCGTGACCGCCACACTTGGGTTCGGGGCAATTGTATCTGCATACTTGAATTACACATTGGAAGTGCACGTTCATAGAATCCGGGAACTTGAAGGCCTGGAAGTAGGCGAATGATACTACCGATGCTGAAGGCCCGAAATTCTTTATCTTTTGGAATTTGCTCATTATCTTCGGTCTCACTACGCAGCCATACTGGTCTACCAACTGAATCGGTGCTCGCTTACCATCATGAGCCACACAGTTGCGTACGAGCATATCAAATTTGTTTTCATCGTCCTTTATAGCAAGCACCATGGTCATCGTTTGACCGATCTTCACAATTCCTGATACCTCTGAAGCCCAAGGTCCTTTCCCCACTTGAATTTGCATCCAACACTGGAGGTTGTCTCCCAAAAAATTTGCGGTGACTGCATGAATAGTATCAACTTGGAATGGCCTAAAGGACACAGCTTTTTCGTAGAAGTCATACCAAGTGCATCTGAGCTTCCTGGCTTGGTCCCATACTTCCTGCACGTAGGGATCGTATTGAATGATAATGGTATTTTCTACGTAGCTGCCACTAGGGGTAGGTCCTCCGTAGCTAGCCGCATTATGGTTAGCCGACGAAGACATACCACAGTTGTTCAAGAAGATTTCGAAAGTAGCACTGAGATGCCCAGTACCAGGCTTAAGATGAACGCAGTGGGGGTCGCTGTAGAACCCTTTCGAGAAAATCATTCCGTAGAATGGACGATCGAATTCGATATTTACACGCATGTGAGTCTTCTCGCACTGCACTTGTAGATGCTTGATCTGTGGCATATCGGGGGTGTCTAAGGGCCAAAGCTCGTCGCCGCCTCCACCTCCTCCGCCTCCTCCACCCCCACCGAGGGATACGAGGGATTGTGGGACGTAGCCTGGTGCCGATAAGGGAGGCCCATAGACGGATCTGTGTTCCAGAGGTAGGGATGCTGAGTCCGTGAGCGGAGCATCGCAGTTTATTCTCTGTAAAAATATAGACTTTTTACAGAACGTAATTTTAAATAATGGAGTTGGCCGGCAGGTTCACCAGATTTTTCCCCATTTGATTATTATTTATGGGGAACTGTGAAAGATACCGTTGATAAGTTTATACACACCGATGTTAATGAGCTGCGAAGGACGATCATAAAGTTTTACGATGAAAACAAGAAGACACCCTTTATATTTCTAAAGGTTTGGGGAAATTTGATTCAACCCTGCGCGGAAAATTCGTTAGATTCGTTCTTGAAACAAAGGTAGCGAGAAAAAAAGAAGAAATATCTCTGCATCATGTAATGGCACTACATTCAAAAACATGTTGCGTTAACACATTTATTACAAAAAAAGATAGTTAAATACTTACCCCTAACAAAAAGACTGCCAATGTGCCAAGTATGTTCAGCATCCGCGACCTTGTCATGTTGGTTCCGCCAGGTTAGCCGCTTCCTTGTCTGCAATCAAAGAAATGAAAGCACCTTGGAATGAATGGTTCAACGTCGTTGCCTAATTTATTAATTACGACTTTTCTATTGCCGATGTTTCTTAATGGAAGTCATATAAATGCTAATTTAAATCGCATATAAAAATCACAAATAAACCATATCGAAGCGGATTTGTAATTTCTCTAGTTACTTTCACCAATACCCAACTCGCTGTCTGCTAATGATGACGTCTGTCTAGAAGCTCAGTTTTTAAATCCGGAATGTTGGAATACATTTAAAAGTATCATGAGTGCGGTTTTAAAGGTAAACAAAGAGTCTTCAGCTACTCGGGCAAAATTTGCATATCAGTATTTCACATTACTCACGCTGAAGATTGTTTTCGGAACCGATAAATTTCTTAGCGCTAGATGAAGTCACGCAAACCCGGCAACGTCGTGTCGAATAAGTGAAGTCTGCTACTTCTTCGTTTGACGAATATGACCCATTGACATACTCTTCGAAATCAACACAGTTCCGAGGCGGCAGACACACTACGAATGCACCGGCCGCGAAGATTACAAGCTTTTCTTCCTTTCTTTACTCTTTACGGCATGGGGGCTTAAGCAGTACTGGCACAGGTACTGCTTAATACGGTGCTAATACTGAAGCGGTGGATCTTCATTAATTTTATTTTGTCTTTGAACCACTTTTGCGCGGACAAAGCAATTTTTTTCCTTTTCTGGGAACTAGTTGACTTTCTCTGTGATTGGGCGATGCAGTGAAAAAATTCTATGATGGTTGTGCCTAGAAGTAGCATGTCGGTAGGCATTTGTACTATAACGTACGCATATCAAGGTCGAATCGGGTTGGTTCAGGTTACTCCAGGTTGCTAGTACCTCAAGAGGAACGGAGAAAGCGTGACTCCCCTTAGAAGTCGATGTCATATGAGAAGTGCAAAAATTCCAAGAATTGAGACAATAGAAGTTTTCAGAAGAGTAATGCAATTTTGCTGTCTTCCTCATTTTTCCCGATCAATTTTTGCTTTCATTTTCTTAGCATACTGTCGCCTTCGGAGTATTAAATGAAAATATTTAGTCTTCATCTAGAGTTTATTCGATGCCGCTTCTTGCGAGTGAATGTGCGTTGCCATGTTCTGGGTCTTGCTCAAAAAGACACAATGGTGTATGAAACTGGAAAGATACAGGTAAAGCCATAGCTTACATCGTGGACATGCTAAAGTAAAAAGGTGCTCTTGATCGTATTGATGTAGAAAAATACAATTTATCTTTGTCACCTGCCGCTTCCGTACTATATTCATATCCCTAACTACCGCAACAGCAATTTCATGTCGGTCAATAAACCATTAACTAAATTGACTGCATTTTAATAAAAAGGCGAAATTAATAATCGTGACAAAAATTTTTAATGCCTTGTCGCACACTTTTACTGTTAACAATTATTCTATTCGATATACTTCTCATTTAGAGACCGCTAAGAAATTTAGAAAGCTACTTAAATATGGAATATTTATGACCATTTGCGGATTTCACTCCTCGTAATTCATTTTTGCTGGTGGAGCCTTTAACACAAAAAGATGGATAATAGAAACATATTTACATCATAAAAGCCCATGAGTTCAGTTGAAGTACACACACAGAAGATCTTTGATCAGATCTGCTCCGAATCAGCGAACTCGAACTTTAAAGTGTTAACATAAATTTCTATCACATGCTTCTTGAAAGGTATAGAAATATCGTGTCTGCTCACTACTCACTAGAACAAATTCACGCAGAATCAGAATTAAATTAACAACATTACCACGCATTTAATTTATTAATTGTGTAATAATATTTTCTTCTTTTTAAGCATCTGCACGTTCTGTTTTGTAGATCTAAATATTTCATCGCAAAGAATATAACGAACCGAACGCCGAAGAAAATACTTATTCCTGGATGAGACAAACAACCTCTTGAAACCCTTATTGTGCCTGTTTGGACTTCTGTTCGTTAAATTGTTCGTTGTGCGGTCAAATGTTCACATCTGTATGTATCTTTATTAAATCTGTCTGATTAACGTTTTTCTCTACACTAATTAATTCTCGACAATTACGGATGTTAGCTCTGTTTAGTGCCGAGTTCTCATTGGTTCATCATTTAGCGCAAGCGCGTCAGCGTGTAGAGGGTCGTATTTCTGTTAATTGATTTCTACTGCAAACTTTCCGGGACGTATTGGTATAAAGGTCGAAATACAAAAGGTATCTTCTCTATTCTGCCTGCATTTATTGACAATTTCCTCCCTTTCACTTCCTCCTTACATCCAAGGTGAAGTTGTGAGTATTGAGAACAGTTGTACTAATGTGGTTGTGTATAGTTTAGAATTTTGAGGAATTTTAAGATAGATTTTATACTGATAGTTTGTGCACTGACACATTTATGACACTGTTAGTTTACAAGATCTTCCTGTATGCGCGTATGCTTTCCAAGCGACATTTCTTCACAGAATTTAATTAATTAAACTGAATATATTTCCAAACATGCAAAGCAACTTTTCCTTCTCCTTTTGTTGCATCACACGGATTGTTTATTGTTTCAAAAAACTGTCGCCATCGTTATTAAATAGGAAAGTTTCACCAACCTATACGTATAACTAAATTAGTCAGTTCCACTCCGTGGAGAAAAACAATAAAAAAATATATTTCAGGTAATTAACTAAATACATAGGCGGCAGTATTTCAGTATATTAACCAACTTATTGGTGACAAAGACAGAGCTTAATAACTTTGTTAATCTACTTTGACTCGTTTAAATGAAAGATTAAAATTAATCGACTGCAAAGAAATGTGTGGTTTTTGGCACTGTTGATAGAAGCCCTTTGAAAGAAATGAAAATTCGCAGATTTGTAGGGAAAAAAAGACTTGCAGATTTTTGCTTCCAAGAATCTAGCAGTAGCATTAAATTTTATGCTATTTCCCATTAAGGCCGAAACAAGAATTGAAATAAATTAGCTTTTACTAGACGTCTTTTAACCTACTGTGGAGGTAGATTAGGAGACGGTGCACTTGTTCTACTTTCTACAGCCAGAGGAATCTCGGTCGATAATGAAAAATAGATAAGATTATGCTCCAGTACCTGCATTTCATTTCTCATTAGTGGACGGATGCTATTCCGCCTATTCCTGATATTGCAAGGTCGATTTCCAAATATCAGACGTGAACAGATTAACACGCACATAAAATTCATGTTGTTCGTTATTATTTGAAATATTTAAATCCAAATTTGGGGAATATAGTAATTTGTTATTAGAATATGCTGAAGTGGAAATATAATAATAACGATTAGTTTGGAATTTGGAAAATAAATAAATGAACTGAAGTTAAAGCATTTCCAGAGGTTTAAACGAATTAGAACACATTTAACTACTCTGAGCTTTAGTAATGGATATTTTAGTGAGTTTGAAGGAGAAACGCTAAGGCTTCCGATGGCGTTCTTGTTTTACGCTTAAAATTTATATGTAAGAGTGGTACTTTGGAATTACTTTTCAACTCTGCTTCTCGCCATATCTATTTTTTCCATAATATCTGACATTTTTTGTCCCACTGATCACAAAAAAGTTTCATTTTTCTCACTAATTACATGAGTGCTTCTTAATATCCCCATCTAACTGTTCGAATCATCAAGAATCCAATCAACGTTACTTTAAAAATAATTGCACCTTGTTCTTTATTTAAAACTACCTCTCAGCAGAGCCACACATACCAAGTTTATACAGGGTGTTTATTAAGTACCTGTACAAACTTTAAGGAGTGAATCTTTAATTTTAAAATTAAAAGTTCACGAGAACATGGGTCTGTATTGGGTTAGTTCTTGGTAGACGGGGTTTAAAAAAATTTCTTCGTTTGGTACTCTGATTATATTTCTGTTCAATAACATGTCAGTTTGACGGAATTCTCGACACTGGGAGTATCGGTGATGAGAAACTCAAATATTTACTTATTTTTTGTTTATTGTTAGAGGACGCCATATACAGTGTTGTACCTGCATTTAACAATCGATGCCTCTTAATATTTGTCGTTGAAAACAGCCGTTTTGCAAAAAAACGGGTTTAAGGTTAAACCTGCGTTGGAAGTTGTAAGTTGTTTTCACTGAGAGTTTTTGAAAAATAGGCGGAAAAATATATCTTGTTGTTTATATGTAAAATGTATCTGTTCGTTATATGTGATGTGACAAACCTAGATCACTTACAAAACTAAGAATAAACTACTTCTACGAATAAGGTAATAACATGTACAATAATTTTGGAAAATTATTGCCGCCTACTGCAGTGCACGCATTAATTCGCCTTAACATTGATTAACGGACTCTTTCGAATATACCTGGTGTCTGATCAATAATGACACCCAATTCAAATATCTTGTTTCTTAAATCTTGCTGATTTTGGACTGGAGTTTTGTAAACTAGTGACTTCACGTGATCCCCATAAAATAATCCAAAGGATTCAAATCTGCCGGTCTGGGAGGCTTTTTTAAGCTCTGTATCTCAAGAGGCAAGTGGGTACGGACTGAAGTTCATATATACTTAATAAACACACTGTATATTGAATCTATATAAATACGAAAGCCGCATCGTACAAGAAAACAACTAAGCCCATAGCGAGGTAGCTCAGTTCCGTTTATCATTAACTGCTTTTGCTAATTAGTCTTCTACATTTCTTAACAATGTTTATTTTTAATCAAAAACAAATTTCTCTTGTGAACAGTGACCTTCTTCCATATTATTGGGACTCATGCGATATTGGCGTGCTGTCGTATTCGGGCTTAAAAATGCGTAACGTAACAGGTACTGTTCTGTTACAGACACATATCTTCCGAGTTTGCATAACAGGCTTGAGATAATATGGCATGAGTACTGTTTAATAAGGTTCTTAATTGGCTGTGGATTTTAGTGGTAATAGACATACATTATTAAGAAAGGAAATTGGTTTAATGCAAGGTGATACATATTTGTAATAATTGATGTTTGATTTTAATATGTTTGGGAATGTTTCATTTAGATTTGGCATAACTTTGGCTCGTTGATCTCGTCTAACTTCCACACTTGCATTCTTTAGAAAATAACTGCAACTAAGCAAATTTATAATGTAAGAAGATTCGCTTGAGATTCAAAGAGTTAATCCGAGTATCGATACCGTTAGTGGCTTATTGAACTAATTTTATTCTGCATATGAGTAAATATTAGAGCGCACGGAATACACAGCGAATGCAAGAGAACATGTATAAGCCGGTAACGCTGACTGATTACCACTTAATAGAACATGAAATAGTAGCATTAATTGAAACCCGTAATAACAAACTATTAAAAAATTAATGTAATATATACATGAACGTAAAATCATACCTCGTAATTACCCTGGGAAAAAGTATGTCTTTGACACACATTCGTTGGCTGTGAAGATGCTTGCCAAAAATCAGTTTTTGTGTCAGCACCGGTTAATTAAACAATTAAACTTGTTTTTTAATTCGTATTGTTGATTGAAAATTTCTCTTTTGGTTGTTATTGATTGGGGCTTCCATGCACCAGCTGAGCCAACGGGACAGATAACTGGCAACTACTATCTCGAGAATATGGGTAAGTCTAATTAGTGAAGGTCCTTAGCTAATAACGTTTGCTATTAAACAGTATTATGACATATGTTTCCGTTCTTAATTTCGGAGGTTCTTGGATTTTTGCCGGTGGAGTCACTCGATCTCTTAACAAACTCTTTTTGTCGAGAGTACAAGCACTTGTGCGACCCTAAAACCACTTTAGTTCTTTGCTCATTTGCACTACAAGTATTGTTACAAGAATGAGAATTAGGTGAATCTTAACTCTTACAGAATTGACATTTCACGGTAAATCACTTGATAAAATCCCAAATAATCCGAAGTAGCTTCCAGCAGTCCTGGCTTGCATGTCGAGGGTCTTGGTAGACTTCAATCCACGAACCACACCAAAACAAAATAAGTTACTTGGAAGTTGATTATGAGTAATTTCTTCTAAAATTTACCATTTTTGTTGCTACTCGTTGAGACTTACTCAAACTGTTGATAAATATCTGAAGACAGCTCTTAACAGACCCAGGAACTCTTAGGTACTTTAGCTCGAAACTGAGAAGGTTACTGAAAAACTTAAGGTTCTCAATAACTTCTTAGAGGGTCTCTTTCTCTGGGCACTATCGAACTTCACGAAGTATTGAGGAATATTTAATATACGTGAACCGAGGAGGCTATTTCCTTTCTGAAAACTCCAAACTGTGCAAACTATCAGTTGAAATATCTCAATCATCACACCAATTTATCTTAGAAATGCATATTTTCACTGAACATGTAATTACTGTATTATTCTCTTGAATAGAGTTAAACATTATTACAGATCTGATTGTGCAGATTAAAATCCACATGCGTTTATGCAGATTAAAATATCAAAGGTGTTATATCTACGGTATAATCATACATGTATGTCGTCGCAGATGGTGATAAATCAATTATGATATGTCATCTTAGATCATTCTGCAAGCTCCTTAATGACCATCAAATAAATGTTTAATATTTGAAGAAGTAATTGTCCTTTTGATCATTTTCCTCATATTTTATTTTAGATATATATTATTATACTTATGTTAAGGAAAGATGATTTTCATAACACATACTTGAGAGTCATAGAAAAACTGAAGCTATGTTGATTTTGTACATACAAGGCGATTTTTTTTATTTGAAGTTTTGGAACTTCTTCCACATAACATTACTTAAGTGGGGCTACACGATGTTGAAGGAAAAGGAGCTACATCACACCTTCCATAGTTTGTACGATAAATGAAATAAAGCCTCAAAATGCATAATTTTCAAACACACCCTCTAACCACGATACCCACTTGGTTATCGCTTCTGTTGTTTTACTGTCAAAGTTCGTTTAATAAAAATCGGGAATATTTTACTAGGAAACATGGGTCTAGAACCTGGAGGATTCCTGGATATGTAGGATTTTTTTCAAATAATTTTTATGCGGTTTTTATCTTCGGGGGACAAAAATGAATCTCTGAATTTATCGAGCAATGTCACATACTTTTAGTTAACAAGACTTTTTTTTACATTTCCAGCAAGAAATATCCACCATTTACGCCACTTTTTCGCATTCATAGGATGATGTTTTACAAATAGTTCAATCTACAGGGTCATGTGTTTTCAGGGGTTAGTTTCACATGGTAAGTGAATGAAATTGCGGCTCTTAGAAGTGGAAATGCAGTTTTTTAATATACCGAACTTTATAATCTGCCTCATCATCTATCCACCTTACAAAAAATATTTTATACAGTGTTTTACTTTTATACCAGTTATTTTCGTGTTTCCTTCGTACATTTCATTATCTCACTGAAGCGAAACTGTTATTCAACTTTTATGTTGGCAAAAATAGACGTTTTTAAAATATTGATTCGTTTATTAAATGCAGCCAGATATTGTGCGTCTATTCAGGTTTAGTTTCTTTTTATTTTTTTCCTCATTTTTCTCCTATTACTGCTCTCTGTCTCAGCTTTTGCCCTCCTTGGTCCCCGGTTCTGCAATCTCTGGCAGTAACGGAACCGACACCAAACCGACACGACCGCGATCTTGACCTTGATCTTATAGATTAGATTAAATCTTAGTTTTGGATTTGGCCGTGCTTCAACATTACCGATCGTTTTGTAACATATGTTTTAGATATTTCTTCACAACAATCTCCAGTGCAGTAGATTGACCTTAAGATTGCTTGCAAAGGTTGTAAGGTTCTTGTAAATCAAGCCTTGTTTTCCTGCAGATTACACTCTTACATGGCCAGTATTCATTCCGCATTTTTTGCAAAATTATGAGTTTAGTAGGCACACGTAGCGTTCCAACTTACCATCGAGGCTGTGAAGGAGAACAAACTTTCTACAGCTGGTTTCCATTGCTATTAATGGTTCAACCTGGTTAGACCAAGTGGATTGAACTTTCTACTATTTGCTACTAAGTATGTTTTGTAGAAAACAAAATATTGTTGTTAAAAATCAAAAATCGTTAATGAGAGTGCAGTTCCTTATAAAAGAACCATCTCTGATATCTTTTGAAGTATGTACTCTTCATTTGCTTACTTTCTCGTATGCTCCCATTCCAGATTGTTAACGCCCCGCATGTTTAATGCACCTATGCGTTAACGTGTGTTTAAGGAATGATGCACAACTTCGAGATCAATAATTATATGATTGATGAGCTTAAGTTAGTTTACTAGACGGGGATGAAAGCTAAAGGTCAAAGTTATGCTTGAAATTTGTGGATGTTCCAGAGCAGTGAGTGTCTTCGTACAACCACTAATAAATCCTATACAACCCACACTCTGTTAATTCCATTAACAAACTTATTACTTTCACCGAATGATTGGAGAAAGAAAAATAATGCCGACCATCACCAATTTAGGACGATGTAGAGGCTTCCGCAGTAAAA
Organism: Euwallacea fornicatus; assembly: GCF_040115645.1. Lineage (NCBI taxonomy): Eukaryota > Metazoa > Arthropoda > Insecta > Coleoptera > Curculionidae > Euwallacea > Euwallacea fornicatus. Next base: position 3,918,223 of record NC_089543.1, read on the forward strand.
ATTGTTTATTTGCATAAGAAGAATATGAGGTGGAGAGGAGATCGATTTCGGCCGCGGGCCAAGGCGAGAAAGGCGTGAACCCATACCAACCAACCACAATTATTTATACCCGTGGAATTAATGTTTATTATATTGCGAATGCAGACGAGTGCGCATTCGCTTCAAGGTAGTCCATTGACACACTGGCTTGCTTTCAATCTACTGTGTTCTTAATATAAAATCTTATACACAGCAAGAATCAATTGCGATTTCTCCAAGTCTCCTTTAATTTTTTCTGCAACTTCCAACACTATCGAAATCCTAATTAAGCTCGATTTTTATTTGTTATTTGTAGGACTGCCGTGAGACACGCCACTACTGAGTAATCTGGAGTACCGACTTGTGAAGGCGACCTTGACTATGACTTTCTACTTAATTGAGTAAAATTTCTTTTATAGACCGGACCGCACTGTTATTTTAGGCAGGTTGCGTTTGCTCTGGTATAATGCAAATGTGTCCACAACGGAATTATTAAAAAGTCCTTGGAATGGCTCAACTATTACAACTACTCCAGTTAGATGTTTTAGCACTTGTCCAAAAAACCGGTAGGAACGACGTGGTACAGCTAGGTGCTGCATGTACATAACTGATCACAGTTGAGCGATAATGAGAAGTATTAGAACTCTAAATATGCCGGCAAAAGTTGTGAAAAAAAATGTGTCAACGAACGTTGCTATTGACTCTAATATCTAACGTATTGATTTGTTTGTATACAAACACGATCCTGTAATTTTCGATGTGTAACTCACCTCAAAATAATCCAATAAATGTTACAAAAAGTCCTGTAAAAAAATAGGGCACAAGAACAAGTCAAATCCTTATCGGCACTAAACCCGATTTCGATCGTTCATTACGAATAACACACGAAATTTCGACGCACCGGCTGTTACCAAGTTAAAAGAAAAGTAATACAATTTAATATGTTCCGTTGGTTTTATATATCGACGTGAAAGTTTGCCCCACTCTGTATTATTGTCAAGTCTTCAGAAGCATGGGTGTTTATGAAGAAGCCCGTGCCTGTGTCCGGATGGGACTCACCGAGTTGGTGAAGAAATTCAGGATCTTGACGCATCGGCCTCACTTTCTTTCGCCTTGGTTTGTTGCACAATTGGTTCCGAGTCACCCCAATTTGCACTTTCGATCGTCATCGGTTATTCTGTCCTCTGTTACGTCATTTTACCAAATATCGCCTTGTTTTGTTCCGTTTCGTTATTACACGAACATTAGCAGTTACTGATGACCTCTGTGGGGAATTTGTGCGGAGGTACCAGCCGGATTGGGTATTGAAATCTTCGAGTGGTACCTCTTGAGTGAACAATCAAGTAATAAAAGACAGCGACTTCCCCCAAGATATTGTGAAAAAATTAAACTTACCTATAACTCCGCAAATCTTGCGTCATCTCCAGAACTATGAAGCCCCCGAATACCCGCGAAAACCAGGGTTGTACTGGTGATCAGGTGGATTAACGTGCGTTGATAAATTCATAGGGCAGCGCTAGATCTGATTATTGCCATCGAAGAAGGAAATCATTTTTGAAAATGCATAATTTTTCATGGATAAAAATATCGATGTTCTTCGAGATTATAATGGTACTGAGCGTCTATAGAGATTCGATTTTAGAAGCCCCAGAGTAATATTAGATGACCATCCAAAAACAAGGAGTTACGAAAGACGAGGTGATATTTATGCCAGTTTCTGGATTAAGAAGTTTGTATTCCACTACTGATGAAAAGAGCGAAGAATGCTTCTTTATAGAGCTTATTCGTAAGCTTTCTTATTTTTTGGAGAGGTATTTGTTGAGCTTCTTCAGTAATTAAAATTTTTAACTCTTCTATATTGTTGGGCTTATTTAAATACACCCTATATTTCCGATAACCCCTTAAAAAGTCTTAGCGGTGAGGTCAGGCGATCCAACAAGCGACTCTAATTGCCATGTTCCGCAAATATTTCAGTAACTTTTGAACTTAGATATGGGTATGTCAGATGAAATAAGTTCAGAATTTTACAAAGAACTCAAAAACTTCATAATATACATGGGGTTCCATAAGAAAACCATAGAAAAGCATATTTATCTACTAGATGGGTAACTCTGGGTACATGTTTGTTTCATCAAAAAATGCACAATTAAAAGTAATATTTGACGTTTTCTAGCATTTTGATGAAAAATATTTCCGTCAGTTTTTGACGAATTTATCATGTATTAAAGTAGGTATATGAACTCTTTAATTAGTAATTCAAGAAAAGAGAGAAGAAAGAATAACATAAGAAATAATATTGATAAACCAAATATAAAAACATAAACAAGTGAAATGAGTGGAAAGGACGTAATATCTCGCAAACAGTTGGTCAGGATTTGATATTTGGTTTTGTATTGTAGTTACACATGCTAATGTTTTAATGTGCCTTACTGCAAGGTAGGAAATCTCATAACATTGAGATAAACGATTTGTTAGATCTTGAGAACAGGTCACGTACCGCTGATTTCTAGTGCTGGTCTGGTGCTAGGTCTGCGGAAACATATCTTTATCGATCAATCATCAATTAAAACTTGCTGAATTCTTTAACCACACTCTTCATCAGGTCGCATTTCAAACATAGCTAAATCTTTGCACTGTAACACGTTTGTCCCATTACGAAACCGGCTCTTCCAGATCGTCATTCTTCAAAATTGAGCGGAGCACCTATTCTATATATTAAATATGCAATACTTTCTTTGAAGAAGTAAACGTTGGTGTCGGAGAAAAAAGCTCAGAACAAAGGAGGAAAGACTTCTTGTAGGGTATATTGCACGACGTAGCAGGTCAATGGAAGGCTCACAATATCGCAAAGTTTAAAGGTGAGGTATTATACTATATATGTCCTGACAGAGCATTATGATATTCTAGAATATTCTAGCATATGTAAATTTTCGCCTGGGGCGTGAAAGATTTTAGCATCTAACTTTGGTGTTACAGTAAACTTCAGACCTTATGTTTATGTACATAATTAAATAGTTCACAATATTTTAATACAGAATACAGCAAAGCCAAATAAACGAGAAGCTTGTATATATTAGCAAACATACTAATATCTTGTAAACAGTAAAGTTCCCCTTTATGAACGGAAGTTCTAAAACAAATATTTAACTACACAAGAGCAATCTTGACTCCCGAATATCAGTTACAAAAAGCTGATATCGGCACTGTTTGCCAGCAGTTTTCGGGATTTACACCTTAAACTTGGCAAATTAAGACAAAGTTTATTAATTCGCACTAAACTGGCATCATAGACAAACTGAGATTAGCAATTTCTGGGTTATACTAATTGGTAATTAGGGAGTACCAAGAGCGCAATGTTTATTAGAATTCTATTGCGTTAATCTCTTTGGGAAAATACTTGTTTTTTCTACTTAGGCAGGTTCTCGGACAGGAGATTTTGACCGTTTAGGAGCACATGGTTGGTGACTTAGGGGTAAAAGTGACTGGGAGTCTAACAAACATATTGCACCTACCACGAAGTTCCTCCAAACTAAATTGCTTCAAGTAATATTGCAAGTTTAATTTAAAAACTTCCCAATTACCTTTCATGTCATTGCAGCAAATTGCATCTACATAACTGGGTCAACTACATTGTTTCTGATCTGGTTATTATATACGAAGGAAGAGCTAATATTTGTGCAAACTTATCTCTTCCAATGTGACTGCAACATTGGGCGCAATAAGTCTGACCTTATATTTTTCCAATGTCAAGGAAAAGGGCCCGAATAAGGCGTTATTTTGCGGCTTTATTTGACATCCGGTATACTGAAATTAGGGAGAAGTGAAGCTTGCCAAAATACATTGTTTGTATGAGGAGGGTTACAATTTCCGCTCCAATTATAGCAAACAGATGGTAACAAGTAACTGTAAACCTCTATCTATACGTTAAAGAAGTTTAATGGTTATTCGCTCCCAAGGCATTACCTTTTATATTTTAGAGCCTGAAAGGAGCTCCAAAAAACCATATATGCTATCGCTGATATCTGGAGCAACTTTTTAAGTTTGAGCTCCTTCTGTAACAAAGTGAATTTGCTATGATCGACTATATTAATTATTAATTAAAATTTAAAACAAATATATTAAGGTTAAGGTTTATGTGTTAAATGTTTTTAAACTCTAAATTTTAAAACATCTAAAACATATTGGCTAAAAGTGAAGCCACTAAAACATTTTTGATATTTCCCCTTACAATTAAATCTTTTACTTATTATCTAATAGCATATGTCTTATTTTTAATTACTCCTCAACATCTTTTATTCATAACCTTTAATAATTCTTCAATATGATCTTCAGATGTTGCGTTTCAAATATTTTACGACGATTTAGTATAGATATTTCATATTAAATCATTCATTAATTGGCTTTCTGACCCAACAAATTCTGTCTGATTTGTACAGTTTAAATCGAATTCATCTGAAAAAAGGACAGTTTTTTATTCTTCATGTGACCAGTTCACATGCTTTTTCACGAAACGCAATGTCGCCTTTATATTTTGCATTGAGATGAAAGGCTTCTTTACCGAATTTCTCCCATACGAACTAGCGCTTCTTAATGTTCGTTTTATGGTACCTATTGGTACTGAAGCACATAACCGTTGTTATGTGCGACTTACAGTCTTGAACGGATCTTGGATGGATAACATTCGGTTTTTCGTTTTCGGTCACCTTTAGGACGTTCATGTAAGGTTCTTCTATTTTTAGACCTAGTAATCACCCTTGATGTTATTGATTTATTTAAATTTAAACTTTTAGCAATTTTACACTGCTTTACACAACTCTCAAATTTTTTACATATGAACCGTACCAAAAACAAAACAATCTGGAAAAAATATTAATAAAATATATTGGAAATATATTTGTACCTTCACAATATTTGGAAAAGCTATAAATATGTTTTAATGGTTGGAAAAATTTTTTTTTGCAAACATGCATATTTTCAATTTTTAATTACTTCCTCTACATACGGGCGATGGTGTACTTTCATGAATCATATGTTTTTTAGCCACTATGAGGCCTACATTGGTAATTACGTTTTATTACTGTAGAGCGGTTTAATGTCACAAGTGATTAATAAAATATTCATTGTTGTACACCTAACAGTTGTGTATTTATCTCGCACGCGAAGCAGGAGCATTTTGAGACTATATCACATGTGAAATTGAGTACAGATGAATAATAGAGTGATTAACTGAAAGAAAAATCATATCGCGCTTCTACAAAATCCCTGCAAAGTCATGGTTAAGTCGAAGCGCCTGTAGCCGAGACTATGATTTTAAAGGTCCAATTTATATTCCATTATCCGCTCGTTAATAACGCAGGTAACTGCATGAACGTTTAATCAATTTCTCTCCTTTTCATGATCTATTGGTAAAAAGCAATGAGCATTGGTGTAACAGTCGCTAAGACATATGTCGACATGCACGACACCAAATCCTTCAGCAGCGGTGGTCATAAATTGTGCAAAATACTTTCCTAAGTTCGTAATAATTTTTTATTTCGACCACACAAATCAGAGGAAATCGGACATGTTGGCTTTCAAAAATCTTCTAGCTGTACTATTTTAGGGGAAATTTGAATAAATTTATACATCGGACGTACCGATACATCGGCCTTAAAAAGTAAGAGGATTTGCTTCATATAGCAGCAAACCTTGTTAATGCAATAACTCTTATTTAGAGTCGCACACGAATCGGTGATTTCAGGTTGCTTTCTATTTGAGAGCCTTCGCATTTAGCAAATGTTGTTCAATTGTGTGGTGGGTAACAACCAGGGACAATATGGCCATTACTCGTATTTAATGCCGAGAAAAACTTGAATTTTTATTTAGGTCTGTTAAATGCAAAGTTCAACCATAGTTAGTCAGAACACAAAACACTAATAAATGAAGCTTACCGCGAATACATCTTTCGAATTTACTAAGACCTTTTCTCCATACATGTACGCTCCTGTTTTATACGAAGGGTGATCATAAAGTTCCAGGAGTGATGCTTAAAGCTTTATTAAAAATATTAAAAATTATTCAACATCGTCTTTTTCAAATTACTCCCTTGGACAACGTATGTACTTCTCCCAATATTGTTTCCACTGCTGGGAGAATTCTGAGGCCTGTTTTTGTAGAATGCTGTTTAGCGTTTCCAGCAATGTTTCTCTAATTTTTTCAATAAAGCCGTAAACCCACGTCCCGTCCCCAGTGATGATGCGTTTCAAAAAGTTTTCATCACCATTTGCCATTTAAGGGAGTCCCTGACAAACCTGCACTCGGTGTTGTTTTTGCTCTTCGGTCAACAGCTGTGGAGCAAACTTCGCACACACGATGCATGTTCAGTTTCTTGGTTAAAATTTCTTGGCATGAACAAAATGAAATTTTGCATTCCTCAGCCATGACACGAATAATTAGAAGAAGATTTGACAACACGAAACTTTTCACTCTCTGAACATGCCCTTGATTAGTTGAAGTCGATGGCCGTCCTAAATGTGAGTCGTCTGCTGATGACGTTCGTCTTTCTCTGAACCTCCGGAACCACTCATGACATAGTGACCGACTCAAACGTTCGTTCCCGAACCCCTCTCGCAACATTGCAAAAGTTTTGCCCATTTTAACACAAAAGTTAACACAAACACGTTGCTCTTTATTTAAATTAATCTTGAAAAATATCGGAAAATCGTCAAACACGCAAAACTCGTTCTACAAAATCAGCTATAACTTCGGGAAAGCGAAGAAAATTTAATCATGCTGAACAACGCTGCCAGCCGCACTGCACTTCGTTGCGACGTCGCCCCGTAATTCAAAAAGTCTTGGAACTCTTTAAACACCCCTCGTATTTTTTCGTTTGAGGAACTTCGTTGCCCTATGAGCCGGGCACGGACTGAAGCTTGCGCTTTTGGAATTTTACAGTTTTCACTCAATATCAATAGTATCATTAAACCAAGTATCAACGAACACTACGTAATGATACAACTACGTATGAAGACATGATCTGTCTCCATTTGAAGAACTTCAGTAAATAAACTGTCAAATAAATTTAACTTCAACGCGCAGGCGTTCCCTATGGGTCGGACACAGACTTTTGTAAATTTACCGTTTTTCACGATATATCGGTAAGATTTTTGATGCTTTGTAGGGCAACTAAAAATAAATAATTTGTTGAAGTATTTGATATAAAAGGGCAATTTAGCGCTGCTCGACATTCCACTTATCGGACACTTAACGAGCAATTTTAGTTGCATCCGGTCCATTGTTCGACATAGAAATCTACATTCTGCAATTTTCCCTGTAGTGACGTATTTCAGACTAAAATTGCACTGCACTATTTTAGAGAAATCTAAATTCCTCGCAAGCCCGACTTGTGTTCATTGTTCCATAATACGCAATCCTCCTTACTTTCTCACATCCGGGTACAACGATATGGGTTCATGGTTTTAACCGGCCAGTGAAAGTAATGTGACTAAACTTGCGTCATTTGGTCTTTTGCATATATGAGACACCGGGACAAATTCGCAATTTTGTCGATTAATGTTAATGTCCCCATTGTTGTCCATACATTTGAGCATTGTTCAATTCTTAAATTTAGTTCGTCATCATCAAATAAAAAAATGCCGTGAATGATGGATTGCCATATCAGTAGCCATCGTTTTTATTGGCTGTATGAGCCCGAGTATTAATATTCGTGAAAGGAGTTATGTGGACACGTGATGGTTTCTTTACCTTAATTTGATTTATTCCTAAAGCCGGGGAATAGATTTAGATTTTATTACGCTGCCGTTTAAGATGCATCTAGTCTAAATATCACATATTTTAATGATTAATGTATTTTTCCGTACAGAGTGGACAAGGTTCGCGAGTAGAGGAATGTCCTGATGGGGCATTAATTACTAATGACCAGGTTACCTAATAGCGCCAAATTAGTATCGTTTATTACGACAATTTCACTTTAAAAATTGCTACACATTGTTACGAATTATTTGGTACCCTCATATTGATTAATAATAACGTCACTTATCAATGCATAATACCGACTTACAGCTTTCTAATGTGTTTATTATACCCGATACCAGTAATGTTTCTCATTCGTCTATCGAGCTTATCGCATGGCTATTGTTCGGTCCCAATGTTTGTTATGAAATTTTTAACTTCTTTTATTCAATTACAATTATATTTTGATTACAATACCGTTCCAAGAACCCGACGAACTGAACATTTAAGATACTAAATAGAAGATTTAATTGGTCTACTAATTGACCGAGCAAGAACATTACATCTTGACACCGTTTTAAGAATATGTTAAATTTTGCGTAAAATTGATCAAACTGCAGGTTGCATTTCAGGAATTCCGTGTAATGTAACAAAATCACGTGTCTTTGCTTTTACATTTTAAGGCGTGTTGCAGATTGATGTAATAAAAGTAGGACTTCATCTAGTTATTAATGAGGTCTTGATTCAACTGCTGCAGGATTTATTGCTGCTTCATTTAGGGTTATTACTACGAGAACCGGTGTTGGGTTTTTGGGCTTCGCCTTATTAAATGAAGAAGATGAAGAGGAATTAAGAATGAAAGAAGCAAGTTGCCGGTCGAGACTGTGCGGTGCTTAACATACGAGACCCATCAATAACATTAAAATTGCAAATATTTCATCCAGAGATTCGACGCTATAAAAATATTTCTCTCTTTTTTTTTAAAGATATATGGCGACCTGGGCCGTCTATCTTTTGAGTGAAACTATATTTGAAGAAATCCACTGCTTGCTCCACATTTTTCGCATATCTGGAACGCGTTTCAAAGAATGTAATGAATATTTTCCACAGAAATTAGCATTTAATCAATTATGAAGAATTAAAATTTGGAAGAGACAGTTTCTTGTTAAGAGACACTCTGCAGAGCAAAGATTTATCGACTTCTAAATTACTAATCGATGGGTAACATCTGTGAACAGATTCTCCAGTTTATAATTTTTTTTTTCATTTTTTTGAACGTTTTTTTTTTAATGGAGATGTATTTTTCCAAGATTTAATTAGAACGCATTAAAAAAAAATTAAAATTCGAGGGAGTTTTGATACTGAACATTCAAGATTTGTTCACGTTTTACGAGTATTTAAGATATGTATATAAAATAGCAAATCCTTACGAAGATAGTTAGGCAACTGTTGAGCACGCATGGCATTTCCAATGATAACACTTTTTTCGAAAATTCAGTGTACGCATGAAACCTCACTTAATACGAACATTAATCAATCTGTGTATTTCTTCCTTCGAGGAAACGATTAAACTGACTTTCCTTAATAGTTTTGAACAACAAAGATCTCGGCAACTGTCACACTGTGAAACATATTATAAATTAAACATTTTTCGACGTTTTTAACGAATGTTCATCTCACATATTAGTACATTTTTTATCGTGTCTCATATATTTCGTACTTCATTGCTGGTTTTTCCATGTATTTTCTCAGCAGATTTACATCGTCTATCCATTTAAGAATTTTTTCTCCCTTCTCTAATGATATACCACATTTATTAGCCATAAATCAACGATGATCTTGTACTTCCGAGGCCTCTTTAGTACCAAGTGTAGTACCACATTTTGGCAAGCAACACCGATTGGTGTTACCGGTTCTCTTATTTCTGTGGGCATCCAATGTCAAGTCGTGACCCCCTTTATGACTTCTTTCCTACTAAAGTTCCACAAGAGAAAGTTTACTATGCTACGAGAGTAGAATGGGACGGACATTCTTTTCCCTTTTATATATTAACGTCGATGACTTCCTACAACCGGCTTTTTGGTTACAGTTTGTGAATTTTTAAAGGGCACTTGTGCAATTTTCACTTCATCACAAATTAACTCACTCCACATAAAAACTAATATTTTTCCTATTAAACATATTCTTATCTTTAAAACTATCTAGAAACCTGTATTACTGCCGTGAAATCTTTTTTCTAATCAAACAATACAAGTGTTGAAATGATTAATTTCTTTACAATAATTAATTATGTTGTATTTACGACTTGTGGGACTAGGTAGTACGTATAAGATTATGGTGTTTATATATTATTTAAATGCAGTTGTTGGACTTGACAGTAGTTTAATCACCATCAGCTTCCTACGACTGCCATCAGGAACTCTGTTTTTAGCTTTTTCTTCTGCAAAACACAATAGCATAAATGTGCCAACGGAAGTCATAATTAATGTACTGGATCGAAAATGTGCAGCTGTATGGGTACTACTGAATTGCTTGAAGTGATTTTGGTCGGTAATTTCGTGCTCATTAAAATTGACTAAAAATCAGCTCTATATCGCACAAACACCATTAAAATAAGCATAAACATGCAAAGTAGCAATAGTAGGAAGCTCGTAAATCTCCTGTGCAGCTTAACATATGTTGCCCATTAACAAGTGAGGGACTTATCCTCTCGCGTATCATCAGCACTTGAATGATATCTTATGTATGTTGTTCTGCATTGTTTAGGTTCAGAATCAAACTTTCTTGTAGTATTTTTTCAATTCGAGACAAAAAGTTATATCAGCCTTAAGGATTTTTTAGTTGTTCGAAACGATCAGCGATCCTCAGGCTGTAAGTAAATTATAGAAAAGTATAAACATTATGAAATGTCTGCACAGAGGTTTAAAATGTAAATTGAAAATATAAATTGTCTCTTTTTTTTCTTTAATTAGTTGTGTCAAATTAATCAGTATCCTGATTTATTGTTTAATCTGTGGCAGCATAGGATATATCGAACACAAATAAACATAATAATCTTGATAGAAACAAGAAAGTGATATAGAAGATCTAGAGAGTAGGTCAAGCAAGATTGATTATAAAACATATATACATATATGCATTATTTTCAAGTTCGATTAAGATATTTAGAGTGCCCATAACAGGTTGTTCTTCTAATCAATCTTATCTCTTCATTAGGTCAACTTTAGATTGTTCTCACATACAGAGACCTACGCTTTTTATGGATTTACGACGATGTATCTTCAAAAATTCCCTTTTTGTTATATTTTGATGTACATTTATGTTTGTCAGGCTTAGTTTCTCAGCAGTCCGTTATCAGGATAAAGGGATTTTAAAAATCATTTTTAGACATTAATATTTCACGTACACTCTCAAAAAGGAAATATTTCTTTATCAAAAAATGAAAACAAGGAGACATCTAAAGCTGACCACAGAGAGCATCTTGAACTTCAGTATTTCACTATAAATTAATTGACGTTTTATTATTTCACATTATAGTTAAAATGTGGTTATTTCTTTATTTTAGTTCAGAGAATTTGAGATTTTTTTCACAAATATTGGAATAAAGTTGCAAGTTAGGAACACACATGCTTTAGCATTTCGCTGCAGGAAGACGCAACTCGACCAAACGCCATGCGGTGAGCCATTTGCTTCCAATAGAATGGAGGAACATGAGGATGGTGGTCAGCTTCCATGATTACCTTCCACCGCCTCCGACGAAGACGTTCGGAGACGTGCAGGGAAATGCAGCCGTAAGATCTAAACACGATAAACGCATTTTCTGTACCTCCGTTTGGATTTCAGACTTCACACATACCTCACATTATTTCACGTGCAATCTTTCCAGTATTTCACGTGAATCAGGAGAGTCAAGAGATGACTGAATTACAAAGAAAATAGAGGTTGTCAAAAATTTTGATTCCTTTAACGCAAGAAGCAGGTTCTGACATTCGTTCCATCACGAAAGAAAGGAGACAGGGAATGTACGTCTCATTTGACAAAATCTTCTAGTTTGTATCGTAGATTGTGGTACCTGTTATAAGAGGAATTTTAAAAGAAGACAATGCTTTGTTATTTATAAGCCGGTACACATAAAATTTATAACGAATTATCACAGGGTGTCAATTAAGGGGCTCCAAGTTATTGAAGGCCAAGTAAGATGTCAAACTTCTCATCTAACAATAATTGGTAGACAGTAGAAAGTTTAAAGCAACAAAATATACTCTGCTAAGAGACAGCGAGTCAAGGCCAGTGGACGAGCACGATAGTCTAGTCGACTTGACCAGTGGGCGAAACTTAAACACTTCATAACTATCATATCAACACATTGGTTTAAAATCGGCCTGAGCTTGTGGCTTGTCCGCAAATCATGTTTCCGGCAGAGGCCTCTTTTGTGCACGAACAAATTAGTCCGAAGTGTTCATATATTGGAAAACCCGTTAATTTTTTTCCAAAATTTGACTGGACTAAACCCACAAGATCATATAGGATGCGGATACTAACATGACCTAGATTTCCCCCCAAGTCGGTGTATTAGTTGTTCTTTTGCCGTGACAGGCACTTCACTGCCGAAGATCTGTTGTAGAGGTACCACTGCAATGAAACCATCGCGTAGTACTTTCTTATTTTTCATGTCCTATTGCCAACCTATTCAATGATAACACAAGTTAATACAATTAATTGCAAAAATTATTTAAGCTCATATTGTGGAGCGCACTAAATGGCCTATTATGTTGGGTAGCTCAGGTGCATCATATGCCCGTCATTGGGTGATAACCATAGACTGCACAAAACAGCTCTTTGTCCCTATCCCCTAATTTTAAGCAAACTTTAAATTAATTACTTACAGGTGTTGCAAGTGGAATAGTTCGTGGTGAAGTTCCCTAAAAGTTACTGTAAATTAGTTCTTTAAAACCGAGAGAAAAATTAATTCTAAAAAGTCACAATCATGAACTACTGTAAAAGTTGATTGTGTTCACTCATAAAAATAATATTTAAGGAGATTCAAGAGGCGGACTTTTGATTACAAAACTAGATCAAAAGAAATTGTTAATAGCTCCGAGAGAAAGTGTTTTGTTCCATATGTAACACCAATTAAGGAGAATTTTATAGCCGTAGTAGTACTTGTCCCAATTTAATTATTCCATCAAAAGCGATGTTTCAAATATTTATATCCGATGTGGATACAAGGCAATGAAAGTGGAACAACATCAGATTTAGAACTTTATAGGAAAAAAGGGAAAATTTTATTTGGTTATCTCACCGTGCCAACCAAGACAAGAACCATCGCTAAATGGGCAGTGTATTTAAAACACTCACATTATACATACTAATTTTCTATAATGATCAAAATATTGCTGCTTGAACACGCAAGCTTCACAGCTTACATACCTTCACGCTACTGCTTTCAGATCTGAATAAATGCTATTAAGGGGGGTAATTAGGACAACACTAATTGTGTGTGATGATAGGTGGAAAATCAACCAATATACCTATGCACCTACGGGTAATGCATCTAACCTGTAATGCAGAGAAAATTTTCAAGAAAAAACTTAAGTGGATGGCTGGCCAGTAGAAAAGATCATTTATCGGATGCATCGTTTGAACGAGGTGAAGGTAACAGACTGTCATGGTAATTAACAACAAACTTTCTTCTCAAATAATACCATTCAGACATTGGCCTTGAAACTGGTCGAAAAAGTTGACCCTGAAAGCGATCTTAATATAATTTCATTTAACACCAGCCCATGTAAACAAGTAAAGGCCATAATAGTGGACGTCTGTTTGTAGCTCGTCTTCCAATTCGCAGTTCGATAAATTCACGAAAGTGTAATTTAAATCGAAATTAGACCGTGCGAATCGAAAACGGTAGCCACTGCGCATGGACTGGTCCGAGCTGTGGCGCCAGTTCCGATTCAATCGAGAATATATTTTTGGTTTTTGTCTGCCTCTATTTAAAGAATTGGGAATCATATTTTGACTTTTTTCTTGCATTCTTTATTGTTTTGATTTCAATGAACCCGGATCTTTTGAACGTGAACCGAACACCTACATAAAGATTTATTCCGAATGTCAAGGGGTACCCGAATTGCTTGATACTCCCATTTTCTCATTGAGAATTACACGAGACGTCCGAAACATGCTCATCATGTTGGAGAATGGAAGCTACTGACCCTGGAATGGGTTCGTGTTCACAGAGGCTTAGAGGGCGAAGATGAAGTTTACGGTGGAAATGAGTGGTCCAAAAAATCGAATATTACTCGAACCAATCTAACGGAAAGACAACATTCAAGCTCTTCGCGAGTGTAAGACCGAAGATTTATTTAACCTTTAGAGAATACAGCTGTTATAGCTGTGATAATACTGAATGGACTGCATGGAGAATGAAGAAGTCGTTGGATACGTTTCGGAAACTAGGAAGTGTCTTTTTGAACTTCCACAAAATCTCCCTTAACCACACAAATGACTTCCTTAGGAAGTTGATTTTGTTATTGAGAACTTTAACAGATGTTAAAGCGCAGTAAATCTAAATCTCACCGCAAAAATAGTTAAACGTCTAGTCATCCTAAATCTAATCTAACCTTATTCTCTAGGGGAGCTGCAGTTTTTCAATTCGGCCAGATTATCGTCTAGTTCACTATGCGAGGGCCACCCTGTATATGTGGCGATATTAAATTTTGCTACTTCACTACTCCCATCGACACATAAATGTGTCCCTGAGTGTTGGTTCTCATTCCTAATGCTGTGGAAAGGCGGCAGCTAAATCAGAACATATAGACACACTGCCGTACACTAAACATATGCAATAAATAAAAATTTGTGGCCAAACAAATTTTATTTCATCACATCAACGGCTCCATGATCATTTGGTTCAAGGAGGCAATAGGGGTGGTGTATTGCCAAGCCGGACGGCCATTTATATCGGACGCTTCGACGAGTAATAAATGTAGCTACAAACGTAAAAGTAATGATGCAAATAAGTGTAAACATTGCAGATTATCATAAAGTGAATATGACGCTATTGTAGCAATATTGGACTATGAAGAGGGAATGTTTATTGACAACGGATTGAATTTGAGCCAGATATGGACGAATCCGAGTTTGACGATGAAGAAATAAACCAGATTTTGTTTGAAAAAGGAAGAGGAGGGGGTTAGGTGTGTAAGGTGAAAAAAAGAGGACAATGCGTTGGACTTTGAAGAAGAGGAAAGTGTGAATGATACTATTAACGTACATGATGATGATGAAACTCTGAGGAATTAATGCTGCGAAAAGGAGGGTACAAAACATGTGCAGTGAATGCGCAGTTGGTTTTTGTATAGACCTATGTTTGGAATGCCAGTGCCCAATTTTATGTTCTTTCTAAAAAAATTGCATTTTGATGCTCTGTATCATTTTTCACAGATTATGTTTCTGTATTCAATCTAAATCTATATGTTCAATCTTTCTTCACATTTTTGTAATACACATAGAATTCCTTTTATTCTCCAAATAATTTTCAGTAGGATGGTTGAGGTAAACTCAATTTGTCCTCATTGTGAATTTCATTTTTTATTTCTTTCTAGAGAATACTGATTTTTTACCCTTGTCACATCTTGAAGGTTACGTGTGACCATAGCACTCGTGAGCTTCAAACCTATACACGGAGGAAAATTGTTTTAAATATTCTCTATAATGTTTTCTAAGGTGGTTAAGTTTGGTTCAGTGGCTCCTCGGTTTGCAAGTTACATTTTTTTTCTAGAGGACTGCCTTCATATCTCATATGTGATTTCAAATAAACCTTTGTCTTCAATAACCCATATCACTATATACAGAATAACCCCAAGAGTGTTCCGATATTTAAACGGTTGATTCTCTGAATTGTTCTAAGACGAAAGTGTTATATAAACGTATGTCCTAAAATGAGCCATTTCCGACATACAGGGTGGTAAATATTAACAAAAATGAAATATTTTTCTTCGTATTTTCAACAAAGCGAAAGATATTTTTATTGAAACTTGGTATACCTACACAATAGTCCCAACAGTACATTTCTGTTCTATTTAAAGAAAAATGTTTTAACCATATACGTACGAAGGGATTGCTATGTTAATTCTTATAGGGAAATGAGGGGTACGCCATTGATATTTTTCAAATTAGAAACATTATAACAATTGTTGAAAATGACCCCGATTTGCCACAATACATGAGTCTATTATTTTTTTCTTGGACTCTCGAACACGTTTAAAAATACCAAAGGTATTGCGCCTCACACCACTCCATTATACGATCTTAGATGATCCACTGTATTGATGCGTAGAATAAACTAATGTTTTTAAAATCCCCTTAGAAAATAGTCTAAATAATTCGATTCCGGAGATCTGGGTGGCCATAAATGGTTTTGGTCTACTGTTCCCCGACCAATCCAGCGATCTGAATATTTCTGTAGCGTATGTAGTGTTTCTTGAAAATTAATTGAGCCCAAAGTTGTATTCTTTTTCTTAAAATATATAATTAGATTATTGTTTTTTTGGCTTCACGTCACTCAATTTAGGGCATTTAAGATTTTCGCAAATATATCTTTATTTTGGCACTCGCCCTCTTCAAGCAAGAAACCTATTGATCCGAGCCACAATTTATTACGGTGTGTTGTCAACTAACAGCAGGACATTGCCTAAAAATAGCCCACTTTATGTGAAAAATAGAATCCAACTAGTTAATTTTATGAGACATAAATAAATTCCTAAGGAGTGCCTCTCGGATGTGACAAGCAATGGGTAATCGCGCCCACCACCTCCTCTAAGAAAGTGAAAATGCAAATCGGAATATCACTTCTAAAGCGATTTCGTAATGACTAATTGAACATAAAGATCATCCAATAGCTGATACAGAAAAAATATATATACATTTAAATGCCAGTATATATACATTGTACATACATATATATGTAAATATAATGTATATACAATGTAGCTACATATGCCGACATTTACCAAAATATTTAAATTGAATCATCAAAACTTTCTCGGCCTCGATTTAAATTTTTGCTATTTGCACTGAATGAAAATTTGAATACAATAGCTCTACGAATTTTCATTGCTACGTACAATTTATGTGTGTGATGGAAATTGATGAGGTATCATCATAATCGACACCTCGAATACCAATTAGAGCAGCGTGGGCTTTACTAGAGCTTTGGGCCGCTTAACTCGAATTTAATCTTCCTGGGATAAAAACCAGAATTATTCCTTCATTATGTCAGCAAAGTAAATTTAAGGCTTTGAAAACAAAGCTCTGTGACACGAAAGGTCCTAGCACGACAACACATACAGCTACTATTTATATAGAAATTACTGCCTTTATTCCACCATAGGCAACTTTTATTAAGTATTAACAGTTCCATATTACCATACACTGGGAAAACTATAGGTGTTTAGTTTGGAGACTCGGCCAGAGAATTGAAATTGATGTTTAAATGAAAGTACTTTAGAAAAAGCTTTCTCCTAAAGTTGTCTTGCTGGCCTTCTGTTTCTTCAGCCATCCAACACCTGCCACAAGAGCACAATTTAATAGTTACTCATGTGAAATGGGTCAATGCATATTTACAAAGAGATAATATCTCAGACAATCCATAGAGGCCAAATCTGGTTAAGACGAGTCATCCAGGGAAGTAACCTCTTTGTGGCCCCTCTGATCCTTCGGCTGACGAGATTTTTCTATATTTTTCATTTCAGCACCAACTTTAAGAAATGTGGACTGAACAAATAATATTATTAGGCACGTGCTTGCCGCTGTTCCGCGTGTCAACAAATCGATAAAAAAATTTTAATCACAGTGGAAATCGTGATTTCTTGTGTTTCCACGTCTTTCCCTGGAATTCTATGTTAATCCGGCGCAGGGCGTGATTGAATATCGATGAGTGAATTAGACAACTCAAAATATATTTTTACCGAAGTATTCAAATATTTCAATTTCGAGGTTCTGCGACATGATTTTTAAGGCGTAAAAGCAAGGGAAAAATGAATATTCTGAACAAAATAAGTTAATAAATGTTACCTATGTACCGTCGAAACCCCTCGTGTGCAAAGGAAAGTTTATTGTTAACAACGCTTTATACAATTTGGAGAACATAAAAGCAGATATATAAATATCAAACAGGGGGAGATTCTTACGGAGATGTCAGAAAGAAATTTAATATTGTCGAAATACATATTAGGATAGGATTTGTCTGATTTTTTACCTTTTTAGTAAATAATGACGCACTGATAGAAACATATTTAATTTAGTTGGACAGTTGGTTCTCATCATTGGTAGCGCCCGCCAAAATGTACAGAAGAACTGTGTGTGTGAAATGGTACTACTTGGTACTACTAAATACACTAACATTAAATGTATTCATGTGCACCATTTAAAGCCCTGAATGAGTGATAATTAAAGATAATGAACGGAAATATTAGAGTTCCAGTAAGTACTTTGTTAACGCGCAACAGACTTGGTAACTTCCATAAGAGTTTATCTGTATTAACATGAAGTCATCACCGGTAAGTTAAAAACTTTCAATGGAGAAAAATCTCTCAAAGCCATATATGCTCAATTAAAGCTGTTACATGTTAAGGAAGAGATTCAGGATGCTCAGTCATTACCGGTTACAGGTACGTTTGAAATGTTTTCTTCTGGAAAATTTCGGCTTTCAAGTTTCTACAGCTTTCCAAGGCAGGGAGCGAGACTTACAAATCGATGTGCACTAACTCTCAAATCTTCTTATTCGAAACATGTTCAGAGTATACGCATTATTAATCATAATCTGATCTACCCTTATTTACTTAGATGCTCTTTCATTAAATAAAACTCATGTTTGTAGACGAATATGCTTAGACTACTCCTTACCGGACAACGGTAAATGGACAACTTGAAGTGTTTGAATTTTTTATTGAACAATTTCATATGTCCCGACGTTGAAACTTGCAAAAGTACCCATATTTTAACATTTTACATAGCCTCAACTCAATGCTAAAGCTATACAAATTGATAAATATTAGATCCGACTAAGCGAGAGACTGAAACGAAATTTCCCTGCAATGCAATTAGGATCAATGCGGGAGAGATATTGGGGCGGAAATGACGCAAGGAAAGAGCTATAAAAATTAAAAATCCAGGGATTTTGAGTGCTCATTAGTAGGTTGATCGAACGGAAACCGAACCAACTGTTGCCGATGATCACGGGTTATATCATAAATCGTGTAAAAATGGCAATAACAATAACACTCGAGTATGCGTGGACACTTCGACCTGTCGAATGCGCTCCCGAAATGATGTTTACAACGCTCTATCCGTCGCGACGCTCAGTGTGCTCTCAAAACCGACGCCGGATGTTTCAACATGCGACTTAGAGCCCTCATTTTATCGCTCTTCTCGGCGATCGTATTGCTCTACGGGAGGACACGTGCTCACATGAACTTTTTTATTTCGGAAGAGGAAGTTCGGAAGTTACTAGGTAAGTGTCGGTGAATTATTTAGGTGTAGGTGACTTTCAAAATTTTATGGCTACTTCAAGGGCCGCGTTGGTGGTTTCAGTGAATGTTTTTAACTTCATATTTAACAAAGACATCAAATGTTAAAATATTGTGTGTGTTGCTTAGAGATTGCAGATGTAATCAGGCGGGTCGTGTATTAATGTGTCTCACGGCGAACGTTACTAATGTGCCTGTATGTGCCTAATGTGCTATTCTCGACAATTTGGCGAATGGTTATCGAAAACTTTTGAACAGTTCTGGTACTTTCTTGTGTTGCACCCGATTACGCAAAACCCGTCAGTGCGTAATGGAAGACCTAGAAGAGCTCTTAGACGTTTTTTTCCAGTTTGAATTTGACAAAGAGGCCTGGGACATACTTTGCGAGAATAGTATGATCATCGTCGAAACACTCATTATATCTGGCAATTTCTTTGTAAAAGCTTTAACGTGGTTTGAACTCTCCAATGGAAAAATAAATGCTGGGGTTCGTTTTTCTCTCCAGCCAATTTCTGAGGTAACTCCGCAAATCCCAACGTTTTCAGAACTCTAAACGATCTTCATTAAAGTCGCTCGTCCTGGATGTACCGAATCACTCATGTCAAACCGAATCTTTGAAACGAAAAATCCATTTTCATGCCTTATTTTCTCCGATAGCTTTCCCCCTAAACAGCGTAAATGGTTCTATCGAGCGCCGCTGCATTTACACTTAAGCACCCCACACTTCCACCTTTTTGACTGTTTTGCCCGAGGAATCAACCTGTTGGAACTAACTGGCTATAGCGATAAAAAGTGAGTTGTGATAGAAAAATGGTACTTTCCGTTCCACCTAAGAAGGTTAAAACCTGAGAGCTGAGGTTTTAGGTTTCTTTAAGTCAGGCGTGACGTTTTGGTATCAGTGACGAAACTGTTTTCTGAACCGAGTTGCATGAAATATGCGGTCGAAAAGAAAATGAAACATCGCAAACTTTCGGCACCTTTCTGGGAACTATGTATATATTTTTTACACTTGCCGAAGTAAAAGAAGTTTCCCAACATTAGAAGTTTCAGGCCAATGTTTCCATCACTCAGTTGCCTGAGAATTTTTGCTGCAAACTTCTTTAATTTACTCGTTCATTGAAATGAATCCAGTGCATTCAGTACATTGTTAAAACACACTAGAAGGAAATTTAATAAAGAGGCACTATAAAGCTGAGGTTAAGTGTGAAGTTACATTAAATTTAAGGAATCTCGCGTTTTTAATGCTCTACTTTTATGGCTGCCTTTTACTTTAGAACAGGTAGCCACCTTATGTCTCGCTTAAACCCAAAAAGGGGAAATCTTCACTGGAAATTGCATTTTCCTGCTTTTATTTTCCTAGATGCGGAGTTAATTGCTTTTTACTTTATGCACCTATTGTTACATTGTTTTAATTTAATTTTCGTTTAATTCTTCCTATAAGCAAGAATTGCGCTTTGAATTTTTAACGCGTTTTAACAAAGATGCCGTTCAGATCAAAGGTTTAGTCTCAAGGCGACGACACATAATTATATCATATTATCGATTTCGAACAAAAATATGTCTTAAACACATATCAGCAAGAGTGTTTTCTTCGCGATAAGAAAATTAATTTACAACCGAGTCTTAGTTATTAAGGGCTTTCGATTTTTCGTGTTTACGTTTCGACCAGCAAGACGTAAATTGCTCATAAACGGCTGTTCGACCTTAAACCGATTTACTGTTTTTGATGTTGGGCTCTCCAATGATTCAGTTTTAGGGTCGAAGTTTATTTAGGTCTTATCGATATAATTTACAGTTTAAAAGGGTTTGCGTTTGCGAATTACTGTTGTGGAATTTTGATGGACACCCACGTATTTCAAATATGTTCCACTTAAACGAGTATTTATTGCAGAGCTATTCAGCTATATTTACAGTTAGATGAAAAAACCTCTAGTTGAGCACTTCATGCTCAACTGATTCTCCATCTGGCCATTTATGGCCTTATTACTCAAATGATTCAATTCTAAACATCAAACGCTCCACTGGATTCCTATAATCCGTGGCCTCTATTGATTGGTAAAGTATCTACTCCTTAATAAGGGGGCTGAGAGAGAAAATCTAATAAAACAATTAATTGAACTTTAGCGGAATAAATAACAACCAGAGGCACCATTACTGAGCTCTCTAATCCTCATCCCATCACATCCAGATGTTAACTTAGGACTCAGCTTGTGAAATGCGTTCTCGGTTTTGCTTAACAAACAATTACCTGGATTTCGAAGCGGTAATAATGCTCTAGTTAAGGCTTAATGTAGACAGAATTTCACCCTAATTAATTTATTGTAACGCAAAAAGTTACTTAATGGGACCGGTAGGTAAATTTTCTAAGTAACATTTTGGCTTGATGAAAGCTAATAAAATTCCCAAAGCAAATGTTTGCTTGATTTGGTTTTATAAATGTTTGCCCATTTTTGCATTAAATAAAAATTAAAAAGGTAGGGAAAGTTTCCTGAACGAGTCAAGATTTACGTGTTAACAACTAAGATTAATTATCCTCCACAGTAATTAACTTTTATATTAGAGCACCAAACTTCGAAATTGCCGCAGCCATTGGATAAACAAAACGGGGAAATTGGAATTAATAAAGAAGCGCATACTGGCAGCACTTGCATGGGTCAGTATACAGTGCGTCAAAAAGGTCTGGAGCGTTGGAAGTATTTCGCAAACTAGGTACCTACTACATTTTTCCTGGGAATGTGCATTTCATTTTAGGTAATCACAGCGCATCTCGTGAAGGTGTGTCAATCTTTACAAGTGAACGAGGCGAGTCCGGAAGCATAACACCTTCCTTACTTCTAACGGAACACCCTGTATATTGGGTGTTCAGGCCACCTCTTGACATGGAAAATTGGTTTTTATTTTTTTGCGCCTGCACGGAGTATCCAATTGAAAAAGTTTTACATGGAGCTCACAGTACTGAATACCGGCCATTATTCCGCAAATTTTTTCAATCTTCTAATTGGAGCGGTTTTGGCCCACAAATTTGAATGTCCCGCGTAACCGTTAGATGCGACGATTGATCAGGTTCAAGGCTAGAATTGAACAACCACAAAGTCGCCAACCATATGAGCGTTAAAAACCCCCAAATCAAATGAATTGTTTTTTGTTTTTTATATAATCTTTTATTTACATGCATAAAGAAAAAGTGAAAACAGATAAATTAAACAACTATCCATACATTAAAGTTCAACCAAAAAGTAAGTGAACAAAAACAAAAATTTTAGCACTGTTTGCAAAAAAATTTACAGAAATTGTTCGAAGACACCACCGACCAAGCTGACCAATCGTGGCCGCGGATGTTACGCGGGATATGAAAGTTTTTTTTTTATTTGGAGGCGTTTTGAGACAAAACGGCTCTTTTACCAGAAGATGAAAATGAATTAGGAGATTGAAAAATTTACGTAATGATGGCCTGTCTTGGGTACTATGACCTCCATGTAAAAGTTTTTGAATTAGATAATCCATGCGGGCGCAAAAAAATTAAATACGATTTCCCATTTTAATCTCCTATGTCCAGGATTCGCCTAGACACCCGGTATATGTTTCCGGATCGAAATTTCAAGAATGATCAGATATGGTGAATTTATTGAACAATACACTGATAAGAAAAATTGGCTAAGCTATTGGCGAATGGAACTTCTATTCAATTTTCAGTCAGTTTTTTCATTAGATTCCGTATTTCCAATCAATCGTTTCCTCCATGCACATGCGAGAGAGTGAAAATAGAGCAAGGTTATCTGACTCGGTCGGTGGATTATGCATTAAGATTTTATTGCTTCTTTAATTAAACAGGTATGTGCATGTTTAATTTGAAGTGAGAGTGTTCCACACTGTCAGCCCAACGAGAGAGCCGCAGACTGAAAGTGAACCAAAATCTTAATTGCGTCGGAATAGTAGCAACTTTAGTAATTTCTCTAAAAAAAATAAAACAGGCTTTAACCCCTCGCAAAAGAATCACTTGGATGACGTATTTCCTAGCTGATGAATAGGGCGTGGCGATTAAATAGAATGGCCCCCTAGATCACCGGACATGACGCCCCTTGAGTATTTTCTATAAGCTCGCTTAAAAAGTAAGATGTATCCTAGGGAATAGGTGAATTTAAGTGAGGTAAGAAGAAGAATTGCTGACGAATGCCGTTTCATTACTTCTGAAATGCTGGAACGCGTAATTGAGAAATTCTATTACAACTTATCTCATTTCCAAGCAGTCTAGCGGATCGGGCTTTTGGTACATATATTATATTATATAATAAATAGGTATATTCTAGATCTAAATATCTCGTTGCTCATGCCAGGAAATCTTCTCGATCTAGCGGCGAGATTAGTAAGTTTCTAAATACAATACGAGGCCATTACTAAGATCTGTTCATATGCATTTTTTTTAATCGTAACCTCTTAAAGAAAGTCCAGAGGAGAGTGATATCCGGCAAGGATGTACCTCTATGCTTTGCTACAACCTGGAAAGCTATCAGTTTAATCTAATAAATAGCTCTTGCTAGATTGCAGTGCGCCTTTATAAAAGACTCCTACTGCTTTCATTACAACATTGCTTAGGTACTGAACTAAAGTTAACTAATAAAACTTACTTTATTAAATGTAGATTCAGAGTTGACGTGTGGAATAGAGAATTTAATATACTTTCACACAATTAGCATTGTAGCCATGGTAGCTAGAGACTATCTGGAAGTGTATAATGCCTGTTGTGTTTATTGTTTTCCAAAAACAAACGACAAAGCTTTACAGAGGCCTTTGTTGTTTGACGCTCTGTGAGATAGGAGGGCCTATTTCAATCGTCCAGAAAGGATGTGTTTATCTCCATCTACATACAGTTAAGTTTTTGATTAATTTTCCAGTAGTGATCCAAAAATTTATGTTATCAACATTAATTTCCTTCTTAAGACCAATTCGCTGTATAGTAGAAGACGGTAATCGAACAGATCATTTACTGTAGTTTAATTAAGGTAGAAATAAATTATTAGTCAAGCAGCTGGAGATGAGGATTAAAATAATACAAATGCCTTCAATTTTAACTTGAGAATGGTTGTTTGTTCTTACCGTGACTTAATTAACCTCGATATAAATTTGTATGTTAATTTTCTAATTTAGGTACTCAGCATATGAACTTAATCGTGCAATTAAACTTTTAATTTTGGCAAAAGTTGGAAAATTGTCTGGCGAGCTCTTTTAAACCTAACAAAAGCTCGTAACCTGCTGGGAGCGAATATCAAATTCCTGTTCAGTGCTCAGCTAGACTGTTAATATACGAAGATATTATGGAGTATAAATTATATTCCGAACCACTTTGGACAAGTTTAAAAGCCCCCCTATAATTAGGATCGAACTTTCCGCGAACTTGTTCGAGTCCATTCAAATTATTCTCACCATTAGTGATAGTATATCGCTCCTACGTTGACAAATATTTAACATTTACACCAAAAGATGCCCAAATTTTCCTTTGATTTGAGAGCCTTGGATAACCCTGGGGAATTATCCTATATTTAAATTTAAAAAAAATGACGATTGGTCCCACAAAAAAATTATTGGTGGTTACAGACATATTCCCATTATAGTGGGTTAAAGCGGTTCTTGAATGGTAAAAGGTCAGATAGATGTACGTTAGAACGTCAGACCCACTATCTTAATCACAATTACTACTTGCAGAGAAATATCTATTCTAATAGAAAACATGTCTATTAAGGTATTTAATTAAAAAAAATGTATAAAAGGGGCATTCTATTGAAATTTTAGGTAAAATCGAGACATTAAATAATTTGTATTATTGTTAATCACTGTACAGTTTGTCGCTTGTCATAGACATGCCTGCCTGCATACGATTCGTAGGTTTTTGTGTGACCTATCGTGAATTTCTTCGTTATTCGGATATAATCGAGTGAATTGTAGGTTCACAAATTTCAAATACGACTCATCAAATTATTGGTTTTTGTTCGCAAAATGAAATTGGTCTCGGCAAACAAGTTTCCCTTTTATAAACAGAAAATCAACACGATCTTCCCCTTTTCCATTTATTCATAAATCTGTGATAATTATGAAATTACACATTAACAAGGTTTTCTGAGTGACAAAATACGTCCTTTGGCTCTTCTTAATTATATCTAGAGGCAATTTTAGCAACTCGAGATATTTCTGTTCTCGTCCGGGTTTTAACAGTCGGGTTGGGAGAGAGAGATTGCCATTTGGCCAATTTTAATGACTTGTTTTCTATTCCCTTTATTTCGCTCCAGTGTCTGTAAATTGATACGTTCGTTTTGGCAGCTTCTTGTTTCCATGGTGTCCCTTTTAATTTCAGCCCTACATTACGCCGGATCATTCTAACAAGCAAACAACAACTTAATTTCTTTTGCCTTCTACGGACGAACTTTTTTATTATTTAAAATGGCCTTGAGCCAGGAAGCAATTTCTTTTCGTAATAAATGTTGAAATCCTCTCGTACTTTTTTCGTTTTGCGAAGAGCGAGAGGCGTAAGAGCTGTTCAAACGATGATTTGGTATTAAATCGGTCACATTAAAGCTTGAATTTTAAAGCTTCTTTCGAATTACCACCTCATCCCTTTAGAAGCCCAATTTGTACTACAGAGTATTGAAATAGTTTAGTTACATATCAATACGAGCCCGAAATTAAATGGAAGAACAAAAATCAAATACAGGCAAGATTTTATAATCAAAGTTGCTTCTATAACTCCCCATGTGGCTCAGGGTGGCTTCAATTGGACTTGTAATGCGCTTCTGTTGAATTTCATTTATTTACCGAATGAGAGAATTTCGTATTCGAATCGTCATAAAATATGAAAAACATACATTAACGGATTTGTGTCTTTGGATCATATCGCGTTTATGTTATTTTACGTACTTTGACACAGAATGTACTCAAAATTTGAGAAGTAAAGCCTCTACAGATATTCTATTTCTAGGTTTTTTAAAATTTTCCTAGAACCATACTTATTTTTCTAGTCTAAATTCTAGTATCTCTGCTCATTTCTGAGATCTTATTTCCTGGTTTGAATTACGGAAAGTTCTTCGCTCGAGTAGAGTATGCAATAAGCGGTGTTTTGAGGAAGCTTCCCGCAAGTGATGTACACTATTTTTTCGACGACGATGGCTCATAATTAACAAAAAATTTTAAAAAATTCTTCTAAATGCAAATTGAATCGAGGACGTCATAGCAGAGGAGCTACTTCGCTGTTGCAGTCCGCGATACTTTCAATTATTCGTAACATTTTGTTTGAACATTATTATCGAATTTAACATTATTTTGCTATTTTTAAGACACGCAAGATGCAACTTGCTTATTGGATGGAATATATAATCCCTAAGTGGCTTTTACAATAACACATTACTACATTATAATAATTCTTTTAGCTCAAAAAGTTCACTCCTCTGGGTCGTTCGCTCATTTATTTTTGTTAACTCACATATGTGTTAGGAAGTTATAAGGCCTCCGTGTGATAGCATGTGTGCGAGTTTTATCCCCGTTTGTTATGCTTATCTTTGTTGAGGGTTGTGGGAAAAATAACTATTTAAAGGCCTCTATCGATCAATAATGAACATTGATGCTATTCTCAGGTTATTTCACTGGGTACATAAACCTGATTCGGAAAATTATAGTTGATATCAAAGGTGCCGTGAATATCCTCAACTCATCGCGTAAATTAAGAAAATTTTGGGTGTTTCTATAATAGGCCAAACCGATGCTTGCTTGTAGGCCCCTCTTTTTCCCTATTATCTTACAAATACATAATGGTGTTAAAATATGAATTCATTTTGAAGTTGTTCTGATCTTTCACTCGAAAGTCAGGACTTGTCAATGCAAAATCCTATTAAAAGCTTCTGACGTTTCGCAGCTTTATTGCTGCATCCTCAGGTCACATGGAGAATCCCCACATTTTCTTTAAAGCCCATGTTTAAGGTGTCCGTTCGACTAGAATTTTCCAGATTGATGAATTTATTGTAAAGGTCTCTGGTTCGTTATTATGTCGGGACATATTTTTCATTGGGTTTAGGATTAGGATTTGCCAATAAAAATCCTAACTAATGGCTATCGACGTTTCGCAGTTTTATTATTGCATCCTCAGGGTACATGTAGAATCCTTATAAATTGTACGAAGTTCATATTTTCGTTTCCGATTTTTTGTTTTTGTTGTATTAAAATTTCAACTTTCTAGAGTCGACAATAAGTAAACAGATGAGGGATGTGAGTCTCAAGATCGCGTAAATATTCAAGTAAGGTATATGAGTTTGAAAGTAGGAGTAATTTTCAGCAAATTATTCGTGAAGTTTGCATGGTGAGAAAGTTTAGTAAATAGCGACTAGTGATTCATAATAAAGGTGAGTAGGAAAGCTATGAGCCTTTGCTAATTTTATTGTATTAAGTTTTTCTTTTACCCAAAACGTCTGTTAAAGATTCAAAATACAGTATCTTTTTCGCTGCTATGCTTATGAAATTTTAGTGAGCCAAGCAAGAGGCAATTATGCGATTCATAAGTGCGAAGGAGACAGGCTACCGTTTCCCTTTCCATTGCCAACGATCGGTTGACTCGCAACAGGAACAATAGAGACGAAAAATTAAATCCCCCAATTGGTTCGTTTTTGACAATTATTGTTGTTCTTGTTCCGCATATTGTTGTTTCCGTATAAGCATCTGCATTGAACAATTGGGGGTTTTCGCCTAGATAGCGCTGCAATCGAAACTCGGAAGTTTCATTTTAACATCATGCAATCTTCGTCTAGCAATGACAATGATTGATCGTTAGCTTTGGCTTACCTCACAATTGACATTTGTCATTGCCGCCTTCGCAATTATTATTTTGAGCCCGGGAGTATCTTTTTTTATATTTTTCATTTATGATGCCGCAAATTCTGTGTCTTGTGGACGGATATTAGTGGAATAGAAGGTATTTTGTAACATACGAGTATATCTTAAAACAACGAACTTACTCGGAAGAATAAGAATGTACAAAGAACCACACTTAAGTATCAAGAAGAACTGACCAGACTGTTGATGAACTGCATTTTTTCGTTATTTAGGAACATTCAGTAAATAATAGCTTCTTTTGCAATTGACATTCCGTTACTGTTAATTTTCAGTTCGAGAATTGAGGAAAAGCACGTGGAACAGAAACTTTCCAATTGCGCATGCTTAATGGTTCAATATTACGAAGGAAATTAATATTTTATGTGGTAGTACGCCTTAATCCGAGGGGAGAAGTAGTTCTATATAATTTTGCAGGACGTAAATTACGCGCACACATGCAAATTTGAATGCGTTTTTCGAAAACAAAGTTCTTGATAAATTTTAATGCAGCTTTACTTATATAAACATCATGGTAGTAATGGCATTTTTAGAGAATGCATCTATTGAAAAACAAGCAATTTTTCTGACCTGAATTGATGCGTACTACTTATGAGTCAACGAGAGTAGCCCGTCTTCCTCGCACTTATCAATCGCCCAATTGTCTTACTCGCGCTCACTACTCTGTTCATAGTAGCGAAAAAGGTAGTGTATATGTACATATTTATTTATAAAAATGGACATGCATCCAAGCAAATATTCGTCTGTTTATATCCCATGGGCAGCATATCCATCATTTGTTTATAATTCTATTATTTACCAATCATGATCGCATTGCAGCGTGAATATTATATCGAAACAAACTGAATTCGAAATTTATAGCCATGTAACCTGATATAATTTTCGACACTTAATTAATACCAACCAAATATTGCTTTTGCAGCTAAATTTCTGCTGTCGTGACGTAGGTAGAAAACTCACCAATTAACTACAATAATATTTATTCAAATCGTCAGAAAATATCAGTAATTTTAAGCCCTACTGACTGAAGCTGAGGTGTCTCAACTGATTCGTTCATTACTAAAAGAAAAACCTGCAAACTCTAGTAAAATAAATAGACGGGTTAATTCAGTTTCACTTATACTTTTAATCCGGATATTTAAATTTGCATGCAAATTTACTGCATGTTTTATCCAAGACTTACTAGAGAACTTGGATTGGGAAAATCGTTCCGACCAGATGAGCAGTTTAAAACTTCTATTAATTATGGGGTTTGTTTGCGAGGAGAACGAAATGACGCGTATTTTATGTGCACAGACCCCAAATAAAATAACCATGAATCACAACTGGTACATAAACTTCACATCTCTTTGACTAATGGTGCTTACTCTTTGGAGAACGTGTCTTCTATTGCCGTTGGCCTTTATGAGAACTTTATTTCCTATAAAATATTTTGAGATGATATGCCTATGTTACGTCAGATAACCAGTATTAATAGAGGCAGCAATGGCATTTCACAAAATGAAATTAAATTTCGAAGTAAAAACTTGAAAAGGAAGCGGACTGGAAAAATTAATAACATTTCATTCGAACCACTGAGCATTGTAATCGCCTGTAGACGGGCGTTATTTTTTATTTCGTTATAAGAATATTGTTATACAAAGGGTATTTATTATGATGGTTAAATAATTACGACGATGAAAACTTCGTGTTTTCCGGCCAAATTGGAGTGAAAATTAATGGAAACTCCAGTTAAATTAAGTTCTCCATTTTCTCCTCGAGCTGATATGGAGATGCAGTTTCTTTACCTAGAAACTTCAAGTAATGTTTTACCTAGGCGAGGAAATAGGGATTTCCGGCGAAATCTCGCTAATTGTTTTAAATCTCAACATCTACTTCGGCTAGAATTGTACTATAATATTATTTACATAAAACGTATGGCCGCCAGTTGGCGACGGCTTTCAATTTCATAAAATATTTACGAGTAAGTTTGCCAATTTATTTCGTCTTTTGATCAAATCGAGCAAGTTGAAATTTCTATGATCGATTTGGCCTAAGTTTTAATGAAAACCAAGACCCAATCAACTTTCAGCAAATTGCTTTCAAAAGCCTAGGGGACTAAACACCTCCTTAAACCGACATTTCCATTACCTAGTATTTATTTTCGGTTTAAATTGCTTACACCTCCAAATAATTCCCATTAGGTGCATCATAGTCATTTCATCTGTTAGACTGAAATGGAAATATAGACAATAAAAATGCATTTTTACTCGGGTTTAAATTAAAAAAGTTTGATTGCCAGGCCAAAATAAAATGTAAGAAACTTGGTACAAAACGCTAGAGTTAAATTATCAGATTTTTACTGAACGGGGTGCTCGGCGCTTCTTTTAATTTTCTCGAAAGTTTCTTCCGTTTCTTGATGTTAATTTGGGACATGTTTTTACCAATGTTCGTGTTCATTAGAAGTGTTTTTGTATAGGTGCTAAATCGATGTAGACACCGCTAATAATTGTACAGGGCGTTTCACAACTTTGAGATCCAACTTCTAGGGAATGTGCAGTGCAGCAATAGAAGACATCAAGTATAAAAATCCGTGTCCGCAAACGTCTCCTTAAGGCCCTACGATTTTTTATAAGAGAGTTAAGTATTAAAAATATGTTTATACAAAATAACACTGCAAAAATTGTTCAAAATGTCGCCCTTGAACTTCGTTAGTTCGGACGTCATTGGATCGGCAGAGGTAGTCCGAGTTTCGTGGCCCTCTAAGTCCGCCGATCTAGAGTCTCTGGTATGCGAAACGCCGGTGGAAACGGAGCAAGACCCGATTGCACGGATTACTGCGGCATTTGAAGTCGCTCAAAATAATTATCAAATTTGTAGCCAAGTATGCAGTAACCATGTACATAGTTTAAGTAGGTGCAATGGAGTTGGAAGATGATATTTTGAACGATTGCTTTAGTGTTGACATTGAACAATCCTCAGTTTGAGCTCATGGTTCTGAAACATCCCGTAGATAGAAAGGGTGAGAAAATATTGTGAGGGCAAGCACTAGAAGAAAATTAACATAAATTAGCGATTAGTAAATGATTATTTTCCATAAATCAATGCACAAAAAGCAAGCAAACCAAGAACTAACACAAGAACTGAAGATACGGTTTTCTGAGAAAACGGCGCCGCAATATATAGCGGCCGCTACACAATGTTGCCCATAAATTTTATATTAATGGGGAGTAGGTAGCGGCAAGCAAGGCCGTGATTGCCGTTGGAAAGGTGCTATTGACCCCATATTACGGCCGCTATATTACGGCATCGCCTTTACGGTTTACAGGTTTTCCTCGAATATTACTTTTTTATGTTACGGCCACAGAATTCATGCAATAGAGAGTATTTGATAAATGTCCCAGCCTAGCTATGAGCCTTTTAATTCCTCTTTCCTGAAGTTTGCTCTGGTACAAAGAGAATAATTTGACTATTTAAAAACGGTGCCTCGGCTAAAAGAACGTCCCAAAATTAATTAATTAATAACACAAAAGGGATTTATTCTCAAAGGCAAAAATGTGGGACACCTAACGATTTCCCTAATTTCTAAATCTGATGATTAGCCCGAGGCACATTAAGCCTAATTTTCCTAAAAATTATTAATAATATTTAAAAAAATTTAAGTTATGAAAGTTCTTTAGCGAGCTTTCAAATTTAGCCTGTCAACTTTACGTTCTTCCTTAAAAACTTGTGTTTTAAATAATGGAGAACCACAGGTGCTAAATCTACAAAACGGCTCAAAATATAATCTTAAATTTAAATTAAGGATGACGCGACCCGGAAATCTTTTTCATGTTCGTGTTTTTAAAGCTGTACTTCATTTTCTGAGTTAATCCTCTTTGTTTTTTCGGATATAAATTTCCTCGAAAATTACTATACAATACTGAAACCAGCGTAATGAGAGATAACATGAAAAGAAGTGTAGTCGTAATCGCTTTCATCGCTGCTTGGAAAAATTGTCGCCCAACACGTAGGAAAATCAATTATTTGTAGTTTCCTTTTCACATCTACATTTTTAAATATTCCACAAGGGTTCAATACATCAAATTTACTGTGTGCAATTCTAACAACGAGAGTAACTGAAATATTAAGTATTTAAAAGGTACTTTATTGTTCTAAAAGGTATTTCCCCAGTAGCAAATAAGAGTCTGAAAAATATCGCGTATAAACGGAACGATTTCTCAGGAAGAAAGTTTATGCTTAAACTTTATCTCCGGGATAATTTACGAATAAGCTCCGGATACATTTAGGATTCAGTATGCCCATCTGAGACGTTTTTATTTCCATTTTCTTGATTTTCATCAAATAATGTCCCGAATTACTATGATCATTATTTTAAATTGGAAATTCTCTCCCTGTTCTTTGTTATTGCTTCCACCCCCGCTGATTATGTTTATGCATTCGGAGTGAAAATTATTCCGAAATCATTAACATATCCAACAGGTAAGAACGCAGTTATGCAGCGATGAGGCTACGGAGGAAGTAATTGCTATGCTAAAGTTGATTTGAGAATTATTCAGTGTTTCTTTAGTATCGATATCATCGCGAGTTTGTACTCAGGAGATTCTTTAGCATAAATAGACCAGGTAAGTGGACTTGCCGTCGACCGAAACAAGTGCTTCAGAGCCCTACGAGCTGCACTACGAAGTCTTTGAGTGGAAATTACGTATGAATTTCATTAATGATCAATGGAAGATGATCAAATATCGCAGTGTTCAGCAGGCGGTTATATGAAATTGAGCAGCTCAAAGTAGTTCACAATCCACTGTGGGTGAAGGAAGACTGCTACTACGTTTGTAATAAATGGTTTATGCTAAATATTCAGTTGGATCTAGGAAATAACAGGAAATGACTCAAGCTTTATAAACGACTCTTATGGACACTCGAGATTGAGTTTACATATAATTGTACCCATTCTCCACGACATGGAAAATAACAGGGAAATATTTTTATTGAGGTTTCCAAACTCTCTTAACTAAAAAAAAATAATTAAAAAAAAATCTAACTTTCAAAAAAATATATATATGGGAATTTTAGCTCTATCAGAAATAAAGTTTGAAAGACTAAAAGAGGTCACCAACAAATCCAAAGCTACTAAAATTGCTCAGAGTAATTTAAAAAAGGTTAGAGCTCCATGTTTTTAAAAAATATAGAGTAATTGAGAGTGAGTTCATGTATGATTATATCTATGAGTATTCCTTATGACATCCAAGTAAATCGCTCCAATCATGTAAATAACAGGGGGTATCTAGAGCTATTATTGAGGCCAGAGTTGCTACTGAAAAGGAAAAATTTTGTACAAATCTCACCTTAAAAATATGAGGTTTTACAGAAGTGTAGCCCATATTATTCTATTCAATAAGATGTAAATGGGAGTTAGTTTTTCTCTAAGTGTATGTATAAGTGTTTAGATAAGAATAGATCCTGGATGATCAAAGCTTATTGTCCTATTTAGTATAAACATTTTCACTGTGATATGGTAAATAATCGGGGACGACTGAAGCTATATATTTATATCTCAAAATTTTTGATTATGCAAAATACAGGGCGTCCCAGGAAAAATTTTCAACCTTGAATATCTTTTTAGTGGTTTGCTAAAAAAGCATTAAAATACGCCAACTTTAATGGAAAGGGGGACATAGTTTGGTGAAAAACTCGTTTTCGAAATGTCATATTTCTACCCTGGAAACCATATCTTTGAAATTTTCAAATTGCAAGAGAGTTTGCGTTATACCGTGCTTGAAAGGTAATTTTATTCTCGAAATAACACAGCCACTTTTCCAATTAGAAAAATCCAAAAGGGTGGTTTCAAGGGGTAGAGGCATGACATTTCGAAAAACGCTTTTATATCAAACGATGTCACCCTCCCTATCAAAGTTAACGTGTTTTAGCATTTTTCTTTAAACAAAGAATAAAAGAAGATATTCAGGGTGGACACTTTTCTCTGGGACATTTTTTGTAATAGCTCAAAGTGACCTAAAATATCGATATACTATATGTATATATAGATAAAGGAGAACTATTACTGCATCTATAATAGATGTTATAAGTGTAATAAATATTAAAGTTAATCTAAAAAATAGCAGAAAATTACTGATGTTATATAAACAACTGTTACCGACACTTTCAAAGTTGCCAGAACTATTTAGAGCAATTTAAATAATGTTAGCTTTTCCAACGAAGCGAAAATGATAATGAATTTATACATAATTCAACGTCTAAACATTCCTTTTTAATATGGAAAATAATTCCTGCAATCTTTGAAATAATAATTAAAGTATCTATGTATAACAGTCTAATGTATATCTATTATGGGGTATTCAACAGTTGATACCTGCAAAAGAAAAATGTAAAAAAAAAAAAATTGAAATAAGCGAGTTCATGAAGGTACATGCTACAGAAAATAACAGGAAAGGAGTGACACTGTTACTGAGTTATGTATTAGTTAGAGTAGGTATCGTCGAGCACAAATCATAGAAAGAGTTAATTTATTTCAGAATGCAGCTCTAAATATCCTCTATGGCATTGGAAGTATCACGCTAATATGATACATAGAAGGAAAGCAATGGACATTTAGCATATTTAGTACCAGTGAAAATGATCAAGAAACAATTTGTAAAAATTTAAATTTTAGTTATATATCTGGAAGATTATAGCTGTTAGTGTCCTATTTACTATAGCACGGCTAGAAAATAATCACACCAATACTAGCAGATAATAGGGTCTATAAATGAACAAAGCAAGTTAGGTAGGGGCATAAAATATACAACCATCTATGATTCATTGGAGGAGAAAAGACATAATTTGGCCGCGTATAATGAATGGAAATTTAAACGTTAATTATCAGAGTTTTCACCCTGCTATATAGATATTTCTGGCAATAAAAGAAAAGAAGTAATACTTCTAAATTAATCAGTAAGGAACAGAAGCAGGCTGCGTTGAGAAAAGCCCCTTCGTCACATTTCTCATCATTTATTTAACGTCACTAAAAGGCCAGGATTCATCACTTTTAAGCACTAGATACTCTCGAATATTCGGTTAATGAAAACTAATCTACTAACGAAAAATAATATATAAATAATAATAATTTGTTATATTTACTACCACACTTTATCAGAGCTATATAACGTATTTCATGGTAAATATTGATCCACACTTTGACGCACAATCTTTGACACTCTATTAGTGAGGTCTGAATAGAAAATCTAAGCCGAAATAGGCACAAAGTACACAAAAAAAGGACGTATGAGATGTTCGCAGTATACAATTTATATCCAGATGAAAAATGTATGAAAAGCAAACATATTTGGGCCGATAAAGTAATAAAAAAATCCCTTCGGGTCTTGATATATGTTCCCTGCACTCGTTCTGGTAACGCTAAAATAGTGTTTTATTTTCCATAGCAATTTCGGTACCGAGGCCGCAGTGAAACTTATCATTAGATTTATTAAAAGCTTTGTTACTTTGCTACGAAATTTCATCTGAAGTTTCAAGACACAATCCATTACCTCTGTTAAGTCTACTTAATTCCCCAAGTTGATATATTAACGAGAGAAACGTACCCGATGCACTTTCTAACACAAACAAATGGCCTCCAAATTAATTGGGTCGCTCGATCACAATTTATTTGTGAGAAGCTTCCTCTGATAATGATCCCGATATTTATTTATAAAACGGAAGAAAAATGAGTGCAGTTTGAAGAACAATAAGCGGCTCCTATGGAGCTTAATTAAAATATATTGTGAAATTATACGCAGCTTAGTGTGAAGCGACATTTTTAAAAATGACGGATTTCACATCTGAAAGAGTTATTGATGAAGCTTTTATCATTGGGGATGAGACGAGTACCGCCCCGGTTTTTCCAAGCTCATCTCTTAAGTCCTCGGTATTTTTGCTTGACTAACATCAAAAAGCACCGTAACGATAATCGGTATTAGCTCAAGCTTCTCGTGCTCCGTATTTTGCTTATTACATGCTTTGTTTTTCAAGAAAGCGTCTTAAAGTAAGGCTTTTGTCAACATAATATACCTTTTTAACCTCGATGTCTTTGCATGTTTTATTACTTAAAAAGGCTTGTTATCTTTGCTGGAAGCCGTACACTTTAATACATTTTTTGTTTATGTCATGCAAAGCAGAGACAGCTTGGAAGTTGTAGTACTTAGCGTGAATAATCAACTAAAATTAAGCCGCAACACCATGTCAAGGCCGGTTGTACGCTACTTTTAGCCTTTACCCCTAATACGTGGATTGGTAGTAAAATATATAAATAAAAAAATATACTGCGTGACATAGAAAAGAGAACATCCCGTAAAATGGTTTCATTTAAATAATTTTCGGTATGCGCGTTTGTATATGAGAACACAAAAAACTATAAAATTTTCAGCCATATTATATTTACGAGTTATCAGGAAATTTAGATTCTTTTACCATAAAAATTGCAATAAAATATCATCAGTATAACTACAAAATATCATTTATTGGTGTACAGTGTGCTTAAAAAGTGCTTTTTGATTAACCAAATATGCCTAGACGTAGAATGCAGGAAAATTTTTATCAATTGAGTGAGTTTGAAAGAGGTCGAATTTATGGGTCCACGAGAGGCTGGTCGGTCATTTAGGGAAATCACCACTGGATTGAATCGTAGTGTAAAAACTATAGTGAGATGATGTCAGGCATGGTTCCAAGAAGAGCAAATAGGCAGAAGGAGAGGTACTAGACAATTCCGAAAAACTATAAAACATCAAGATCCCTGCCTTCTAATTATGGCACTATGAGATAGGTTGGTCTCATCGAGGACCCTGACGGGTCAGTGGTTTACTGAGTATGGAAGGACCATTGGGATTCGAACCATTTATCGCCGAATAAGAAATTTTGAATTGATTTCCTACCGCCCCCATTTTGTGTTACCTCTCACCTAAAATCATCGGCAAAATCGACCGCAGTGGTGCAGAGAACGGACACATCGGAATCTGGAATGGGGTAATATCGCGTTTAGTGACGAAGCCAGATTCTGTTTGGACATGCATGATGATCGAGCAAGAGTAAGAAGAGTACAGGATGAAAGACGGGACTTTCAATTTATAATACAGAGATATGTTTATCAGCCTTTTGGGATAATGGTTTGAGGTTCTATTGCATATGGTAGAAAGTCATTTTTACTTTTCAATAGAGGCAATATGACAGCCCAACGGTACATCCAAAAAATCCTGGAACCCGAGTTCGTGCCTTATCTGGAAATTCTTAATATTCCAGTTATTCAGTAAGACAATACACGACCACATGTGGCTAAAGTGACTATGGACTTCTTTCATCGGAATGCAACCAATTTGCTACCTTGGCCTCCTGGATCTCCAGACCTCTCACCGTTTGGACATGTATGGGATATTGTAGGTATAAGGTTGGATAATTTATCCCATCCCCTACCAATCCTAGTGGCGCTATGTCATTCTGTCCAGTTAGCCTGGAATAAGATTTCCCTCGAGGACATCAATTATATCATTAGATCCTAGACGTGTACAGAAATGTATGACATCGCGGAAGACCGACAAATTATTATTATTTTTTTGTTGTTAACAATTAAATTTGTTCAATTGTTTAATGAACTATTTGTTTTAGCGTAAGAAACATGTATATTAAAAATTATTTCAATAAAACCACTTTTACGGGGTGTTACCTTTTTTATGTCACATAGTATATACACAGTGAACTAGAAAAAAAATCTTTATTATTCATTTTACAACAAAAAGTAATTCTCTATAAAAAGTTTTGCTTGTTGCGAAAACGAGTTGGCAATATAAAAATTTTAGATTGGATGTACAGGGTGTTAATAAATTAGGAAACCATAAAAATAGTTGAAGATGGAAGTACTATTATTTACATTTAAGAAAAAAATCAAGATAGTCGATTGATGACGCAATATTTATGTTAATATCCATAACAACATTTTATTTCGTATCGACCAGTTTTGATTGTCTGCCAGCAGTTTCAAACATGTTGAGTAAAGAAGAACGTATTTATTTAATATAACGTTATGGTATTGGAAATGTGTCTTTTAATACGCTATAGATCTTGTCTATAAAAAATTTCCTAATACGTCTCTGTCGAAAGTAAAATTGCGAAAATTAGTGAAAAAATTCAATGAAACTGGATCGGTGATGAATGTGAAGAAATCTAAGAAAACATGCGACGAAAATGACGCATTTACATTATTAGCAACAGGGTCAGTTTTAGATACCCTGAAAATATCTTTAAGGAAGCGTGTAGAAATTGTACTGTAAAACATACACAATTTTTAAGAAAATCAAGATTAAACTCATTAAGCCAAAGCTGCAGTATACACTTGAATCTGAAGATGAATAGAGACGTTTAGAGCTTTGTTTATGGATACGCGAAAATTATCTTGAAAACCATAGATTTCATATATTTATTTTTATTTACCGATTAATCTATATTTTGCACAAATGGACATGTATCTTCTCAAAACGGTAGTCATTGGGCTTTCGAGAATCATAAATATGTAATTAACAAACGAAGTCAAAATTACCAAAAAGTTAACGTATGATGTGGAATCTTTTGGATCGGATCATTGATCCATTTTTTATACAGGGAAATTTAAATCAGCACCTGTATTTGAACGTTTTGGAAACATTTGTTTACCATTTTTTAATACTTTAGAACTAGAAGCACATAATAACATGTTTTGGCAACAAGACGGATGTCCTGCTCATTGCACAGCCTTGGTCAGACAATGGTTACATAATCATTTTGGTGTAAGGTGGATAGGGAGGTTTGGCCCGATCTATTATCCAGCCAGGTCGCCTGCCTTTCTTTGTTAGTCTTTTTTCTATGAGGCGCCTCAAATTAAAAGGTTTATGATCTACCACATGATAGGGAAGCATTGAAAGAGTACATACTGAAAACAATAGGTGAACTAAATGTGCCGCGAATTAATGGTAAAGTGTACGGTAAATTGGTTAAGTTAGCAAAAAAGTGTGTCGAGATGGGAGGCAGTTGTCTTGAATAATTTTTAACAACGTAGTTGAATTTAATACTTTCGAATTTTTCTTCCAAAATTGGTATTTAAATTTTTTTTATAACTCATCATTGTTTCATACATTTTTTGTTAAAATTAATAAATAATCATACTTCTCTCTTGAAGCATTTTTTACGTTTTCCTAATTCATTAACGCCCTGTACTTCTAATCTAAAATGTTTATATTGCAAACTCATTTTCCTAATAAGCAGAACTTTTTAGAAAAAGTTACTTTTTATCGTAAAATGAGTAACAAAGATTTTTTCCTCTTGTGCGCTCCATTCGTGGACACACTGTATATATAAATCAGCAAAAATATGTTTCAAAGCTCCTTTCCAAAACTATGCTAAAAATTACCCATTTCAAACCTTAGAACGATTGTGAAGTTAACGCACTTCATCGCTTGCTACGGCATGTTATTCCGTAACAAGTGGCATTTGATATTAAAGGGATAGGTATCCAGTTTTTGCCCTTTTCAAACTTTGATCCGCGATAAGTCGGGCAAACGTTGTTGCCTTAAAAATAGCTCAAACTGATCGTCTAGACGAGCCCTATAAGATGCCGCAAACCGCTTGTCGACATCTTGCAAAGTTTGCGAGTTACAGCGTCATTTAGGTCCTCAATTTTTGCGACTTTTTGATGCTGAAAACGACGATTCAAAAAAAGTGCCTTTAGAAGGCTTCGTGACCCCAACTGAGGTATCAGCGGTCCGTACAGGACCTATATGAGTCCATGGGTCCGAAAAACAGCACATCGAAGATTTCGATTTTTTTCGAGAAATGTTAAAAGAAGGGAGGCTCCCATTTTTTTCATCACTTTTTAAATTTTGAATCACGGAAACTGGGACAGACGTGGGGGTAAATGCCTTTAAAAAAATAGCTCAAATTAATCGACTTGACGAGCTGCATAAGAGGCCATAAACCGCTTGTCAATATCTTGTAAACTTTCCGAGGTACAGCATCACTTTTATCCTCAACTTTTGCGAGATTTTAGTGTCGAGAATGCAGGTACAGAAGAGAGTACACTTCAAACTTTTTTGTAATAAGCCACTGACAAATTACTCTTTTAATTGAGAATTTTTCTGTCTCTTCCTTTTTTTGTATCTGTCACCCGTTTGCGAAATGCAGATTCTTATATCGTCTATTGCTGCACTTTAACATTTTAATAATTTATTAGCCACTCTTATGCCACACCCGTTCTTTATATGCATCAATTTAATCGTATAGATTTGTGAAACAGTTCATTGCATTCGTAAGATGATATAATGTCACTACTAATTTTTTTTTTTTTTTAAATACTAACTTGCATAACAGGGACTGGGTTATTTTTTGTAGTTAAGTTAGGCATGTCTGTCAGGAAAGCGATGAAATTTTAAATATTTTTAAGGCATTTTGAATTGTTTAAGAGGTAATAAAACCACACCACATCTGAACGGGGATCAAACGTTAGAGAGACAACTACAACGTGGGGTTGCGAAGGCATAAGGATCCAAAGTCGTAAATTTTATTGTACCTCAAAGTAAAATTTTTGCACCTAAAACGCACGAAGTCGGAAAAGACTCTAAAAATACAACTAAGGTAACGTAGTGGGAGTTCGAGGTTGGATTTTCTCGAAATTGGATTCCACGTTTAGGTGTTTCAGGCAGAAGAGGTCGACACATAGTCGCGCCGTTGTTCCGACGTCGAGTTAGCTGAAGCGACGTCGGAGCGACGTCGAAATGCTATTTGAGTGACTAATCCATGTCTGAATGCTACTGATGTAGTGAAACTTAGTGAATTTTCTCCAGGGAGATTTTGTAAAGAAATGAAAGGAACAAAGGAGGTTTCACTTTTAAAATAGTATGTAAAAGTTATGAATTTCTTGTGCGACGATTCTAAACGGGACACGCAATATATTGGCCGCATACCATTTTTTTATTGGCGACATGTGTAAATTCCTCTTGCCAGGGGAACATTAATATTTCCAGTTCTAGCATTAAGAGTTACTGGGTTTATCGCCAATGCCACGACTTAATTTTATTTCTCGACCTACGATATCGTTTTATTTTAAAATTTATGTAAGGGAAAACCTTTTGTGGGTCGGACACACACGGATGAAAATGAAAAAAAGCCGGTTGTTTTCTCTGGCCTCCGCCTTTGCAACATAAATATTTTTAAAACAAAAAAGGTGATTAAAAAGCTATTATCCTCAGGTTCACGGGGTTGTATCCTATC
The DNA here is from genome assembly GCF_040115645.1 of Euwallacea fornicatus. NCBI lineage: Eukaryota > Metazoa > Arthropoda > Insecta > Coleoptera > Curculionidae > Euwallacea > Euwallacea fornicatus. The sequence goes on from NC_089543.1 coordinate 3,959,628, forward strand.
TGTGTACATAATCAGTGCGTTGGAACAAAGTGGACAAATGAGCCATTTTGACGCCATAATAAAAGCCTGATTGCATTGCGAGCGGTTTAAATGCGGCAGAAATCCCTTGTTTTATTTAGTTCTGGATTCCATAGCTTCAGAAAATACATAAAACATGTAGTTAACGTAACAGGCAAAAAGTAATCATTTCAGTAATTTTCATGTTTCATTTTATCGACTTAAACATGAAACAGCCTAGAATTCCTGAGACATATTTTCAGACTATGCATGCGTTATATAATTTTGTGCTATCGGGAGCAACTGCTGTGGAAATCACAATTGGCAATATGTCTTACACTAAATATGGAAATCAGGCAGCTATTGAAACTTCTCGGTTCTAGTTTCTATTAATAATATTCCAGACAGATGTCTGCGTCCTTACAATGAAATTGCCCCATTTCGTGGCTTTTTTCATCGAATCCAACGTTTTGATTATACGAACACATTTGTCTAATATCACTTCGATATGTCATAAACACAATGAATCTTTTATGGCCACATTTAACGGCTTATTAAAAGCAGTGTCAAATTATTAGTATCCCAAGGCCTTCGCAGTAAAGCATCACATAAAAATTATATTGTTCCAGGCATAAACACGAGGTTATACTACGTGGAGAACGGAATGGTAAACGACTATGCGATCAATTTTGTGGTGCTGTTACCCAATAACGTGGATTCAATTCAATTTTCATGGCAGAGTTTGCTGAACTATTCGGTAAGTAACATAAAAGTGTGCGTTTTTGTTAAAATAACGAGTGCATGTGTTGGCCTACATATTTTGTAATGAAGGGCGATCATTAAAAAAAACCTCCAGTAGACCTTGAGGTAACGGCGGCCTGTCCTGGATAAATCCATCTGTAGGTCTGTTGCCAATCAGATTTTTGCTGGTACATAGTGGATCGCTCAAAGATCCTCCTACGTTTAAGGTTCACCACCTACTGATAGATTTTTTTCAATTATAACGCGGTATTGCGACATTAAAAACGATCGACTATCTTTAATCGCGAAATTTAAATCCTGTCAAACGTTCGTTAAATTACAGATTTAACACGTAATCCTTTTTCTGGGGCAAAATGACAAAATCGTTAATTGAATGTTACCGAGGAGAAACTGTTAAGCTTGGCCCATGGCAGTAGTACGATATAGCCCCATAAGTACCCGACATGACATATAGATGGCGATTTTTGTTTACAAATTTGCCTGTGCTACATAGACTTAACCTTACAAAATTCATGTCTAACGTTTGAGGGTACTTCGTTGATTTGCGTTTGCTTTAGAGCCGTTTTTAGCTAACGCTTTTAAAAATTTCCTGAACATGGAAAAAATTGGTAATCGACACGTGATTCGATACCTTCATTTTAAAGGTTTTAGTTTATCCAACGTTAAAACAGGGTTAGATTCTGTTCTGGGGGAATTTGGTCCTTCAGTAACATACTGTATGACATAGAAAAGAGAACACCCCGTAAAAATGGTTTTATTTCAATAATTTTTGGTATGTATGTTTGTATATGAGAACCCAAAAAACTATTAAATTTTTAATCATATCTATTAATGTATTTATGAGTTATCGGGAATTTTAGATTTTTTTCACTATAAAAATTGCAATAAAATATCAACAATATGGCTGCAAAATATTATTTACTGGTATACAGCGTACTTAGAAAGTGCTTTTAGATTAATCAAATATGCTTAAACGCAGAAGGCAGCAAAATTTCCATCAATTGAGCCAGTTTGAGAGAGGTCGAATTTATGAGTCTACGAAAAGGTGGTCAGTCATTTAGGGAAATCGCCACTAGATTGAACCGTAGTGTAAACACTATAGTGAGATGTTGTCAGGCATGGTTCCAAGAAAAGCAAACAGGTAAAAGGGGAGGTACTGGACGATCCCGCATAACTACAGAACGCCCAGATCGTCACCTTCGAATTATAGCCCCACGAGATAGATTCGTCCCGTCGAGGACGTTGGCGGGTCAGTAGTTTGCTGAGTATGAAAGGTCCATTGGAATTCGAACCATTTCTCGCCGGATAAGAAATTTTGAACTGATTTCCTACCGCCCCCATTTTGTGTTACCTCTCACTTAAAATCATCGGCAAAATCGACCGCAGTGGTGCAGAGAACGGATACATCGGAATCTGGAATGGGATAATATCGTGTTTAATGACGAATTCGTATTTTGTTTGGATATGCATGATGGTCGACCAATATCGTAAGAAGAAAACGGCCCGAAAGACGGAATCCTCAGTTTAAAATACAGAGGGCACGTCCACCATTGGGGTAATAGTTTGGGGTCTTATTCATTTATTGTAACAAGTCACTTTTATTTTTCATTGGAGACAATATGGCAGCCCAACGACACATTTAAGCAAACTTAGAACCTCAGCTTGTGCCTTATCTGGAAATTTTTGTTAATCCAGTTTTTCCACAAGACAATGCACGACCACATATGACTATGGTGGTTATGGACTTCTTTCAACAAAATGTAATCAATTGGGTACCTTGGCCATCATGATAGCCAGACCTCGCACCTAATGAACATGTATGGGACATTGCAGGTAGAAAGTTGCACAATTTGGGTCATGCCCCATCAACCCTAACAGCGCTATGTCATGCTGTTCAGTTAGCCTGCCATGAGATCTCCCAAGAGGATATCAATCATCTCATTAGATCAATGCCTAGATGTGTACGGGAATGTATAAGACACCGGAGGACGGACAAATAATTAATTTTTTTTTGGTTTTTAATAATTAAATTTTTTCAATTTTTTAATGAGGTACGTATTTGTTTTAGTGTACAAGACATACATACTAAAAATTATTTTAACAAAACAATTTTTACGGGGTGTTTTCTTTTCTATGTCACGCAGTATAACTGCAAAACGTTGGGTTGCAAGGTTTAATCGCGATCGTACGAGTTGCCAAGACGAATTCTGCAATGGTCGGCCCAATGACATTCCAGATCTGATCAATCCGGATAATGTGGTGAAAATCCACAAAACTGTACTGAGAAATAGCCATTTCAGAAAGTATCGTATGTCGCATTTTGACCAAACAATTGGATATGAAAAAGCTGTGCCAAGATGGCTGCCACGATAATTCACAATTGAACAAAAACAACGCTGTGAGAATGTTTCAAGGAAGTGTTTGGCAAAGTTTCGCAGCAATAAAGCCGAGTTTTTGCGTCGATTCATAACCATGGACGAAACATGGGTCATTTCGCACCTGAGATGAAAGAGCAGTCGAAGCAATGGACTGAAAGGGGAGAATCGATTCCAAAGAAGACGAAAACCGTTTCATCTGCAGAAAAGATGATGGCGTCAGTTTTTTGGGATTTACGTGAAATCGTTTTTTTAAATCGATTATCTCTCTAAAGGAAAATGAATAAACGGAGAAGTTTATACAAATTTGTTTCAGCATTCCGACGAAGAAATTAGGAAAAACTGACCGCATTTCGCAAAAAAGAAAATCTTATTTTATTAACACAACGCATCAGTCTGCACTTCTGTCATCGCAATTGACAAGACCACTTGGTTTCAAACTTCTCTCTTGTCCATCCCATTCGCCAGATTTAGCCCTCTCAGATTATTTTCTATTTCCAAACTTGAAAAAATTGCACGCTGCAAAGGTATTTTCAAGATTGCAGAAGTAGATTCCGTGATCGTTGGCAATTTTGAAACATTCGAAGCTTCTTACTATTATATAAACAAGGTATAAAACCTCGCAGGAAAATGTTTCAGTTTCAAAGGAGACTATGCTGAGAAATAACGTAATATTTCCCCAATTTTTTTTCTCTAAGTCTTAGATCGGGCACTTCTGGGGCTATCCTCGTAAAATGCGTTTTGGAATACAAATCTTTATTGCGCATTTCGATCACAAATTTCCCTTTCAGGGCATTGGATTTGAGGACTACCACCATCTTGGGATTAAGGCAATTGCATTACAAATGATGTAAGTTTAATGGTAAGACATGCAGTGGGTAAATAAAGTTTGGAGATCCCGAAGTGTGGCAGAAAACTTAAAGCCGGACAAATTATGCAAAAATAAATTTTAATTGGATCAGAGGGCAATATATTTTGATTCGGGGTATATTTCCCTAAATGCTACTTCTATTTTTACATTGTAAAATTTATTTTAAATGCCGGAAGTTGAGGTAATTTTAAAAAAGGAACTTAAAATATTGTCAAGGAATACGTGCAATTGAAGCAGTTCGCGCAGAAAAAGGCCGGATGCCCACGGTGAAGATCTACTTTAAAAATGAAAGAACTTGACGATATTTTACATGTTGGGGCAAAGGGCTTGCACCACCACCTCTTTGAAGTAAAGTAAATTATTTGCCAGGTCTTAGATCGTGATACACACCCGTTTTGTGAGCAAATTTAGGACCTTATTTCAATAAAACGAAATACCTGACTGCTAGTTTGAATAAGGTACAGCTATTACTATTTCATCCATGTTTAAGGCACATGCAAAGGTCGCTGAAAAAATAGGCTAATTCCAGTGCAATTAAACTGATATTAGGCCGACACAGGTCTTTAAATATTCATCCATCGGGTTTCTGAACAAGAAACGAACCCTTCAAATATAACAATGAATTGAATGAGAGTTTCATCCAACATGAGGAGACCAGCATGGAATCCCTTTACAAATTTTAAACAGATTCCTGGTGCAGGATTCAGATTATGCGATTCGCTGTCGCGCTGTGCAAGTTAGAAACCTAATTCCGTTGATAAAATGTAATATTTTCAGGGCCCGATGTGAGATGATTCCTGAATATCTAATAACTTCTTCGTTCACTTGCATTATAAAAAATAAATGAAATTTCAAAGCTGCATCTCTGACGCGATTCTGCATCGAAGATTGAATTGGATTTCGCCATTACAGGATGTAACTTCCAAACTTCTAGATTATGTGCCGCTTTTGATTTAAAAGTTTTCGATGCGGTTGCATTTTCATAATAACGAGCAATGTAGTTTTTCACGTGGAAGGTGGGGGGCCGTATCCGAAGCCTATTATGTGCGTATGTAATTAGACGGCAGAAAAACATCGCTATCCAATTAACGCGCGACAATATAAAACATTGCCTCTATTTTGAAGCCCCATATTAATCAAACTTTTAATTAAATTCCACAATATGTCCCTAGTCCGCTTACAAATATTGACAGAAGCAAAAATAATATTGAAAAATAGAGAAACAAAACTTTCCCGCTGAGTAAATAAAACGAGCCGTTCCGTTCTGCTTCACAATTTTCATTCAAATGTAAGCTTCCAGATATCTTTCCACTTAAGACTGGTTATTGAACTTAACTTAAGGGTGAAATTTTGATAAAACTTCGCCTTTATAGAGTGTCGAGACATCGAAAGCCGATGAATAAAGTTAGGAGATTTTTTGTAAACAAAAACTCTCAAATCTGATATTCCTCTCGGTTTCACTTCCTTATCCTGGCAGGTACCTTTCCGCGCAAACAAAGGAGGAGAATTGATGATCTATTGCCGTAAATTGAGACATATAATATTCATTGTAGATTTCGAAACGAATTGCAGTTCCTTTAGTGCTAAAAGCACTTCTGTTACGTGCTCAGTTACACTTTGCATAGAAAACGGCAATACAGAAGGGTTTTAATGCTCGAATATAACAATAAAGGCCGACAATTCTAGTTTTGGCAGCCGTTTCAGTCTATAAAATTGCTCATAGTTTAGTCATGAGGAAAAAACGGCAAGATGGAGCCATTTTCGTTTATCGTTCCCGCTTGAAACGTTTCATAAATATCTAGCAAATAATAAAAGATACATGTAGCCAATATATTAAGAGAAATTCTCATCAGGAATTCCATTTGGTGAATCATCTAGTTGTCTTCAGCGGGAAGGAAAACGATTCAATTTTATTGGCCGCTGGTTTTATCGCGCATTTCCACAGGTTTCGGATAAATATTGATGAATTTCACTTCGAACCGAAAGTGCATTTCAATATAATGATCTATTGCAACTATTTCGAAACAGTAGTTACACTGGAAAAAAATATAAATATGAAGTTCTGGTAAGTTTACTTAAAAATTGCCGGAGAAAAACGATCGCCATTAGGAAATCATCGAGATTTGAAAAATGCTGCGATGAATTAAGTCCACAGTGGATGAATGAAACCCATCATTTACCTGTGAACGATCTTACACATACAGTCAGTCACGAAGGTCTAAGTACACCCTGTAAATTGTATTTAACTAATAAAATAATGATTGTATTTTCCTTTGTAATTATGTAACAACTCTACTTTAGTAGCAATAGATCAATATAACAAAAATTATAATTTATTTACATTTCAGCTTAAATACAAAATAAAAATCTTGAATTTCTGGCCCGCAAAAGTTTATTACAGGTACTTAAAAACAATTTTCTTAGCTTTTTTTTTACGGGTTCATTATCAATTTCCCCGAAAATAATATTATTTTTTAAAGCAGTACGAGATCAACACTCTCTAGTTTTCCACTTGTTTGAATATTTTACACACAAAATTAAGGGGAGAATAGAAACACCAACAGCGATTCGAAGTTTAATAATTTAACTTGGCAATCAGAACAAGTCTTAAAATGGGAAAGCAACCACCGTAAGTTTACTTCGCAGTACAATTCAAGGAATCGTTAAAAACTCTAATAATCGAATAAATACAAGCAATAAAGCAAGATCTGGCCGTCTCGGAAAATTAAATGGAGGAGATGTGCGATCGCTTTTAAAAAAAGTTTTTTCATAACCCAAAACAAGTGTTCCATAACTTTTTATAGAGATCGAAAGTAATACCGGAAAACTGTTACTTCTGAAACCGGAAAATGTATATCGCGATCAAATAACTATCATGGAAGGACACCTAGAAGAAAACCACTAGTATCTGCAGCAAATAAACAGAAAAGACTAGATTTGGCTAACAACTTAAAAAAAAAAAACTTAGACTTTGAGTTTTGGTAAACGATACTATTTGCCCAGGAAAGTAAATTTAATATTTTTGGGTGTAGTGGAAAGGGTAAAGTATGGAAAAAGGTGAATGAAGAGCTCAAACCATAAAATTTAGTGTCAACTGTTACACATGGAGAGGGTAACGTCGTGGTTTGGGGTTCAATGTCAGCAGCTGGCGATTGGAAAATTGGTTTGTATTGATAGTACCACGAAGCACCTACAATATTTAAAAACATTGCAAGATAATTTGATTCCATCAGTTAATAAAGTGGAGCCTGGCGATCGTTGGGTATTCCAGCAAGGCAACGATCCCAAGCAACATCTCGGATTGTTTGTGAATGGATCTTATATAATGTACCTAAACAACTGCACCACCTCATCACACGCCTGATTTGAATCCTATAGAACACCTATGGAACGAATTAGAAAGAAACGTTAGAAGATTAAGAATAACTAACAAAGAAACATTAAAAACTGCTTTATAAACTTCGTGGCCAGAAATATCCTCTGACGTCATAGAAAATTTAGTTCTATCAACACCAATACGTCTTGAAGCAGTGCTTGACTCAGATGGAAGAGTAACGAAATATTAATTATAAACAAATATGAAATACAAACTAATAGATAAATTATATAAAAGTGTATGTAGACTTTTGTGGACCAGAAATTCCTGATTTATATTTTTTATTTAAACTGGAATGTAAATAAATATTAATTTTTGTTATATTTATACACCGTTAGTAGAGTAGTATCGTTACATAATTAACAAAAGAAAATACATTAATTACTTTATAAGTTACATACAATTTATAGGATGTATGTAACTAACACTTTTGTGGCTGACATGTATATTCAACAATAAGATATAACAGCACGTAATTATTTATAAAAATATAACTCAGTATTGGTGAACTGTAAACGTAGAGCATTTACCATCGCAACCATTTCCCATCAAAATTTATCATTAATAACTAAATTGGATGATTGGATGTTAACGTTCGAACTGCATATTCCGGCAAAGCACCTAGCATGTCACAGCCTGCAGCAATGAACTTACGGAATTGATAAGCATTGACAAATCAGTTGATATCTAAATTCGTTTTGTTCATTTTCGACGTTGATTCATATGTCATAATATTTTTTCACGAATTCCTGGGATGCTCGTCGTATATATGGAACAATGGCAATAAATGTGTAAAAAGTGTTTCAAGTAAAAGTTACATGGCTAATTCGCTGTCGCCTTTTCATGAAATTGGACTTTTTCGTACCCTAATAACATTCCAACGGAGGCTAACTTTGGTTTTTTAAATGTCGTTTTTGAATTGTTTTGTGAAATCTACACTTGCTTATGCATGCAGACGTATAAAATTGTATTGCGGTTAGATAAAAAAAAAATTGAGAAAAAAATTTGGTTTTTTTATTTTACTTAAAGCAATAAAATTATATTTTTCGAAGCACGTGAACAGCATTCCGGAAATTCCATTTTTTTATCTTAAAAAAAAAAATAGTGCCAATTTTTTGCCTGGTGAAATAGATTAGCCAGCCGGATCGCCTGGTTTGAATCCATGCGACTTTCTCTTTTGGGATCATTTAAAACATCGATTCTATAGGGACCAGTCAAATGACGTAAATGAGTTGTGAGCTGGTACCGTTGATGTAATATAATCGATCAGGTAAAACGCCTATAGGTGCGATCATCCGTGCAAAGAATAACACTGCGGTTTAAATGCTTGGAACAGTAAACAACGATTAACTCTTATTTTATTATTTTCGAAATAAATAATTCTCAATCAATCCTGCGATCGATTCTTTCTGCCGCTTAATTAGTGATTAAGGTATTGATATAAAATCTTGGTCCTCAGGGAACACATGTTCAAATCTGTTTGAATTAGGGTTGTGCCTGCATGAATCGACATCTATACATCCTCATATCCCTGAAAGAAGATTCCCGTAGATATGATTTCTATCACGCCATGTTTACACTCGATCTATTTGCGCCACTAGAAGAACACTGTTTCTTCTTCTTACATATGTTTTCCTATTGGTATTATAAGTAGCTCAGAAATAGCGAAGGAACATTTAGTCAATTCGTGAATTTGGTCCATGGTAGATGATTACAATCTTCTAATTTAAGAAAATGCAATCATTATATATTCCATAATATAATAAAACGGAATAGTGACTATTCGAAACGGTTATTATGCACCGACTTCCTATGTAAACGTCGACTGATCACTCAATTCCGTACCGCTCCGTTATGTCTTTCAATGGTCTAATATCTCTTCGATATATATAAAAACCAAGTTGCGCTGCTAAGGACATTTTCAAACAGCAAAAAGTTAAACCTCAGCATACGAGTACCGAGTACGACTAGTAAAAATGACTCAATTGTTCATAAATAATTGAAAATTCCTTAATGGCTTTTTTCTTTCTTTAATAATTAAAGTTAGTCTTAAAGCTGTTTTTCAGCTGCAGATATTGCTCGTCTTAGTTGGCGTGTATTGTGTAGCTCCTTAGAACCCGAAACCGCCTTTAACTAGAGTCCCCAGGTCCTGTTTCTTTGGGGTAATCGTTGTAATTATACATAATGGAACAGCACCACCATTACGCCTCATGCAACCGATATGTACTTAAAACGGTCCAGTTTCCTGTCTTGGATAGTTCCCAACAGTAAAAACAAATTGAATTTTATTGCATTGCGATAAAAATAAAAGTTTTAACTCAATAGAAAGTTTCTTGGCATCCAATCAAGTAATAAATAGATGCAGTTGAGTGGAACTATTCAAATTAGCTAACGGCTATACAAACACTATGAAAGAATTAAATAGTGGCTTTATTGTGTTGAAACTGAGGGGCGAACCGTGCATTCAGTTTCAATTCTGAAGCCCAATTGAAGCTTCTTATATTTCGAATTATTTATAATAAAAGTTGTCAAATGAAATTCCCGAATTACATGTCTGATTTCGTTACAAATATCATTAGTTGGGTTAGAGTAAAAATTGAGTAACAGAGAGTTCCACATGCCACAACTGGAGCTGACTTGCCTACTCACCTGACCACACCACGCCGCCATGCTGGTCTTTTTGGATGTGATACTAAAAAGTCCTCATACTAACAACCATCCATCCTCTTTATTTCATGAAATTCTGCCTTAGAAGTTTTGACACACTTCTAGCTCCCTTGTCTGTCAATTTACCTTGTTATCCAAACGTTCTATCAAAAGAAGTTCAGTTCCTATTCTTTGTGTCCTCATGTGTGTTTCCTACCCGTAATTCCTGCCGGCATACCTGTACTTTGCGTTTTCCTTGATTGGGGCTATAAGTACCCGTAGTTCTTTAACCAAGTAGCAAAGGATTTTGCTTTGCCAGTGCTGTCCAGTGCACATACTGCATCTAAACAAACGGACACCTTGCTTTTTGATATTTTTGCTAAGGCTTATGAAAGCTTGGCGGCAAGTCACTAGGTGCAAAAGTTTAGTGAAGCCTTTTAGGAGTCGCCCGGAACCTGGACACTCGTTCCGGGTGCCGATTTAAGCGAGAAAGTTTGCTCCTGTGTGCGACAAATTAAAGCTCAGTAGCATCCGTCATATTGCGTTACGCTTTACTTACCTTTGTTTCGTCTACCCTTCGAGCTTTATTTGAAATTTTCGAGTCCTCAGAACATGAAAACATATCTGAGGAGCAGGAAGGTCCCTACGCGCGACGAATTATTTAGGTTTCCTTTTTATTTAATTATTTATTTCTCCGAGAGATTTTAGTATGTTCTTCTGTGCAGGATGAAATCTTGCAAGTTTGCTTGTTAAGTTTGCCGCACTCGTTCCGCCCAGCGTTTCTACCAACAACGGGTGGGAATTAATTCTAAGAAATTAAAACTCCCATAAAAGAAGTTGAATTGATTTCAATAAACTTTGCAGCTGAAACCCAAGAATAAATTATAGTTTCCTCAAATTCCGATTTCAATACCTGCCCGGATCGGGATTTCATCAGCGCGATCCTGGATACATGGATAATATATCGTTTTTGGAGGATTTAGCCTCGAATAGTACGAGGCGAGGAGTCTCGCTTGTTAATTAAAGGGCTTCTTGTTAAAGTTTTTGAAGATGTGGTTGCCTGGCCAAATTTAGTAGTAGAGCTCTAAATTAATTTTTGCCATTCTGTAATTTTCCCAACATGTTAATGGATTGATTATTTTAGCTGACTCAGTGGAAATTCGGAACTAGACAGGGTGCGCATTTGCTTATAAACATGTTTTACAAATAATAGATTTGCGCCTAGTTGAACAAGTAATTATAACGGTTATTTAATAAATTACAATAGCACTAGGATTCCAATTTATTTGCGGGTGTGAATCTATGACTGGCTGTTTTATATTTTGATTTATTTTCCTAACTTGAAAAGCGCAACATATAAAACAATGTTTTACACTCTATCATGTTAATAACAATTAAAATTGTGCGTCATTTCAGTGCATATTACCCTTAAGGAGATCTTCGCATTCTAATAATACATATAAGCAACATTTGCACCAAGAGACTCCTGGAAAACGCATAATTTTGAAAAAAAGCTCTTCTCAAAATTAGCTCCCATTGCGTTCAAGTAACAGCTCCCATCGCTGGAATTAAGGAACTTTCATTTAAGAATTGCATAGATTAAATAAGCTTCAAGTTTACAGGCTTTAGGGGCAGCTTCAATTTTATTTAGTCAGCATGCTTATTTAGCTGCATCTCTTGCTAGTTGCCTTCAAACAACGCCTTTGTATTTCTGTTAGTGATCGTTCTTAACGTGCGAATAATTTTGTTAAAAGCAAATTTAAGAAGTTTTTAATAGCAATTTGAGGTCAGTCACTTGAAATTTGGTTGTTGTTTGCAAGGGATTTAACTAAAAAATATTAAAGAAGAACTTTAGTCCCGAGGGGGTCGTTATTTCCGTTATAAGCGAAAGCTCTTTAAATATGAAAGTACGCAAAAGCTTATAAATGTTAAAAATTAGAAAAAAAGAAAAATGAACTTAAAAATTAAATTAATTTGTTGGGGAAATGATTTTATATAAATCGACGTAGGAGACGCCAAAGGGGGTGAGAAATGGAAAATTAGAGTCTCGCAATTTTCAAAGAGACGCACTTCAGCGATTACTAATTAGACGCTGAGGGAAAGCTTGTGCTCACTTAGGTGTAAAAACTAAATGAAAACCGTAATTTTACCGTTTTCCATATAGGTAGGTTACCAATAGCTATTATTTCTTTGGGAATTTATATCCGTGGTTAAAATTGCTTCGAGATCGTATGTCCTGGGTAAGACAAAGCTCTATGTATGCAGATGAGCATAGCTATCAACCTGTGAGAATCATCAATGTTAGTAATTGCAATCCTGATCTAAGCTCTAGGTCCCAGTAACACGAAATCAATTCTGTAGTTTCGCATGTATCTCAGTGTTACCCAAAGGGCATAGAGGGACGTGTTACATGAGTTAGGGCAACAATATCGCTCTCTCACAAGTTTGTTTTCGCAATTCAAATATGTTGTGTATGACACGGGTGCATTGCACTTAGAATTAAAGTTTCGGGGGAGAATTACAACGGAAAGCATATGTTCGCTTCTGGAATAGTTCGCTGAAATGAAGGTAAAGTTTTCTTTAAAAAAAAAAAAAATTGCAACTGTGTTTTTTCTTGCTCGTATTCGTGAGTTCAAAGGTTAAGAGTACTAACTGATCTCTCTGCCAAGTGGGGTGCAGATTAAAACGACTTATTAACCAGCAATTGATGCAAAAGTAAATTTTTGTTTCTCCCAATCCAATAGGAAAAAATTATTTTATTATGAAAATCTAGTCCGTCGGCTATCTATTAATATGTAACTCGCTCTCCAATGATTTATTGTTAAGAAACCAAACTGCTCGAGAAATTTTTAGATTATTATACAGGGTCAGTCGAGAGGATCGTGCCGAACTTCAGGAGCGTGTTGTACATGAAAAATAAATGTAAAAAAACTCAAATGTTGTTATTCGATTTTCGTTTGTTTACAAGTTATAGCGTAAATAAAATTAAAACATAAAATTAAAAAAATTTATAAATTTCATAAGAAATTCCATAAATTAACGTTTGGAAATCATAGTAAATATTCAAAAATATTGCCATTAACTCTAAACATTTTCGGCTTCGTCTATGAAGAGCATTTGTTGCGCTCCTGATTGTTTCATGTCTTTCTTTAATAGCAGCTGCAGCATTTCTAATGCGTTGAATTAGTGCATCTTGAGTGTCCACTTTTACTCTGTACACTTCAGTTTTAAACCAACCCCACAAACAATAGTCTAGTGGTGTGAGGTCTGGAGACCTTGGAGGCCAACTAATAGGGCCACCACGACCAATCCAACGTCCAGGAAAGGTACGTTTATGGTAAATAGAATCCTAGTTAAAACATTTTATTTACGCTATAATTTGTAAACAAACGAAAATCGGATAACAACATTTGAGTTTTTTTACATTTATTTTTCATGTACAACACGCTCCTGAAGTTTGGCACGATCCTCCCGACTCACACTGTATAGATAATTCTAGACAATTTGCAAAGCGAACAGTAGGTAAGCTTTCTGTGATTAATTTCACCATCTAAAATATCAAATTTTTTCACATCAAAATTAGGACCGACCTCAAAGTTGTGGCTTACCCAACTGGTTTTCTTGTTCGAATCATAATTATGTTCTTTGAATCATCGCGTGCACAATTTGTTTCTTTTTTGGCCAACATATTTAGAGTTACAGTTCAAGCAAAGTGTTGAATATTTTACTTCAGCTTTATCCAATGAAGGAGCTTACTCTTACTACTGGAATATGAGAATTTCTGGAATACGTGACAATTTTAAGCGGATGATCTATTAAACATTCACATAAATTCTAACTCAGGCCCGAAACTGATGATGGAATTTTTGACATTTTATAATCTGCTTCGTGTTGCTTAGAGCTCATTTACTTGAAAACTTGGCGATTCACGAGAATCGGTAAAAAAGGGCAACAACCTGTTTCAACTAGACCAACTAGAAAGCAAAACCATTATGACTTGTCGTAGCCCTAATTTTATGACAATTTCTGCCTCATAACTTTGGATCGCTCAATTTCTCAAATCTGGACAGTCAAGGCGTGAGATCCTCCACGTTCTTCTGCGGGAGTGTAGGAAACAGGCCATCCTCACAAGATGACTTGTACAATTGAAAAGATAGAATTGTCTTTTTCATTATAGATGGTCTGACCACCTGAGGGGATTTCTCGGTCAGCTCTAGTGGGTCGTCCTGATCGGCTCTGAAGACGCGGGTTCTAGTCTCTATTGAAAATCAGTTATAACTGTAATACGGCAGTCCTCAAAGTTTCATAGGTGTCTCGCGAAAGTCATCTTTAGTGCACTTTTTTAATCGTTTTTTTGTTTTCGCATGTTTCTAATAAATTTTTGAAACTTTCTAAACAATCATCTTTCTGCTCTTTTTATGAAATTCACTGTTGTTGATGGCTTTTTATGTCGTTAATGTGATTTAAATGACTTTACGTTGACATAAAAACGGATCAGAATAAAATTCTCATAAAGGACGGTAACTTTAAGAATAAAGGAATGACCCAACTCGAGTAACAACTAGCAGGCAATCGTAGAATTTATTCTCAAATCCCGGAATGTTTGGCATTCAATTAAACTTGTTAGTTTGTCACTGGAAGTGTCGAGATTTGTCTTCAAATCCCATTTGCAGGGGAATCGTCGTGTTATCTGATTTCAGTGATATTGTTACCCCAGAGGGATTATTAAAGTAGGTCCTCTCATTTTAATTTTTCGGTCCGTGGGGTAGTTGCACAATATAAATTGTTCTTGCGTTAGTTAAGCAAGTATGTGCTTGACATGATTGTTTCCGATGTTTTTAAAAAGTTTCTTTTATTTGCCTCAAAAATTGCATAGATATGACCGGAGGGACAGCGAACAATCTGCAGATAAACTCCCGGAAAGGCCGAAAAGCCTGAATAACGGATCGGTCCAATTCTACTACAAACACATACAAACATCGGACTCAAACCTGTGGGGAAATCAAAAATGCAAAATTAAAGGTGAAAGCAATTTAAATTCAATATACCATAGGTAGGTTATTCTCCTTGCCGGCGTATTTAGTTGAGTTTCCTTCCAAGGTTCTGTTTCCTTTTTTCATAATTAAAAAGGAAAAGCCCTGTCGTAAAATCTAATTTGGGCGACTCTAAAATTTTTCTCAAGGAGCTATACGATGGCCTGTAAATTTCCATTAATTCCGTTCGTCAAAATGAAAGAAGAAAAAACCCTTGCTTCCGCAACCAAGCTACGGTTGAAATCAATCTAACATTATAGTCGCGAGAACTGATGTTAAAATCTTCTTTGCGAATTTCCCTGAAATCCCGAGAAATATGGGATGGGTTAAACGTTATTTAAAATTATTTATTAAGAAAGTTAACCGAGCTGTCTGGACTAACTTTCCTTGTGAAATTTTATGCATAACCAAATTGTGTTTCAGCGTGCTAAGTTTTAATGCATACTCGATGGTTTTTGTGGTAATAGTTCCTGAGGTAAAATACCTCCAAAAATTATGCCTTTGCATTTTCATTACACTGGGACAGGCTTTTAGCCGCTGATTTCATAATCTCGAAGTTGCGAACTAACACGAAGACACATATAATGATTTTAATAAATTTGGATCGATGGGGAGATCAATGCACAACAAAATTGCAAATTGCACAGTTTTTGCGAACGGAAAGAAATTGCTCTCCTTGGAACTTTGATCGGAAGAGTTGAAACTAGAACCTCTTTAAACCTTCCTCTGCAAAGGCAAGAAACCACGAAACATACTCTGTATTTGTTCTTTGAATGAGATTCGCTCATAGCAAAAAGGAAAATCGAAATAGTCGACTGCACCGCCTAGAAAACCTGAGTTATTGGAAGTTTTACGATGTCTGTTTGATATTATTTCATTCATGTTTTGACAACACAATAAGAACTGTAGTTCTCTTTAGATAAAGAAAGGTGTTTCTACGTACGGAGTAAGTTGAACTTGATATAATTTGTTTGATATTGAATGGAACTTCCAGCGCAATTTGTTCACAGTTCAAGAATACGCCGATACTTTTGTTTCAAATCGGTTAATTACATTTTAATCTTGCAACATTTCCACGTTTATGCGTTAATGCCCTATGGGTTAGGTCTGTATTACCGCCAATAAAACTGACATTTATCAACCATTAATGTTTTATGGGCAGCTGTGCTGGCTGGAATTTAATTTGTTAATTATACACAGTAATACCACTCCACTCCCTGCACTCTTTGGATCCTGCCTTACACAATGGTTGCCAGAGCTTCTTCGAGAAAAATTGATGTCGTTTTTATTTCACACATACGATCGGTAATACGATGTCGCTAAGGTGGATTTTAAGCCGATAGCAGCTCAAAATCTCGGGATAAAGAAAAATTACCTCATAAAATAGATCGTATCTTTAGCTCTGCAACATTGAAAGAATAAAGTTTTCTACATATAACTGTCGCGAATGACCATAAAACGAATTATGCTATATTTTATTTTAAGGCCCTATTACTAAGGTGATATAATAACAGCTATTTGAGCCTAAAAACTGTTAACCATAAAGTGCGAGTCATATCCTCGAATATTATGTGCTAAATAAAATTCATGGTCCTACCTTCTATCAAAATGTATTAAAATATTTGCAAATCCCGCAGATTTGGTCTGGAATTGCACCTCATGAATATTAAATAGAATCCAGAGATGTCCCGATTTTGATCCCCCCGAAAATTAATGTTTAAAAAATTAGAGATTTTATTAAATTCCCGTTATTAAAATATTCAAAAGCTTTGAAATAACCATCGAACTGGGATAGATATTCCCATGGAAATACCAGGCGAGGTTTTAAAATTAACTTTCAACGATTGATGGATATTTAATACGGTTTAATAGGACCACACTTTTATTTCCCCTGCCGAAAGGGATATGCTGCTAAACTACTTTTGATATGCAGTTCAGAGGATTTTTAATAAATTGTAGCCAATGAACATGTGTTAATGAAGCCGCATTCAAATTAATTTTTAGGTTGAACTCTTTAACAATATTCTGGTTTTAATTACAAATAAATTAGAATGTTTAAATCAGGTTTTAAGCATGTGAATGCATAGAACATCACGTAGCTGAACAGTGTTTGAATTATAAATCATAAATTGCTCATTGTTCTTTTAACACAAAGCCTCGAAATTATACGAAACAATAAGTATCTAATTAATTTTAATTCCATTGTATTTCGAATGTTTTGGCAATTTCCATTTTCCACAGAAAGGGAACAGATGAGAGTCTCTAATTACCATAAATTCTTCGATTAGGTCCTAGGAAAGGTATAAACGCGAGAGGGATTGCCAACTCAAAAATTAATTCTCATTTGCTTATTTGCGTTAATTAGTCCACGCTGCCATTGATTAGGATGGGTTGCTACAGGGTAGTCACGTTCCAAACGAGCCGATTAGTTTATTTTAACGCATTAATGAAAATTGAGGCAAACCTCGGGTAAGCAATAACAGGCGCAAATCCAATTTGGGTTTAAGCGAATTATGCTCCAAAATGATTTAGTCGTTTACTTCAGAATCAAGCCCCATGCGAGTTCGATGATTTCTTTTAAACGCATTTGAACAAAATCGCGGATGCTTCAGGCAAAAATATGTGTTTTAAAACCAAAGCTGTAAAGCTGACTGGAACGAATTTATACAGCCACGGGAGAGCTTTTGAACCTTTCAAATGTAAAAAGGTAACCAAAACGTTTTACTCTTATTCCTTTGGTTTTATGCATGAAATGTTACGAGTGTATTTCGACGCATGTCATCCAAGTTGGTCACCACCGCAATACAAATTTATTGTGTAGCATATTAAATTTTTCATAAAGGATCCAGCAATAGTTCCATAACATTATGCTTACAAAGAGGTTAAACCCTAAAAGGTCATAAAGCTCTTTTGCATTTTTAATTCTCTCCCTTTCTTTATGGACCGTGTGCTTTTTATAGACCGTACTACTGCCTTTTAACTCTATTATAAGGAATATCGATTTCTCATTTTTGTCATAATGTAACTATTGAGTAAGTACAAATTCTTATTTACGTTTTCGTTGGAAACCGATAGGGGGAAGCAATTATTGTGCATTTACCGTTCGTCGGTACGTGCTGCGTCCCTGTTGTATTTAAGCTTCGAATGGACGAATTTTATTTCAGAAGTTGTAAAGTTTTATTTAGCACGAACAGGCCTTAGCTTCTAATAACCTTAAAATACATCGCAAGGTTTCGCACGTGCGTTTTATATAATTTTTTATTTCCTACCTCCCCCTCAAAACTTTTGTCAGGAGTCTTATTCAAGTTGGTACCTGCGTCAAATGTCGTAAAAACTTCGACTAGTTAATTTTATTGAGGCGCATTGCTGTAACTGAGCGTGGCAATCGTCTTGCACTTGCGCAATTGCCATCGACAAAAAGACTCCGAAATCGAAGCAGAGAAGACTCATTGATAAATTCTAATTTTTCAATTATTTCATCCAAGTAATGTTTCCGGTGCTGCAGCTGGCGGTGCATATCGGCGGCGAAAGATAAATCAATCGTAATTCGTTCAAAAATTTCCCAGTATGACAATTATTTCATATCAGTTATGCCATAGTCATGTGACATTGCGCAAATATCATCCTTCTCTTAATCCGAAATCGATCGTTGAAAAACTACATGAATCACTGGCTCCGAGTTTGACGACTTGACATATTTAATAAACCCGCTTTCACAGATCTTTAACTGCAAAAACTAAGTTTACTTTACAATCTCATCCAAACAGTAATTTCCTGGGTGTTTAATGTACATCTTGAAAAGCATTTCGATCTTTTCCAATGCGAATCCAATTTGGGATCGTCAGCAAACATCCGACGCTTCAAGCAAGCAGATTGTTTAAATAAAGTGTTTGCTACGAGGTGTAATCCAATAATCCCCGATTGTGACTGGTGAAAATTAAGTTTTGTGGTTTAATGTTATATTTTAAAACTTAATTCAGTGGAATTGATTTCCTCTGCCTGGCTCGAAGCCCAGGAATTCTCTCTCTATTGCTCTGAAGAAAGTCATTGGACAATGAAGAAGGTTTTATTCTTGCATGGCCCCGGTATCTAACGACTTAGAATATTGCATTCGTCTATAGCCGATTATAGACAAACCGGGCTGGTTTTGCTTTTACCGACACGACGAAAATTAATCAAGGCCCAACAACGCAGTGCAGAGGCTTCCTCTCCTTTGTGATTCAGACTTGAATAATGCAGTTTATGCGGTTAGATAAGACATGTAATTTGGGAAATATTTCATGTTTACCTTATTTTAAAAATATAGTTCAGGCTTACCCTTAAACCACTACGCCGGAAATTCTCGGATTAATTCTCATACAATAGCGTTTTGATATATTTATGGGAGCTTACCAGTGGAAGAGGCAAATATGTAGCAGCGGGGCTAAGCTGCGTACTGCTGTATTTCGGTGTAATAGTAAGCTCCAGGCAGTTGGGCAAGTTGGCAAAAAAACATTAATACAAGTAAAAACATTAAAGTTCCGATGACAATTGCTCACAAAATTAATTTTGGAAGCTGGGCTGCTCTTCCAATTTTTTAGATATTAATCTGAGTTTTCGTGCATCGGGGACTCTATAGAATCTCTCATCTTCTTTTATATGAAGTTTTCTTCTTAAAATCCCTTGATATAGCTTTTCTTGAAATACGTACACGTAGGGTTTGAAATGCGAGTAGATACAATATATGCAAATAACGCCATAATACATGTTTATTTATCATTTCTAGGGTGCTTGTTTAGCTCTATTCCCATTAACTTCGTTGAGTTATAATGTCCCGTTCTCTTCGTCAGTAACTAAATCGACTCGACTTTTTTAAAAACTTTTAAACGTGTCCGATTTTCAACCCTTTGCATACGGTGATGTCGTTTCCCCACACTCCCCGGAGCGTAACTAAACTTCCTTGACTCTTGTAGAACTTTAGAACATGCCTGGCTATCAATCCCCGAGATTAAATTTCACGAAACACCCGGCATTTAACCCCAAGATTACGGTTGAGTCATGCTCCCACGTACTCCCTGGACGTAACTAAATTGATTGCACAATTTTCTAATTTTAGTACTCGTGCACGTAACATACTGTATACACTTACAAGAAAAATCAAGCCATAAGAGATGCTTCTTGGTCATTTCCATACCACTTGTTTCGATTTTCTTCTTGACGCCTTCAAGAGCTGAACCCTAATCCTACGTACACGTGAGCCGTAATTAACTCGATATTTTTAGACCTTTATTGAACACCCAATTTTCAATCCCGTGAATGCGATTTTATTCCCTGGTACTCCTTGAGCATAACTAAAATGACTCCACTATTTTAAAATTATAAAATATCCAGATTTTTGCCTCTGTGAACAGGGTGTAATGGTATTCTCACGTACTCCGCAAGGCGATATACTCTTCAGGTCGTAATTAAATTGAGTTCCCCGTTTTAGAATATGCTCGGTTTTAATCCCTTAAATACGATGGTATTCGATAATTCTCACTTATTTCCCAGGCGTAAGTACTTTGACTGGAATATTAACGACCTTTAAACGATATGATTTTCAACTATGTCAATACAGTTAAATTGCGTTCGCACACATTCCCCCAGGCCTAATTAAAATTTTTCTCCTTTTTATACCTCTGGAACATGCCCGATTTAAAACCCCGTGCCCACGCTTGAGGCGTGTTCCCACGTACACTGGGGCGTACCTAAATTGACCCAGCCATTACAATTGAGTTGTTAACACATACTCCCGTAAGTAAATTGGCTAGATTTTTTCAGAACTCTACAGAATTGTTTTGCCAGGTTATTCAAAATCGAGAAAAATATTCAGTGCAACCGCACTGAAGTATAATCTAAGCCTTGCATCTCCTCTCAAGTACCTAAAATATTACCCTTAAAATCCGTTAGGGACATTGTTTGAAACCGTATTAATGCAATTTACATACAATAAGTAGCCCCAGCTTTGAAATAAATTTCGTTAAGGATGTGCCAACATCAAAAGCATTTTCCTACTTATTGAGGAACTTTATAAATTCTTGAACTTTGAAGCAATGAAATCATTTAACCATTATTAAGTGGCAAACCGATTCAGGCAGCCAGAACTCGCAAACTTCCAAAATATTTAAGGAAAAGAACAAGCTGTTACTTAGAAAAAGTTTGCAGAAGTTTCTCAAGCAGCCAGGCAGCATAGTTGGTGTATTGTTTTAAAACCTAACTTGTAATAAAAGCTGAGATCTTCTGATTCTGGTTTACGGGTCTTCTTCTCTTCTGGTCTTCACTCGCTTCGTGTCTGATTCGGCCCTGTGCAGGTGCTCCGCGACATCAAAATTCTGTTGATTTTCACGGGCAAGTAAATATTATTTTACACACTAAGTTGATTTTGTCGTTAGCTTTTATTTAATATTTTATCGTAAAAATATGTCATAACAGCAAGAAAAAGAAGTGCGCGTCATATTTCTTTAAATTGTGCCACATCTTCAAATATTAAATTTCTGTGACCCCATATCGCGAGCTTCCCCAGAAATCCAGCAACGTGATAACGGCCTTATTCAATATTATGTAAATTGATACGATATTAAGCGAGATTTCCCCAAGTTCCAAATATTAACAAGTTTGTATTGATATTTCAGTTACCCTACATACTCGACGTAAAGTATGGACCTGGAAATAAGGGAACCCTCCTGCCACCCCAAATGAATATTTCATCAAGCGGCCTCATACCAACATCTGTGCAGACATTTAGGTTTGTATTTCTAACCGTTGTGTCTGTTGATAGGGAAATTCAAGCTGATTTCTTTCCGGGCGATTTGACACTGCAGGGCTAGGGAATTAATTTCTCAGTCATTGCCCTTTGTACGTTCTTTCAGTATTATTGGTAATGATAATGGAGCGGCATCAATTTGATTTATTGACACAATACGTGTTTTCGGACAGTGCTATAAAACAATCAGTTTGGTGTGAATTATTTATGAATCAGTAAGCTCGGTAGGGTTATTTTCTCCAATTGTCCAATTTAAGGTAGTTTTTAACATTCCTGTTTGGGAATGATTGCGACGTTGGCTCGACAAGCAAATATTGACTGAGTAAATTGCTTTTTAAGGAAATCGAATTTTTAACAAGCAACGAGGCCAATCCTCTTCGCAAGAGGATTTATAATTTCCTTTCCGATTTAAGGTCTGCTCAGTTTCTTGTTATTGCGGAACAGAAAACCGGTCATTAATACTTTTTTTAATGCAACGCAGTAAATTGTGATTTTACCACAAATTTTATGTTTTTTTTTTTCAGTATAACAATGTACTGTACAGGAGTGAGAAATGCGGAAATCTCGATTTTGATACAGCTGTCGGTAAGCACGAGGGAAAAAACTAATACCACATTTGTGAAGTTTAAGAGGAACAAGGTGTGTCTTAAAGGTAAGGAGGTAATCATTCTTTAAATGCCTTTTATTTATATATTTGCTTTTTTTATACAAGTCTACAAACATTATGCACATATATTAAAATAAAGAAGAACTCTTCTTAGGCCATTAAGACATTTTTTAACGTATATTATGAAAGACCTATCAAAAATAATACGAGAAACTGCAAACTCTTTTGTTTATTCTATGATTCTAAACTGTTGCAAATAAATGTTTTTCATAACAATTGTATAGAATCAGAAATAAAACACAAGCGGGTCATAACATTGAGGACATTCCAGCTTAAAAAAAACATAATTTTAGGGTTTCACAATTTTTTGGACAGCCTGTATAGTAAGACGATATAAAATGTGATGTGAAAACGAGAGGCCTTCATAGCCATATTTATATAATTTTAGTAATTCTCCCATTTAACTTGTTGTTCTAAATAATAATTTATAAAAACTCCATTGCAGTTTTGTATTTAACTTTAAATATTATTACATTGTCCCAATTTAAACTAATATTTCCCTTTATTTTATAAGTTATGCATATTACACGAGTACGGTGGAACGAATTTAATCGAGTCTTACTATAAAGAGACAGACCCGCCTTCATTTTAATTAAAATTGTCGATATTTGCACTTCGCATGCACCGCAGGCTCATTTAAAGAGTTAGTTCTTCAGGAAGTGCGCCGATCATTGATTAGACACATTTTGCGCGCTTGCCCAATGCTGGATCTTTAATTTCAGATGTCTTAAAATGTTTTCCAATCGTTGTGCATGAAAATATTCGGCCGAATATAATAGGATTGTTAGTTTTTTTTGGTCACATGACATAAAATATTTGATGTATAAACTTTGCTGTAAACCATTCCCTTGGCAATATAACACTAGAAAAACAATAAAGCTAGTTTTATGTTTCGGCGAATCAAGAATTTTATGTTATTCCATATAAAATAATTTTATAGAATACTACATCCAGGAAATGAAAATATAATACCCTGGCTGTGTTTTCTTTGCATACGAAGCTCGATTTCAGTGGCAGCAACAGCAGTGGAATTCTATTTAGTATTCTATTGCAGTTACTGATAAACAACAAACTAAGTAGATACTATTACTTAATTTTGCTCTAACTTGTCTGGAAAATTTAACTGGAAATTATTATTCAACCCGTTCTCCGCTAATTATTGCAAAGCTCGCTATTTGGTGGGATTTTCCATTCACATTTGCACGCACGCACGCTGCTGGGGCAAAAACACTTGTTGATGTCATGTTAGATTTGTTTTGACGCCAAAGATATAAACGACACCATTTAGGGGCCATTCTCGACCACAGCTCCCTATTTAATAAAGAATTATATATTGCGGAAATGAAGTGAGATAGGGTGTTGACTTCCCCAGTGTTTGATAGTTTCAGTCTCCAGCTGGGCACAAAGGCGATTGATGAGGGTAGCCAAAGGACTGGAAAATTGCGTAATTTCGGGACAGCTCTGTGCGTGGTAAAAGTACGATTTTTCAACTGGGCTCGAGCTAATAAATATCGGTCATTAAGAAATAATTAGGCTTGGAGGGACCCAATTATAATACCAGAAAACTCGTTAACCATATTGGACAAAATAATGGTCTACACGGGTAGCAATTTGCCTGAAAGTGAGGGGGTATTGTTTATATATGTATGGATCATTTAACGCCATTTATGTGCCTGATGAGCCCCGAAATTCGTCTATTATAAAGGCTTCTTAAATCTAAGCACAACTTAAAATGGTCTGACACACACTTTCCCGTGTCAGAAGCAGAAGACTTTAAGTGATAAAAGACTCTGACGGATTATATTAATACACAGAGCCCTAAAAAACAATAAGGATACAAAACGGGAAAACACGCTTTTTCCAAGCAATCAAGTGGAAAAAGCTCGCCTCGTTTGTCATTAAATTCAAATCATTTCAAGCGAAAATAAATTTCGCTACGCTACTTTGATACACGCACCATATACCTACGAAATTCACCGGGAACATGTTTATAAGCCGCTTCCCTTGATAATATTGAAATTATAAGGACCCTTTTCAATTTTGACGCAGGGACAAATTTCGTGAGGGCAAGAGTCCTTAATCTTTGAGTGTACCGTTGCCGGAAAGCTTTACTGGCAATTATTCCTGGCAGCGTTTCGTGATTTTCCCTGAAACAACTCTCATTGGCCATGTAGAGGTCAGTCGGAGCACGATAATTGGAATGTAATTAACTCTGATTAAACACTAAATTGAATCGCTCTGATTTCCTTCGACTCTACCTCACAGTCAAATGAAAAAAGCGCCCTTCTTGGAAAGTTTCAAATAAAAATATACAGCTACCAGCAGGGGAAATACGTCTTCGAAAAGTAAATTGCGAATTAAATTTTTAAGTAACGACGAGAAGTTAACGCCAATCGGGCATGAAATAAGGCCCTTTAAGGGAAGTTTATTCCATAAGACAGTAAAAATTGATAGGAATTTCGTGCAGTCTTAAATATTTACGGTTCAGGACAGTATGAGTTCGAAAGTGGCCAAAAGCTCTAACACACGTATTCGATTTTCGTCAATAGCTAATTTAATCTACTTTCTCAATATAAGAACTTATACCGTCTCATCAAAATTTTCTATTGAGTATGCGCCAAACGTAGTCGTGATTTGTCTTAAGTGCATGTGGTTTATTTTCTCGAAGGTTCAAAATATGATATTACTTAGCAAAGTCTCGTCGCAGCTACATTGCACCACGGATATAGCTCAGAAGGGACGCCTGAGCCCGATCTGTACGCATTATTTGCTGCCAGTTATTTTCACTGAGTTTGTGTATTATGCTATATTTATCGACAGGCGAATTTAATTCTTATTGTTGAACGAAAATCGCATGCAATATAAACTGACGATAGTTCCAATTATTTATGTCCTAGCACGGTTGATGACTCAGAAGCTACGCAGGCGCTCCATCCACTCAACAAATTATTTTTAGCCCATCACAGGGATTGTTTAAATTTTAAGCTTGAATGCGGCAACAATTTCATGGCAATATTGAGAAACGAGTTTTATTGTTAACTAATTATTTAAACAAATAATTTAAGTTGATAATTGCAATAGAGCTATTTAGAACTATTTAAACGACGATTTGCTAGTGTGTAAAGCCCTTTTAAAGAGGAGGGAGGTTCTCGACCTGAAAGCCGCTTTTAAAAACGTTTATGAAATATATTTGCACTCAAAATTCGAATTAATGCAAAGTAGGGCTATTAATTACATAGCTAGCTTCTGGAAACTTAATTTCCGCTACGCTGTTTAGAGTGCGATTCCTAAAGTTTTCTTATTCTTCATAATTAAGGAACAAAAATGTTGAACCTGAAAGCGAGACAAAATATATATGAAAATACATGTTTCTAGCTATTAATCGTTAACGCGTTGTGCAACAATGGAGCTTTTCGCCATTTATCCAGCATTTCCTGAACATTTTCCGGAATCAAATTGCCCCAGCAACGGAGCACAGCACTTGATTCCTCAAGTGTCATGATTTAACTGAATATCTTCTATTTTCCTGTAAACTGAATGAGGTGTCACTTGAAAGGCAGAATTTAAATAAACTTCCTCTGGGAACTTGCAGGATGAAGTTATAAAAGTCTTATTCAGTAGAGTTTTCTAGATTGAATATTGAATTTGATATGTTCTCCTGAGGGCCAATATATTTTCGCAATTTCCTCGTGCAGCCCAACTAAAAGAAGGCGATATGAGGCCACGGCAAACTTAGACACCAACACAATGGCCAAACAACAACCAATTTAGTTTGAGATTAAGGTTAAGCTAATCTAGGTTAAATGAGTGTTTTGGGCTACTCGGATCGGCCTGCAAACACAATCTAAGACGGTCTATGTCAACACATAAACATAACAGGAATTTACTTCGCAGAAATCTTAGAGCTGCTTTCGCTTATTGGGACATTCTGCGGGAATATACAGGGCGAATTCCTTTTCATGCACGGATCTTCGAAAGTAAAAGAGATCGAGAGTTGGTTGAACAGGGAAAACTTTGTAGTTTTATGAGCTGAGTTTAAAGCCATATTTGATTTTGTTTTTAAGTTATACTTACTAGATGTTTACGAAAAACCAAATTTCATCAAGAAACTAAAACGTCTGTAGTCTTTTTATTAGCGATGGTATCAAAAATGTGTAAATCCAAAAGTTTTAGATAGTTGTTCTGCAAATGTGAATAAACATATAACTTTCTTTAAAAAATTTTCGTTTCTGAGGTGTAGCACTAATTTTTTTTTTTTTAATGGAAACCATATTAAAAAGTGCGTCTACAAAATAATTTAGCTCAGTTACCGGTTGCCAACCCGTATTTATACCAACACCTGAATATTATTTTGTATTCAAGTTAAAAATATTAACTAAATTGCAAAACTAAAAACAATACAAAATCAGGTTAGTTCAGGTTAGTTCTGCAACTGTAACTTCTATATTTAGATAATATGTCAATTGTTTAGTAAAAAGAACCTAAGGAAATAATCAACAATCATAAATAATGCCCAAAAAGTTCGCCATTTTTATTAATTTATTACATTTATTAACTCATCAGTTTTATTACGTTCTTGTACTTTTAGTTTCACAAAAGAACCGTACTGCCCTAAGTTATCATACAACCTTAAAAGTAGACAAACCGGGCTGCTGGCGATGAAAATATTTCTAAAAATGCTATTTTGCAGCCCTCACTATATTCTTATGTTATTGAATGTAACACTCAAAAATATTGCATTTTTCTAAGTCAGAAAAATTTATTTTAAACTACAGAAACATATAAATCAAGTACAATAAATTAAATAAAAACGGCAGGATGTTAAAATGTTTGCGCAATTGTCAAATTATCACTACATTTAATTGTCAATTTTAGTCTTTCCAAACCCAACAGGAAAAAAAATTAAATAAAACATTTAAAAGTGCTCTAATTTTGGCACTTTTGAATATAAGTATATCGAGTCTTATATCATAAAAAAGGAGAAAAATTATATTTTATAGGCCGATTTTTTAATATAGTCTCAATTTAAAAAAAACGTATGTTTGTATAATATCTCGAAAACGACCACTATAAAAAAAGTTATGTATTTTGTCATATATGCAAAACAATTGTCTACAACTTTTACATTTACACATTTTTAACACCATCGACAATAAACGGACTACATTTTAGTTTTTTTCACTTATTTTGGTTTTCCATAAATATCTCATAATGCTTGACTTTTTTTAAAACTTTAGATTTCGCTCTAAACTCAGCTCACGAAACTGCAAATCTTTCCCCTTTTACCTGATCTTAGGTCTCTTTTAGTTTCGAAGATTCTTTCATTATGCCAGAAAAAATACTCACCCTGTATTGTTTCCTAGAACTGTTAAGGAAGGGCTTTTAGCCTCACCTTGTGACCTTAAATAGGAATGTATTGCCGCACAAGTGATTTAATATCCACTCGTGTGCTGAACGTGTAAAATCAACAAACTTAACAAACCACACGAAATTAAAGACAACATAAAGAACACTACTTTCATTAAGATTGTCCTTTTATGCTGTATCAGCCGGACAGAGTATATTAAACCGCAATATTTGGACCAAATAACGAAGCAAACCCGTCGTGAACGTACATTCTCATTTGGAGTTGCAATTTGTTTTTCCAGGTATTGGGAATACACAGAACGAGTCCATCCGGTTAAACCCCAGTTATTTCGGAAGTTCATCAGACTTTGCCGTCGCTTGTGTTTTAACCCTGATTACATTGGCCTTGTTTGTGGTCATAACTTCAGCTTATTTCATCAAGAGGAAAAAAAGGGAACAGGAACACACGTAAGTGCCATTTCTCCTTTAATAACATAACGAGCTCGGGTTACCAATTAATTTTTTTTTTATCGATTCATCGACCCTGGGGATTTGCAGGCACGAATTTCTATTCTCTTCGCCATCAAATTTTGTCTTTTAATAGAATAAATTACCCATTTTTCCAAGTATAGATTTAAGCGTAGGTTTAACCAAAAGAAATTACTAAAGTTTGGCTGCTAAGCTTAGATATAAAAGAATAAACCCTACATAATATCTCTTCCTTCCCTGGCATCCTAAATAACTGCGATGCTTCCCATGAATTTATAACTCCCTCATAATCCTGACATAATAAAGGGTGTCACGTAAGTATCGAATAATTTGTCTATGGGACTAAATTTAATTCTAGCAGAAACTAGGTTCGGCATTCACATATTCACACTTTTCAACTAAGCTAATTATCGCTAAAAATTTGGGGCTTTAAATATCACACATCACATCCATTTGTTGTCGAACGCTCTTTTGTGCAGGGTCCTTCAAGTTCGAATTTTTAACGTGAGCCTGAACATCGCGGGATAAAAAAGGTGAATCATATCCTCTCGAATTATAACCGTTAATTCCTCTACAGATAGAGACGCATCCAAATGCGATTAGCCCCATCCCAAATCAAGAAAAAATGTTCTAAAACCACCCTAAGTTTGAAATCTCCCCTTGTTCCATCTCAGGAAGTTTAATATTCTTTAAACCCTTAACAAATAAACCCTCTCTCTTCCAGATACATGACAGCCCTGTATGACAGCACTCCCCACATGTTCCTGCGACCGGGGTTCGGGCGCCCCCCGAGTATTGGCAGTGGCAGTTATGCAACTATTGACGACTTGCAGAAAAATCCACCCTCACCCGCCCCTTACGCCACAAGCGATTGTTGCCGCCATTCAGAAAATAATAGCAATTACAGGGTGTCTTATTATGCTTCTTCACAAGTTATGTTAATTTCTCAGGTAAGAATTGACATGGGGATGGAAATTATGATTTAGATCTATAAAACTGAAATAATTGGCATTCCTGAAAGAGAGAGTAATCTCAAGCAAAAATCAGTACGCACATTTCTGAGAAAGGTTTTGAATAAATGTTCATGCTGAAACCAGTTTGTTTTGTTATAACTTGGAACTCGAATTTTGAACCTGGAGATACCTTTTCTCATTCTAATTTTTAGTGGTAGTTAATTGGAATACTTGAATGTGAATTTGGACGTGAAATTCGACAGTCAGATTTGAAAATTCCATATAAAACCGTGATTTCAGATCTTAAAACTGGGGGTTCGAAGCGTAATTTTCTTTCGCTGGTTTGGGTTACAAACTGAGAACTGACAAGTACAATATAGAAAATATTTGAAATTGTTTGCAAATTGGTAAAACGGACAAATTAAGTTCCTTGTTTTGAATGTACCCTTTACGTTTTCTTGTATTTTGTCCGCATCTCCTCATCCGTCTCAGATTACAAAAACGAGACTAAAACGTTTCGTTTCCGCCAAAATTACAATTTGCAGTAAAATAGATTAAACAGGCAGAGCGCACCCTCGGTTTCAGACTTCAAACACTCACTTCATCCCCTAGCAATATTGGCAAAACTGAAAAGAACCGAAGTGTTGGCCTGTCTCTTCCACTCTGGCACCGATTAACAATGCAATTCCGAATTAGATATGATGTCCCCGTCCTGTCCTGGCCGCAAACAATTAAACAGAGATTGAGTTTTTGATAATAGCTCTATTCAGTGTTGCGATAGAGTCGGCGAAAGTGGCAATGACGTCAGGTGTCGTCAATACGAACATGCAGGAAATTGTGTCTGCTTTTAGGGTGAACTTGCAGTCCGCTTTTTAGGAGCACAAAATTCAATCTAGATGTTTACTTTGAAGTGATTCTGTTTGAGTTTGGTGTCGGAATTAAAATTTAAAAGTAATGGAATTTAAATTAGAATGGATCAATCGGCGATACACCTGGATGTTAATGATTTTGTGAGGGATATTGTGGAGCTCTAACGACCCTTCAAATAATCTAAATGCCCTTGAGCCACCCCCATAGACATCAAAATGAGAACAGGCATTCGGTAGTAGATAGCCAGCGAATGACGCAGCAGTCCGCCATATTAAACCCCTTGGGAATTTCGCAATAGTATTTACTTTAGACATTAAATTTCCCTCTTGTGTACGGCTTATCTGTTTTCACATAAGAGCACCCTTAGATTTGTGTGAAATCAATCAGACACTGCAATACGGATTATATTTAAGGGACTCCGGAATTAATTGCTTTTCCCCGTTAATGGCTACACAGAGGATGTAATTGTACCTTTTAGTTTGCTCTTATCTTCTTTGGCCAGTTGTTTCGCGTTGGCGGTTACGTAATTGGTAATTTCATGAAATAATCCAAATTCACTCAGACTCCAATAAATTTCTAAATGCAAATAAGGGATAATGATCTTTTGTATTTTTCTTCACAGGTGTCTCTTGGAGACCCAAGGCTCACAGATCCGACCAAAAGGATCTCCAGCCTTACAGTTCCTCGATCCTCTATAGTAATAGATACCCTACAAGATGAAGGAATTTTTGGGAAAATATACACGGGAAAGTATCATGAAAAGACTGTTTCAATCAAGACTACTAAAGGTAAGTCACAAGTTCATATCGATAGTTTTTAATTGACGTAATTTTGCATTCCGTTCCGTCAATGAAGTTGACTATTACCTAGAGCTAGCAACTTGCCTGAAATTACTTATAGAATTTTCCAGGAAAATGGTCCTTATGATACATTAAAAATCTCATTAAAAACGTCAAAATTCTCTAATGATGCCATTGATATTTTATTAGATTTTACTATAGGTCTAGATACAGTAATATAATCTTGATCTCAAAATTATATTGAAAAATTAATATTCTACAAAAGAAACATTTTTTGTTGTAGAAAAAGAGAAATATGTTACAAATCATTTTAAGGGGCCAAATCGCCCCTTCTTCAAAATCTTCTAACTGAAATTATACTGTGCTGTTTTATCAATCGGTAGAGTAAGATGCGATTCGTAACGTAGATTCGTAATGTTTGCCTATTTTAAATAATACTTGAAGAAGAAGACTGTTGTATTCATTTAGAGGCATTGAGGCGAAAATAGAAAATTCTATTGAAGAGTTTCCCAACGCCGAGTTTTCCCATGCACTCCGACCTAATAAAGAAGCCATCTTTATTCCGATTTAGAAACCCTCATATTTTTTCACTCTTTTGCGAGGTTCCGTATATGTTAAACAAGTTTAATCTACCCAAAAACTGATTTAAGTCACGATGATTCATATATGACATTCTTCTTATAAATTTCACATCATGGTCTAAGATGTAAAACCAACGCAGGTATTATCAAGTTGGGAAAACTTTTTAATCGCCGCTCCTCTACCTCCAAGAAAAACGACCGACCAGGATAGCCCGCCGCCCTTTCTGGTCTGTCGCCCTGAATCGCCGCCCAAACTTACCTCCTCATAAAGTCTGTTCTGTGTAGCCAACGTGCGCAAAACTCTTAATTCACCATATTATCCAGAAATTTTTCTATGCTCGTTAATTTTATGTTTAACATTGAAATGAAGCATTTATGAAAGAAAAAAAAATTAAACAGTCCAAAGAAGTTTTCAGAAGAGTTAAGAGGAATATATGTTACTGAGATTAAGTAATGCGAATTTGCTAAATAACTTTTACGTTGCTTTAGAATTTGGAGATTAGATATATTGTAGTTCCTTTTACTTACAGAGATACTCAACATTTATATGCTAACTTACAATAGATGCATGTTCATAAAAGAGCTTTTTATAAACAGATTTGTTTAAAAAAGCCATGAAGGGCTAAATCTAAGTATCTGGTTATCACGTTTTTCAAGTGAATAAAGCCAATGTTTGCCTGCCGAGAAGAAAGTTGTTCTATGCATAAAATAACTCAAAAACCAGAATTCCAATTCTAGTTAAGACTTTCAAGGGCAAAACTGAGGTGTAGACAAACAACAAACATCTCGGGATCGGGAACGAGCGGTTGCTAAGATCATTTGTCCTGTGATTATCCACTCCTGAATTATAAAAAGTGCACAAACAGGATTAAATGATAAAAATACTGAAAAATGTCATGAACTTCAAAACTAATACAAAACTTTACGATACGCCGAAGGGATGTTTAATTAGTTAATCAGACTTGCCAATCAATAAAGTCTTGAAAATTGAGAAATTAATTTTGTCAGTTGGGAAACATTTAATATGTTTAGTTCTAAGAATGGGACCAACAGAAATAAGTACTCTGAGGGCTGATACCCCTCCCGGCATTTAGTCTAAGAATTTTTTCTTAGTCTGTGAATATGTAAAATGAAAACAGTTATATTCCTGCTTTTTCAATCATCATAGGTTCTTATATATAACTTAAATAGCAGATATCTGTGAAGTGTTTCTTAGACCTCAATCATGTTTTTAACTCCAATATTCATCCCTAAACTCACGACAACGACTTCGTAATCTTGATATATTGGCGAACTAAACATATACGTATGTATATTGCGTTCACAATTCAGTTTCATCTAAGATGCCGTGCTTACTTAAATCGATACTTTTACAGCCGAGGAAAATCTCTATTCACCTTAAAATTAGTTATTAGGGAATTACGAGTTTTATATTGAGCTCATAGACTATCAATAAAAGCACAAAGTTATTTAATACAGATTAACTCATGCATCTGCTCCTATAAATTGCAGATAAAGCCCAAAGTTCTCAATTTTATCACTTATATAACGAGAAATTAATAAACCTTTCCAAATAGTTCTAGAAATTATAACACCCCAAGCTACCGAGTGGAGCTTACTAACTTTTAACTCTCCATTAATTGGAAGATCGGAGTATGTAAATCTTGTTTTCCAATTCTCATTGCTGCTAATTTGTCTAATAACAAAATTAAAGCACAAGTTGGTGCATGTGCCTTTGTGCTAAAGTTCCTCCTTAATTAATGTTACCATTTTAGTTAGAACTCATTTTGGTTGTTTCGTGACGATTTTATTACAACTATCGTTCAGACTTTACGATTCGACCATCGTAAAACATCGACGTGTCCCTGGCTATAAAGTCAACTTTACTTTCATTTTGATAAATGAATACCATTATGGAACCGGGGATTTTTTGTCACTTTTCGAAATCTATAAAAGTTCTAGGGCATTTCCACGGAATTAGCACCTTCCAACCTTGGACAGCGATTCACATAAAAGCTTTTAATATGCAGTATGTTCAAACGAGGGGGTATTCTCCATAAAAATATTTTTTCTTTAACCGAGAAATTACAGCTGTCTAAAGCCACCTAAGCAAGCGGAATTCTATTGCTGAGTAAAATTAATCATCTCTATCTTACGCTATTCTTTCTTAACCTTAGGGTTAACATGCGTTCTTGGTCATAACAGTTTTAGAAGAATGCCCCAGCTGACATTTTGGTTTGGTAGACCATAAAATCTTTTTATTTTTACAGATACGGTCTCCAAGAGGTTGTTAAATTTATTTTTGGCAGAGGGAACAATGATGTTCGAAATGGACCACAAAAACATCTTAAACGTCTTATGTGTGAACATGGACAATCCCACCAAGCCCTTACTTGTGTATCCTTATGCAAGTAGAGGAAACTTAAAAAGGTGCCTGCATGATATTACCAAGCATTTTTCTTATCAAATTCATTGCAGGTTCCTTGTAAACTGCCGACAAAGAAAAGACAATACTATAGTCTCAACGCAAATCCTAGTTGATATGGCAATTCAAATACTTCTAGGCCTTATGTATCTTCACAGCAAGAACATATGTCTGAAAGACATGGCTGCAAGAAACGCTGTGTAAGTTTAGTTAGTTTTTTTTGATCTGATATGTATCTGAAAAATATTTTTCTATGTTCCTTCAGAGTTGGGGAGAAGTTTGATGTTAAAATCACAGATAACTGCATGTCAAGGGACCTCTTCCCCAACGACTACTTTTGCATTGGGGACAAGGAAAGCAAGCCCATCAAATGGATGGCTCTGGAGAGTCTGGTGTACGACCAGTGGACTTTTCAGACGGACGTGGTAAGTAATGGTCAGTCTAACCCCAGGCAATCAATTCATTTTGCATAAATTCAATCAAGTGTCATAATTAAGTAGCGATATACCGACTATCGGAACGAGTTTTAAATCTAAGCTTGAGTTTGTTCGACCTCGAAAATTATTTCTCTGGGTTTCTGCAGATGGAGAAGATCTAAAAAATAGACGAGGCGTTATTTGATTCTTTGTAACCAAGTTTATTCACCTTGATAACCTTGAATCATACCTTATTCACACCTAAAATAGGCAGTCCGTCCGGAGGCCGACTAAATATTTCATTTACTTTGTTGATTCCATTCTCGAATATCATTTCTTCACTTCCTCGTGAATTAATTTTTTCTTGGCATTTCGGTTGTGATATTTACCTTTTAACCAAAACCAGTTGCATGCTAGAATGATCTCGGATTGTAAATTCCTTTTATAGCTCCGCTAGAAAAAAAACATTTAATAATGGGTACCATACAATTTAACATTGGCTAGTCTACAAACCTCAGAATTCCAAGTAGCAATCAACTCTTTGAATATCAAATGCCCGAAAGCAATGCGGATGTAAAATGCCCACTATCGCCGACAACGACAGGCGAGAGGTAAAATTGGGCGACGGCTTAAAGGTAACTTGCTATAATAGGTACCATTCTACAGAGACGGACTTTGAGTACTATGTTAATATCAAGGGAAAATAAATATTCAACCCTACCAAAGTTTATGCTATCAAAATCGGTATTAATGAGGATAATCCTAGAAGCACCCGATCTAACATATAGATGGTGATTTTTTTGTAAACAATTTGCCAATATCAGCTATTATTCGAAACAATGAATTTAAAGGGAAAATCGGCTCCAAAGAATACGAAAATCGTTTCATCTGCAGGAAAGGTGATGGCATCGGTTTTTCGGAATGCACGTGCGATCATTTTTATCGACTATCTCTTTTAAGGAAAAACAATAAACAGAGTAGGTTATAGAAATTTATTGTAGTGATTGAGCGAAGGAATTAAATCAATCAACTTGGTTTCATACTTCTCCATTGCCCACCCTATTCACCTGATTTAGCCCTTTCAGATTTTTTTTTCAGACCGGAAAAAATGTCTCGGTTGTAAGCGATTTGCCAATAATGAAAAGGTGATGTTGATGCCTATTTTCAAATTTCCTAAGCTTCTTACTATTAACAAAGTATAGAATATTATTAGGAAAAGTGTGTCAACCTCAAAGGAGACTATGTCGAAAAATAATTTAATATTTTCTAATGTTTTTTTTCAAGTGGTAAATCAGGTATTTCTTAGCCTGTCCTCGTATTTTATAAAAAAAAGCCGAGTCAACAACTGGTTACCAATAGAAAGTCAGGTTTGATGATAAATTATAGATTTAATGATTGATAGACAAATTCACCACAAAGACCAATATTGAAGAAGCTTCTAAATGATGAGAAGGGACACTGATGGCATGAGCCGTCACAAAGAATAAAGATTACGTCGAAAAAGGTCACTTTCGTATAGTCCAATAAATGAGAGGCGATTCTAAAATGATGGTTAAATACCAAGCGAATCCTGTGGGTCACCAAAAAAAACTTTCTGACATTAAAGATCTAGAATTGTCCACTTTTATATAGTTCCCACCAATATCTTGAAATATATGGTTGCTAAATCGTATAAATGAAGACATTAACCAGTCCATTGAATATCTGATATCAAATTTGACTTGAAAACAACATAAAAAGTAGACTTTTTAATGTTAGAAATTTCAATTAGAAAAGTGGAGGAGGGTACAGAATTAAGATTTTAGAAGGGGGTTAATTTTCTTCTTCGTCCACATTCCCCTCATTCCGCGGCATCTCAGTTCGATCCTCCCTGAAGGGCCGAAAAGACTTGAAATATTTGGAATCGATTACACTTTTCATTGGCAAAACTCGGAATCGTTTGTCTTTGTCTCAATATTAGATGCCTGGATCAGGAGGAATGGGCAATAGAAACAGAAACATTATATGTTTTATTTGACTGGCCCCTCGATGAAATAAATGAAATCTACCACCTTTTCCATTTTTTCAAAAATTCTTCTAGCGGAATAGAAGCTGTGATGCATCCAGGGTCCGCCTTAGGGAGTGCGGTGCTCTAGGCGAAATTATGAATCCCCTGCCCCAAGAAAAACTGCCGATCAGGAAGTTCTCCTCCTGTTCTACCGCCCTGGGACATCGTCCGACCTCACTCCCCCAGAAGGTCGGTACTGGGTGCATCATAAAAGAATTGAGAAGATGCAGAAAAAGAATCCTGTAAAAGTGCATAAATTGTGGCAAATTTTTTTTTCGGAAAAACTTTATTTTCCCAACCAATTTCCACTTTTTCATTGTTAATTTCGTTGCGAAACTCATGAATCTCCCCTATCCTTGGATAGATGCAAAACACTTAATGCTACCAATGAAAATTTCAAGGCAAGAGCTACAGCTTTATTGTGCGTTAAAACTGATCTTCTTGCAATTCCAGTGGTCATTTGGGGTAGTCCTGTGGGAACTCTCCACAATGTGCCAACAGCCTTATGCAGACATCGACCCATTTGAAATGTCCACTCACCTGAGAACTGGTTACAGATTAGGACAGCCTTTAGGATGTCCAGACGAGCTGTAAGTAATTAATTCGCATATTTTCTGAATCATAATTGCTTTCGTTTTATGTTACTACGTTTCATATAATAAAAATTTCATTACCATCTGTCTGAAATGAACTAAACATTATTTCCGATGAATTATTTCAAGGTTAATTCGAAATAGAGAAGTGTAGGTACATGCAGAGTAAAAGATAGCCGTGGGAAATGACATCAGCTTTGAGTTACACAATTTCTTCCCTTTCAGATGATTTTTAAAAGTTAAATCTGTTGGCGCAGAACGAGGACCTACATAAAGATTATGTAATTCAGTGGGCAACAGAAAGAAACTGGATCAACTAAGAATACTTCCCATTATGAGGTTTTAGCTGCAGGAAATTGGGCATACGTGTGCCCATTTCCCTGGCATTTTATCTCACTTTTACGAAATTTTACTGCCTTATTTGAAAGATCCCCCAGAGAGATACCAAATACAAAACGCTTTATAAAACCAATACTGTTTTCTCAGTATTTAAGTAGTTCAACCGAGCCAAGATCGAGATATTATGTCACGTTTTCACTTTCGGTCCGATCGTCACTACTTTCGTTTTCATTCTCACATAATACCAATTTAAAATATGCAAACAATATTAAAATTATTTCGAAATCTTTCATTGTTATGCATTCAGAGCCTAAGTGTTGAATTCTGTTATAGTTCATTCACAGGCAGGCACATAAGTGACGATTTAATGAGGAAACACTCCGTAGGCAGGAGGTTGCTAAAACACATTTTACCACAGAAATGCTCTAATGTCAATTTTAATTAGAGGCTATATAGTAACTCCCACTTACAAGAATTAATCTTTAAGGATTCTCAAGGGAACCCACACAAACATTTTCATTTTAATAGACGGTTTTCTAGTGTTGAAACTACTCTCTTTCAGGTATGCTGTAATGACCTATTGCTGGGTTCAAAATCCGACGGATCGTCCCCAATTGAACCAACTTCTAGCTTACTTGAACGAATTTTATACTGCCCTTTGTCGATTTGTGTAAATCCTAGGGCTTTAAGGTAGACATACGGTACTATTAATCATATTTCAAGTATTTATCTCTACACGTCATGACCAGTACAAACCATTTATAGATCGCTAGAAAATTTAATTTTTTTCACTGTAAATAATTTTTGCTCAGCTTTGGAAACGAACGTGTCGGAAATTTGAACTGTGCCCTCTGATCCTTAGTGCCGTTAAGGACATTAGACCTGTGCACATAAAATAAATAAATTCTTAAAGGAGGAATGTGTAACCGTTACAAGCACCCAAATGTCTCAAAACATATTATGGTGTTCAAAACACTTATGCAGGTGGATTCCTAAGGGAGTTCCGATACTTAGGGAGTTGATTCTCTGGATTGTTCTGAGCCGGAAATGTTTTATAAACGTATGACCTAAAATGTGTCGTTTTCGACATATCGCGGGTTAAATATTAAGAAAAAAAATTCGTTTTTTGAAAACAACACAAAATATTTTATTGAATCTCGGTATACCTACATAGTACTCCAGACAGTATATTTCCCTCTTTTTCAAAGACAAATGTTGTAACCGTAGACGTACGTAGGGATTACCATCTTAATTCTTATAGGAAAATTAAGGGTACGCCACTGCTATTTGCCAAAATGAATACATTATAACAATTATCGAAAATAACCACCATTCGTCACAATACATGCGTCTGTGCTTTTTCTCGTTTACTCTCGAACACATTAAAAAATACCAGAGGTATTGCGAATTACTTCACCTGACTCTACTATACGATGACCTAGATGATCCATAGTATTGATTGTGATATTGACCACAGTGTTAACTTTTTCTTGATAAATACGACGCTCTTCAGCTGCAGTACCATTAGCAAGGCCAAAGACAAAATGTATTTCTGCTATTTCTTAATGCGTAAATATGTGCATTTAGCAAAAAATTCTTATAAACACAATTTGACTACGACTTCGGGTTAAAAACAGTCAAAGTGGCGGACCACGATTAAAAACAACACGAAATTGTAAAAATGACAACAGAACCAACTATGTACATATATCTCTTCAATAAATTTGCTATTATGTTCAGCGTAGATTTTCAACGGGGCATATTTTTTTCCAAAAGGGCTTATCATATGAGAAAAATGCAAGGAACACTTTTGGTGTGCTTTGAATCGATTATTTAAAAAAATGTATCGAATAACAAGCAATATTGGAGATCATCTAAGACGTCATATAATGGAGTGGTAATTCACAATACCCCTGGCATTTTTGAATGTGTTCGAGAGTCCACGAGAAAAAGGACAGACGCATGTACTATAGCAAATGGGGGTCATTTTCAACAACTGTTATAATGTTTCCAATTTAGAAAATACCAGTGGCAGGCCTCTAATTCCTCTATAAGAATTAACGTGATAATCTCTACGTACGTCTATGGTTACAGCATTTTTCTTTAAATAAATAAAAAATGTACTGGTTGGACTATTATGTAAATATGCCGAATTTTGATGAAATATCTTAAAATTCAAAGAAAAACATTTGGTTCTTCTTAATATTTAACACCCTGTATCTCGGAAACGACTGTTTTTAGGAGATACGTTCATGTAATATTTTCATCTTAGAACAATCCAGAGAATCAGCTCTTTAAATATCAGAACACCCTTAGGGATAACCCTGAATACCTTCGAAAAAAAAAGACACAACTGTTAGTCTGCTTCGAGGGCAGTTTACTCTACTGCATTTAGCTCAATTGCAGGTTTTAATTCCACCACTGTATTTACCACCTAAAGTCCTTCCATCTACCAACTTTTGAACCTTCTAACCCAAAAGCAACAAAGTTTGAATACCGCAAATTTGCGCAAAAAGTGAAAAATCGCCATTTACTCTTGCAATTATTCTATGAACTGATTTCCCTTCTAAGCTGCAAGACTCACGAGTATACCTCCCTCCGTTTGGATACAGAGCTGTAAGGTATGTGGGTTCTGATTTCCGAGGTGATTTGGTAGGAAGGTATAA
Source organism: Euwallacea fornicatus (assembly GCF_040115645.1). Classification (NCBI taxonomy): domain Eukaryota; kingdom Metazoa; phylum Arthropoda; class Insecta; order Coleoptera; family Curculionidae; genus Euwallacea; species Euwallacea fornicatus. The sequence continues at coordinate 3,999,661 of NC_089543.1, forward strand.
GAACTTGTGATCACCAAACAAAATTTTTTAACCCTGAATTTTAATGCCACCATTCATCTTGGCACCCCAAAATATTCCTTCAGTAATACACAAAGTTTCACCTTTCTGATTCAAAAGCGCATCAAGATCGAACATCTCGAATATGCACGAAAAGTCAAATACCGTCGTTTAAGTGCTGTGCAATTATCCTATGGGCTGATTTCAATGAGCTGTGACCGCTGCAAACTGGTCAGCACCACAATTTCAGATTAACATTTTGAGTCTCCCAAAGGACGCATCTTCGGGCCTATTTACTCCGGATCGGATTGGAACCTTTATAAATGATGGTAAGTTGATGGAATCTCACATTGCCCTGCAAATTAAGTGCGGGACTGAAGATTACTGCGGCAACAATTGTCAATTTGTACACACTGCTTAGCACCGTTCGTTATCAATTGTTAGAGGGCAAATAACCCGGAGAACGTCCTCGTTTGACTATTTATCGCCTAAAGGTGAAACAGAACAATATTCTTAACTTGCACTTAATTCCCCTAAATAACTTTTCTTTGTGTGGAAAGACTTTTACAGAACGCATTCAAATAATCTGAAAGGAATATCGCCTTATATGAACGTTCGCCAGCCTTAAAAAATTATTTTGACCATGAAAGCTTCCGTTCAAAATACATAAAGATGAAAGAATCTGAAGATAATGGGAACTTGATTCGTTGTTACCTTGGTTTTAAAAGTTTTAACTACTCTTTCATTAATTAAGTGTACTTTTGTGCTTTTTTTTACGTCTGAATCATCAACAAAAGTGATTAGAGCAAAAGGAACTGTGAATTGTACTAATCATTTTAGCATTATGAAATATCTGAGTATATAACCATTAACTATCATTAAGTCAGTTGTTTGCCTGGAAGTATGAACATTCTAAGTAGATCACGATTTTTATGGGCCGATGAGGATAAAACAGTTCAAGCTTCTGACACTAAAAGTAGTCTAGATTTCGAGCGCTATTACAGCAGAGTTTGTCAAATTAAGACTGAGGATACTTTTAAGTGTTTGTCTAAATGTGTTATATTTAGATTTAGAGACGAAACCTGACATTGTTCTGCAATCCCCTCGCAAATGAGGAGGATTAACGGCATGTAATTGTTACTATTTGTAAAACGTAACTAGATCTCGAATTTAATTGCTCCTAAGGATTATGAAAAGCCATCAAGTGGTATTGTTAAACCTCCTCTTGTCCTTAAACATTTTATAAAATTGCGAAACGCTCATTATAATTTTAGTTGGGCAACATGAATTTCTTATGTACTTTGAATATCATGCATCCCAGAAGACTAAGTAAAGCGGTTTTGCATTATTCGCATAGATGCGAGATTTAATTGGGAGCGATGTCCAAGAAACAAAGGCAGGAAAACCTCAGCGGATTGTCCATTGACTCGAAATTTTTTGATAGTGAAAACGATGCTTATTAAACTTAAAAAGCTTATCTATGATCCAGATATAATTTGCCTCCGCATATAAGAAGGATAAACAGTCCCGATATTTATTTATTTTCCCCTTAACCATAAATCATTGCAACCGAGACACTTAGGGGAATCACGCGTTGTGTGCGTTCAGATTACGAATTTTTGGTAGTAAAAGAGCAAACTGACCTTCCTAGGCCTCGGCTATACCGAAAGTCCCATCGCAAACAGAAACCAAAAGTTTTATGATCCTGTCAAATTTACAAAAGCACTCGAAAACCAGGTTTTTATTGGGGATATAATTAACAAGTCAAAGAGGCCTAAAATGTTTGTTTTCTATTTATACGTAAGGGCTTTGCTAAAAATTACACCACCTCCTCTGGTAAACAAACTTTTTCATTTTGAGCCCCTTTGAGATAATCAAATATTCTGAAGGGTCAGCTACTTCTCTGGGCAAAGACTTAGGAGGTTTAGGGTTGCCACATGTCTGTGAAGATTTGTATCGATGTTCTCTATATAAACAGCTAAGAAATATTCATATACATACTTAGATGTTTTATGTAATGATTGGTTTACCTAAGGTACTACAATAAGATGTTAATAAGTGTTCTGACTTGCGCAAATTTTGAGTCAGCGTTTGAACTTAAATAGCTCCATAGCTGATAAAGCGCCTTTTCGTTATAGCAAATTGAAACACATTTAAATCCAACATTCTGTATATAGTAAACCGTTAACCGCTCATACTGTAAGTCAAAAACGCGCAAGTTTTTCAGTATTATTGTTGTTTATATATAATTACTAAACGTTTTGACAATCCCTTATCATCATAAGGGTTGAATGAATGGGACAACAGGGTTTATGATATAAAATTAAAAATGAAAATCTAGGGATCAATTTTTTAGTGTTAGGAAACAGTAAAGGTGTAAAATAAGAAGTTAATTATATTTTTAACACTACAGCCCTAAAAGGGAATAAGAACATTTCGTGCAGCAACTTAGCAATTGAGCTTCGAAGGCCTTCAAGCAAACACAAATTGCCACAATTGTGGACATTTTAGTAGTAAGTAGATAGTCGGCTACGGGATGAAAGATCTAGAATTCCTTGGCGTCTAAAGAAATGTAAACTAACCACCATTTTGACAAAAGAGGAAATGTTAAGGCCCCATATGTTACAGCTAGTCTGAATGCTTAATTGTGTTTCTTTGGCAAACAACACTCGGTAGCAAGCCCCGCCTTATCTTTATAACGTAGTCGACTCTTGTTCCAAAATTTCTCTATTATTTTATGGAGTTTTTCCTTTCGCCATAAAAACTTGAGGAAGGTACCAAATCATTTATAAATATCTTTGTCTGGTGGTACATGATCACTCTGTCCCTCCTTTCCGATTTTAATGTAAGCATTTGCAAATAAACCGACCATCTCTTCTTCTACGTATTATAAGATGTTGTCATCCTAAATGTAATGTAATCAGATGCTTTATAAACTGAATGTCATGTGCTTACATACATGTTCGACTTACATGTTTCCTTTGAGATGAAAATCAAATTAAATTTGTATTTTTGGTGTAATAAAATGCATTAAATGTTTTATTTGGTTTCATTTAATCCCTCTGCAAAATAAGTTTGTTTGCGCAAAGAATTTTCAAATTGTCAAGATTGAAGAGCAAGCGAAAACTCATCAAGCAACAAAGGTCTCAATTAACCTAAATCATCGTGAATTAAGAGCTAAAACGAGCTGAGATTAATTCGGGTTACAGCTCTATTTAGCTTAGGTTAGTGTGGATAAACCAAATTGGAGTTTACGATCTCATTGAAATGATAAGCCTCAGTTTCCCGCCTCTTCCCTCCCATTAAATTATTCAGGGGCATTTAGACGTTTTTGAAGTGTATTTTTTCACTTAAATCGAGTTATGACAATCCCGTATCGACCCTGAAACGAAAAAATCACGAATAGTAGGCAAATATCAGAGTGAGATTTTTCGCTCATCAGGATGATTAATTTGATATATTTTTTCAGAACAACTAGTACACAACGTGTTCAGAAGGCTCTTCCAGTGCACAATCAAAAAGGGGCACAAAAATCGAGTGGGATGGCTACGCTGAAGCCCGTATAGAATTCCTATGACACTAACACGCTAAGAGCACCGAATCTAGTTTTTTTTTTCTATTTTAGGAAAATTTGGACAAATGGAATAATGAGCTTCTGCGGAGAGATGGACGCCATTCCAGGATCACATAGGACAAAAATAACGACAGGATGGAACATGGATCTGGGGGAGACCGTGGAGGTTACTTAAACACTCACTTTCCCGGAGAGTCGGGCGAGGCTGTCCTTAAACGGGGACAAAGTGCTCAGTTTGAGATCTTTTCGAACTAAAACACTGGAGAAACACACTTTTTGTGTCCTCCCCAAAAAGCGGGTTATAATGAAATACGCTCACTTTTACATGAGTTTTAGTCAAGCCAACATATGGAATAAATAAATTCAAACTAACCACCCTGAGTGACTGTAAAATCACTCTCAGCTGGTACATAAGTGCGCTTGCGTTGTAAGTGTGCGCTTCATAACCACACTAACTTTCATATAAAACGCACCATCCAATAATAATAATAATTAACTCTCGTAATTTTGGCAAAATAATGCTTCATAGCAGAGTATCAAATGGTCAAAGTTTCAGTAAATAAACATCATTTTAAAAGTTAAAAATCAATGACATCTCCTCGCACAGCATTACAAGTGTGTACTTTTCGCAGTATGCTTTGCAACAAATGATCAATATCTTCCTGGGGTATTCCATTCCATGCTACCTCAAGGTAGTTTCAAACGTCATCCAAATTGTTAACGGTAAATTTCTAAGACGGCGACTTATCATATCCCAAAGATGTTCGATAAGTGATAGGTCCGGTGACTGTGCAGGCCAAGGCAACATTTTCAATTGTGCTTGGTACAGATACCTTCGAGCAACGTTCACAGTATGCGGCTTTGCATTATCTTGTTGGAAAATGCCGTTTGGTAAAGTCTGCATGAAGGGTACTGATACGGGCCTCAGGAGGTTGTTAATGAAGCGATGTGCGCTTAGGGTATCTAGAATGAACACAAGAAGAGGTCCTCGACCAGGACATAATGCACCACAGGTGTTAAGGTTTCGTTAATCATCTCGCAATAGTGGTGTGATTCAAATTTATTCTTCGGGTAATTTTACGAGGGGAAAGTCCGCCCTCGTTCATGCCGATAATTCGTTCTCAAGGTCCGAAAATTGGGAGAAATTTCGATGTCGTCTCACTTGGGGCATTTTAAGATGCCAGCAACAAATTGGATTGATATTTCCATGTAAATATTATTTTATTTATTAACAATTGAATGAAAAATTTGAACGGTCATTGGCGCTCTTCTTTCTTACTGGAACTGATCCTTTGATACTCTATTATGAAATGCGATTTTACCAAAATCACGAGACTTTCTTATTATAACTGGGTGGTGCATTCCATATTAAACTGAGTGTGTTTGTTTGTGAGAATGTTAATTTAGTCTCTCTGTCCACCCTGTTTTCTGGTTATGGTCACTTCGAGCCAAATGTCTGTTCTGAATGACTCGAGCGCGAACAAACCCTTTAGTTTTAGACAAAGAGTTGAAACAGCGTCTCTGTTCATTTCGTCACCATATAAGTACCTGAGAAGACAAGTTTTACTACTGGTATCTAATGTAAGAGGCATTGCCACATCTAAGACGATAATTGTTAATGACAATAGAACGACTTGTACCTACTTGTGAGGCAATTGTTTGTGCTCTTAAAACGCAACCTTCAGTTTGAAAAAGAAAAACCTTCGTCGGTGTGTGTAGTTGTTCTGTTTAAAAATGAGACTTAAATAACTTCATAAAACTATTTACCTCTTTATCTTCTCTGAGGCCATAAAAGCATCAGGCATGTCTTCCCTCTTCAATTCCAACGTCAAACATTATTCGCCTGCTAATCAACGAGACGCAATATAGAGAATTAAATTCCCATCCAGGGTTTACTCTAGGTAAACAGACTATTAGAATCTCGGAGTGTTTTCAGAAAGATTCCCATTAAATGGCCTAAGGCGAGATTAATGTGAATAACGCAATATTCATCTCGCAACCTCACTCTCCAAATCCAAAAAACAACATGCTTCATTCAAAGACATTGAATCAGTAAATAAATTATACTGAAGATAAAAGCAGTTAAGATCATCATAAAAGTGAAATGATGCCCGCCATGTTTTGCACCATAAAAGCCCTCAACCAATGGGCTCCGTTTCTTTTATCTCTCGAAAAACTCGGATTATACGGTATATTGTTGATTCAACTGCTTTGGAGGCAGGCCTTCAGTTACACGTTTTCTTATTGACAGAGACATTTACATCGTCCTAAAAGGTCCTACGTCAAAAATGGCCTCACTTTCGAAACAAAAACCGAAAGTGGTAGCATCTCTTGCCTGGCTTTATTGTCGCTGTAAAGCCTCCCAGAAAGAGGTTCTCAACATTTCGGTATCTACTGAATTTTGTTTAGACAGAAAAAGGGAAATAACAGGTATGTGAAATTCATAGTTCTTTAACTTCAAACAGAAGGAACCCCTTAAGGGCCCGAGGGCGGGACCGGGAGATTTGATGGGAGGTTTTTGATTTATTAAAGAGTTGCCGACATTTTTTTTTAAACATGCCCGGAATTCCGAGGTTTTGTGAAATAATTTTGTTTAACATGTAAACAAATAGAGCTCTGAAATATAATCGAGCTGTTCAAAATTAATAGCGAGTACTATAAATGGTCCAACTAGTGTAAAAGCGGTGAATGCTTTGCGGCTTAGTTCCTCAGATTTCCTAAATACGAAATTCTACTTTTATTGACTTACAGTGGATTATGTGTTCGCTGTTAAAGTTTCTATTATTTCAGTAATTAGCCTCTTAAAAGATCTTTGAACGAGAATCATTCCTGAGTTCGTTCCAAAATTTTAAAGATAAAATTAGACTATCACAATAAGAGGGTTTGTGTCAAGCAAACATGTGGTGAGTTCTTTTTTGGTCACAATGCTTACTATTCTCCAAGAAAAATACTTCTTTGTACGTTATTTCACTTCATACTTGCACATGATTTCAAACTAAAGATTCCTTATTGTCAATACTAATACCATTATTTATCAACATTTTCCAAAAACTAAAGCAATCGAAATTGACCTGATTCTTTTCATGGTTTAATAATAATTCTAACCCACTTCCATTTTCACATTTTCTAAGTAATTGAAATTGACCTAGTTTCCATTCACAATTTCTCAATAACCGGAATAAACCTGTTGTCTCTTGACGTTTTTGTATGAATTTCATGTAACCTCAACAAGGTTGAACTGGAATTATTGATATTGTGACGACGAAACGACATGTATTTTACGAGGATACTCGAGCATCCAACCTGACATATAGATGACGATTTTTTGTTCAAAATTTGCCTATATCTCAAAGACCTAACCTGGAAAAGCTTATGTCCAAAATTGATTTATGTTTATTTGGAACCGTTGTTAGTACACGCTTTTAGAAAATTTTATGAACGTGAAAAAATTAATTAAAAAAAATATATATCAACTTGGTTTCGCACTTGTTCTTCACCCACTATATTTACCAGATTTAGTCCCCTTAGATTATTTTCTATTTTCAAAGTTGAAAAAATTGCTCGGTGGAAAGAGTTTTGTAAATGATCAAGCAGTAGGGTTCGAAGTTGGTGTCCATATTGAAAAATTCGGAGCTTCTTACTGTAAATGTGGTATAGAAGCCATAGAACAACGCTGGGAAAAGTGAGTGAAACTCAAAGGAGACTATGTTGAGAAATAATGTAATATTTTTCAATTTTCTTTTAAGTGTTAGGCCGGGTACTTCTGGGACCGACCCCGTATTTTATTGAATCAGAGTATCAGCCTTGCAATATAATCTGAGGTCTTTCATGGACCTCAAGTCTTTTGAACTATGCTGGTGGTCCCCTCGTATAATCAGGTTACTCGCGACTGTGTCCACCATTCTGAAAATTTTCATTTTCATAATTGCTTTACCGAAATTATCAAACTTACTGAAGAGAAAGTGCCCTTCCAACAGCCTTTCCAAAGTCTCCAGCAAAACTGACGTCAGACTTATAGTCCTGAGTGCTTTTGGATCTTGTACGACTCGTCTGATTTTGAATACATAGACAATCCAATTTGTATTTTTCAGTGACCTGGACAAGTCTGAACCAGTTATCGCGTTTTTCAGCAACCTGAGATGATTAATTGTAGTAGCTAATTTCAATTTCGATCTTTAAAATTTTTGTAGTTTAAAACTTTCATGCTTCGGCAGAAATTTAACGTGGGATTCCCGGAACTCCACAGTATCAAGCGTAAAAGCTTCGCTGATTCAATTGGAAATAATCCCTCTTTTCTTCTGGGAGTACTATACTCTGAGACCCAGAACAACAATGATTTATATGAACATTAAGAGGAGTTTTGCAAAACCAAATTCAATCATGGTCATGGCACCGTTTCGGTTAATCCGACTAGTGGGAATGCAGGAATCCTTAATAGGTAGCCACCAGGTATAAGAATATTAAATCGGAAAAAAATGCACGTTAAGTCGTCAGATATATTCATTCAAGGTTAATAATTTTGTTGTCGAGAAATTAATCTTGAATGTGACATTGAAATTATTTTTCTCTCCTTTTAAGAAAGGATTCAGGTTCTCGCGATTAAAGAGTGTACAGTGTTCGAAGAAGATTTAGTCACCTATTTGTACATTGAGTGCTATAGGCACCACACCTGCTGCGCAGAGCATACACCCATTATTAAAAAAATGAGACACATTCTTAGCAAATTGCATGGAGTTGTTGCACAAGTAGATTCCAGCTAAGTAATTATTGCTGTTTAAGTAATAATATTTTAATTGTAGCATGTACCTGCGTTTCTCACTCAGCCTCCTCGGAGCCCGAAAATCCTTTGGGGATCAAAACATTCGTTGCGCCCCGTATAAATAGATTAACATTAGTTATTACGCAACCTACCGGCTGCCGAAGTGTTATGCGGAAGATTGGAAACCCGAATATAATATATATTATCATTATATTTTTATAAGGGTTTTTTTAATGCTTTTTGCAGGACAGTGAGGAAACTATTGCTAATTACAAAAAAAATGATTTCTTGCAGGTTCGGACAATCCTTCAAGTGGCTGAAATGTCGTCAGACGAGATCATAGAAGTGGGTAAGTTGATGAGGTTCACATTTCCGTTCGAATGTACTAAACTATCATGTCGAATGAGAAAGATCATCATTAGAAACAGGATCGTGCAAAAACCACCTGTTACGCCAGTGCCTAACCTTGATGATTGGTATTAAGTAACGTTCACAACGAAAACATTACAAACCCGGTACGTAATCTCAATTGTTGTTTTATATAGAAAGGTATAACACGTATAGAAGGTTCTTATATTTAAATTCCAACGCTGCTAATAAATATTTACATAAAAGAGAATGCTGCGCGCTGACAGGATTCAGTAAAAATAACTTTTTTTAAAGCGCTTTGAATGGAACGAATCATGCCTCAAGGTTATTTTCTAAACAAAAGTGTAAACTAAACATTCACTTGCTACCTTGGTGTTGTAATGTAATATATTAGTGAGACAAAAGACGGTCCCACTCTCTATCATCACAAATATATCTTGCCCATCAGCATCGTTTCGACCTATAGATGTGTCTCGTAGGACCTCATTTGAGGGGCTGCAGAACCACTGACCTTAATGAGACAAAAAGCTTGAATTTAACTTTCAGTTTTCGAATTTTCGAAATGAAGAAAGCCTTGAATATAGGCGAGAATAAGGGAGTCCCCTGTATAGAGAGCGAAAAAAAAAACAAACGCAAAAATGGCCGAGAAAACACGGGTCTAATGTAAAATGAAAAAGTGGAATAAAACGCTTATGATTAATGACATTGAAGGCAGAAAGATGTAATCTCAAAGAGTTGGTTTATGTAATATTGGATAAAATAGGCTATAAAACAGTTGCAAAGGAGTCCGGTTTATTTTAACGCTAAATTATTCAATTTATCTATTACATAAACTAGGCTTTTCTTAGCTTACTCATTTAAGAATGAAAAGGAAATAAATTCAAAACTACACACAGTCAGATTTAGCTGCCACGTTTGCCTTCATTTCCTCGTCTTTGGTTGTCGAGATTCAGAGTGTTCACCGCAAGAAAAATAAACTAAATAGTGATAAATTATTAGATCATCTCATAATAGTTATATTGGTGTTCTTAATAGTTCAAAGAAGCCAACAAGCTTTATAAAGGCTGCCAGTGTAACGTCTGTGCAACTTGGATTACGTTAAAAACGCATCTGCGTAAAAACACAATTTTGTTAAGAGCTTTTGTCACTTCCACTAATTTATGTAAAAGTTGAGTCATCAAAATCCACTGGAGTAAACGAGGCTAAAGATTGATCCAAATTCTCGATGGTGTTAGCCCGGAATTCTCGTGAAAATCAACTGGGAGATTCAGAGGGGAGAAATGAAAATTCTCTTAATTTCGTAATTAATATCAGTAGTATATTTATCAAAATTCAAAATATCAAAGAAAAAAAGCAAATCCTGATCTTGCCTGAGTTCGGGTTAGTTCAGATTATGGATGGTAGATACCGTGGTAGTAGATTATTCCTTAGAAAAACCTAAAGTGAGGAGGTAATTCTATTTCACATTATCACATAATTCTGGCTGAAATTTTATCCTTAAATGTACTATGCGACTTGTTCCCGCCACATACAATAATTATTCTAATTGTCCCTCCGGTTTTTGGCCCTAAGTTTTAGCATAATTTATATCATCCTTGAACTTCACACCAATTCAAACCCAAGAAAGTTTTTTTCCCACAGATTTTAGTATCAAAAACTGTTTTCTTTTCTTAGCCCTAAACCTCCGTCATTTGAATAGTTCAAAGCCAAAAAAATTAACCTAAAAAATTGTAAACCCTCGATAATTTAAACCCAAAATCCGACAATCGACCTTTTTCTTCTGGGTCATGTATCTTCCTCAAATTCCAAGGTCAGCCGAAGAAAAGATTTTAGCTTCATATCTTATCTTTATGATCTGATTGACTTATGGCTCCTGCACTTATTCCAATGTACATACATGCTCTTAATGTCTCGGTAGGAATAATATATACTATTTTGTTCTGACTAAAACGGAAATCTTTTTGGCCTTCAGGTTGCCTGCTTATCTAAGCAGGTGGTACCTTATAATAGAGCTTTCATAATTTTACATGGATGTTGTATTTTCCGAGTCAAACGAAAGAGAATTTTATTCTCAAACTACGAAAAACTGTACTATACATCAGCAATAGCCATTGCGTAAAATTGTTTTATTATTCTTTACGTAACTTTACACTTGACATTATTTTTGAAAAACGTGCCTTTGGCTCCAAGTACAAAAATAAAAGTTGATTTATCGGACCTTTTGTACGTGTATTGCCATTCTGTGGACGGAAATAATGCAATATTAAGTAATTTAAAAGAAATTGTCCATGTACTAAATTTATTTAGATTTTTAAGGAGGTTAACAATGAAAGAACTCCTACACGGAATTATATACTACACTAGTCACTTTTTGGAGCAAGGTTATACGTCTTAAACAAGCAATTGTGCAAAAAAATTTAATATACAGGGTGTCTCGAACAGGCATGTCACAAATGGTGCCACGAGATTATTTGGGTCAATACATTAAGATTTGATTAGAAATGATTTTTTTTTAATTATCTCGCTTAAAAGCTATCGACGGTCAAAGCTCTTTAGAAAAAAAAACCTGTTATTTGCTATATCTGGAGAATGCTTCAATGAATTTTAATAAAACCCATTGTGCATTTATTTATTGGTACAGAGATTACTTTTTTAACATTCATATATATTCATTCTGTGCAAGTGGTAAATTCTTAGTTATTTTCGTACATAAATAGTCAGAGCTTTTCATTAGATATGTGAATCGTATTGATTTTTTTTTGATGATACATTAGCTCTTACTTCAACTTTTTTATCTCTTGAAAATTTTTCGTGTAATTGACTTTTAATGTCTAAAAAAATTATTTTCTTTTTCATACAGAACGCCAATTTCTTCATCACTTTGATAATTCATTACTGTCACTTCAATAATTATCGATACTTGTCGATGTGAATGCTGAAATCACTTATGGAAAATGTCACAAAATTTAATAAAAAATTTTTTAGGTTTCTTTTAAGATTAATAATGGCGTTGTCTAATGGAGAAATGCCCACTATGGTTAAAGTTATGAATTTCCCCATATGGATATATAGGTCTTTCGCGAGGACTTAACCACTCATGCAAATATTCGGCGGTCAGGTCTTCGAAGATTCGGGTTACCGTCTAACTCTCTGAACAGTAACACAAAATGTCAAATTATCTCTACAAAAACTAATAATTTTGACAATTGGGTAATTTTGATTCATTACAGAACGCCACTATTGATCTTAAACAAAGTTTTAAAATATTTTTCAACGAGACATTTTTTTCAAATAATTTTTGAACTAAATCTTAATGTATTGTCCCAAATAATCACATGATACCATTTTTGACATGCACTTTCGAGACATCCTGCAGGTACAAACATCCTTCAGGTTCTTCACTTCTTCGAAGGAGATTTATATTTAATAGAGGAAGTACTTGTCCTACAATGTTTAATTTTATTCAGGCAATTAACATTTGTTATCTTTCGGAATTTTAATCCCTCAAATGGTACTGAATTGCCATATAAGTTTGTTCTAAAATATACTAGTAAATGTACATGTATAAGTGGTTCTTAGTGCAATAGTATAATTCTCTTATCAATTTAAACGTTATTACTCGCGCACCCATTCAGTTCAATAATGTAGATTTTATCTTATATTTCAGCACAGTAATGGTACTTTTGCTTCGTAGTTTCTTAGCAATCTTACATGAATACAATCAATGTCAAGTCAAATTTCTTCTTGCATACTCAAAACCTGTTTACCTATCCGCAGATTAATTTAATGAGAAATTAACCACAATCTCATATATCATAGCAATTCAAGGTAGTGAATTCCTTAGTGATTACCACACAACCAATTAATTAATCCCGCTTAGCATCATCGATATGCCACAAGGAAAGGCTCTTTAAGGCTCTGTAAGTTTAACTAGTGTGATTAGCATAATACTGTAAACAATTGAGGACATAAATGTCCTTAAATACAACTTTCTCTTGGATTTTTAAGCACCCCCGCTCAAATCGAGCTCCTGCGGTGGTATTAAGCGCAAGTGATATTTAAACACTTCGTATGTGTGCTAACATTGAAAGTAAAAGTAAAAACTAAAAGGAATTCTTTTAATGTCTCACGTTTGGTTTGGTCGGGTTGGCATATACCTAGATGTGTGCGAACGGTACATAATTAATAATTATTTTGTTCCACTTTTGCATTCTAGTTCAGGTCTGCATCTGAAATCATGGAGAGTATTAATTTCTTCCACTTTTGCCACTTCAGTGGTTAGCTATTGTTTCGAGCTCCGGGGATATCAAGCCCAAACGCTTTTCATTGCTTAAGTCTAAAAGCAATTTATTAACATGAAAAGGAATTGACTTAAATGTAAAGTATCGAGCTTGATATTAAATGAATTTCGAAGAATCGTGATTGCACACAACAGAGGAGAGTGGAGATATGTACTATTTATAAGGAGGAAACTAGAGATGTAGAGCACTAAAAAGTGTGGATGAAACAAATTAAATAAAATTTGAATTGAGGTTTGGAGTATTAGAGATTGGTGGATTTCCGAACTCAAAAATACCTCAAGTAATTGGTGATTAAAAAGAAAACGTGCATTGGGCAAAAACAAGAGACCATGAAAATTTGACAGCGAAGAAGAGGGATAGCTCTAAATTTCGTGATTAATATGTAAAAACCACGATGAGCTTTTGACAAAAATTAAATAGTTTTTAATGCATTTTTTGAAAATTTCAAAAGGACGAATCCGCATGTCTGTAATTTAGAAAATTTCCATTTGTGAATCTCAAAAATCAAACAAATTTTGAAAATAATTTATCTCCTAGCCGCTGAAATTCTACTCTTATTCTGATACGATTATTATGCATTTTCCGTCGTCAGTTTTTTTATGTATTTCCTTGTTATATAATATATTCATCACAACTTTACCGGTGCCTATTATATAAATGTTTCATTTTAAATATTCGAAATAAAATGGACTTCTGAAGGAGCTTGGAAGCTTTAGAAATGTATAACTTCTAGTCCTACTTTTAAACGTCTCTTTCAAGACAACTTACTGAAACTTGCTTTACTACTTAATTATTGGAACTTGACCAAATCATGATTCTTCAGGTGCAAACTTTTGATATCAATTACCTTAGAAGGCCAGCACCTACTGATGCTTCGCTGGTACCTACATTCCGTGTTTTCTTTTAATCTGGAAACGAGTAGTTATGTATGCATTTCCTGGAACCTTTAGGGAAACCCTATATGTCTCTAAGGTGCAAATTATTAAATAAGGAGTGTCTAAAATTCAAGCGAATTTCTGACATAGAACACTTTGGATGAGTGATCCTTTCCTGATATATATATATAAAGCATATTTTGGCTGAAAGAAGGTAGTTTGTTACGCATGTTATAAATATCTTTAACGTGAAACGACAAATATTATTGGGAATAGGCGATTTGAAAAAAAAAATAACACGGAAAGAGAAATGTTTGATGAAGCGGGGGAATCCAAGAAGAACGTTGTAGATTGGGGTGGACTACACACACCAAAATATTGGAAATTCTGAACTGGTCACGTTTAAAGGAAACTGGCACAAGAGGCAGAAAAACTTATATATTAAAAGATACTGCAACTTCACAATTTAGCCTAATTTCAGGAGCAAGAAAAAACATGAAAGCGGAAGAACCAAGTTATTAACTATGTGATAGGACATCACGTAGAATAGCTTACAGTTGTACAAGGCGGAAAAAACTTGTATACTTAATAAATACAACATAAAGGCATAAGAAAAAAATGGACAACTGATTTCTTAATTAACAATCCTTTTATAGCAGTAGAGAGCAAACTAGGAGATCAACACGACATAAAGGACTATCATTAAAATTCACAATAACTGCAAGTGCTTAGTCGATGATTAAAAACTAAAACATGTACATAAGTGTAGTCATTATGAATACAAAATATATTATTGAAATAAATTATTTTAATTAATACTTTTCTTACAGATGCCCGCAGGTGGCAAGCATTTTGTTTTCTATGCTAAACATTGTTCCTCAACTATGGATTTCTCATTTGCAATCGGTTTATGAAGTGATAATTCAAATAATTAAATTTATGTAAGTTGTTGAACATTTCAAGGTAACTTAAAAGTTGTTTTAATTATTAGTGCGAAATTGGAAATTTGCAAACACTTGCAGCTGTGGTTAGATTAATCATTCATATGTCTTTGAGTTTACTATATTCAAACTCGTTGTAATTAGATTACAAGACTAAGATCATTGTGAAAGTTAGCTATTTACATACTCAGATCTGCTTAACTAATCCCGTTGGCGAATACTAAAAACTTAATGATTATTCTAGGTCAGTACCTAATAACAATAAATTGGCAGGTATTAATTATTGTAAAATCTAATTAACAGCATTGATTTAAGCCGCATAAAAGACAGAATTGCAACACCCAACAACAATCCAAATAAAAGCATTCTTTCCAATATAAAGTCGCTTGTGAAAATGGTTGTGGTTTATGTGAAAGGTCGCTTTTATATAGCATAAAAGTTTAAGCAGGTTTGCGATTACAACATTGCGAAACGAGTTGCAATATTTAAATGATTGTTATTTATCACAGCACACGTACTCCTGCCAGAAATTTTGGTCATGGCTGTGATAAGTCTGTCATAGCTACGAAAATACCGAATAACATTTTTCTTTGTCACTCTTTGCGTTCCGACATCAGTTAAACACAAATCGCAAACCAGCAAAAACGTTGAAGTGCTCACTTAGCTACTTTTGACCCAATGTTGCATCAAGGGCAAAAGACACATGTGCTTTGATCAGCTTTACTGAGAACTTTTCTACATTTAAAACTTGTCATTGAGATAACAGTGCAACGACTTAATCAAGAACATACAGCAAAAAGCACATAAAATAGAATCTCACATTCTTAATCTAAAAAAAGAGCTTTATAGTACATAGAAATGAATGCTGGTGGAAGACCGTTCTTAATCAAACATAACGGTAGCTGCAAATAAACTTATCTATAAGCGTAATCAAATGCAGCAAATAGCGACTTCAATATAAATCTGAGAGAGCTGGTGTATTCTGATTGGAGGAAACCAGTCTCTATTTACCCAACCACGCCTTAAAATCTGTAATTTTTTCGAAGGAGACACTTGCTACATCTCTTTCTAAGTGACGGATGCTTCACAAAAGCAATCACTGTTATCACCGCTGGTATGGTTACACCACATTGAGAACTTCAGATTTTATGTTCATTCAATGGGACGGAAAAATCATCATCATTCGCTCAATTTTACAGCTTCAAGAAATCGTAACATCCTTCATGGGAATAAGTGCCTTCAATGTTGTCAGTTGATACCCCAAAGATGGGATTTAAGTATACATTTCTTGTTTTAATCGAATATGCAATGCAAGCTTTAGATTGCAATGTAATAAGATAGTAATTCATTAAAAAATCATAGCTTCCATTAAGAACGAGATAATTTAATGTAGTAGAGCCAGATCGGTTGTCTCAAGATTTCCCTATGATTCGCATATTTATGGTTTTAATGGACTACGTAATTTTATAGCATAAAGCTGCAGTTCTGATGTAGAGACTTGAAGGTAGAGCTATAAGTTTGGAAAAAACATAGGTTATGTGGATCCGTGAAACATGAGCTCTGTTCAGGAATTCACCTTGGTACTGCGGTATAAAGATTTATTTATGAAATCTTAATAAATTTCTTTCTTTAAGTAATTATGTAATCCTGTAACATGAAGTCTTCGCTTTGAGAATTCAAATAGTAAAACTTAAGCAATTTACACTAATTGCAGTTTAAAAGAGCTTCGCAGCCGCGAATGAGCTATTTGAACGACTACAGGTCAATAGTTTAAATATTTCTTTATAATTTACACAGAGCTGTCATGTGAACACCCTAAATTGCAAAAATCAAACAATTTGCATGTGTTTAATGGACTTCAAGAATTGATTTCTTTCATCACGAATGGGTCACTTTACTGAATTAAGAGCTATTTAATGGAAGAGGTGAAGTAACTCGTAAATAAATTTCCATTTAAAGTCAATGCTGTTGAATCGTTTATATCTTGTGTGCTTATTTTTAGCTGGCTCGCTTTGAGACTTAAGCTCGAAAAATTCAAGCAACTCACGTTCAATTAACTTCAAGTAGTTATAGCTTCTCTCAGCAGTCAGCTAAGGTGCGTTCAAAAAGCATAGGACCTTCCGCGAAATATTACAAATACAAAATTGAAAAAACAGCATAAAATTAATACTTTTTTGCCTCCAATATGAATTCGTTGAAATTATATCTCACACTGTTCATTTGGTCAATTTTGATTATGGGTGCAGAAAAATTGAAACAAGAACTCAGTCATTTTATTCGTTCAATAATAGAAGATCACTTGTTGTTTTCCCTCTTTAATCGTCTCCTGTGTGCGGACTTTTTTTTTAGTTCTTATACTTCTGCTTTAGGAGCATTTCTTATTCCACACGCTCTATTTCGAAATTTAGCCAGTAACTCCTGAACAAAAGGGCCAAATGAAAATTTTGCACCAATTAAAGTGGTCAGAAAGTAAAATTGCTGTAAAAGTGGACTGTTCGAAACCATTGGCTCACAATTTTATAAATATGGGTGCAAAACTACCAAAAGAGAAAGAACCGGGCACACAAGGAAAGGGTCTTAGCGAGATAAAAGAAGCAGTTTGAGGAAAGTGGTCCAAGAAAATAAGCCATCAATGGAAATTATATTTGAATTCCAAATAGACGAAGCGCTCTAAGTTTGTGATTTAAAAGAAAAAACTAAGAAAACCATCTCTCAATGAGTGCCATAACAATGCGAAAGTGGCTTTTGCAAATCGAGTCATGGCCTGATCCAACGAGTAACCTCTAGTCATTTTTTCAGGTGAAAAAAAATTCAACTTGACGATCCAGATGCTTGAGCTCCCTACTGGCACGACTTGACAAAAGAAAAATAGTTCTTTTCCCAATACCAACAGGGTGGAAGCTCGGTTGTGACTTGAGCAAAGTTTTCTTTCAATGATCCGACCAATATCACGTATTTTATCCAGTAAAATGAACGCCAAAAATTATGCATCTCTCCTCGTTGACAACCTCTTGCCTGTTGGTGACTTTTTGGCCGAACCTAAGTGCCTTTTTCAAGCAGGGTAATACCTCAACTCACGTGACTCGTGTAACAAAATAATGATTTTCCGCCCGTCACATTAGTTGCATGGAATGGCCGGCGAAAAGTCCAGATCTAAACCCCATGGACAATTCACGGGGATATTTATCTCGCTACGTCCACGATCAGCGCCAGTTTACCAACATTGAAAACCGGAAGAAAAATGGCCGAAGAGTGATAAGTCATTTTCCCTGAAATTTTCTTGGGATTAATGGAAAATATTAGGGGCTGAGTATCTAACGTTATGCAAATGAAAGCGGAAACCATTGGATTGGGAGGGTATTTATTTATGTGGTCTTGTATGTTCGGCCGGCAATTTTTCATTTTGTCAGTGAAAATTATAAAATCACCCAAAATCAATAGATTACTTGTATGTATTCGTTGACTCCAAGTCTGCTCAAATAAATTGTATTGTTTAAATATTCTTTTTACGGATCTTGGGAAAAACTGAGGGCGGTCCTATAGTTTTTGGACACACTTTATTTCAATGAATCCCACGCAGTTCGACAGGCTAACAAATTCTCCATAAAGTGTAACTAGAAATGTTTTTCTCATTATTTTCCTAGGAAGAAAGCTGCAAATTGAACGAGTGAAATCGCAACGTGTCTCATAATTCGTCCCCGTACTGGCATACAAAATGTTCCAAATCCGTAAGATGGGAAACAAACGTGCCTTAAAATAATCAGGCATTGTTCTTTTTGCGTTAAGTGTGTTTTGTTGGTGAAATTCTGTTAAAAGAAATTGACGTAACCAGTTGTACAATAAGTAGATGAATTCGGATTACATAAACTGCAGAGCTTATTGAGAGAAATGTTTCGACAGGCTCTTGACGAAGGTCTGCCTTAAAGTAATTTTCTCGTTAGTAACGATTTTAAGTAATTGTTTTCCCTCAGTTTCGCAATAAAAGCACAACTGCAGCTCGTCAAATGAGCAAGCTCCATCAAAACACCAAGCGGGCTTTACAAATGAGCACCTAGGCATGTTGAAAACAACAATTTGTCGTTTGACCGTTGCAAAAGAATTTTGCGCTTACGTCACCGCTTTTAGCAAAAAAAAAAAAAATGTTTCAGGTACACCAGTCAATTAGGCGAATTTCCCTATTGAATGTAGGTGAGGAATTCGCCTTCAACTGGTACTCTCAGGCAGTTCGCACCGCAGTACCTACATCTGATTTTATTTAGGCGATAGAATTAATTGCAAATTATGCTCGCAGTGCTTATTAGTTGGCATCGCAGTGTTGTCTGTTCTGTTGCCGTGTCAGTCCAAGCAAGACTACTTTCACTTCCCTACAAAGCGGGGACCTTGAAAGTTTCAAACAGGTAAATTCAGTCTCGAGGACAGTCGAGCCAACACAAAACTATCAATTACTTAATACGAAACTTGCCTGTATTACGCCATTCGTTATTTATGAGATTCACATCATCAGTGCTGCTTTTTTACAACAAATAATTGCGGCTTTTTTCACTTCAGTTTGCTAATACCCAAGAACAAACCTTCACGACAGTAAAATACGCTAATTCATAGGAGCAGGCATGCAAAAGTAACATAACATTGAATGCGTTCTTCCTATGGGTGATTACATAATAATTGCAAATTAACAACTAGACCCGTGTTATGATCTACCTCACCGACCATTCCACCATCTGGCCCAAATTACTCACAGATCCGACATCGAGCATGCACTTTGGAACCGGAACAGTTACATCAATTAGTTCCTCATCAACGGGCGTTTCCATCGTACCAGGACTGTACAGGCAGTCTTGCGATTGTAAATGTCCCTAAAGTTCCTATTTAATCGATAGCTTTGTTCACTCGCATTCCTCCAACTGCTCTCTAAAATTTTCAGTCCCAATTAAAAAAGTTAATTAAAGGGCAACATAAGCAGATGTCTCTGCGATGGTCGTAGGCTTTGTAAAGGCGTCTTATGTAACAATGCGTAATGAAGTGTCGATTTCGAGGCCGATATTCCGAATTAGCCGAGGTCCAGACAGACATTACGCGATAGTGAAAGTATACGTAAAATATGGGCACTTTCCCTTGCCGCTATTACTGCGGCCGTACTAATCTCGTAACTTCGTAAGTTTACATCATAACGCCGGTTAACAGCGGTTCGGTTGCTCACAGATTTCCACCCCGGATTCCGTGTTACCGTCCAACAAACAATCCCAAGATTCAACGAAAATAACGCGAGCCCACGGCGATAACATCACAGGATGTTAAAATGAATGTCCCCATAAATTTCATTATTAATAGGACGTGTGCACTCTAATTAGTAACCATACTGAGATCTTATTGTTTGCCATAGAATGAAATCGGATTTATGCTTCTTTGAGTCTGGATTTATTTTAAATTTACATGGTTGGACTAATTAATTTAGGCCTGGACGTCCGAAAGGTCTAGAATTTTTTCCTTTCATTTCGACTGAGGGACGCCTCACACGCCAGCCAGGGTTCACTTCACCCCTTCGGTGACAAATCTGGCGCTGTCCTTACGGCACTGGTGTTCCGCCAGGAACCGCCATTAGACGTTTCGGCGAAACCACGAATAGCAAAGTTACGAAAATTTGATGATTTGTTAAAAACCTTAGGGCGACCTAATCTAAAATGTTGTTAGTGACGTCACGCTTCCGGTTGCACCGGAAGTCGATGTTCGCTTGCTTATTTTAACTAGAACACCCTATATATTATTGCATTTTTAGGTACTACGTTTAATTTTTATATAGTTATGAAACAAAGAATTAATAGTTTTAAAAGTTGAAAGTGACAGAATCAAATTATTGCAGAATTGAGAATTGTTAACATCCGGAAAGGAGTTCCGTAACTCTTTTTTGCCACATGGCTGCAGAAGGTCTGTATTTTAGTGTGCTGCCAAGCCTTGCCTAATATTTTCTATAGAGCGGCCAAAAAAATAGAGCCAACTTGAACATCGACAAATGGTCAAAACTCGAAAATTTAATATATGGAGTGCTGCTATAATTTTGACGTATTATGAAACTACGTCAAAAAAGAACCTATATTCGCATCTAATTATCTATAGTAAAATTGCATAGTTTTTGAGTAGTTTCGTTTTATGATTAAATGCAGGGATAGTACCTCCCAAATTTTAATCTATGATGCGAATATGACAGACGTATGCATGCAATACGGAAATACAGGCAAAATGTCATTGTTATGTGATATAAATCAGACACACTTAAATACAAAAATTTAGTTATATAAAACTAATTTAATTATTATAACTTTACAGCTTAAAATTAGAAGTGTCCTGTCCCTGCGTCAGCTTACAAAACGAAATTGCCCAAAAACTATGCAATTTTACTATAGATAATTAGACGCGAACTTAAGTTTTTTCGACGTAGTTTCATAATTAATTAAAATAATAATAAGGTTTCATTTAAAACTTTAAAATTTTGACCATTTTTTGGTATCCAAGTTTGCAAACACCTGTATCTGTCATTTTTAACACTAAATTGCGTATACCTTGGAAGCTATTAATTTTAAGAAAGCCAATGTATTAATGAGTTTGTGTTAAAATTGAACGTAGGATGCAAATATGCAATAATATATAGGATGTCCCCTTTAAATGAAGCAAGTAAGCGTCGATATCCCGCACAACTGGAAATGTGGCGTCATTGAAAATATTTTCGATAATGTCGCCCTAAAGCACTCGCCACACCACTAAATTCTCCTAACTGTGCTATTTGTAGCTACCCCAAAACGTCTAATGGCGATTCCCGGTGAGACACTGTGTATTCGACCTCTAAAATTCCGCTTTTAATGTAACTTTAATCTCCTTTAATTTTCTCTTTTTTTAAGTTCCGACCCAGGGCCGTCTTCTCTTTCGGCCATTCTTCTAGGACCCTTTCGCTTCTCACGAAATCGCGAATCACCATCCATCAAACGTCCACGTTATCCCGCCTTGAGCATAGCAAGACCATCAGAAGTCTTCAGGATAACGTCGTATAATTTCGAAATTGTTTCCCCTTGCCGTTTTTTGCCCTGCGCGTGCCGATGCGAGACGAGGTGAAAGCTCCACTGAAGCTCATGCGCAGACCTTAGCTCAGCGTGTCGATATCAGCAGTGTGCGGCGGCAAATTTGCAATGTGTTCTCAATGTCAATATGATGGTTCGGGTTTCATGAGTTGAGGCAAATGAGGAAAAGAAGCGAGAGATGGAGAAGGACAAGCGCGGCGAGGCGCAAAGGGCGGATGGCACGGTTTTTGAATGTCGGATTGTTGTGTAGTTTTTTCTGGGCGTTCCGAGGAATCTATTGCTCACTCCATTCACGGTTGGCTTCGTGCACTTCACGTCCCGAAAGCAGTAGATGAATGAACATGGGAAAGTTATAAAAAAAAACAGTAAAAGTGCGATGATGTCATCAGAAAGATGCAGGACTTGAATAAATGAAGCAAGACGGTGAGATTGCGATCGAGCCCGAAAATAAAGACGATGAGTTGAAGAGATTGTTAAAATGCAATAAAATATTTAACTCCCAAGCTCGGGCATATTGCAGGATCGTTATTTCACAGTATTATACAACAGTGCCCCCCACCGGTGTGTGTGTGTGTGTGTGTGTGTGTGTGTGTTGTGAAAGTACTGGCGATTTGTGCCCCACGTTGACTGTGGTGGCCGCAGCCGAGACGAGTCTCCTTGGCTAAAGTTGTTGGTGAAAGCAAATGCGAAATACGAGTGCCAATCCGTTCGTAAGGAACATTTACGTTCACCATTACCGAAATAGACCGCGCTCGGGTCATGCCATACACTCCAACAGCATCGAATGGAATGGAATGGAAACCGACAGGCCGCCGCTACCCAACCTTGAAATCTGCGAAGAAAGAACGAGTTAGCGAGAGGAAATTCGGAGTGGGAGGAAGAAAAGAGGGGAAAGTAAAGGGAGAAATTCGGGCGATCCATTAAACCCGATTTATTTTAGTTAAGTGCAAATTTTAGTCGGTTAGGGCGCGCTTCGTCGATTCCATTCCATCCATCAGGACTCCGGGACTGACCGCTGTAGCCGCGTTGTGAAGGCTCGTTCACTTTTACTTTCATTTGTTGGGCAACCGAGCGCACTGGAAACCGGTGCCCCAAAAATATATACACTCGACGCGAAGCCAGCGACGGATTGTGTTCTAGTGTTTGTGGAGCCATGGCTCGGTGTTTAGGTGGTGTTCCTGGTGCTCACCCCCGCGGCTACCCCTTGGATAACGCTGTTCCGGGTGCCTCATTTTAGGAATATCGTTTTTTCCCGGTAAGTCCCGCTTTCTCGCGCCCATTTCCCAATCAACAACCACCTGTTGATTTTCTCCTGCTCTGCCGTAACGACTCGGATTGCGCATTGTCCTGGCGCGCCTCGTGCAACTCCAACAAACACTGCTTTCGATTCAACATTATGTAACTTTGCATTTCTATTTCTTACATCACGTTCATTTTAAATAGAAAAGTTGCTTAATGTTCTGTAATGCAATTAGTTCGCCATATTGTTCGGCAATCTCCTTCATTTCGCTGCTCCCGTTTTAGGCTTCGCCAAATTCGGTCAAACGCCTGAAAATTTGAGAAATCGCAAATTAGCTTGCGCTAGCCAGGACCTGCTGCTAGAAGAAGTCGGCGTGGGAACCATAAGGGCTTATTGCGCTACTTGTTGCGTTAAAGTTAATAGGCCTGATCGTGATTCTAGTCCGATGCAGGTTCCACACTTGCGTACGCCAATATTCTGCCAATTGTGTTTATTAGATTCGCATTGGGTACTATCCGCGGTACTCAGCACAAATCGCGTTTTACGACTAGAACGGCAGAGATAACGAATATTCGGATGCTTTGATGTGACTCCGCCTTAAGAGATCGCATAGGTATATGTTCGCACAAATATTTGCCAACGAACACCAATACATTTGTCGTACAAGCAGTATTTTTCCTGGATGCCGATGATTAGCAGGCGAAGCAAATAAAAGGAATATTTTATGCTTATATTAATTTACCACCATAAATTAGAGCAAAATGGAGAATATCCGGCAACATACACGCACAGTATTTTTCCCTCGATTTTTTCTAAATGCAGGATGAACGTTACAAATAAAGCATTATTCGCATATGAATTAGCGTATGATTGAAAGAAGAACGGAACGAACGTTTAGGGCCTTTGATTTACGCGCTAAGGCTCATTCTCGAGCCGATACCTATGAAAGGCCTCCTCATATCTTACGTACCACTCAATACTGATACACTCCTGAATATTTATTTTTACAAACATATTATTTTTAATGGAAAATTTTGCTATTTCAACCATATCACGTGATAGCTATAGGCTTAGTAATTTCCACGTTACCCTAATGGAAAAGACCACCTTGAATCTTTGCATTGATTGGTTGCGAATCAATTCGTGACAATTTCCTCCACTGAAAGTTATAGCTTTCACGTAACTAACATCAAACTACAATTAACTGGAGTTAAATCAAAAAATCATAAACACTTTCAGTACTTTTTATAGGCCCGAACATATGCGACGATCCGAATAACATAAGCAGTAATATCTTCAATGATTAATTTGCTTTTTTAGATTACATTGTCACACTCTAAGGCAAATTAATTAGCTAATACTTATCCCGAACAAGACAGCGAGAATCTTTTTATTCCTAATTGTGGCAGCGAAAATAAAAAATTAATTTCTGCATGCAGCAAAGCGAATATTTCATCCTGCATTAGTACATTCATCGGAATCTTACGAAGAATTTAATCCAGGACTGGGTCCAGGAGCGAAATATCCGACACAAGACTTAATTTCATCGATAAATCACTTTTCTACATATCCATTTTGTTCGCGAAGGCAATTTAGTGTGCTCCAATCTGCTGAATATATCTAAAGAAGCGTTATTAAACCACTAATTAAGCTAAACAGTAACAATGAGCAATTGCTGGAAAGTTAATTACCTAATACGAGCTATGATTCAATCTTCTCAACGAAGGTCTCTTATACTTCGGAATTTTCACTTTTTTGAACTGTGGAAACTTAGAAGTTGTCGAAGCAAAATAAATTTATTTGACCCTAACTCGTCCCTTTAACTTATCAGAGTTCAATTTAATTATTCCTCTATTTTCGACGACTAAAAGGTTTTTTAATCGTAGTTTAGTCGT
Source organism: Euwallacea fornicatus (assembly GCF_040115645.1). Taxonomy (NCBI): domain Eukaryota; kingdom Metazoa; phylum Arthropoda; class Insecta; order Coleoptera; family Curculionidae; genus Euwallacea; species Euwallacea fornicatus. The sequence continues at coordinate 4,024,682 of NC_089543.1, forward strand.
CAAAGCGTTCTGAACAATTTGAGGAAACCAAAGGTACCTTCCACACCGAAGCCTGCGTACATGCCCATTTCTACGTACCATCCAACCAGAAAAGCAATCTCTTTGTATGTTTAGGATGTCAGAGAAATTAAATATTAAATAAACCCGCTGCTTTTGTTAAAACCAATTAAACGTTGCTGTAGAGCATAAACTGCCATGCGCAAGCAATGAGAGATGCGCAGTAACCGCAGCAGTCGGATGATTTTAAACTTAGTAAACAATCTTACGAGGAATAGATTTTAAATATGACAAGTTACGGTTGATTTGCCCTCATTTGTCGGTCTTATTGGGCACCTGAATTAATAGAATCTTAAACAAAAACAAGCTCGAATCAAAATTATAAAGGTTGAAATGATAAAATAGAACTTCAACATAGAGGAAGCGATGCGCGTGCGTGCATGTATCGTAGAAACGCCGTCACAATCGTTCATTTTGAAATAACGGAAAATTGTGAATTTCGAAATGCAACTTGCTGCATTAATATAGATAACGAGACGAGAAATTTTCTATTTTGAACATTTCGAAAAAACGTAATAAAAACTTGCTAAACTTTACTGTTTTTGTTGTTAATTTAGTACTAAATCGGGCCAATTTAGTAGCAGGAATGTGTTCGCTTAATAATCACAAATACCTTAAATCAGCCTACCCAGTCTTGTGGATGACCAATTAAGACCTGATACAGCTGGATAACCACCAACATAACTCCCACCTACATATTTGTTATAAATAGTCGGGTAGATACCCAAAGCATTAGGACAAAAACATTTTCGAAAAAGCGAATCACAAAATCAAATTCAGTAATAATATCGCCGATGGAAACATATTTCATCTAGAAATTTAACAGACACTAATTCTGTCTGTAAAGAAACAAGTTGTAATAATGATAATTATAAATTTGGGCCACTTCCAGAATGAATTGATGCGTGCTCAGTTAAAAGTTTTCGTAATGACCTCGTTGCCGATTTATTAAATGATCATTACTACGGTGATACCAAAAATGGTTCTCGGCCATACCAGAAAAATTTTAAAAAGTTGGTTGCACAAATGCGTCCAAGACATAAACAAATATGTGCTGGTAGAGCGCAAATGATCAAGCGCAGAATGCTAAACAATTAGGCGTAGTATTACACAATTACAGGAATTGTTTGTAAGCAAATGCCGCAAGTCTGAAAGACATGTAGATGCAATTTTTTAGCCTGTAAATCACTTTGAAATGGATCATTGTAGGTAGAATAATTTTCTGCAGTCATTGTGACATGCAAAACGTGCAACATTGCTTACGAAAGACGTCTTTTCGCTACTGGAATTGAGTGATCGATCATTTATTGTACTTATAATTAGGTACAACATAAGAAAATCCGGTTTTTAGGTGTTAGAAAGGCTTAATGCATCTCTTTATCTCCATCTGTTACATATCGATCCCTTTCAATAAAAGCAAATATTTAATTTTCGGTTATTTAGCAGAACCCATAAGAGACCATGCCGAAAACGATTCAAACAAAGCATGGAAGAAGTTAACGATAATTACTATACCCATAAAATTACCAATTACGCAAGGCGTTACGACCAACATTCACCATTCTAAAAACGACCTCCCAAAAATAAAACTTTTACTTTTCGTAAACCATTCAGTTTAGTACTGCCGATTATTGTGACTGATCCGTCCATGGTTTTCGTCAGTTACACGCAGGTTTATCTTATGAAGATGATTTTTAATCTATTATTATACAGATACTTTCATAATGAGCACTCGCTTAATTTTAAAAAATCTCTCTTCACTGGACACCTCATTGCCGCTCACGCAATAGCCGATTTGCACTCGAACAGAAATTTGTAAATTTCCCAAAACTTTATCACTGAGATTTGAATTTAGTTATTTACTGCTAAAGTGTTAGTTTTTTAGCGTTAGGAAATTATATAATAGTTTTCTTTGTTTCTGGCCATTGTGATCGGTTAATTTTAAAAATCACAACGCGCACCAACGCCTCGCACTTTGCGCTAAACTGAAAAACGTCTTAACTAAGACGTGTTGTTTTTTGTAGTTCGGCCTGAGACTCGACCCCAACATTCCGGTCGTTTAACTAGTAATTTTTTCTTATTAAGTTTTGCTATGTCATTATTGACTCCCATTTCTTTCTGAGTAATTTTTCCCCTATTATATTTTATAAATCATGTTGCGAGCACATCGGAGCTGTGCCTCCACGTGTTTAATGAGTAAATTTCAGCAGTTTCAGTGCACTTGTCCAAATTGGTATACAAATCTGAATCATCCATCCAGAGTATTTTTGACTCCCACTTGTGCACGTCCTTGTCGTTTCGCAGCGGAATTGATATTTTTGCGTCATATTCACTTCGAGAACAACAATTCCGATTGTGAGATGCACATTACAATTTTATGTATTGTTCCCAGCACCAAAAAAAAAAAACACTTTTAGCACCTTGATATCTAAGAATAAAGTTTCATCTTCCTATTATCACTCTTGTTAGCACGCAATTTCTAACAAGACTCATTATAACGATCTCTCTAGTCGCGGTTCTATGCAGAATGGCAGCAGCAAATTCGCTACAAAAATTTAATTTAAAGTTTAACTTTTGCAGAGTACCTCGTAAGATACATAAATGACATAATTCTAGCTGGCTGTCGCGCAAGAATTGCCTTCTTAATAAGTAAAAGTAAAAGTAGGCGAGTTGTGCTATACATACATACATACATAATATTAAGCGTAACATGTATGTAATGTTTGTAGTTTTGTAACGACAACGTGGGAGATCAGAAAAGGAAAACAGATTTTATTCAGGATTCTTTTCATAATTTGAATCGGTTAGGAACGGATGTATGCATTACTGCAGTGAAAAGCTATGTTTTGGAAAGTTGGATGTGTGCTAAGGTTAGCCTGTTAGAATTGGCAATAGCGATGTTTACTTATTGTTTTAGCAACTATTTTTGTTTATTCTCAGCCGTCGCTTTTCTACAAAACGCCCATTTTAATCTGAAAATAGCCAGCGAGCATCACCACCGCGCCTCAAGGGGCGGAGCATCGCCACCGTCCTTGCGGTGCGGTGGTGATGCGCCGCAAAGGGCGCGGTGGCGATTGTACATGTGCAGGAAAGAACCGAGGCACAAAAGCTCTGGTATTTATTGTTGTTAGGCAATTTTGCTCCTCTGTGAGTACCTCCCAGTGTCCTTGTTTCATATTAGAGAAAATTCGCAACACATGCGTTGCAATTAAGCTTTCATTTTGCACGTGACTAAGTCCTTTTTTTCAGAAAAAACTGCATGTAAATGGAAAAACTTGCTTGCCGCGAGAGAATGATGCATTAGCGAAAAAACGTGCAAAAACAATTGAATTGCCGCCATAAAAAAAATCAATTTTGCCATAATGCATATAATGTTTATTGATGATTGTTATTTAGTCAGTCTATCAAGGTTACTTTCAAGCAATCGCGTCTAGATTTAGATAATTTTCTTGTTTTGTAACTTTGCATCATGCCAATTTTACTGTTAATGCCACACGACAATGAGATTTTCATTGCTTTCAGTAATTAACGCTCTTTTACTAATTTCCAACACATTTTTCTAGGAAACTGTATGTGTTACACATGAGGCAAAAAATATTATTCTTGCTTTACAAATAAAGTAGGAAAGCTTTAAACGAAGCATGTGCACTCGCACTGAAATTCCCTGGAGGTTTCTAACAAACCATTAGACAGTTCCTTAAGTTAATTTTCTAACCCCATAGGAGTCCGGTAATTAAATACGTTAGTCCAAGTTGTAGTTGAAGAGACAGTTATTGTAAAATTGCCTCTATGTAATTTAAAAAACGTCGCTTGCTATTGGTATAGACCACCTTGTTTCATATAATTTTTAAGCCTTTCTTTTTTCCACGGACATTTCAGATTTTTGTTGCAGATTAGAGATCTTCTTTCTCCACACGCTCAAGCCTAACATAAGCAACAGGATTGTCAGTATTTGTATTTATGATTCAGTTATTTTGAAACTAGTCCGTGCGCATCATCTTTGCGCACTTCAAGCTTAACCTATACAATATGGATTTACTATTTGTATTATTATCGGTTTTGAAACTTATTTATCTAACACTTATGATGTTTTTGGTGGTGCGCTGACATTTATTGCAATGCTTTCAACAGTTTTGGCCTCAGTAGAACAGCCATCAATGAGTGCATTGTACCAACGCCTTAAACCAAATTAAAACACACAATGGTACCGGCAAAAAAGGAAAAATCCAGTACCTACTATTACCAGCATTCCGATTTAAACCAATATTGCATAATCCTGTATAGTTTTTCACTCGGCTTCAATTATGAAATTACATGTTTCTATTGGACTCCTATCACGACCTTGGGGCTGTTTAAATAAATTTGTTTTACAATACTCACATGTAAAAATTAATTGTATGCCAAATTACCAAAATCGCTATTTTTTACTCTTTGTTGTTTCAGGTATTAATTAATAGGTACTGTGCCTTTACTTAAGTATTACATAAGTCGTCCAATGCAAGGAAAGATTATGTCTGTGATTGGAGTATCTATAAAGAGGTTTTCATTGCGCATTTTTGGTTCACTCTTGCTTTCCCCAAAAAAATCCTTTCACCCCTAAGCAATAAACCCATCACAATATTGAGAAACGTTACGCCCAACACTGAAAGTACTTTCATGGTCGTTTCAGATAGCAAAAACTTGTTAGAAAGTGAAGGTTGGTACTATCGACAACTTTCTAAACATCGTAACAGTGATAGAGGGCTTGTTAATGATAATGTTGTGAAAGGTCATAATTACTTTTCAGTGCTGTAAAAGTTTATTCGAAAAATATTACCTGATGATGGTGCCAGCTAGGGGTTTTTGTGAAAGCGTGCTTAGAAAGGTACTATGGTTTCACCTATGTTCTAATGAGTACTAAACTAACTTAATATTAAACAGGACTTCATTAATTTGTTTACTTTTAGCTTGCTACTGATAACCTAATTGAATGTATTTGCATGCATAGCCGTGGTTTTGATATTTAAAATTAGGAAAAACTATATATGGAGTGACTGTTATATCAGGGTTTATACAAAGTCATCGAAAAACAGGCTCTTACTGTTAAAAGTTCTGTATATGGAAATATTTAATTATGTCCGGTTCAATGATGATAATGTACTCATGCGATGCTGCCAAGTTTACATTTGTCCCAGTTCCTAGAACTCCCTTTTATTACATATTCTTGTAACCCTCGGGATAAGCGGTTTCTCATCAACAGCTTCAGATAGAACAAAAACAGTCTGCACTGCCCTGGAGGGGTTGCAGCAAAGCGTCGCTCTGCCCTGTGCAGCTTAGTTTCAAGAAACCCATAAAATGGCATATTATTTCAAGTTTTCAAATATCCATATTGCAATGCATGTGCCTCATGTCCACGACGCGGCTCATCTCGACTGACACGAAAGTTCTGATGTCCAGAGAAAAAGTGTAAATTTGGCAACGCCAACTATATGCTTATAGGATCGGGCTCAAGTGGATACTGCGGAACTACCTGTATTTGCATATGATGAGTGAGTACTTTTTGAGATACTAAGACCTCTGAATTCCTCACGTTGTAGGCAAACTTCAATTAAGTCCTAACTGGTGCCGAGTAGCAAATCTGCGATTAGAAACTAGACTAACGGACGTTATGAATAGCGCATGCGCCGAAGATGTGTTTGTCTCTTTCGTACGCATGAGCAGATTAACCAAACATCTTTACATTGATTCGTTTGAATTAATTTGCATATGGCGTCTGTTATTAGGCCACAAACAAATTTCCAGGAACTGCTCTTGATAATGCGAGTTCGTTTGTACATAGAAACGTCTTTTATAAAACAATTTAGTTACTTTAATGACCCCTTAATTTACAATGAATTAAAGTCCAGATACGTTTAATATGTTGGGAGCTGTTTTGTTTGTTTAATATAACGAAAAGCGATGTCACTGACATCAGGTGAACTAATACATCAGGCCATTAAAAAGCATTGGAGAAATTCTTCTAATTCGATTTATTGCCGGTTAATAATTAGATAATGACATTTCTTTCCAGTTAAAGCAGTTAAAGTAAATTTACGATCCGTTTATCACACATCGTTCACCTGATCAGAATTCAGTTGATGAGGCAACACTTGACTAATTACGTATCCTATTTGCGATGGTAGACCTCTTCAAATCCTGGCGGGTATGAGGCAACCCTGCGAAATTATGTAGTATGCCATAGCAATTAAATTTAAATTTGTCTATGAAATTTTTAATAATAGCTGTCCAAAGAAACGCATTCATTTCGTATTTCCACATATTTCGCAGTCAGAAAGTAAAAAAACAAAAGAAAATATTGACCCAGATTTGTTGCACATTATCCTTCTACTTTTTCTGAAACGTTGTGTAAAATCTAATCTGTGTTTTTACTTTTATTTCGAAATCCCCGCGAGATGCCAAACCTGAATTTAGTCCGCTTCCAAATCGAAATAGTCGGTTTGAATATTTTTGTGTCCGAATACCAGAGCTAATGCTGTTATTTCAAATCTGTTTAAGCCTCCTGCGAAGACCCCAAGCTTCGATTATTAACCGATAATTAGAAACTATTTTAGAGGAAGTCATTAATTAAATACCGCGTGCCATGGCGAATGTATAGTAACTACAATGTTGACCTAGTTAACACTACATGAAAGACCATTTGTTTCCTGCTTAAGTGGCTTTAAAAACAAAAATAGAAACCACGTGTAGAGTGGCATACGAGTCTTATTCGTCTGTTAGGGCAAATATCATAGGCGTGCTAAAGTATGCTCAACTCTCTTGCAGGTGGTCCCTTCCCAACAACGAAATTCGCCATGTACTCAGGAGAACAAGACTCTCACGGCCTACTAACCCTTCACTACGGCAAACACCATGCTACAATAGTAGACGAAATCAAAACTTGCTTTGCATCAGAAAACTACGCCGACATGACGTTTGTTTGCGACGACAAAACCGCCCTCAGCGCCCACAAGATCATCATGGCCACAGCCAGTCCGTTAGTGCGCAGGATTCTTGGCGAGAGCGTGCACGCCCACGGACCATGCGTTGTTTTACTGCCGGGGATTAAGAGCTGCCATCTAAAACATCTGCTGGACTTTTTGTATAACGGACAAGCCTGTGTCAAGGTAAAATCTTCATTGTATGTAGTTGATCGTGAAACTAGAGACTATGGTATTTTTGAGAATTTCTCGTGGCATCGTCAAAGCTACTCTGCGTCTGCTAGTTGAATCATATGTGTATTTCACCTACCCTTACCTAATATTCAAGACAGTGCAGACTCTATCCTCAGATCCAAATACGAAACGATTCGGGTTCCACCTCAGGATGCTGGCGCCTATCCATCTATCAACACGAATGTTTATTTTTAGTCGAGTGAATTGGAAAGTATACAAGAACTCTTCGAGCTGCTCCAAATCAAGTCGGATGTCTGGCAGTCTTCAAACTCTGAAGAGGCCAAAAGTCAGTCCGATGACGGAGGAAGCAGCTGGGAACGCGACCACGACCCGTCCGACGCCGTCCAAATCAAACGTGAAACAGACGACGATGAAAAGGAAGAAGGTGAAATTAAGGACGACGATGACGACCCCGCGGAAGAATCGTCGTCTCAAGACCAGAACAATGGATCTCCCAACCCTGTGAACTTATCTATTAGTACTAAGAATACCGATAAGGATGAAACTATGCCGGAGCTGGAAAATAACGCTGAGGTATACATATTAGTCGATTCAATGTCCGCATTGATAAGTTGTATTTTTCAGAGGTCGGAACAGAATAACTCTGACTCGTTGAAAATAGGTCAAACATCGGTGAAGATAGCTCCGAAGGTGCATGAGCTCTCCCAGTTCCACCACCACCGTATGAAACGAAAAACCACATATATAGAGCCGATCGATTTGAAGCATCAGGAGGAGTACTCCCAAATCAAGCCGCCCATAGCCGACCCCAAGTTGATTTCCTTAGTGCAGAGTCCGGATAACTACGTGGTAACCCCACACAGAAAAAGACGTCCAGGCTTCCACAACTCACCTGCGCAAAACCCACCCTTCGTCCCCTTCTCTCCGTCATACATAGAAGATGCAGGCCATCACACTCCCCATAGGTACAAGAACCTTCCTCCGATTTTAGCGGCGCATCATCCGCTTTCACTGTCCGCTCCCCCGTTTCTAGTTGATCGGGGACACACTCCTACACCTGGAACTCATCCAGACACTTCTTCCGCCCCTGAAAATGTAGTGGTGAAATATAGACCTCCAAGTGCCGACCAGGGACTGGTGTCGGAAGCGTACCAATCGTTCGAGCACACTTGGGGCGCTTGGAGTTTGTGTCAAACCCAAGTGAACCCTCCCCCTAGCAACGACGAACCTCGCGAGCCTCCTCCCGGGTACTCCTCGAACCCCGGAGGAGAAGACTCTGCGGAGACCTCCCAGCAGGCCACTGGGAGCAAACAGGCACTGCCTGCCGTCCAAGTGCGCGAATATAGGTGTGAATATTGCGGAAAACAGTTCGGTATGTCTTGGAACTTGAAGACTCATTTACGTGTTCATACGGGAGAGAAACCGTTCGCTTGTAGACTTTGTGTGGCGATGTTCAAGCAAAAAGCTCATTTGCTAAAACACTTGTGTTCTGTGCATAGGAACGTCATATCTTCCAACGACGGCAACTCGGGACGATTTAATTGCTGTTTTTGTCCTTTGTCGTTCGAGTCTTTGCCCGAACTTATTAGACACTTATCTGGACCTCACAATAATTTGCTTTTAAGTAAAAACATGCACGAGCTTAAGTAGGTTTCACATTCCATTTTAAAGACGATGGGAGTCGTAAAACTTCAAATGGAACGACTTACATCCTAACTTGTGATATATTGGTGAGCTGATCGTATGTGGGTGTGGTCGAATGCCTCAGGGACCAAATCGTGCCTTGCATTAGAGCATCCAGAATTTTTCTGAAAAATAACACATTTTAATTGGAATTTTGTGGTCTAGAAGGCTCAGCTGGTGCCTTTAGTGTGTAATCCCTTCTAGGACTCAAAGTTGTCGGCATTGTCCAGAAAACCCCGTTGCCCAGTTTCTTGTTGATAGCTAATATTTTCTTTTTTTGATTAGAAGTAATTCCAACCGATGTGTTCAATTTGACTTTACGTACCTAAACTGCGCGTGGTGTGTATGACAAGTGATTTGGAATTTTTCGGCTGGTCCGATTTTCAGGAAGAGCTTTATGTGCTTTACCAGAGTTTACCTTAATTTTCAATCGAGTGTTATATACATCACAAGTAGGCGATTTATTATACAGTAACTAAAATTGCTTCTACGAGAAATTTTTTTCCGGAAGCCCGCAGAACTAACACGAAGTCTCGAGAATGCAAGTGAAATTCAAAGCTTTTTTAGTTGTTGTATGTAAAATTTTTGTATATAACAAGTTTATAGTTTTTACTACAAAACTGGAATGTACGAGCGTATATTTTTTTAATATACACACCAAAGAAGTAAATTGTAAGAGTTACAATAAAACTATCTACTTAATTAACTTATACACCTTTTTCTTCCTTTCGAGTTCTCGTCTTTACTACTGAAAGTGAATAAACCTTCGAAGCAATTAAATTTAGATTTTAGACTATTACACTGCAAAATGCACGATGTTTTTCTTTAACGATTAGGTTAAACTCGAATTAATAAACTCGTCGATAATTTAGGGATTTTGTGACAAAATTTGTTATTTGGTCGTAGCTTCACAGCCCAATATTAAAACAACCAAAAACCGTTTAATTTTTCTTTTTGATCATTACCCCTCTCCTCGCTACTCTACTTGATCCCTTGGATAGTTAACCCAGTAAAAAACTCCAGGTCCTAGAAGAGGGCTGCATCAGAACTCGTTTAAAATCTAACAGAACCTTCCTCAAGTTGAGCGTGCAAGTTTTGAGAAATTGTATCTTTTGAGACGTAAGGCATTTGCCTGCAAATGTGGTACAAACGTGGTAATTTAGTATTCTTTCTAGTTTTGTAAATAAGTTAGGTTGTAAATAGTGTAATTATAAGAGAATAAAATTATAGAACTCCTGGTAATTTTATTTAAACCTCCAGAGAAAAAATCCCGGGTAGTTGACCATGGTCAAATAGCTACTTTATCCAAAGATAGACCTTGTTCAATGGTGCCGGTGCTCGATATATTTCAGTCCATCTTTTGCTATACAGATTATCCCTGAACTGCCTAGCCAAACTGCAGGAAGTGATTCTACACATTAAATGCTACCCAGAAAATTTTGGAAAACTCGACCTCGAATAAAACTTAATTTTTTTATTTTTGGGGACTTCTCGTATTCTGTAATCTTAATGCCTCCGTTTCTTCCTTCGTATTACCGCTACAAAAATTTTCAATAGGACCGTTGAAAAGCCACTCGAATTTCCTATCCTAAAGAACCATTAAGTTCATCTTACTCGCACTTTGCTGACATTTCAGAACGTAAAGCTTTTTTATTTGTTTCTTTTTGTCAAATGTTTGGCTGCCCATTGCCCCAAAAGCTTCCCCATCTTACAGCATTCCATATTTCATGAAAAACATCTGCAACCGAGTGCCTTTCTACCATGCTACGATTTCTTGAATTTACATTTCTTCTAAAATAGTGAGGGAGGTGTCAGCTATTGAAAACCACTTTCACAAGGAAAAAACTGTATTTACAAAAAATTTGGAATACGATAAAAACACTCGTGTTCAAAAATACTGTAGGCACAGTTAAAGAACTTGAACAAAGAATACGTGCAGGATATGTCCAAATAGGTGAGAGGGGAGGAGAGATCTGTCGTGCCATCCAGACTCTCCCTCAGAGGTGTAGGTGGTATTTATGCTAACAAGGAAGGTATTTTGAACAATATTTATATCTTATAGTGTTTTGTTTAAAATGTTTTCCAATTTTTGCAAACACAGTTTTTATTTTCAGCGGTTTTCAATAACTGACTCTTCCGTCACTCTTTTAAAAGTGAGGTAAACTCACGAAATGACACCATCTTAGAAAAGTATTTGATTATAGATGTTTTTATGAAGTGTGAACCCATATAAGATAGTGAAAGTTTTGGACCAATGGACAGTTTAAAATTTAACAAAAAAATAAAGTAAACTTTCTGAAAAGTCAGCAAAGTGCAAAAAAAATGAACTTAAAACGGTTGATTAAAATAGAAAATATAAGTGGTTTTACAACGGTACCATTGGAATTTTTGTAGCAGCTATGCAAAGGAACATGCCGGGCGTTTAGATTACAAAATACAGAATCATCAAAAATTAAAAAATGAAATTTCCTCAAAATGAGTTTTGCAAAATTTTCTACCTTACATTTTTGGGGACATCTGATATATAGAATCTCCTCCTGACGTTTGACTAAATAGCTCAAAGACATCCTGCATAGTCGACCATATAGTTGGTACCAAAATTATTTCTAAGCCAAAAACGCGCTAGTGGATACATTGTTGCGAAAAGCGCAAATTTGCGCCATTCGTAAAAATATTTTACTTCCTTTTCCAGACCTTTAATGGTCCCTTGAATGCCACTATTCCAGATATTTAAACCCTCCTTGATTAAATACAAGTGACTACACTACACATGTTCAGTATAAAAACAAACTTTATTATGTCTTTTATGCGTATAAAAACCGTTCGTAAAAGTGTACTCAATATTCGCATTTTATCCAACAGGACCATCACTGTGAGCCCATATTTCCAGTTCTTTATTCAGTGGATTTTGCACGGTCCCGATGAACAGAATTGTCCCACTGGTGTCATCTTGAATGAAAAACAAAAATGGATGGGTGGCATTGAACATCGCATTTGGAACTCCTATTTTATTGCCAATAACCACGGCTAAAATAAAAAATTACTAAAAGGCTTATGCGTAAATGATGCTTCTAACCAGTGGCTGCAAAAGCTACAGTGCCCTCTTCGTCTACATCAATACTTGTAGTCTGTAGAACGTCTGACACTACCAATTCTCTTAAGATCGAGCTGTTGCCCTGAGCAACACCAGTTAGGCTTGCAGTATTTTGGAAAATCTTCTGAATCCCTAACTAAAAAGATATACAATGTGTTTCACAACTTATCGAACGAACTTCAACCGCATATACATCGTTACATAATAAGTCAATTTGTCAAAGGAAATCTAATGAAAGTCATACATGTAACGAGGTAAACAATAATAAAAGTCTGTTTATTGCATTAGACTCATTATTCCATTTGACTGTATTAGAGTTAATGCTTCACATATAAATTGACAAAAAAGTGCAAAAATTGTGTCCTCCTTCCTTATCCTTCTTGTAGATGTGCCCTTAGCGAGTCGAACACGTATGTGGGTATGTATGATGGAACAATTCCACATTTTCGTTTAGATGTCCGAAATTTAAGTCAAGTACACGGCATACGTTGGATCTGCCGGGGTGGACAAGTAGCTTGGCCTCTGCGGTCTCCGGATCTAAATCCCTTAGATTTTTTTGTAGGGATATTTAAAAAACCGAATATACCGTGTTTAAGTTCAGACTAATGACGAATTGCGAGACCGGATTACAACGGCCGCCGACAATTTGCGTTTTCGAAAGCAGCAGGCAGGAGGAACATTCGAACTAGTCCGCCATAATTCGATTCGACGGGCCCAATCTTGCGTTCAACCCAATGTAAACAATTTTGAACAATGTTTATCGCACAGAATAGAAAAACAATTATCATCGTTGATTTCGTCACCTGTAAGATTTTTATTACAATTTTTTTGAGACAAATGGATTTCTTATATAACAGTGCATACGTGGTTGAAGCATGCCCGATAAGTTGTGAAACACCCAGTATAATTGATGCACTTTTAATTCGCCCATATGGATTAGTACCAACCTTTTTGAAAAGTTGAACATAGCTGGTTTTGAGTTTAAACGAAAACTTAGGAATTGAAACCAGCACTAGCGTCTTATCTAGGAAGTGCAACTGCTGGTGGAGAGTCACCAAATCGATTTTTTCCACAAGATTTTTAAGACCCGCTTTGGCTAGCGGCAATACTAAGATCATTGAGAATTTGCTGCCCTAAAATAGTTTTTGTTACAGGGTTTACCCTCAAATAACTAAACTCACTTGATAAGGTAATCGCAGCATTTTAGCTTCCAGGGTCTGAGATTCGAAGTAGTAAAACGAGTTTACGGTCACCATGTAAGGGAGGTAAATCATGGTATCTGATGGCATGGGATAGAAACGTCCAATGGAAGTCTGACTTTTAGGAAACGGGTATGTCCACGTACCCTTGAAGTAAATTATATTGGCAAGGAGCATTATCATGTCTTTCATTTCGGCTGGAATTTTGTCTTTCACAATTATTTTACCAAATTGAGATAATGATAAACTTACAAGGATCGGTTAATTTCGTCACAGACCCTTTAGACGATTTTTCAGCCCAAATATTAATGTCAGAGCTGGTTCTTTCGGGGTCTGAGAAATTAGCTGACACAACTGCAGTTCTATAGTGGTCAGTTAGTTTCCTAGCATATACGTCCTTGATCCTAAGACCAACATCCAGAAAAATCCGAGTGTTCATTAAGAAATAATTTGAGCTTGGATAGTTTTCCTGCAAAGCGTAAATCAACAATTAAATCACCATTATATATTTGGATGGAATGGAGGAATAAAGGAACAACTTACTTACTTACTTACATGCAGAGAGTCAACCATCTTTTTAAATCGTTCGCGAACAATCTCTTTGGACCCAAAGTCCAACACATCTTCAAATTCCTGCTGCGTTGATCCACTAGAAGCCTCATACAAAATTGCTAATATCAGCTTCAAGCTAACAGGCGAGAATAGAATATTGGAAGAATTTTGGGAGAGCACCTTAAGATTTCACTTCGTTGGACAAATGCTTCTAGATGAAATTAAAATGTACCTTCAAAATTTTCCAGTCAAAAACATCCGACCACACCAAGGATGGATAATATGGGTCATCAACAAATACTTCATCGGTTGGTGGGAGATTGGTTGGTAATGTAGATTGGAAATTGAATGCTTGGGGTCGTACAGTGGCAAATAGGGACCCTAGAAGATAAACTAATTGGCTCAGAGAGGGTAGTATGGTGTGCTGAGATGGTGAATTTTTATCGCAAGTTCATCAGAACAGGATATTAATAGTTCATACTTGTTCACATAGTTCATACTCGTAACTAACTGCAATTAATACTAAAAGAAATGTGGAGCGAGCAAAATTCTGAGTCAAATAAGAATATATGGGTAGTTATTTGAAACAAAAGTTCACTTAAAGTTTTCTTGGTTAGTAGATTTTGGGCGACACTGTAGCGACAAAACTGATTGCAGCATTTGAATTTCAGTGAGTATTTTAAATGACCAGTTTTGCTTGTGTTTTTTGAAGTTTTTTGAACGTTTCTCAATTGCAGCAAAGTTGAAGAATGCAGAAAATATAACCACACAACCCGTGCATTAGAAAAATTTTGACTTTTTTTGAGCCAATGAAATTTGATTTCAGGCTAGAACCAACCATTTTATATCTAAGTAAAATATTTTCAAAATGGGCGCACTTTCGGTTGTATCGGAAGTAGTTACCAACTTCGTTATTTAAAAAAAAAACCCTAATTTTTTGAATCATTTTCCTATTTCTAATTAAATTTGAAGCCTGGCTTATGTAAAGTGTCCGAGGTCTAAAATTTGTCATTTCCGCGTTATACTGGCAAATTTGAAATTTTTGACAGTTGTAAGATCCTAACTAAATCGGTATTGTGCGTTTACCGCTGCGAATTTTAGAATCGGAGCTCAAAGAGGACCTAATAAACTACACTTTGACGCATTTCAATTTGATAAAAATGGTCTACAACTGTCGAAACATGTCTTCGAAGTTGGATCATTTCCAATCTCAGTAACTTGCTCATTTCAATTGGGACACTCTGTACCTTAAAACGTTTTCGAGAATAAAAGTAAATTCTGTATCAAATATTATCAAGGTTCCCCGGACGGACTCTGGACAGGCCCTCTTTGAGACCCAGAAGGTCGTTTTCAAAATTCTCGGCGGTCAACGCACTGCAGCAGAGGCCATCAAAATTTTCAAGTTTTCCGGTATAACTCGGAAATGGCAAATTTTAGACATCAGACACCTTACATAAACTGGCCTTGAAATTTAAAGAGAAATCTAAAAAGGTAAAAAAATAGGGGTATTTTATTTAAAATAACGGAATTAGTTACTATTTACGGCGTAACCGCAAATGCCACCATTTTGAAAATATTTTATTGAATTCAAAATAATCGATTCTAGCCTGAATTCAAAGTTCATAGTGAGAAGTGAAAAATATCTTATTAAACAGGTTCCGTAGTTAACTCTGCAGATGAACACATTTCCTTGAAAATAATTTGCTGATCTATTACGAAGCGAATGCAGCACATGGTTCCGCTGCTCGTTTGCGTCAAGTAAAATCTTCTATAAAAAAGGTAATCATTTGTTACTACATATTCCTTTCGCATGAAAACATATATTTAAAATCCAATTTGATGAAGAGTGTGAGATGAGACGTGCACAAGCACAGCAGAGTGGCAATTCGAATGCAGGATTCAATAGGAACTCACCTAAAACCAAACACCAGAGCAACATTCTGTAAACAACTCGCACTGAAACTAAAATCATTTGCAGTACTAACGACTTAGGAGATATGTAAAATCCAGTTACTCAGGATCCGGTTTAAATTGAGATAAAGCTCGGCCTGAACCGTCCACAACATCAATTAATACAGCTAATTTCTACCTTATCATGCAATTGCCGAACACGTTCTGTATCAGTTTAAAACTTTTTATTCGATTTTGATGGTTTTTGTTAGTCATGCGCAAATGAGTACCAAGAATATCTCCATCGGATTTTCCCACCAATAGTTATCAAGAAGTGTCGACGCACTGGTACTTACTAATTGTTAGAAAATACATTTTTTCAGCATTTACGCTAACATGTAAAGTCGTGTGTTATTTGCAACGCTGCAATGACGATAATAAATAAGAAATTAATCTTGAGTAGCCATAGGACACCATCTTTAATCTACATACTAAACACATGCATTTTCTATGAGAAAAATCGAATATGTGCCTAATTAACATGAACAACTACACAAAAACACGTAACTGTACTTAGGCTAAAAAATAATAAATAATCTCTTCTTTTCAATACTGATGTAAAACAAACTTCTAAAACTCTAAGAACCGCTTTAAGATTAACTTCTCAACTACTGTTAGATTTCTCCACTGGTTGATCCCCATCAGCTGCGGATCCTTTGGGATCTTTAGAAGAACCCAATTTTTCAACTGTCAATTCTGCACCTGACCCTAATTTTACTGCTATTTTTTCGTTCTCTTTGGAAACTGCCAAAGCTCCATCTTCCAGCCGTTGCGAAGCCTGTTCTACCACCACAGCAGGCAAAGACTTCAATTCGTTACTATCTCCATCTTGAGCAATCAGAGGGGCAACCACCTTTTCTTTAGCCTTGCCATTTTTATTTAACAAAACCTCAGCCACTGGTCGAGCATTAAGGATACCTCGCTCCCTGCTATCAGTTCCTTCAATGGTTTGATCGACGTTCGTAGAAGTAGAAGCAATTCCTAAAGCTGCATTTAAGTCTGCAGCTGCAATAGTGCATCCCTCCTGGTCGGTTTTAACGAAGAAACTGCGGTTTATCTTGTACCTGTCCAAAACGCCATAAGCTTTTTGGAGAGTGGGAGAATCTGGGATACGTTCTCTTGTCATCAACCAGGCATTTTCTGGCAAAAGAAAGTTACTTGAGAGATTGAAGTTAGTTAAAGTTGTAGAACTTACGAGTGTTTAATGGACCCAAACCACTGCAGCTCCAAATCACTGCGTAAGTGTCATAATCAGTATCTAAAATTGTTAGGGCAGACGTTGTGGAAATGGGAGTTGTATCATATTTCACCATGAGCTTGCCCTCAGTTTTCTTGCCTGTTAAATCCATGTTACCCCCAATCACTCGTTTTACACCAGTACTACAACAATGTTAAATTTGAACAACTAACAATCAAAAATGGTAATGCTTACAATCTATTAGTAACTTCATTGGACACGTAAATTTTCCCGTTGGGGCCCACCGCGTAATCAGTCACCACACATCTAGAGGCGATTTCGTTAAATTGGAAGTATCTTTCAGCTTCGTACCACTTGCCAAGGAATCGGTTCATGTCAAAATGTGCCATAGGCAGATAGTCAGGACAGAACCCGAAACTGGGAATCTGAGCCTTGCACAGACAAATTGCACAAAATAATATAAACACCCGGTACATGGTTCGAGAGATTTTATGGCCCATTTCTTCTCGACTTCGTTTATATAGTCAAGTACCGGTACTTTTTGATGATTAATTTTATCATACTACGAGGGGGAACTGAAAAATGAAGTAACATGGCGGCACCAAAGAAATCTTAAAAATGGTTGTTATGGACTTTCGTACCTGCGCAAAGGCCATACTTTCAGGGAGTTTTGAGTCAGTATGATGTCTTAGACGGGTCAGTAATTAAAATATTCTCTTTATGTTTGAAGGTATTTTTAAGAAACCCTCGTAAATGTCTTGAAGAAAATGAAATTACAAGAAATAGACATAAACTAGGCGTATTCCCAAGAGTAGGCAAGATCACTATGTGGTGTCAACGGTTCTTGATGATTTGGTTTGGGATGGAAGAGGCAATGCCCTATGCTGGCCTGATGAACTTGTAACGCAAACCTTCCAAAGCAGACTATCCGTTCGGATTCCGCCTCAGTTTAATAATGCTCATACTAAATGATGTATCTGACACATTTTTATGAGCTGTTTATATCCATCAACGCATCATATTCAATCAAATTTCTTAGTTTTAAGTATTGACCTTTATCAAAATAGATGGGCGGATACATTTTTCTCATCTTTACAAACGTGAATGCTAATGACTATAACTTATTATTTCTATCGTAGTAAATCCAGTTTTATGGTTAAAAAAGCTTTAAAACAAAAATTACTTCCAAAAGAATTGGGCAAAAGATCGTTTTTTAAGTATTACACTAAGTTAAAAGTTCATGTTGTCCATTACAGGGCACACGTTCGCTCAACAACGTAATACATTAACAGTTATCTGTGATACCTCTTTTGGTATTATTATGACCTGCGTTTTCAAATAAGTTTAGTATTCATACTTTCATAAAAATATAAAGCCCCCATATGAATATTA
Organism: Euwallacea fornicatus; assembly: GCF_040115645.1. Lineage (NCBI taxonomy): Eukaryota > Metazoa > Arthropoda > Insecta > Coleoptera > Curculionidae > Euwallacea > Euwallacea fornicatus. Next base: position 4,042,958 of record NC_089543.1, read on the forward strand.
TTTATCGACAAATTATCACCTATTTCTATCCAATGGGACCAAGCCGGACTTATTTTACATATCGTAGCGGGTATTTGTATGTTTTCGGTTCATCCTAGTGAAAACTAAGTTCGTTTTTAGGTTAAATTTAGTGAACTTTCATATGTACAGCGTATTGCAAAAAAGTTGTGCCAAACTTGCAGAAGTTATATTGCGGTGAAAAATTTTATATAGAAACCTAGTCATAAATCAGCCGTTTTAAATCCAGAGTAATTTTTCTCTCAAAAACACAATATTAACTCGTTGACACCAAATCACTTTGGATTTTGAACTATTGGATATTTAATTAATTTTATTAAAAATAACACAAAAAATTATAATAAAGATTCAAAATGACGACACCCACCTGGTTACAAAAATGTGTTTTTTGAATCATTAAATCGCGCCTCCGTTTTAAGATATGCGGATTTTGTTGCATGAACACATAGGCTATCATCATTCTTCCCAACAGTTGTTGGTGCGTGAAACTCCTGTAACCACTCAAAATGATGTAACCCTAGACAACAAAATCCAACGGACTTAAACCGGGATTTCGTGCTATAAAGGCATCCATAGCGTTACACCCTGCGTCGCCATAAATTACCTCCACGTGGAGTTTCTATGTAAAAATTGTTCACCACAATGCCTTCTATAACTTTCTTAGGTTTGTCACAACCTGTTTGGATCACCCTGTATATTACTAGCTCAACCGATGTGACTCGCAACTTTATATCATCTACAAAATTATCTGTCCGTCCCTCCGTAAGTGCATCACATTATGCTTATTATTCGGCCTCATTTGTCCACAGAATGTTTACAAAAACTACGAAATTCCTTTATAGAGACTTTTAATCTTCGGTTCTTATAAATGGTCAACGATCGGCTACATTCTCTTACAATTTAAACATAAAATAGATTTATCATAAGATCTTTTTTTAAAATATCGATTTCGATGGAAGTTATAGTAATATTTAATCATGATAAATTGACGGAAGTTGCTCTTCAATTACAGTTTAACATGTCTTAATTTGTAGGGTAAGGACTTGTGAACAAACAAATATCCCTCAAAATATTTACAAATATATATTGGAGATTTAGTAGTTTATAAGTTATTAGTATTATGCTATTAGAATTATTAATAAGATATTGAATGACAAATGCTATCTAGGGATAACGCACTGTCGGATAAGTTACGACTTTCGCCGCTACTAAATGGCCAAGTGGCGGGGAATTCCCTTTCGGACTGGAATACCTCACCAGAACTGAAAAAGAAAGGAAAGAGAAGAAAATGGCCAGTTGTTATACAGAAGGATGGAGGTGTAGTCGAATATTAGAAAATTAATTGGTTTCTCTTTCTATATTTTGTTAATAAATTTACATTTATTAATTATGAAAAATCTTCCCAAAATTCCCCCGATGTTACGTGAAAAATAGCCTTACCCAAACTGTTGATTTCCTCAGTTGCCCGAATTACTGAAGTACCTAAATAGAAAACAAAATTCAATCAGATTAAACAAAAATATGTAGACACTTTTCTTTTAAAGTAAATTCGGTACACCCCCACGCATTGCGTCCAGGTCCAAGTTTTGAAAATTGCCGCAAAAATTCAAATCATTTAGACAAATTAGCTGTGCTCCATTGGCGCCATAGTTACATTTACCGAATCAATATTTTCTCTTTTTCTGATCTTACACTATATAAAAGAATATCACTAGTAACTGGAGTTGAACTTCACATTGATGAAATGAAAGATTTTTAACGAAGAAAGCCAGTTTATCATCTTGCTTTCTCCTACTTACTACAAGTATTAAACAAAGACAACTACTGAACTGCTCTAAATATATTAAGAAAAAATATATATTATGAAGTGTCAAGAACATCAAAAATGCGGGCGTTGTTATTTGTTTATTGTTGTTTGCTGAAATTGTTTATTTTCATTCAACATCAACACCAGGACGTTACAAAACACACAAATTTACCGTTATAATGCGAGTGCCTCTACGGCCTCATGTATTGAGGAGTTTTAGATCTTCTATAGAAAAATGAAATACAAAATGAGGGGCCTATATTTCCTCCTAACCCTAGTAAATTTAATATGTTACTTGAAAGAATGCAGTGCCTCTGTAAATTTATATTTAAGCTCTCAGGAAGTACAAAGACTTTTAGGTAAGTTGCTCTACCATCCACAATATATTAAGTAAGAAAAAATGTGTCAAATGAACCCTAAGTAAGACTCATACCTACTCATATAGGTTGATCAGGGACCCCATGTTATTGAAAAATTTCTTGGGGGTATTATATGTAATATAGAAATTGACAGGATTATTAATATAAGCCATGTCGATATAGTGTTACTAGGAAATCTAGTCAACTATATGAGAGGTATGAAATAGTAACCAAGCAACAACTTAAAAAAGCATATTAGCTAGAAATCTGAAATGAACGTAATTGTCCTAAAAAATAGTTCTTTGGCAAATGATTTAATAAAACCCCTAGTTATTGTATGGTTATTCGTAATCATATGAGTAGTAGTAGCCTTAATATCACAAATGACAGGACTGATTTACACACATTTCAAACCCTTTTAGGTTTACCAGCAGAAATGTATTATATAAGAGATGATCTGATTAGTACTTATGCTTTAAACTTTACTTTATTGGTTCCTCCATCAGTCAATGATTTATATTTTACATGGGAGAACACTGGCGGTCAACAGGTAGGCTGTGAATGAATACTGACACAACTTCCCCAATAATTTTGCTATTACATTTTAGATCCCATATTCAATCAAAGTAAAAACATCCAATATTGGAGCAATCCCCAAAACTCACCTCAATATCTCCTCATCTGGTTACATCCCCTCTGCAACTCAAACTTTCATTGTCAGCTTCCCATGTTCAGGTCTTGTAGATGCTGATGTGCATATTGCCATAATTCTTAACATCACATTCCCTAATGATAATACCCAGTCTCTAACGTTTTCTCGCAGAAAAACTTGTCTCAATGAAGATGTAGAGAGTTATGTCACACTCAACACTTTACCTCAGTTTGCAAATTCATCAAGCATTTTTTACATAGCAATGTGTTGTGCAGTGTTGCTTATAAGCTTATTAGGAATATTAGTAACTGTAAGTTACATTAAAGATAAGAAAAGCAGGTCCACAGAAAGTGGGGGGAGCGGTCCTACTACTACCACCACTACGACCTTTTTGGCTGCCCTTCCAAGAAACAGTGTCAATGCATCATCTTATGGTAGTTTTAGAAGAATGCCTAGTTATTCTTTGTTAGATGATAGGTCTAAGGATCTGCAAGAACGAATTACTGAGTTGACTATACAGAGGTTACTTCATTGATTTCAAACACAAAAGCAGATCAAATAATTGCTTAATTTTAGGTGTAGAGTTCGTTTAAACAACATAATATTAGAAGGAACATTTGGAAGAGTCTACCAAGGCTCATATACCAATGAGGAAGGAATGGAAGAGACTGTAATAATAAAGACTGTAGCAGACCATGCCAGCCAAGTGCAAATATCCCTACTTCTTCAAGAGGGCATGGCCATGTATTCCCTTACCCACAAAAATATTTTAAGCATATTAAGGGTGTCTATTGAAGACCACACCACCCCGTTTTTACTATTCCCCTTTAATAATAATAAAAATTTGAAAATATTTTTGCAAAAATGTAAGGTTTCTTCTGAAGGAGTTCACCACACTCTAACGACGCAGGAAGTAGTTCATATGGCCCTACAGATTATCAAAGGAATGCAATATTTGCACAAAAAGCATTTGCTACATAAAGACTTGGCTGCCCGCAATTGTGTGTAAGTAATTCTAGTTACGTTAGCGGAAGGTACTACGTACAACTTCCTATATTATCAGAGTTGATGATAAATTGAACGTGCAAGTGGCAGATAACGCCCTATCCAGAGATCTTTTCCCTTCGGACTATCATTGCCTAGGGGACAACGAAAACAGGCCTGTCAAATGGTTAGCGTTGGAAAGTCTGCTTCACAAAACCTTCACACCGGCGTCAGACGTTTGGTCTTTCGGAGTTTTGCTGTGGGAGCTCACCACCTTGGCTCAACAGCCTTATATTGAAATAGACCCTTTCGAAATGGCTGCTTATTTGAAGGATGGGTATAGGTTGGCGCAGCCTATTAATTGTCCCGATGAATTGTAAGTAGATTAAAAAAAAAAAAACAGTGCAATGTAATAGAAGTTTTTCGTTTCTATAAATTTCAGGTTTGCAGTAATGGCTTATTGTTGGGCGATGAGTTCAGAAGAAAGGCCGACCTTTACGCAGCTTCACGTGTGTTTGCAAGAATTTTACGCGCAGTTAACTAAATATGTTTGACGAAAGCATTTTTTTGGATTTTTTAATGTAAGTGCCAACTTGACAGAATATATTGCCAAATATAGCCTCTAAGATATACCTACATATCTGTGTTCGAAAACATGCTTGTGGTATGTACGTGTTAAAAGCCTGTCTGAGTGTATTTTTTGTTTATATAAGATATGTACTTTTTATATTTATTTATTTGTGATTAAAATATATATTCTTGCGACAGATACCCTGTTCTTTATTTATAGACCTATGTTATTTGCTGAACATTATCCGAACGTTGTAGCTGCACCGCAAATCTCGCAATTTCCTAAAATTATTTTACGGTTATGTTAGGATTTAACTCCGAAACGATGCAACATTCATGCACATCCGAAAACCGAATTAGCCGAGTCCACAAACTCCAAAAAATGTAAAGTTTAAAGAACTTATTACTTGGTATTAAGTAACCAGGAACAATTTTTATTGTAAAATATGTGACATATCGTGCACCGAAATGCTTCAAAAACCAAATAAGTCTTACCTTTGTGACAGGAAAACACTTCAAGACGTTTATTTACATTCTATATTTCACAATTAAAAAACATAATCGTCATAAAAACAATTTTACACTGACCATTGCATATTTGATATACACTTGAATTACAACTACGATCTAATGTTTAGATTCGGTCTTTACATAAAATACAACACTTATTAGGACCTTGGCATTTTTTTACAATGAAAAGACAGTCGTTACAAATCAAAAGATACCCTAGCAAACACAAACGTACTGGCCCTACGCATAAAACGTAATAGAACGACTTGTAATAGTCCGCCGGCCCTCTGTGTTTGCTGGGCGATAAATAACATATGTATGCCTAGATGGAAAACTGAAAAATAGTTATTTTAGTATTATGATTTTTGTGCGTAATTCACGAAAATAGAGATTGTCCACGACCACCTAATAATGAACCAATATTCAGCTTGTTGATTCAAGTTAAATAAGAGTGATATAGTGTCAGAGGGAATAAAGAGGGATCTGCAAGATTGTCTTCACTCCCGCTGGTAATTTAAGATAGATATGTTTCCATAGCAAGGCGGTCGCCCATTATAATGCACAACATCGTGATCTCAATTGACGTTGGGCGCCGCGTTGCTTAATTGCAGCGAATAAGTAAAGTCGAATTTTTAAAGTCTACTATTACTAAAGTTTTAGTAGATTTTATCGTTGGTAATGGACAATGGCCGTGGACGAAATATAGTATTATATAATCGTTTTTTATGGCCATTACATGTTCTGGAGACTTGCACCCTTCGGCTGCGGCTCAGAACGAAAAGGTCTCCCTTAGGCAATAATGGTTAACATAAAAAGCTCCTTTAATAATATAGCAAATTACTTAATAAGTTTCCGGTCCGACGCATATATGGCAATACTGTTGACAGACCCACATGATTTGTTTAGTTAGTTTTTCTTAGTGAGACCGGATACTTACTAAGTAATATGTTATTACTTCTGATCTTCAATGCGTAACAGTGTAATGCAAAATATAGCCTGAAATAATAAATTGGCACAGAAATTCGCAATTAAATACGATAACTATTACTTTTACCCAAAACCAAAACTGAATTCTAGATAAGTCAACTAAGTATTAAAACTCTTTGGTATCCCATTATTTTTACAAAACAAAGACAGTCCTAGTAAGAAATCAGCAAATACATACACAGTGCGTTTCGTGAACTTTACAACAATACACACTTATGAGGGAAATTCAAAAACAACACGTAATTTACTACCAAAACAACTATACATAACTCGAAATTTGCCATATTTTAACTTATATTTCGAAGAGTTTACATTAATCATTAATTACTACTGACGTCCTAGTAGTATAGGTATGAAATTTGCACGAATAACGTTTCAAAGCGCCTCGTGTCGTTGTTTATTTCAAGTGACCATTTTAATAGTAAGTATTTAACAAATTATTTTATTAAACCCTGTGACAACTTATAGAATAATTATTATAAAAATTGGAATAATATAGGTACATAAGTACCAATATTCTTACGGCATCTTCCCAATACTGAAAATTTTGGTTGGATTCAAAATTATGTAGGAAATTAGAAAAACACATTTAAATCATAAACTGAATGAAAGTGGATTCATTTCGTGTTCGGAATTAATATCTCACTACAATCTACGGCTTTTTGTAGAAAAAATATAATAAAACTGCTTCTGTTTTTTACAGTTAGTAAGAACTAGCGAAGGATCTCCGTATACAGAGCAAAATCATTTATTTAAAATTATATTATGCTCAATGTATATTTCAACACATTTGCCTGCAGATGCGTTAAGCTCTAAAACTATCCAGCAAATACTTATCATAGGAAAATCACTTAGCTAAATGTTCGAATACGTCTTTAATAACTCGACTACATGGACATAAGTGTGAATCGTCGTTACGTTTTCATCTGATCAGATAAAAGTTTCGAGATCGATTAACCTTTCTATGATAAGTATTTCTTCTCTATTGCAACCAATGATAATGAAAATAGTAACTTTAATCAAGAGGTTCTTTAATGAATTTCGAAAATGAAAACCGAATGTACAGGATGCCACAAAAAATATATTGCACTATAACATCTTCCATGCTAATAACATCTCTGCCAATCTTTGGTTCGTCAAAAATTCGGAATTTTGCTAATTTTGAAAATATATGGTAACACAACATCTAGTCATTTGAATATGTCCATTTGTCCCAATTGCACCAAACTCAAATTTCTTAATTTTTTCAAGATTTCCGTATTTACAGACGAGTTTGCAGCATCCTGCATGTTTTCCAAACCTGCTAATCAAATAGCAACTGAACTTCTAACCACAGGTCATTCTTACTCTGAATTTAGCATTCAATATTTCTGGAAAAATGTAATTCACTTTGTATAATCAGATCCTAATTTTATTCAGATCAGGATTAAGCAACATCATTCAAACATTAGGACATCGATATACCCTATTCTGCATTTTGAACACCCGTCAATATCTCAGCTATTTTTATTGTGAAAGGTGGCCGTCACTAACCTACCTCCTTTCACTTCAAATTACAGAATAAATCCTTGTAACAACAGCTCTTAGTTTACGTAAGAAATGCTTTTTACAAGTCAATATTGAGATATATTAAAAACACCTGGTAGTTCTGGCATTTTTTATTATCCTCGATTAATTTTCCTTCATCATTTATACGATGGAAAATAGCGTATTACGAAAAATAGTAAAATTGATATTTTTTGAATGTTTTCAATATATCTTCAGAACAACGTACCTATGAATTACATCTAATATTACGTTATACTTTTATAACTAACAAAGCTTATCAACGTAATTATATACACATAAGGAGTTGAACAACTACTATTTCTGGCCTTATAGGCAAGGCGGAAAATTAAATAAACTGGTCCATTCTTTGATGAGAGAAAAATGTATGAAAACAAATTAACAACGTATGTAAAAAAATTAATAATGTACATAATAACTCAGTCAATTTGTATAAAAAAGTGTAAACAAACGGTGTAAAAATAAAATAAAACAATAATAAAAACAAAATTATACGTTCTACCGTAATGTGGGAAATTTGATAAAATCAAACTAATAACATGTTCCGACCAATAAGGCCAAAAATACCCCAAATATAATAATTCTGTACATTAAATTACGCAATAATTACCAAGATTCCCACTAGTAACAGACACTTGAACTGTTGTTTCTAGCTGAAGCTGTTAGAAATTCAAATATCACATCGTTTTCGTAGTAAGCTCATAACGAAACAGCTCCAAAACTATATTTGTAGTTATTTCGTTATTCACTACATATCACATCATTTCTAAAGAAAGTTAATAACGAAGTAGCCCCAAAAATTATCTTTGGAGCTATTTCATTATTCACTACCTTTATATATCACCCGAAAACAATTAACATTTGACAAACCCAGAGAGGCCATTAAAATCCACTGCGCATTGTCGAATGTTAATAACAGAAATTTGTACTACTTCTCCTTAAACTTGAGCAATTCCCTACCTAAGATATATTGCTGTCAGACATTTTATATAGATATTTTTAAGATTATGTTCAACCTTAATTTAGGAAGAACTAATACAAATCGCAATAAGGCTTTTAACGACTCCCGAATCGGGTCTCTTTTGAGCCATTACCTTCGACTCTTTAGCACATGTCTCTCTTTGGTAACTGTTTCTCGACATCTTCAGAGGAAAAAGAGCCGCACGTGACTCGGAATCAACCCCAAGTGTAGGCTGTTACCTTTAGGAACCTTCACGGACCTACACCTACTAGGGAATATTTCACCACAAAAGTTTACCTAAGGTTCTTATATCTATTGGTCACTTATGATGGTTTCCTCAGTTTTTACATCAGTGATGCCTTGCATAGCTTTAGTGAGGACAGTAGCATCTTTGAGGGAGAGAACCTGCAATACTTGGGGCCCGTCGCTACCTGAACCCTGTATCATCATGGTATGTGTATTAAGACCACTCGGGGTGACCGTCAAGGTTTCGATACTGTCGCCGTTGTTTGGTTCCACCTATTTTAAAGCAAATCCTTGTTACATCCTTAAAAATTTACTTAAGTAAAAAAAATGCGTATTAAAACTGATATTTAAAAATTATAACCCAACACCTAACTAAAGAACTAAACCAAAAAAAAAACACATTCACGGTATTTACCTTTACCTTTGGTACTTGTACTACCGGTGTAACACAAACGGTACCGTCGCTGTTGGTGTGTAGGTGCTGAATATTAGCTACCATAGTTTGGTACATTGACGCAGAAACTGGCACTGTTATGACACCGCTCACTGCAATGTCAGAGAAAAAAATTAAGCAAAATTTAAATATGTCACTCAGAAGCAATGTAAAAATTACTCGCAAAATAAAAACATTCTATGCTACACCCTAGAATAGAGTCGTAAACTTCAAATCGCTATGATATGGAGTCCTGATGAATTTGACATTATGAATATACAGAAGTCTGGGATACTTACAATTAAAAATAGTCAAATATGAAGCGATTACGACCCTTTTTAAAGATATATTTAAAAGAAAAAGGCAGTCAAACATGCTTCTACAGTACGGACGCATTTGACATAAACCACTGTGGGTAAGTATGAAAGTAAAATTGTTTCTTAAAACGGAGACTTCTGATTTTTAATTATCATTCTAAATGCTTTAGTAACGCACTGTATTTGGTAATTATGGAGATATCTAAATACAGAAAAAACTCCAAAATTCACATAATACATGCATCATAACATTAGGTATCAACGATAACATCGAAAGTAAACTTAAGTATACTACACGTTAACAGACGAAATGAGGCATTGTAAATAATAAATACATATCTAACCTTAAATTACAGATTTTTATATGATGTTTCCAAATTAGATGGTCAACATTCATCATCAATTAAACATAATACTACTTTGCTAAATAAAACATTTCACATTTTTTACTTTGATCACCTAATTTCAGAACACCTTATATAAGAACAACTCCTTCTAAAGTATTGTCTAGTAACACATTGTGTGCTCACTAATAATAAAGTAATACCACGCATTTGTCAACAAAACTGATCATAGTTTGAAGACTACACACATATGAAGCAATGTTTGTTTTAAAGCTTAGAATATTACACGTAAAAACGTTTCAACAAATATAATTAAAATATATTGGAAATCAAGGTAGCAAAGTGAGCCATCTTTAAGCATTTTCTAAATCGAAATCAAATCTTAATCACTGGTCATTTTTGGTTCTCTTAACATTTATTTTTAAAATAATTACCAATGGGACCTGCATTATATTTTTCTTTCTTTACAAACAAACATTGTTTTCAAATATTTGACTAATAGTTTCAACTTATAATATCAAAACCCTATTGAAATGCGTATAATGGAAAGTCATATAAAATCATACATACCCTGTCCATCTTCACCAGTCAATATAATTTGACCCTCAGTATTCAGGGTTGCTTCCGTAACAAAATTTAAACGTGAGTTTTAGGATGATGTTTTGTACCAGGAGTGCAAAAATATTTATATATAAACATTTTACGATAAAGTTCAGTTATTAACAAAATATGTTTCTTTTAGACACTTTTCAAAACCAAACAAAAGAAACATTTAAAGAAACGAAAGAAGGTGTCGGTTTATTAAATTAAAATATTATAACAGTTTATAAAACTACTTATCAACAAATACTAAAAATTCAATCAACAGAAGAAATTGAATAATAATTGTGAATTTACACACAATAACAAGATAACTGATAACAATAAAATATCAAACTAGGGCAATCAACAAATTATTCAAAATTTAAGGAGAAACAGGTTCATATTAATATGGGACGCAAAGTGGGATCACATTGAAAAGGGAACAGGCAACCTGGTATATGTACTGTTAGATCTGATTATATACACTAAATAATTCAAAAAAGTAAGTAAGTACTTTATAATTAGGAGAGTAAAGGAAGGAGTCCGACAACATACTCTATAGGTACTACCTAAAAAGTTTAATTTTTTTTAAAGTCATCTATGAAAATTAAGGTTGACTCTCGAGGATTATGTCGTATTTGTAAAGGCGTAGTCAGTATTGTCTTAGAGCGCCCAGACCACATTTTTTCTCATATATCACTATCTCTTTAAAACAAATGAGAGTAAAATGGGTTATCTCTGAAGCATTCAAAATACAATTGAATTAGACATACAACGAACTAAGTGTAAACGAAACAAGGATGGCTTTACTAAACGTCCTGTTTACGGTTCAATACCTGCTGTGAGGGTACTTTCAATGAAATCTTAAATATTTTATCTTCCTCTTTGGCCATTCTTATGTACCTATATAGATATCCTTTCCTCCTGGCACAAACGGGAACAATGACAATTATCGGCACACGTATTTTACACAATTGAAAGTTAAAAACTTAAACTTACCATGGCCATCTTCGGCAGTCAAGATGATTTGACCGTCTGAATTTAAGGTGGCCTCTGCGACTGAGTTCAAGTCAACCACCTCACCTTGAGAGCCACCATCAGTGATGGTCTGTATGGTATGCACATTTGATCCGTCGCCATTTCCAGATTGTAACTAAATAAAAAATGAAATAAACAAAAAGAGTTACTATGATCATCCTATGCATAACAGTAAATACCACAAATTAAAAATTCAAATTAAGATTTTTTTCGAGACCTCAATTCAAAAACACTTTGTGTTAAAAAAATCTTACCGTTGCCATACCCTGCACATGGGCGGTAGTACCATCTGGTAATGTTATGATGGGGTTGTTGGGATCAACCTGTACAATACTGACAGTTCCATCTGGGTTTGTAATGGTGTGTAGGACTGTTGGGGTATACTGCGTAGTAATCTGGGTAAGAGAAACCAATTGTTAGCGAAAAAATAAAAAGCTAAGCAATCTTTCAGCATTATTGTGGATCACACAATCCTGAAAGTTTACGATCGAACTAGAAAAAAGCTTAAAAGAAACAATAATCAAGCGTCCAGTCTAAAAAATAAACCCATAAAAGGTAAAAAGAAACACTGATGTACTACAAACACATGAAAAATATTATCAACAAGGTAGAAATCTTCGGATTAATATGGAAAACAAGCGGAACTAATCGATACTAATTAAATTAGATAAAGATATAGTATGTTAGGTAAGAGAAGGGTCGATTCCATCGAACCTTCACTTATCGATATCAATGTTTATCTCCGTATTATATGTTTTGGTAAAGGCTGACTATTTCTGCATACCACGAAGATAATATATTTTTCTGCGAACAATTTGAAACAACTGAGAATGTCTAATTAAAACAATAGAATAAGAGCTCCTCAGACGCTGATACATTTATATTTTACTAAGTTACTGGGTTTTTTGGCTATAAAACCAAGTAGATCCAAGGTAGGCAATGAATCAAATGTGCTACACTTTACTACATTTGGAACTAAGATTTAAGGGCTTAAAAAATGGCAGCATGCGCTACACATTTAAATCTTCCTCGTTATTATATTTTTTTGAGGTTATTTCTTCATTTTTTTTTTAGGGAAAGCGCTTCTAAAGGATTGACAAGTATGCTACAGGTGAAAAACACATAAAAAAGTGAGCCAACTAAAAATGTACAACATCAAAGAAGCCAATTCAAAGGTACACACATCCACGTCTGAACTGTAGCCTCCAGGGTCGAGGCAAACCTGCGTGGACGATCCCGACAACCCGTCGGGAGAAGCCGCGATGATTTGGGGAGAGCCGTTAGCTTGAATTTGTATTTTGTGGGTGGGCACGCCAGATGAGTGCATTTTTAATACACCCACGGAATTACACTGAAAAATATTAGTAGGAGATGCGCCATTTTGTTATATTATGTTACGGGTTAGATAATCAAAACAGCCAGCTCGGAAGACTTTAGAAATTTTAAGTAACATGTTCTTAACTGGCTATTCATTTATATATTGAGTATTGAGGAAAAATATCATTTACTGGATTGTTAGTTTATATTAGTTACACTTTTAAAAAAACATGTTCAAATTTAATGCGGGGCGTAAGCCCTAGTATTACACAGATACCTGACTTCTCCAACACAAACAATTTCAAATATTAATACACGAAATTCCTGTTGGATCACAGTTATACATCTTCATATTTTCATTACAAATATAATATAATTTGAAGTGTAAAGCTGTTCTTCAAATTGATTGAAACCCACCATGAATGCCAGTTTGAAAATTCGATTAGCGTCATCTTTTCTACTTACATTCGCATTCGATGTAGCAGCAGCATTGGCCTTTTCGTCCTCCTCAGTAAATGCAGGCAAAAGATCTTCCCTACCGTGAAATTTGTAGCAATTAATCACTATCTGCCGCAGAGCATGGGTCCAAGATATCTGAAATTAAATATTTTTAAACCTTTGCAGTTAACACAGAATTAGAAATATATTTAAAGATAATGAGTCAAACGCATTTTGGGTACTGAAATTATAGGAAGAGCGATTACTAATTAAATTTAAAGTTGTTAAGGTCCTGAAAAACTACTCGTCTTAGTTTGCATATGTCAAATTGCTGTACCAATATTGCACAAAACAAAAATAAAGACGACAAACCTTCTGTTTCTCATCCTCACTTCTCGCATCCATTCTCACATTGGCCCAAGGTAACTCTTTTGGCCACCATGGGGGCCTTGTAGACTCTCTACCCCATCCAGGTTTACCTCTCCCTGTAGAGTACTTCAGCATCAAAGGTATGAAGGCGCGTAATTGCGCTTGCGTCATTTTCTCCACTGGGGTTGGAATTCCATCAATAATTAAAGGAGGAAGTTCAAAGAGAGTTGGATCCTCTTGTATTGGAGGAGGAGCCTATAGAAATTCAAATTAAAAAAGTTTTTGATGTTACTGATAGATAGCTCACTTGATGGGCCAAAGCATTCTCTAGTTCCTCCATGATGGTGACTTTTAGATTTTTTATAATGTCTTCCAAGGGCTTGGCGCCAAATACTTTGTAGCTGGTATTGGGCTTTCCAGGGGTTGCTACCAATACTATAGCTTGTTGGCCTACTCTAGTGGCAAACTCATCAATGGTTTGCTGTAAAAAGAGTGTAAACCCAAGCTTTTAAATTAAATACCCAAAACCATACTCTTAACTTTCGTAGCAGTCTGTTTTGTTGTCGTTTTCTAATTGAAGGATTAGTTTCAAACGAATGAGGCCTTTTACGTTTCTTTGAGGATACTATTGCAGCAGCTGCGGCTACTCCTACAGGACCTTGAAAAGATAGAAACACACATAAGGAAAATGTGGTTGTGATTAAATAAAAACTTAAACTCAACATCACAATTCTTGTAAAGAAGTCTTAAAAAATATAATGCTCAAATTTTGAATTGAAAAAGCGGGTAAATAAAACAACCCAATTTTCCTTATTCTTTTTAAAGGTCTAGCAGTTTAGTTTGGTGAAGTTGCTTGGTATTCTGTATACCTATTACTACACTGTGAACTTCAAACAACACATACTATCTCTTCAAACTTCCCTCACAAAACCAATATAACATTTAATCAAATCATATATTTTAAGACTAAATGCTATCAACGTAAACACATCATACAATGCAACCAATATAAACATGTAATAGTTTCTTGGGACCTCTATGGAATGTCCCTTTATCAAAAGCTTCTATAGGAGTTAAAACAATAGTATGAGTCAACGGCTAACGTAAACATTTTTTTTATTGCCGTTTGTTCAAAATACACAATTGTGTTCTCATCTAAAAGTGAGTTGTGAAGGTGTGAGAAAAAGGATATATTATAAAGTGATCATTATAAGTATAATTCAATGTTATCCAGAAATTTAGATTCGTTTGTTTTTCCCCCAATATTTGCCAGGCTGCATTGCATTATATATGAATAAAACACCTTTTTAACATACATATATTTATTTTCCTAGCTAGTCCAAGGAGAAAATTAAATCGTCAAAGTCTGATTATAGGCACTTGAGGTGAATGAAGGATCTAAATTCTCTCAAGCTACTACTAGTTTAGTTACAGTCGGTGCTGTTCGAAATCCAATTAAATACTTTTGGGGCAAAGTTTACCTAAGCATCTCAATTTATCTGAACTTGCAGAGATTTCCATTAACTAATCTACTTAAATTCTTACGGATCAGATTATATACTGTAAATTTCTTAAAAACAAAGTTTCTATTGAAAATAATAAATATTTGTACCTATTAAGTTACCAGTTTATCTCCATTTTATAAATTTTTAACAAATTTCCACAATATAAAAATGTTAGTATTGAGTTAATATGCATACCTGCTGCTGCCAATTGTGCAGTAACTTCATCTCCCATGGCGGCAGCCATGAGATCGGCGTTGGTTTCATAAGCAGATCCTGGCGATGAAGGGCACTGATCATCGTCATCATCTGACTGTCCTGACATTCCAGAGGGAGAACCCACCACCATGGTAATCTGATCAGCTCCATTGCTTGAACTCCCGTTAGTGTTCATATTAGACAGTCACGGCTTTTAATTTAACCATGGAAGGGGCTCTCTGTAAGAAATTATGCTGCTATATTGTTTCTAAGTACCTACGTTTTTCACAGAAACTAACGAAACTATTATTGCATACTGATATTTATTTACTTTACAATGGGCAACTTTCATATTATATACCAAAAATTATCCGCAAAAATTAGTCAAAAAGTAACTTATAAAATAGGAATTAATAGCAGATAGTTTCTAGCAGATATTTTTTGATTTGTACCATAATTGATTCTAAATTTAAGCATTGCAATTACCATTTTTACTGCAAAGCGAAGAAATTGAATTAAATTTCCTTCATTATTTGGTGATGGAGATAAGCAGCTACACGGTACAAATAACAGATTGTTCCAGTAATATATATATTTTTTTTTTAACTGACGCCAGACAAAGTTCCAAGATTGGCTCCAAATTTTAAGCAGCAGTGACATGACCGTCAATATGTGCGATATATTACCTGTCAAAAGCGAAGGTTTGCGGAAATGTCGAACATGAAAAACCATGGTTTCATTGGTTTCAATTTGATTTTCAGGTGACATTTCATTCAGTTTTAAAGTTTTATTACTCAATTTCAAGGTCAACATTGGGTAAAACAAATACAATTGCTTGTATGTATGGTATCTGCTTCCGGTTTGGGAATTTGACAGTTTTTGTGACTAATTGCATATTTTGTAGAATGATAAGTCTACCATCATTTTAATAATATTTGAGTTAAACACTGTGTTCAAAAAATTCAGCAGCACTTCTTCCTTATCATTGGGAAGGGGTGGGAACTTGACAGCAAAAACAGGATCTATGAAAACGAAACATGTGTAACAATGATCAACAATATTGTCTTACACCCTATGACTAACCAACGTTTTATATGATTCAAGAAAAAAAAGTAATGGTCTTTATTGAGAGAAATATACATATAAACCACTTCTCAAAGGACAAAGTTTTATTTGAACAACAATTGCTACTCAAACTTAACACCTGTAAATCAATAGTAATAAATATCAGTATTAAAAAAAAGCAACTAAATAAGTAATAACACAAAGCCACTCTAGGAAAACTATAGAAACTAAAAAATATCTATTATGTACATATAAGGCTTTCTCAGCTTTGTTGTATCACCAACAGGAACTTGATTTACCTATGAAATGTTGCAAGTCATCTAACTTGAAAATATTGAGTGAATCTGGTGAATATATGAACAGAAACATATGTGAAGGAAATCGCGTTAATACAAAACGATTCTATGCTGTGATATATCCAAATTAGAGAAAAGCAAAGCAATCCTGTGTAATTCAACCCAAAAAGTAAATTTCAAAAATAGAAGGATAGAAGTGCATAACAATTTATGTAATAGCACAAGCACAAACAGTAAATATTTGTACACATATAACATCCTCAACCAAAATAATTGCTTTAGTTCCCAAGACATGCTCAAAGTTTCTAAAATGAAGAGCTCTAGGGAGATCAGGGAAAGTACAATAGAGTGAAAGCAATACATTTTCATAAGAAAAGGTAAAATAATAAACATTATTTTCAAACCTTAGGAAGTTGTAGTTGAGTTAGTTTAATTGTGATTCAAGCCAAGCAATATGCAATGTAGTGAAAAAATTTAAATTTCAAGAATTAAGAATATTTTGGCTCATACTTTATTAAATTTTATTCAGTAGCTATTTTCCCTTATGGAGAAGTAATTGTTGAGAGTTCAATTCCACATAAAATGTAAGTGATTTTGTCAAGATTCAGCAGTGCACCTGGTTCAAATCAGTTATCCTTTTGCCGTATTTTATCCAGTGATGTACATTTCTAAATTTAATATATTTCTAAGATTATTAGATATTTTATAGATTGTTTGAGATCAACAAGCAACAAAAATTGGCAGAGATGTCCCTTATAGACTATAATATTTCTAAGTCACACATGACGATAAAATTTTATGGTAGGTTTCAAATACATCGAAAAATTACCATGACTTTGTTCTATTTACACTAAAGGCGATATCATCGAAGTACCAAACCAAGCTTTACCATAAGCATAGTTATTTGGGAAATTGATATATAAGTAAATGTCAAGCCTGGATTACAAAATTGACATAGTTATATTTCTATTAAACTAAGTGGAATTTAATTAATTTAAACATAAGTATTTCTTAAGAGTAAGAATTTGCCTATATTGACCTTAAAGAAAAGGTTCCTTGAAAATTATGTTGAAGGTCATAGTAAAACCATATACCTACCTGGTTATTTAAATTGATAAATAATCTAAATTTAAGAATGACCTTCTAGCTCATTTCTGTGGACCAACTGTAGACGAAAATAAATATTCATTAAACTACCTAAAAAAATAAATAATACACAAAATGAGATACAATCAAAAAATTTTAAATATTTATTTGTACTAGTCACTTGGGTAAAAACGACCTAATTAAGGACCTAAATTAATGTTTCGAACAACTAGACATTAGTTGACAATAATAGAGCCCTAGCGGATTCGTTTTGCAAAGGATGATAGGATATCGCCCTGTACAATAACATTGGTTAAATCAGAAATTGGTTTCATGTTAGTTGTGGATTGTGGGGGCTTGAAAATCAATATTTTTATTAGATCATAATGGAACAAAGAGGATAAGTATCGGAAGATTATCTGGCGGAAAAATCGAAAACACAGACGAAAAATTTTAAATCCCAAATAAATGCGTTTGATTTGTATTTTTTGGAAACGCATGCACATGCAACACAAATAGTAATGTGCGCACAAAATGGTGGTTTGGCGCCAGTCATTATGGACGCTAGACTAGGCCATGCAAAAATGCAAATAAAACGTAAGAGTCGTATTTCCAACC
The DNA here is from genome assembly GCF_040115645.1 of Euwallacea fornicatus. Lineage (NCBI taxonomy): Eukaryota > Metazoa > Arthropoda > Insecta > Coleoptera > Curculionidae > Euwallacea > Euwallacea fornicatus. Next base: position 4,061,221 of record NC_089543.1, read on the forward strand.
TTAGTCATCATTCTAGTTAAATTCCTATGGATTTTTTGGTTTTTTCGGCCTCACTTATAGGCCGAAATGTGGGAAAACAACGTGGTAAAACACCATTTTATGAAAACCATTTCGAGTAAGTCAACAACAATGGAGCAGGCTCAGTTAACATTATTACTACGTCTGCGTACGCACCTGCGTGTATCGTATACATTTATTAGAAAATCCAGATTTGCAGTGCAGATTACCACAAAACACTCAAAATGTCTTACTTTCCACATTCACACTACTTAAAACAACATTTTCTACATGGGTAAATATTTAGTGAACACCATGGCGTTTCATTTACGTCACATCACATATAATATTGATCGAACTTGGCGTTGCATTTTGATTCGGAGCCATATTACACGAGTATGCGCAATAGAACAGTTTGAATAATTTTTTAAAAACTTACCTTTTCACGTTTCAAGGGGGAAAACTCCCTTTAAAATTAATTACTAGCATTACCGCACGTGTTTACGTGCCTCACTTCTCAACATCAAAGACCGGAGTCACGTAGAACTACAGAAATACGGAAAATTCTTCAAGGGGCTCCAAGATTACGTCAGCGCCATTCGTGGAACAGTAGTATAACATCTGACGATAAGATATGCAGATCGCTTCAGTTTGGGACGTGGCGCTACCTATAGACGAACGCTAACTGTAGAACGGCAATAAACGCCTGGTGATAACAGATGCAGATGGTTTCATTTGTGGCCGTGGCGTCATCTGTTAGTAGCAAGTAAATCTATCAACATACCCCAATTGTCTAGATCTCAGGAATTGTAAATCCACATCACCACCCATTCATTTTCTCTTACGTTGGTGTTAAACCCTATACAAAGATTTTTGCTAATGGTATGGAGAAAATTGAATACAAAAAGTACATTACACATGCGTCTTCCATGAAAACACAGCACATACTGGAAATGTATTAGTGGAACTACTGAAGTCTTAACAGTTCTAAAGAAATCCAGCCATAAGTTTAAAGTGACCCAATGTTCACGGGTTAAATAAGCTTTAATTAACTTAGAACTCAGTTATATTATCTTAGTTAAGCCACAGGCAGCAAATATCATGAACCAAGCTGTATATTGCTTTATATCTTTCATCTTTTATACATACATATTTATTTACACACATTAGGAAGGTTGTGACGCACTGCTAGCTTCATCTTATCCTTAGTTCAAAGTTTTTTACATATATTTCAAATAGAAATTCATAAAACTGCAAATTTTGCTAATTTTACATATTTGTTATGTTGAAAAATTCGACAGCTCTTGCTAATTATTCTCGACATGATGGTGAATTATAAAGTTGTAAACATCTCCGAATTTACTACCTCTAACCATTCAAACGAAAAGCCAAATATTTCAATACTCCTTAGTATCATATAATACTCACCTGGAAGACTCATTATATACACGAATATTTGCAGTTAACTTAATTCAAAGTTGAATATAAAGGTGCGGCAATGTAGTGTCGCAGGACCTCTCTAAGGAGGGAATGGCCAGGGGCTTCGCATGTCTCTAACATTTTGTCCTCCCTGGAAAGGTGTTTATATATATATGGCGACTGTGAAAACCCTAATTGTTTTTTTTATGTGTAGAGCAGGCACTGGCCAAAGTTTACCACACCTTTAACTTAATCTTGTACTATCCATACTCATCGTAGTCATAATATTTTATTAATTTTGAGACTGAAGGTGGCCTTAAGCGAAAATTAGCCCAAATGTCAAAAACCTCTTTAGTAAACAAAAGCATGGGTGTCATTTCCAAAACACTCTTTGTTCGATCGGATGGAAGGATAAATGTGATTTGAGCGTAAAGGTAGCAAATGTGTGGTACGGCTCGAGGGACTAATTTTATGTGATTTGGCTCAACGACTAAATACCTGATCATTTCCGATGATCGAGATGTGATGTTGACTGGATATCGTACGTTCGAATCACTTAGAGTTTGCAGTCTCAAAAAACTATTTCGTGCAAACTATCAACAATCTTAACTACTTATTAAGGTTTGCAAGGGGCGAACTGCGACGCCCAGCAAACAACTTCACTTTTTTTGCACTGATAATGTGATTTCATTGTTTTGATTTACCATTGCCGGATAACGAGGTGAACGTCGAGGTGCCCGGCGAGCAGCGATGTTTCACTATGTTTTTACCCTTGAAGGGTATTCGATTACGGGATTAAACCTAGGCTTGTGTAGAAACAAAATCAAACAAAAAAAAAACAAATGGTTATCAATGGATTTGTTTAGCACACAAGTTCTTACACTGTGCCAAAACAAAATTGTTGATATTTTCACTCAACTGCAAGACTAAATCTTAACCCGTGACACATCTTTGTAATTGCAAAAAAACTGAATTCGAACGTGCCTATACAACAAAGCAAAGTTGATGATGGTTTTCGAAAGTCGAAACGTCGAATTTAAAATATGAGACCGCCACGTCACAGAAGAGAAAAAGCTACAACGATCCAGTATTAATCAGTTTGACTTATCGGACCTAACAACCTGAGAAAAATTTAAACATTTTTTTTCAGTTATTTTCGAATACCTCGGAGACATCTAAACATCATACATTCGACCTCTAACTTGCGCAATTTACGCCGCGTAAATTAACCCGCCACAAGATGTCATGGTTACGGAAAGCTTCATCGTTGAGTTACGCTCCCACAACACCTCGCGTGGAAATTCCTATTGCCCCTTATAAACAGTGGCAGCGGCAAACTTTGTCCTCACAATTTGTCATACTAACCCACTGCTTAGCGTTCTCGTGCTTTTCAATCTGTTCATTTAAACTGTCCAATGCCGTTTGCCGTACTGGCGGGAGTTACATTTCAATCAGCCGACGGCTTTCGCATTGCGAAGTAAAACGGGGCGAAAGTTGCGTCAGCTTCATGGGTACACGATAACTCGTTAACAGTAAACAGTCTTAACATTTGGATTCAAAATTATTTTTCGTGAAAACTTGGTCATGGAGCGCGTTATCGAACCGGCGGTTTTAGAGGACCATGTCTCAGATAGTGAAACTAAGGGGCTGTGGGTCTTTGGCTATGGGTCCTTGTGCTGGAAGCCCGGTTTCGAGTTCCATAAAGCGGTTTTAGGGTCCGTAAATGGGTTTCAGAGGAGGTTTTGGCAAGGCAACGCTACGCATAGAGGAACCACTGATAAGGTATGTTTGTAAATAAGATTTCTCTGAAATATGTCTTAAAAAAATTAATTTTTGGTGATTTAATTCTCCTTATGGATGTGAGCGTAATTTTCTAAAAGTGAATATTTTATTGTTTTATAGTCACTTTTAACAGTACTGGCTTTAGGAGGGGTAAGTTGGGTGACAGCCCAGGGCGGCGCACTTTCTCGATTTTCCGTTTTTCTTGAGGATGAAGGAGCAGTTATTAAAAGTATCGCCTAAAGCGCCATACGCCCCAAGGCCGGCCCTGACTTTTATATATCAGACTTATTAATACAGGAAGAAGAATTAATTTTTGCGGCATTAAACTTTAATCATTTTGACGGCACAGCGCTATGTAACTAAAAGTCATTACAGCAGTTCAGTACTACGGGGGGAGAGGTTGTGCGGTAGATCAGGAGGGGCGACGGATTTTCCCGGTCGGCAGTTTTTTTTTGGGGAAGGAGAACAGTGATTAAAAATTTGGCCCAGGACGCCCGACTTACTAAGGCCGGCCCTGGGTGTATGTATTAATTGTTTCATCGACACTTTCACTAAATGTGTTTAATTAAGTTCTACCTTCTCAGTTTGTGCTGTATGTAATTACATTTCGCTAATTTAATATTGATACTTCAGTTCTCCCTCTCGAAGCAATTTCTTTTAGCTCCTTTGTTAATTAATTCCTGAAGTATTATGCGGTTACGGGTGGCCTAGATAATGTAATCTGCAAGAGTATTAATTAACACTCAACCCACACACCAAATAACCCATTATTTCCTATTTTTAAACCATTTCTGAATAGAGGCGGTGTTCTCATTGTTCCCTATTCTTCTTAAGTAAGCTTTAACTTGGGCTTCCGTTTCTAATTTATTCGGCAATAGCATCAGCTGAAATTTCGCAATGAGATATTGTTATTTAACTGAAGATATGGCAAAATAAGACCGGAAAATTGGCGATTTTGCACAGAATTGCCATTTCTTTTAAAAGTTAAGAAAGGTGCGTTACATGACGGGAAAGTTCCCAGACAAACATTTCTTTTCCTAAAGTGAAAATTACATTATTTAAGGTATAAAATCTGCCATAGATATTGAATGTGCTTATGCTTGATAAATGAACGGAAAAAGGCGGGATAACTCTTTTTCAAAATGTAAAGATGACGACTAATTTTTGAAAAGTAAAAATATCTCTTTTTGCATGTTTATTGAATAGATAGTCACCCATATGTGTATCTATTGTTTAATGATTCATTGGAGTGATTGTGTAAGAAGTTTTTGCGATGTCTTATCTTTATAATCAATCGTAGTGCAATCCCTTCGGTAGTTAGTATGTATTATTTAGTTCTTCGTTGAATTTGCCCTCAGCATGTCAGTTTCTGAACTGATATAGTAATTTTAATAAGTCAGCAATCAAAAATGTTTTGTCGGTGAAGAAATTTCTATTCTCAAATTTCCGATGTGTTCAGTAAAATTCAATTTTTTGACGATTCGTTCCGCCAACGTCATTTTTCGGTCTAGTTGGGTAATCATTACTATTTGCACAGGGTGTAACGAACATACCAACATGGAGACACTTTAAAGGGTGATATTACTGTGCATAATAATTTTTAAAAAATGCTAATATATCCATGGTTAAAAACGCATTATTTTCGATATATAGGGTGCCAAAGTTTCACATTTTTTCTTATATTTAATCCAAAATGCCTATTTTAAATTATTTTGCAGAATACCATCGTTCTCAAAAATATGTATATGATGATATATTATACCCTGTATATTTTCAATTTAGATTAGTTACTTTTGTATCGCTAGCGATCCGCAAATCAAAGAAACATACACATATTAAAGACTACAATAAATTTTTGTAACAAAAGTACGGGTGGTTATCAAATACGTTATCAAGGATTTTAAATCAATCATCAGTAGTAAAGTGCACATATCGAACAATAATTGTTCATGCAATGGTACCCAAAATAGTGCCTTTAAAATTTATTAAATTAAATAATAGGTTACTTGGGATCTATAGCAGGTAGGTACCGACCATTGCAAATAGGTTTTGGCTCACCACACAGCATGTAAGTTCTTTAATGTGAAAAAAGGGTCATATGTTCTGGGCAGAAGAACAGTTATGCGTCTTTCTATAAATTCCGCAAAAAGTATTGAGGAACTGCAACAAAGCAATGAACAAAGGATTTGATTAAAATCCTTGATTGGGTACCGTTATGGGTTCTGCAAATTTATTAAAGGTACCGCTTGATGGTATTGTATACGTTATACGTTAAAACTAGTGGTTGAACAATGAAGTTAAGTTTAAATAAGATTGAATTTGGAAATGAAGTGTAGGGCAATCCAAGTTTTTGTGAAGGATACTTTATTGTAGATGATAGTGAAAGCCCGCAAAATAAGCCCATTCACCGGATTTTTGCCAGGTGAATGAGATATTCATCAAACTGAAAATATATGGAATATTTCTGTTAATATGATAATGAGAGTAATAATTATTAAATTATCCTTTCGCGTAATGTACAAAGTGTGGTCTAAAATTTGCCTAAAAGAGGCAGATAACGGTCATGATTTATGGGTATGAATTAAAAGTTGGCTCCAATTCAAAGTAAACACAGCTTTACTTTGAAGATAAACGACAATGTAATCAAATAAACATTATATTATTATTAAAATATCCACACAGGTAGTTAATTTCAGGCACAATAAACGTAATAGAAGAGACATAACTCTAAATTTTTCATAATACTGCCAATTTTAGCAACTAGACTTTATCATATGTGTGCTCGAAATAATAAATCTCAATAGAATTTGTCTTAAAAATGAACCCTACAAACCCGATGCTTATAAATAATAAAAATGTAGAGTGTAACATATCATCATGGAGATATTTCAGGACTCGATAATACTGTCCAAAATAAGAAAAAAATACTAATAGATTCATGATCAAAAACGCATCATTTTCGATGTACTGCATGAAAAATTTCAACTTAAAAAAAAATCTTATCAAAAGTTTTTTTCAACTTTGTTTTAGTTTATATTTCTTTTCTCTTACTTTTATTATATGTGACTTAAAATTCATAAAACCAAATGAAAAATTATTCTAAAATAAATAACTGGTTAAATGTTATGAATGATTTCAGATAGTTGGTATCAGAGCTGAATGATTATTATTTCCTTAGTCCCTCTAGATTCTTTATTTGCATCACTAGATATTTTTGCAAGTTATACGAAAACGGTGAAAGATATAAAAATACTACGGTGGACCAAAAAACTTAAGAATTGAAGAAGGAAATTAAATGAAGTGTAAGAATTCTTACAGGGTGTTCCAAAAATATAATATAAAGCATAAAGTAGTACATGATTTAAAAAAACACAACACCCTATATATGGTTATAAAGAATTTTCACATTTCGTTGTAGAAAGTTTTAAAAAGAAATAGATGTATGAAATTTCAAAAATTTAACTCAAGGCGTATTTGATAAAAATGCAAATTAAGAGGAAACGTGAAATTTTGTTTCCATGCATATCGAAAATGGTGCGTGTTTCACCATAGGTCTATGAGCATTCTTTATTAACTTACAAAGTATTATCGCGCCCTGAAATATCTCTGTAATGATATGTTATACATTGTATGTTTAAATTAACTTTTTAGTAATTTTTTCTTTAGTACAAACGAATAAAAGAAAACACACTTTGTTTACTAATACAGCCATTTGCTGAGTATTAATAAGATTTAGTGATAAACTTCAAATAAAATCAAGATACAACCAGCAATATTCATATATTGCATATCGTCTAAAAATAATTAATTTATATTTAAGGCCACCCACCACAAGTGGTCTCAGATTTTAATAATAATAAGCCAGGACATTATAATATGATAATTAAAAAATCACGATGCTATAACATCTGTGTTGATTCACTTATTAAAGGGATTAAGAGAAAACCGAAACTTACGTCTGTCTGAATGCAAATTGAAAAGCAACAAGTTTGGTCAATTAACGCAGATGATCTTGATGTAAAATATCAAATTTTAAGGATACTTTCGAATGGGAATCAAAGGGTAAATGGTCAATGCATAGTCCGTGATATGTGTATATGGACAAATAGGTCGTAATTATATCCGAAAAAGCAAAAGTTCTTAATCGCATGCTGTTTAAATTAACTAATAAAAACTCAGCTCTTATGGGCTTTGGGAGGTTACTTGTGTGATAAATTTATTAGTTACCTACTTAAATTTTATGTTCCATATTAATTATTTTTATTTGTTTCAGCCCGGTCGAGTGGCAACCTTGGTAGATGATTCTGAGGTGAGCTCCAAGTTTTCATGTCTACACGTCCCTGAATCCATACGTTCAAATACTACAGACAGGCAAATGTGAAACTAATAAAGACGTTATCTTTTCATAAACAAATAATTATTTTCGTTTTTGGAAATAATCAATTGTGTGCATCACTAGTGCAAGATTACGTATCTCTTTATCTAAACCTTGACAAGTTATTGACCTACTGTATTTCTAGTCAGATCGGCAGTCTAGACACCTACTCTTAGATGTCTAAAGATTTAGAATTAAAAATATCTTTTCGGAACTTTTTATTACATTTGCAACGATGTACAAAATGAACACAACCATCAACCACCTCAAGATAACGTTCAAAATTGCCAAGACGATTCCTCTATATCTTATTCCTAACTTTATTTTTATCTATAGCCTAGTATAAGTCATTGACTTCCCAAATTTTCTAGACAGACTGGAGGCAGCATATAGATACTCGCTCTTGAACGTCTAGATAATTTATATATAGGTTGTTCACAATCGTAAACGCAGATGCGTCATTGATCATTGATTTGTTTGGTAAAATATTGTGCAGGTACGCAGTAGTACCTCTCACTTTAGAACAAAATGCAGTGATGTATACGGTGTCGTCACAGATTCCTTTTTAACGAGTACTTGGCAAATGCACAGGGCCGTAACTTGGAACGGACCCAGACCAGTGGCGATTGATCACAATTTAATGTAATGGCAGCCCACTCACTTCGACGATAATTCTCAACTTATGTTTAGTGTAAAATGAGCCTAAAGGCTTTAGTTTAAACGTGACCTTTGCACATAGTTTTCTGGAATCGTAAAGCAAATTCTTTCCTTCGTTGTCTCCCAAATATGCCCATCGTTATTACGTGGGGTACATAAATAAAAGTTTCTCTATATACATACAGAGTATTCCAAAAAAGTTGTGCCAAACTTAGGAGCTCATAGGAAACATTGTGTTTGATAATTCTTGCATAGAAATTCCTGATAAAAATGAGCCGCTTTGGCTTTGGAGAAATTTTTGTCTAAAAATTTTAATTGATCCGTTCCTGCTTCTATCTCAGCTAACTGGTAACATCTACCCACATTCTTTACAAGACAGACTTCCTAAGCTAGTGGACAATGCAAACGTTCCTGCGGGATACAATGTGGTTCCAACACGATGATGCACTTGCACATTTTGCTCGTATTGTACAGGATCACATAAACCAATATTTTAATGAGCGATGGATCAGAAGAGGAGAACCTATTAGATAACCTGGGCAAAATCCCGATATAAGCCTGTTGGATTTTTTCCTCTGTGGTTACATCAAGTAGTGGCGGTATGAAAATATTGTAGGTACCCAAGAAGAACTGTTGAAAACAATGATGGCAAACTTGTCTTTTCGGACAGCAAAATTCGCACACCTAACAACAAGTGTGCAATTCAATAATTTAAAGAATAAATTTCTGTAACCAGGTTGGAAGCCGTAATTTTGAATTTTTATATCATTTTTTTTGCGTTGATTTTAATAAAAATAAATTAAATATCGAAATTCTTTCGTGTCAATAAGCCAACATTATATTTTTTAATAAAAATGATTCTGGAACAAAAACGGTTCATTTTTAACTAAAGGTTTCTGTGCAAAAATTGTTCACCCCAATGTCCCTTATAATCTCCTTAAATTTGGTACATGCTTTATTGCGTATATATGCATATCCCACCCTTTATACGAATTAAATTTCAGGGCAAAGTTTATGGAGTAGCCTTTGCAATAAGCGAAGAAGCGGCCATTCCATACTTGAACCACCGGGAGTGTGAACAAGGAGGTTACATCCAGAAGTTTACAGATTTTTACTCATTAGAAGGTGTATTTACCCCGAACCCAATCATTCAAATCTTTAAAATCTATTTGTTCACGCAGGTGGAACCATTAAAGTACTGGTGTACATGGCGGCTCCCTCGAACATCCACTGGCTTGGCGACAGTAGTCTAGAAGAAATGGCAGACCAAATTGTGACCCGTGAGGGACCTAGTGGGCACAATGTAGAATACCTAATGCGGCTTGCCCAATTTATGAGACGGCACTTTCCTGGAAAACACGACAGTCATCTTTTTGATATTGAAGAGAAGGTAAGTTCGATTTAAATCAACCAATACCTTAAGTAAGAGGAGGGTTACTAGGTGCTATCTCTAATCCAAGCGCGGAAAATTTGCCTAAATTCTTTGATGGGGTCTGGGGAGGGCTGCGTGACGTATATAGTGAGAGCTATCTCTAGGGACTCAAGTCCTAGTCAAGGGAGGCGCAATGGGGAAGCGAGAATTGAGACCTTTGAGCATACGGCTAGAGTTCCTGGCAAGAAACTACGTTGCCTTAATATTTAAGTATTATCGAGATGTGTACTCTTTGGCTCTTTTAATAGAAATGTGATTCTGATGCATTATAAACAAAAACGGACACATATATATATTTTTTTTAAATTAATTATTTTATTTATAGGTTAAAGCTTTTATGTATGTCCTATGGATATCTTGGTATTTTACTTGTGAGGTATGCGTTAAGAAGCTCTCCGTATTGAAAAGAAAAATAGACAGGGTGATTTCGTTGTTTTTGGGACGGAACTTTAAGAGCCCATAGAAGTATCAAAATTTATATAAAAATTCATATAAACTTAAATCTGAGGATGCTTCGTTACCATGACACAGGTGATCGAAGTTTAAATTTTTTTAGCATTTTCCTCACATCTAACCGCTTTCGAGTTATTTGAAAAACTAACCATGAATCTGGCGATTTTTGTGTTCACTTGGCTGACTTTTATCTTTTTGTATGCAGATCTTTGCCTTGCTAACAAATCGTTATGGGACCAATGTTTATATACATTGTTTGTATTAGTTTTTAAACGCTCTGTCGATTACAAAAGCACTGCTACCAAAAACTATTAAGCAAGAAACTGAGGAAAATTAATAATATTTTTATGTTTTTATCTATCTAATCAGTGATAAACAATATTTACATACAATAAAGACAGAACGAAACCAATTCAATATTCATTAGTATGTTATATTGGAACTAGTACCTTCCCCGTTTGTGGAACACTTGTTTTGCCAATTGTGGATTATAATTAATAAAGTAGGTATGAAGAAAGTAACTAAACATCATAATGTTAAATGTTATGTATTCAGCGAAAAGGTCCTAATATAATGTTCTCTGGCCCAAAAGTATCGCAATACTCTGATTTTTATTTATTATATATATTATAGTATGAATGAGCGTTAAAAGTATTAGAGGAGGAATGTGTAATAATTTTAGGATGTGAAATATAATGTAAACTACATGTGATAAAAATTTTATATGACGAGATTAAAATAGTGATTTAATTTAAAAACATTGTATAGTTACTACACACTTATGTTCTCATTGTTCCTGTTACAAAGAAAGTTATTTTTAATTAAAATCGTGCATATATATATATATATATATATATATTAAATTTTCTTATTTTTTAGTCTTACAAATCAAACAGAAATATTGCCTGTAGGAACTTTGAGTCAAGTTAAATAGCTACTTATGCCCAATATCAAATAGCTGCCAGAAAAGTTAAAAATGCGAGACGCCAGAATAATAATACGATTCAAAAGTTATAAATAACTCCAAGCATTTTTTATCTTATTTGATTTCCCATAATTTTATTGTCATCATATACACTCATATAATTTCGCATTTTATGAATTTATCCGCTTCTGAGGACCTCGACCTCAATTCGAAAAAGCTTCGATCCTGGATATGCGCCTAAAATGACTGCGTATTTTCGTTGTTTCTTTTCATCTTCTTTAAGCCATTAAAAATATCGCGCAAATATCAATCATTAATGTTATCTTAAAAAAAAATAGTGGGCGTTTCGTATATCAGTACCAGCCTTATGAAGGAGCGAGGTTGGACGGCTTACTTTCCTGGTGAGTAGATTTTCTTGTGGATAGAAGGGCGGTGATTAAAAGTTTCTTCCAGAGCGCCATACTTGCCAAAGCCGGCCCTGTTGTATATTACGCATGTTTAAGAGTTTAGGTCGTGCAAGAGGATCAAAAGTGATATTTTGTTGCCAAAGATTAGCCATGGATTCATATAAACGCGTAAGTTTGGACACACGATAAAAGGACGTCTGTGACGCTGACAAGAATGGGACGGGTCGCTACAAACACTTTAAACTTGTGATTTCGGCTGAAAACACATTATTACTTAAGGATCGACTTCATACGTTATATTGAAAGTCCTTATTGTGATTGTTACATGACAAACCATGGATTCAGGTCTGTAAACTCCCGGTTCGTTCGAATCATTACAAATATTTGTTTCAGAGGAGTAAAAAGAGAGGATTTTATGACTGCAATATACGCTTTTTTTACTTACTAAATGAGTCAAGATTGTGATGGTTTAGAAGTGAAAAAGTTAAATATGCTCAGTTTCTAATATAAATAATTTCGCTGATTTTTTATGGTGTATGGTATGGTGTTTCGGTTTAAAGTCACATTTTCTTTTATCGAATTTTATGTTTAGTAAAAAAGTATTTTTGAAATAATTATAAATACTTCTTTAAACTTCTCTTGATAAGTTGGCGTACGTAAATATATATGTTAAGTAATAAATGAAATACGAATGTGAGTTTTTATAGACACTAACTATTTTTCTTACAATCCCATCCTAGATTATCACTAAGAATATAAAAGAACAGCTTCTTGCTAATTTAATCCACTTTGTACTTGAAAAATAGTTTAGAGTGCTCTCATAAACGATCCATATACCTACACCAGTCCATCCGGATATATTATGCTTACACAGGAGTTGTGGAATACTTTCATTTTTTGCTTCAACCTTGTATTTCAGTAACAAACAGCAAGTGCATATATGTTCGTGTAATATTTTCTGCTTAAAATCGCTTAAATTATAATTTTAATTGAATTCTCGTTCTTGAATTTTCCGTATGTCGGCACAATATTAGGGCGCTTACAATTATCTTTAGATCTGTTTTATTGAAGTAAAATAGTTAAAAGTTGTTCATAAAAAGTTTGATAATAGAAAGAAAAGTGTTGGTCATTTGTGATTTACGGTTAGTGGTCAATAATTTTCTAGTGCCCTCGTCATTCAAGTGATCTTAGCCGAGTTTCGGAACGTACTCCCTCGTTAAAAGTTTCTCTGGTGACCTTTTGTCACTTGTCTTAATGACAGTGACATCTCCGTCAACTAATACTGTCTCATTTGAGAAATAAAACAAACAAATCCGGATTCAGGGAATTTTTAGACTAATTTTATTTATATCTCGAATTAGATTTTAGAACTTGAAATTCTGTTAGTTTGAAATTGAGTTATGCAAGAGAGGTTAATATATAGATAAATTTAGAATTTCCATAAGCCTACAGTTTCTAAAGTACGTGCAGCGAATGTATATAAAGCTGTCTATTTAGCAATGAAGTATGTTCCTAAATATGGCAATGACTAATATTGCTTTTTAGAACTTTATCGATGAAGTACTGCTAGTCTGAATTATTAGTATTAGCGCTTGTGCAGTTTCCTCTAACGTGAATAATGTCTTACCCATACACACCTCCCCAAGGCCAACAAGGAGGGTATCCTACTCCATATAACAGTAAGTATTTAACTGATAGTTTTGAAGGAAAACTGCTTCTAATGCATGCTAATTGTCGCTAATGAACCATCTTAGTTGATACAGTGGTGTATGAGCCTAAGAGAAAGTTGCAATGTTTACTTATGCACTTATAGCACCATATCCACCTCCTCCAAATCCAGGATATGTAACTCCCAATGCACCTGGTTATGGCCCACCTCCGAGCTATGGGCCCCCATCTGGGTATCCTCAACCGCAAAGCGGACATTATCCTCCAGGCACTTATGGGCCTCCACCTTATGGAGGTCCCTTACCTATTGGACCTATTATTAATCAGCCAGGAATGGGTCCTGGTGGTCCAGGAGTCCCCCCTAGTAAGTTATTTGGTCTAAAATGATAAGCAAAATAGTGCCATTTATTGATTTCAAATGTGTGTAAAAATTTAAAATTCTTGGTAGTGAATTTTTAAATGAATTTCTAAACTACATGCCAATAATATATACCAAGGTGAGAGTATTATTTAAACTTATCTTGTTAATTAAAACAATATTTTATATGCTTAAACAATAAAATAAATTTGTTTAAGTAAAAATAACAAAATTTATCTAAAACTGATGCTTTTAGCACAATCACCAGTGTTCTCTAGCTGAATGTTTCAAATAATTTAGTTTGATAGCTTTTAAACTCCAATTTTCATTCAGTTCAAAGGTTATTAGGTAAACAACCAGCTATTAAGCCTCTAGTTAAGTGCATCCTGTGTTTAGATGGTGAAGTGCTGATAGGTAGACTATTCATTCATTCTATATTGGTGCTATTGGGTCTTTCTGATGAATTTTTGTCAGGAGTATTAAGCTGAAAAGGACAGTTGATGCTACGTATATTTTAATAATTTTTGAAACATGCTATAAGGGTGCTAAACTTAGCTATCATCTTAATTAATTAGCAATTGTAATGATTTGTCTGAGCTCATAGCAGCAATTTGGCTTTTATTTTCATCTGTGCTGCATGGTGATTTATGTACATATTTGATATTGCTAGGAATATATTTGAAATAGACAATATATAAAAACATTTTTTCAAAGATCAAGCAGTTTAATGAAAGCCAAATGTTCTTATGGGCATGTTAAAGACTCCTATTGAAGGAAAGATGAAATGGTTAATGAATGTGCATACTGTGTGGTGATGGTGAAAGAATAATAATTATTATTTAAAAATAAGATGTCCTAAAATTGCTTATTAAAAATTATGTGATTAATCGCTTAGAAAACACAAATATTGATTAATTTTATAGATTTGACTGCATTCTGTGCTGTATATGTATTTTATTTGATTCAGATTATATAAAAATCTATTTGATTTGAAGTCAGCTGAAGATTATTTTATTTTATTTAAATTACTTGTGAATGAAATTGTTAGGTTGAGGTTAGGTTCAAACAATGTTAAAGTTTTATATATATTTAGGGAATTTTAGTGAAATTCTAAATATAAATATTACTATTTTTATTGTGTCGTGACGGTGAAACTATCTATCTACAACTTCTGAAATTTATACAAAATAGCACATAATAGCATAATAGACTTCCTTATGAAGTTGATTCTACTGCTGCTTGGTGGAAGAGCAGTCTCAAGCTTATTGATGATCAATCTAATGTTATCCAATCCATTGTACTTAATCCGGATTGAACGGATTTGCTAGGTCACGCTTCGTGGGTGCTAAAGCTTCATTCCGGCCCTACATGCATGACGCATAAATATATCAGAGTTTCCAGTCTTCAGTTGCAGCTGCCCTTTCAGTTAGTGTGGGAAGACACGGTAGATCCTTTTATCGAGGATATTCAAGTCTCAAGACATCAAATAGAGTCTCTAAGTAATACCATTATCAAGATATTTATGGTTGAAATGTTTAGCGTTTTTGAGATCAGTGCCCTCGTGCACTACTGCAATTTTGATAGCAGTTACATATAATTTCCGACGAGATAATAAGAAGCGTAGTTAGACATATTAACAAGCCACAGTGATTTGATCTCACACAATTTCCATAATTGTCTTTAACCGCTAAATGTTTATTAAATTGGTTTGTATCTTGTAAACAGAAACTATCACAACAAAGTTATCACTCATATTTTTCAGTACAATTCCTATAATATCAAAACCTAAAGGCTATGATAAGACAATTTAACTGCTACGAAAATACCTTGTTTCGACTTAATTAATTATGAAGTTCCTAACAAAGATAGACAAGTATCGATAGTCAATATCACCGATAAAAAGCAAGAAAAAGTATCATTAAAATGTCAATAACATGCGGTTATCAGCATTTTTTACAATTCTACTATAAGTTCTTTAGTATCTCCTTCCACAGTATGATAATGCATAGGCCATCACCCTGTATCTCCAGTAGCGTCGTTAGCGAATAAAAATGGAGATTTTTCAATTTCCGACAATTATGTTGAAGAAAATAAGAATGGGTTCAAACCTGATAAAGACAGTCGATGTGTTTACATAGTGATATACAGACTGGAAGACGCTGCAGTGCGTTTAGTGGCGGGTTGATGCAATATGCCGGACATAAGAGAGCATTTTCGGTTTAATCTAAGAACTTCAGTGTTTATTTGTAAAATTCGGAAGTTTTTTAAAATCAGAAAATCGCCTAAGAAGAAGGGGTACATTAAATTTTTGACTGATGAAGAGCAGAGGTTTGTATTTTTTAAATCGTGCTACTTTAGAGATTATTGTATTTAGAAATTTAAGTAAATAGAGATTAAATATGCGAATATTAATTCCAGGTCTATTGTGCACCTAACATAACATGACAATGAAGTTTATTAGCTCTGTTTGTTCAGACGATTGTTCTAATAAGGAAATGTAAAATATGGTCAATTTTCTTATTAAGCTAGCTAAATAAGCGTCGATTTATAGGGCGAGCTAGAGTCAAAAAGTATTGCGATAGGTGATTTGTTCATGGTTTTTGACTGAAACGTTGTTTGTTCTTGGTAAAGCAGACCACATATTTTAAGGCTAAAAGTAACCTTTAGTCATTATGCTTCGAAGATCCGACAATTTACCATAAAAAATGTTTGTACAATGATTCTGACTGTATACTGTCTTTTAAATGCGCATATAGAGGAGTGAATTAACATTTATTTAAAAACGTCTCGATTTTAACATCTAACATCACAAAACTTTTTCTAAACTATTAGTTGATTTATTTGAGGAATTGAATATAATATTGAACGAATTAATCCTAAACTCAATATTATTACATATTTTAATTTGTAATACATATTAATATTATATATTATATGTAAAAATAGTATTAAGGTTTTGTATCATGTGATCTCATTAGATTCCTTATTACTTCACAAGAAATTACTTGTAATGTGTTGGTTAAGACGCTGCTTATCTGCAATTTTTTTAAGGTGGATGGATGAATTTACCTCAAGGAATTCCCAATTGTCCACCAGGATTGGAATACCTTACTATGATTGACCAGTTGTTAGTTCATCAAAAAGCTGAAATTTTAGAGGGTATGTTCAGGCGCCACATTTTGAATCGCATCTTGAAACTATTGTTAAATTTCCAGTCCTCACTGGGTTCGAAACCAAGAACAAATTCACAGTCAAAAACAGCCTGGGCCAAAAAGTTTATTACGCCGTAGAGGACTCCGATTGCCTAACAAGGAACTGTTGTGGCCCTCTTAGGCCGTTTGACATGAGAATACTGGATAATTTTAAAAATGAAGTTATTCATCTGAATCGGCCTCTTGCCTGTGATAGCTGTTGTTTTCCGTGTTGTCTTCAGGTAATACATTTAAGGCTGGATAGCATTATGAAATGTAATCAAAACTATTGAAATTGCTAAAAAATACTTTATTAAATTACAATATAGAATTGCTGAAAATAAGTAGTTCCATGAGTAATAAATTATTGGAATTTATGGAACAAAATTTTTTTAAGTTGGCTGTATTTTAAATTACGAAATTTTCGCTTAGAGTATGGAAGTATCCTCTCCTCCCGGCACACCAGTAGGTACAGTGGAACAAGAATGGAGCATTTTCTCTCCGTCATTTGCAATTAAAAATGCCAGCGGAGATACTGTGTTGAGGATCGAGGGTCCATTCTGCACCATGAGTATTTGCGGGGATGTCGAGTTTAAAATTATGTCTAGTGACGGGAACGTGCAAGTGGGCAAGATCTCAAAACAGTGGTCCGGCTTAATTAGGGAGATGTTCACTGACAGTGACTATTTCGGTATTACCTTTCCTATGGATTTGGATGTGAGGATGAAGGCTGTTATGTTGGGTGCATGTTTCTTAATTGTGAGTATTAGATTGGGTTTGCTTAAAGTCGACATTAATCGTGTTATTTTTGTTTTCAGGATGCAATGTTCTTTGAAAAAGCCAAAGGGGTAGAAGAAAATGCGACTTTGTTGTAATTTAAGGTTTTTCGCATTCATATTTAACTGCAGATTTTCTATATTGTATTTTGTTGAGTTACTTCTACTAGTTTTTTTTCTCAGGCAATTTTGCAACATTTGCAGATAATATTGGATGTCGTTCCTTTCATACGTTTTTACTATTCATTTCATCCTACTTACATACATATATAGTTTTTTACTAGTACTGACTTATTCGCCATTTAAAAAATTACTTAACTCACGACCCCTACGAATATAGTTACCAGGTTTTCATATACCCATTGATTTGGATATGTTTAGGGTTTCGGTACGTTTGATGTGTTTTTGAATTTGTTTTAAATATGTGACTTCGGGTACTTTAAAGCAGACTTATTGAGTAAATCCGCTTTTGCCAAAGTATTATATGAATAGAGGAGAGCCAAAGTTTCATAATACTGAATGTTAAAAATATAAATTAAGATTAAACAGCTTGAATAATGTGTCTTGAATATACCTTCCCCATTATTCAAGACTTCAAGACTCAAAAGCGCTTAGAAACTTTAAAGATCGATATTTAAACATAGATGTATCTTGTATAATGATATAGTATTTTGTGTTGTATTCGAATACTTTAAAAGTTTTTTTAAGTATTTTTTTTATTTTAGTAAAAGCATTTTAAGCACGAAGTTGTATTATTTCATACAAGTATTTACTGTAGTAAACTTGGTATTAATAGAATTGCCATAATAAATATTACATAAAAATTAAAAATCGCTCATTAAATAGAGCCTCGCAAGACCAAGATTAACGGATTCTCTGCCTTTCTGGGTTTTGTACAGCGACACCGAAATTTAATCTCGGTATTGGTCTTATAGAAGCAATTATTAGACTCTTAGGTTTGGTGTAGGTCTCTATCATGAATAACCTTAAATAGTATCTTTGTTATACTAGAGCCCTCTTGCGAGGTGTATGAGTCGTACTATATCAATAAGAAATCTGTAAACAAATTTACCTTCCAAACATCAACTACCATTCTTTATTGAGAGATGGCTCAACTTAGCTTGATTGAGATATGAATTCAAGTATATATGTCGAATGATTTTTTGCCGCTCACATTGCCTGGAAATTTTAAAGTATAAACAAAAAACTTTTTCTAAAGGAATTTAAGTAATCTACGCATCGGAGGCAAAAAGTTTTACCATTTTTAAGCCAACAGATTTTTTTATAAGCCAAATTATTTATTCAACTCAAAGGAAGAACTGTTGGGGTAAAGAAATAGCAGCAAGAATCAGCTTTCAGTGATTTAATATTGCATTAACACCTTCAGAAACTTGATTTCCCTATTATTTCTTAATAAATGGTTTTTAATCCTTAATTTAAGGTGAATAAATTGTTATTTTCAATTTTTCTTTATATCTTTCAACTTAGAAATCAATTAGGTTAATCGAATTGTTTAGATAACCCAACATTCCAGAAGAATACTCTGAGCGTGAAAAACAAACTCAAACTCCACGAGATTTCTAAGTCTTCTCCCATTCAATATGCTTCACACATATGCCGACCTTTGCTTCAAGTTGTATTAAAATATTTTGGTTATGGAAGAAGTCTCTTGTACTGTTTCCTATATCACAACCGCGACTCTCGCATTTGGAACATCCTTTAGGTACCTGCGTGAGAGCTGTACCAAAATCATGATCTCTCTCAAACAACCCAATATACGTTGTCACGCAAAACACTTTAATAAACTTACATGCACAGAAAAAAAAACTCATCAGAAGGATCTACCTAACTAATCTCTAAGGCCGCAAGGCTTCGCCAGTCATTATAGTGCGGTTAGATGAAATTCCTACCGGTCAATTTAAACAAAAAGCTTTAAGTGATTATTATTTAAAGCCTTGAATCATACGAAGGAGTTCAGTGTAATACAAAAAAATCTTAATCTCAGGAAATGTCATGCACGCCATCATAATCTTCATGGATTGCGAGTATTTTTGTCAAATTAGTTTCTTCTAAGAATCCGACATGTGCAGTCATGGATTATGGATTAGTAGTGTTGTGTGCATTTTTAGTTTTAGTTAAATGTAAGTGATTCCATTATATTGACTTTCTAAATTAAAATCTTGTAGCGAACCGGTTTTTCGCACTTTTATCGTGAAAAAAGAGCCAAACAAAAAGCAATTTGTGCAATTTTCATGAAGGTTCGTTTATAAACTTTAGTAGTGGTAAATGAAGAAAGTTAAGAGTTTGAAAATAGGAACAAAAGTCGATACAATGGAAATTTAAATTGGCAGCTTATGAATATTTATGGAGAGACTCTCTTTTGCTCAACTAATCACGTTTGTAAATGAACCAAGGTGGTGAACATTCGCCAAGTAAATCAATATATTGTTTTGTTTTTATTCAATAAGGATTTTTCCATCGTCTTCGACGCCTGCTTACCACAAATATGCGTAAATTTTCAGCTGAAGAAGTTTCAACTTCAGGAAAACTTGACTTCGGGTCTGATGGCGAAATAAAAAATGATAGAACTATAACTCTTCATTTACCATCATCTTCAACACAGACCGACAACAGGGATTCCCTCCCTAATATAAATAGCAGCGTTACTTGTGGATCTAACGGTTGCAACACCACCACCTCCAATAACTCCGTTGAAACTCTGATTTTGGTTCATGTGAGAACCAAAGTAAACCTAGACAAAACTCTGAATCAAAAAATAGTGGAAAATTCATCAGGCGTTCCCATTGTGGCTGGTAATGGAGGATCTGGGCCCGAGGATATTCAGATTAGGGAAAATTCTTTGTCAGTCCCAAGTTCAGATGCAAAGAGGAATTTTTACTACAAACCTGGTATTAACGAAAGAAACTACCCTCTTTCACCAGGACTACCTGAATATCGCCCTCCGAGTTCTTTCTCTGATGGCAGAGATTATTCTTTTAGGTCTAATTACCCTCCAGAATCACCTCCCTATGGGCCAAACCAGGGATCTCCTATCGATCGATTCTACGGACCTTCTACTCCTTATGAGCCTGTCAGGCCTTTTGTATGTTTGTCTTATTATTACGAGTTAAAAAAGTAATTAGATGCAATTTATAGGACTACAATCTCAATTCAGTGCTGCCAGTTACCCCTCCAAGTTTAAGTAGACGAGCCTACGCAAATGGGCCAAGGAGTAACGGGATTGAGCAGCGAATGCCTTATTTCGAACACACTTACAACAAGCACCATTTTAGTGAGGAGGCTCCTCCACATACAATTTGGCTCGGTAATGAAAATACTCGAAATCCTGTGGAATTTAGAAACAAGCCCCGAGATCAACTCCTCGTTAATGGATTTGGAAGTCAGAAGTTTGGAAGAGACGACAATAGTTTCAGGTGAGTTTTTTCAAAGGAAGATGAGGACACTTCAATCTTAGTTGATAGCAGCCCTTCGCCGTTGGAGCTGCCCTTCTACGAACCTCCTTATCATCGCAGGAACTATGGTACTGAGTGCTCCTGCAGAGAACAGCGTTCAATTGCTTCTAACCCTTATAGAGCAGCTTCTAATGGTCATCCAAAATTCTTTTATAGGAAATCTGAAAAGGCTTTCGTTGATGATTAGTTGGCACTTCTAAAATAGCAAATGTGTAATGATAAGTTCAATAAATATACGGTGTTTGCAGAAAATTTCTCCTCATTGTCGCTTAACATTTCGGTTTTTTAATCGAGCCTTAATCACGTATAAATGGCCCAATTAATTAGTAACGTTTACATAAAACTATTGGAACAAAGAATTAATGAGATTCTTGCTCGATAACTATAGAAGTTAATTAATTATTATTTGCGGATGCCGTTTTCTCCCAAACTCGTAAAAGATTCGAAGTTAAATTGAAAATTCCGGAGATTTCTGTTTGGGCTTACTAACGGTGTAAATCACAGGGCTCAAACAGCGCATGTGTCATTAGCGTGCTAGTACACAGTATAGCTAAGCGCGATAGCACGAATTTATTCGAACTAACTGACCGCATAAACGACTATTCCTAAAGCAAACGTTGGAGTTTGAATCTGCAATGCAGGGAACGATCCGGAAATACTGAAAGCAGTTCTGCAAGCGCTATTTAAATATCAAATTGAAACAATTGTACTTAGCCAGCCCCACAAGAAAGTTACATCTGTTATTAAATTCTTTTTTGGAGCAGGTTAATTTCAATCTTACTGTTTGTTAGACAGAAAAATCATTGCTGCGAGCAATGCCGTATTCCACATTTTTCTTCTTGGTGAATATCAATAGTTCGTTGTTTAATTGCGAATTTCGACCTAAGAATAAAGAGAAAGAGGGATTTTTTCATTTAAAAATTGTTCTTAGCACTAGCTGCGGTAGGGTAATTATCTGAGCAAAATTTTGCTTAGTGATGGATTTTGGCATTTTATCTAAGAAAAACTGAAGATTTCGCTGAGACAAGCTTATGCTAACAAATAAATAAAAATAATTGGCCTGCGTTGGGTTTGACCTTGATAACCTAATTGTATTTTTATGCAGGTTTAACCTTTTTATTTTGCTGTGTGAAATCTACATACTCAATGGGCGTACTTTTCCCAAGTGATGCCTTAAGAATTTTCAACATCCTTCTTCCTGACAGACTCGAAAAACCCACTTTTTTACGTGTACAGCAAACAATTAAAAAGTCATAAGAAAGATAATTTTATATTGGCGGCCACTTAACTATGAGAATTTATTCCTCAAAAATGATGATGCGAAAAACCCTCAGACGGTACATTCTTGATCAGTGGTGGCAAGGTAAACAATTAATACTTATTTAAAAGAAATATAATTAAATAAATCTCTAAAAGATTATGTATGTTTGTCATATTATCTCGCGGAAGAATCTACATGTTAGGAGGTCTGAGTCTCTTATATGACCATGTAATTATGTAGTCACTGGCGTACTCATGAACGAAGCGATATTGAGCTGGACACCTATAAGTCCTGCGATTTTTAACACAGTATGCTAAACGACTTTGTAAGGCAAAAAAATGAATTTTATTCTATTTCACAGCGTCTTCCCTGAAATTTTCGCTTTTCAGTTGACCTATATATTTGCTATTTAGGTCTCCCGTTGGCTAAAGTTACTAAGGAAAATTCAGATAAGTTCCTGACCACTCGGATTACCAACACAAATTAATTGACCTCAATTCGGCTTACTTACACCGTTCGGATTACTCAGCAGGTATTAAAAACATACGTGTAACAAAAATACCTATGGTGAAAAAGTTGGTTTTACAGCAATCCCGAAAAAATTCTTTGTTGTGCGCTGCCTTTCAAATCTTGTTTTCCTGTTCTATCAATTAAATCATGGAGCATTCACTGCAAGTGGCCCCTTTTATTGTCTGATTCACTGTCTGAGCAGTTCCTTCACGTTTTAGTTAACAAAGACATCTCTGCTAATTATTTCGGTTCATCATCTGACCGAGAAAATATTAGTCGACTAACAGGATGTTTGAAGCTAATTTTAGTTAAACTGTTTATCTATGTGAACGAAAACGTTGTTCTTTAAAGGAAACTATTTTAGATTAAGAGCTATCTTGAGATTTTCTTTCCAATTCGGTTAAAACTCGATGTCGTCAGCCGCTAATGAAACCTCTCCAAACAGGTTTCTTACATGGGGGGGACTTACAGATCAACAAATTTTCTGGTGCTTTGAAAATTTGTGTGATATGTGGTTGGATCAGTTCTTCGAAAGCAATAACATATTAATGGTCCCCCTCTTTGTTATGTGTAGGAAAATAATCAAACACACACTACGCCACTGCTAAATAAACATACCTGCATAAGAGGTGCCGGCTTTGGCATTATTGAATCATTTCTATAGTTTTTGTTGTGCTGATTACTATGATTTTTTTGTTTGTGTTTGTGTTTGCATTTTGCGATGCCAAACCTGGTTATTCTGGTAAATTTTAATTAGGATAATTGATTGTTCGTTGATATTCGGATGCATCCTCGTTGGATCTACTCTTTCTTCGATAAGCGAGGCCAAGGCTCTCGACACGTATTGAAGTGTACGAAAAAGATATTCATATTGTTGCAATTTAGGATTAATCTTTTCAATGTTAATAAGGTGGGCTGGACACATGGTCAAGGATGCTTTGGACACGTTCCCTCGGGGCGGCCGCTCAATTTCTACTAAAATCTTCATCTCCTCGGATTTAATTACTACCACAGGCTTTACCAAGAAATGGTTAAATTGTTTAGGTTGTTAGGAAAATGAGTTAGCAAGAACGATCGTCACGATATTTTTATACGTACATCGTACAGTATAATAAATCTTAATTATCCCGCAAAATCAATTTCCTGCAGAGATTTTTTCATTGTACGGAAGATCCTTTAAACCATGTTTGTTACGATAATCTCTAACGTACAACCATCATTAAAACATTTAATTACCTGGGAAAAATATTTTAATTCTGTTTTCTTATCAACTACTGTATTAGAGCTTTTGGCTACTGACCCATTTAATATTCTTTTGGACAAGGCACTTCGAGGTAACTTCAGATTCAGACTTCTTGTAAAGATTAAAATCGTCCACAACATTGCCGTCTTTAAAGCTCATTCATAGTCATCCAGGCAAACCTTTCATAGTCTGTTGAGAGCATGTTAATTTAGGGTACTTGCAGACACGCATTTACTTAGTATTCGGAGCAACACGGTAAGGAGCCGATGTGACTTAGGATTGTTTTCACTGATGTAAAGCTAACTAAAAAAAAATGAATTTCATCTTAAAATTTGAACTAGGGTGGAACATGGCTTAAGTTCGCTGCCGTTCTGGGCTCGTGCTTAGCGTCTGCGCAGACTCAGTTAGCTAAAAACACCTCTATATAATATGTGAGGGTGCTTTTGTCGCAGAACGAGAGCTGTAAAATAAAAATGTTTTATTTAATGTCCGTCCCTGAGAACGAATGATTAATTATTTATTCAAATTTCATGGCGAAATCGCTGCAATGTAATAAGCAGGTTATTTTCCTATTGTTCGCAGAATCATCATATTCCGGAAATGATATAGGCAAAGGAACAACATCTACAGGAACTGGGGGGAACTCGTATGGCTACGCCGGGAGTTTTTCTGGAGCTGGTGGCCTTCCTCCAGGAAATGTTGCCTCCCTTGCGCCTTTCATTCCGCAATTTGACTTCTCCTCGTTTTTCGAGCAGTTGAACAGACAACATCAGGAATTCATTCGACAGTAAGAATTCAGTTTTAGCAGGAGACTAATGCTCCTTGGGTGCCCTTTCGCTTTTTTCCTTTCGGAAACTGGATATCTGACTACTAGACTTTATGCATGAGAATAGCAGCTGGAGAAACGTCGGACCGTGTTTAACGCCAGCTGTGAAAGTGGATTTAATTAGACGCTTCTTAGGTTTTGGAAAATTAAAACCTTGTGTTGCTTTCGGGCATATCAATCAGAAATTCTTTTTTTTTCAGGGAATTTCCAACCGCGATAGGTCAAGAGGGGTTTAAAAAGACCCTGCTCTATAAATATACGAAACTTTTAAATGATTCTTTTTGTTCGTTCTGTTGTCTAGAGCACTTAAAACTTCAAGCCAGGTATACTTAGTTCAGCTCCCAAGTAGAATTCTTTCTCTAGAGGGTGACAAACAGATTTTATAGGTTCTGGAAATTCCCCGCTAACAAGCAAAATAAAGCTTAAGTAATCTCATCTGGTCTGAGTTTCGAGTTTGTTCTTCGGTATTTCTTGTTTATGTACACTCACGTGTTGAAATAATGTCGCGCACCTTGTTAAGAAAAGTTTTTTGGTTAAATTACATTTTCTACCTAAGTTTAGTTCTTTCTGCTCAGTTTAACTTTCTAAATGCATGTAGTCATTTTTCCTCATATCAGCTCTATTCTTGCACAACTAACTCTCCGTTAACAAGCATCATCAGACGGGAAAATAACTGCGCATATCAATAGGCGGAATGTGCAAGGTGGGATTTGGGATGATACGATCCAGCACGGAGAAAATGCATGGAGGGCCAGAAGTTCCACATAAAGTTGCTAAAAAGCGAATAAAATATTTTTCATGGAAGTAGTGGAACCCGCCAAGTATTGTTCTTAGTTGTGCATTTTTTTGACGTAACAGACGTGTATACGGGGTTATCCATGTAATAAACAAATGTACTTTGTCAGTTTTCTCTTATGGAACTTCATGTATATTATGTCTTTTTTGAGTTCATTGAGAAATTCTAAACATGTTTCATATAGCATACCCATCTCTAAAATCAAAAGTTATTAAAATATTTGCAAATTAGAGCGACTTACTAGATTGTCTGACCTCACCACTATAGACTTTTTATGGGGTTATCTGAAATATAGGGTGTATTTAAATAAGCTCAAAAACAATAACAGGTAAAGGCTATTTTCGCTTCCACAGAAAGTTTAATTAC
This sequence comes from Euwallacea fornicatus, assembly GCF_040115645.1. Classification (NCBI taxonomy): domain Eukaryota; kingdom Metazoa; phylum Arthropoda; class Insecta; order Coleoptera; family Curculionidae; genus Euwallacea; species Euwallacea fornicatus. The sequence continues at coordinate 4,087,136 of NC_089543.1, forward strand.
AGAACTATACAAAAGCCTTGCGAGAACAATACTAAAATTATTAACACGCATAGAATTTAAGGGTCCATGGGATATGGTGGTCTATGAGTTTATCATCAGCTTTCAGCAATAACAAACTTCCTAATAAATTAAAACGCTGATTGGTGGCTAGTAGCCATTGACTATTCGCTTACGTACATCATTGTGAAATGCTTTGGACAACTTTTGTATTAATCTAAACTAAGTAGCTTTGACCTGGCATGTCACGGTTAAAGTAGTGTGTGAATACAATAAACCCTTTAACTACACTAATCCCCTAATAACCCCATTTCTCTGTAAAAAGCTAGTTGTTCTTCAGTGGTGGTGGAATTCATAGCTATTCCTATGCCTCATCTAGTTTTGGAGCAAACGCAAATGCGCAGGCCGCACATGCTCAGTAAGTACTAAATTTCTAAAACATATGTTGTAAATAACATTCTTCGCTATATAAATGACATTGTTTCTAACTTCAGTTGTATGTATTAGTTTGCTAGAATTTGCCTATTATTTAAGGTTGCAAACTCTTGCGCAAGTACCGTCAAATGCTGTATCGGTCACGGGAGCCAGTGGAGTTTCAGGAACAGCTGCTGATAGGTAAGCGAAGTGTGACGTTATTTTGACGGGGAATAATAAGCGCGTCTGCGCGTAAGCGGAGCAGGGCGCTAGGAGCGAGTGAGAAGGTTGGTATTTATTAGTAGATAATAAAGCAGCTGAACTTTACTAGTGGGTTTATAGCAATGTGCCAGCATTTAAGTCAGTTTGGAAACATCAAATTCGGTGCCGCACTATATTTGAGGCGGATTGTTAATTTTTTTTATGAGGCGTTATTTCCAAAAATAAAAAAGAGAAAAAAATATGAAATTTCTAAATTTAAACATGCAAAGCAATTGATTTATTTTACGCCCCCTTACTTCTTGTGATAAAAATATTTTCATTTCACCCCGCTGGTTTCGCATAAATTGGTTGGACCTCTCAATTTGGGCCTCGCCAATTACGAATTCGTATCGATAGAAGCCCACACAAAACACAAATCAATAACAACACAAACGTAAAGTTTGTTCAAGTTTCTGCAAGAATCAAATTTCCCTTTCGCTATTTTATTGTTAGTGAATCAGTGATCATAATTTGTGCGCAATGGCGCCGAACCGATATTGTTTGCAGGGTTTGCAGTAATGATTGCATTCTGAATACATGCCATTTGTGAATTTATCCCATCGTACTTTCAAAGCAAACGACAAATGCAAAAATTCATTTCCATTCCATAATTGAATCCATAGCAGGGAATAAATGATTCCTTTTTGAGATCAGTTATTTCAAATTTATATTTAATGGCAGCCCTGTGTTGTTCCTTACAATAGAATCTATAGGAAAATATACAGTTACATTTTTGGGCTGATCATAATTGACAAGATAAGCTCGTCATCTTTAACTATTATATTAAAATTACTCCAGTGATTTGGCCATAAGCGGTGCACATTCGACGTCTCTGACCCACATACAACATGCTCTTGATGACGCAGCTTATTTACAGTTATCCGACATTGCCAAACACTTCAACCTTTAAAATGTCTTTCTCGATGTTAAAACTCTGAAAAAAAATATTGCAGACCTCTTTTCTTAACATTGACTTCTTTGCAGCCATGGTACTGACGGTTATGAAGGAGGATTTGGGCTAGGAAATAGAGGAGGGTTTGTTGGAGGCTATGGAGGAGGCTTCACTGGTATGAGTGAATTTTCAAGAGAAATTGCGTTCGATCATGGATTCTTCTTGTGTAGGCCCTGATGGCAACAGCTTCTCATTCTCCGGGCCTTTAGGGGAAGCGACTGGGGCAGCATTATCAAGTGGCTCCATAGGACCTGGAGGGGGCCATCAGATGGTTGCGGTGTTTCCTGAAAATCCGGCAAGTTATCAGTTAGATAAAGAGACATTTAAATATTAATTAAATCGTACTTTAAGCCCTGGTTCTTCGCAATTAAAACTTTAGATTTACATTTCCAAGAAGCAAGATCAGGCTTTGTCTGTTAGTTTTTGATCACGAATGCGAAAGTAATAATTCCTGAATTGATTTTAAAGAACAGTTGGGCGTAAGCTGGAAAAAAAATCAAGCGCGTTTTCCTCGCAGGTAGCGCCGCTCTTTTCATTATAGTTAAATGATCTAAGCGCAAATTAAGGCCCAATAAATGGGGAATAAATCAGAAAGGTTAATTACTTTAGGGCCCTTGCTAGCTTGGAGAAATCCGCGATAATTGCTTATGCAAATCTGTACTTTTTCTTAAGAATGCCCTTTCAAAGGCAATAATAGGAAATTAACTGCAAAGCAGAAGTATCGAGTAACCAGCAAAAGCGGTTGCATCAGTTCGGTGTACACAGCACTAAGCGTTGGATGAGGCTATCATCAACCGAGAGGGAAGAATTTCAGCTCATAAATTTGTTTTTCTCTTAGAATGCCCCTAATGTAAACACCAGATTTGGAGGCTCTTCAGGGGGAGGAGAAGGATTTAAGAGTGTGGTCTCTTCGAGCCAGAGCGTGAGTACCAATATTGACGGAAAACCCCAAACCTTTAGGGAGGCTTCCACCACCATCAACGACAACGGGAAAATCACCACCTACACTGCTCATAACCCATAATATTAAAGTTACAATAATAATACTAGTAAGAGTTGTTTTGCAACGATTTTTTGTTAAAGCTTTTAGTTATCTGCGTCGAGGGGGCTGTAGAAATAAATAACTAGAATAGGAAATTTCGAGTTGTCTTAGTGTGTTTGCAGCATTAACCTCGATTTTAATAATTTTAAACTTGATCATGATCAAAAATCCGACCTCATCTGATAATATTACTTTTGGAGCTGCTCTAAACCAACAAAAAAGTGAGAAAAAATCTAAATCCTCCAAAGTTTCCCGTGGGCTGGCAGTTTTGCGATGCTCCAAGAGACATGTCTCGCAATAAAATTACCAAGATTGATCGTAATCATAAAACTTCCCTCTAATAGATAGGCCCTGGATATAGTGATGTCCCCTGAGATGATGGACTGCATGTGAAATTTGGTCTATCTCTGCCTTAGTTAAAGATTAAAGAAAACGGATTTCAACGGCTTATCTCTGGATGCAGCTATACATCTTGTATCCATTGAATGATGTGCCATTTATTTGCGAATCCGTTTTTAAGGGTCCCGAGTGGTAACATTTATAGCTCAAAATGTCGGCTTCATTGAGTTTTGTGGTTTCAATGATGGATTTACGGCCCTTTGTTCATTAGACATATCAAAGTAAGATTTAAGGAAGATTTATGCAAATCCACAAGGCAATTACGGAAAAGTGATTAACCTTGTTAAAGTCAATTAACGACAATAAAAAACAAAATTATAAGTCCTAGTCTGAGGTGTATAAATAACACAAGTTTTGGACGATGCCAACTGGTTTTTCCATGGGAATAATAAACAGATACGTGCACAACAGCCGATCAAACATATTGCTCTCTAGAGCTTTTACCTACAGTTCTTGTGATTTTTAATTGAATTATGCATCGATTAGTGTTTTTAGGTGTTTATTTGTATTACTTGAAAGGTAAGTTTTTAGCAGTCAAATTTACCGAAATTTTTTAGGCATTTTATTACAATCTCAACCTGTAATTGCTAATATATGAAGGTTCACTACCGTGAGCTATAGCTCAATTTATGGCAGCTAATTGGGAAGCTAACAGGCAAATACATATAACATATAACCGTGTAATTCACCGAGCGAGCTGAATTAAATCCTATGCTTAATCAAGCATGATGCCTATCTGTTACCTGCCTATCTGCATATCAAATATTGCTGATTTCAGCGATCAGTTCCATATACATATTTCCTTTTTTTCTAAACGTCCCTCATGGGCCCAGCCCATTTTAGGGGGGATAAGGAAGCGGATCGTTGATAAGTTTTGGCAACTCAGCGCAATTACCATGAAAAAAATTTAATCTTTATTGAAATTATGTTCCAAGTAGAGGAGTCTTTCTGTGTATGTATACAGAACACACATAAAGAATCAAAAGTCCCGCATTAATTCGACACAGACATGTATACAGGGCAGTAGATAAATGTACTTTTTCATTTTTTTCTTATGTAACCGCACGCATATGATGACATTGTTGATTTATTTGAGATATTCTGACCATACTTCATGTAACGTACCCATGACTAAATTTAACAGTTTCCGAAAACAATTATGAGAAATAGAAATAACCATAGAAATATTAACACTTCCTATGTTCAGGTAACCCCATAAAAAAATCTGTAAGGGTGAGGTCAGGCGATCTAGCAGGCCACTCTAATTGCAAATATTTTGATAATTCTTGAATTTAGACATTCTCCAATAATCCTACAAGACCATAATATATAAAGGTTTCTGTAATACCGAATTGAGAAAGTTCATTTATTTACTATTACTAGAACCATATTTGACGTGTTTCGGCACTTTCGTGAAAAATATTTCCTTTGATTTTTGATGAATTTATGCGGGATTTTTGGTCCTTTACACATTTATATTAGATGCATTCTGTATCTGATACATAATAGTTTGTGCAATTTATAACATATTTTATCTATAAGTTGCCCGCAAAAACACGTAACTCAATTTGTTTCTAGACTGCTCTCGAGTAGAAGCCTCGCAAAGTAAACGGCAAATCCACACGGAATCCGTAATCGAAACTAACATCCCTCTGGAATTGCTGAACTTGGAGAACTTACGCAGCATCGCCGAGACAATCTTAACCAGGGGCGTAGACGGGGGTCAAAACGGTCAGAAGTTTGATGTCACCATCGAGTACAGACCCACTGGTCAACAAACTAAGCTAGACCATTTACAAGAATTCCCTCCCAAGTTCGGAGGCCGCTCCCCGCAAGTGGAGAGGCCTTCCTCTCAATTTGCAGGTCTTCCACCTCAATTCGGAGGTCGTCCCTCCCAACCTGGAGGCCTGCCCCTTGAATTCGGAGGTCGTCCCCCTCCACCCGGAGGCCTGCCTCGTCAATTTGGAGCTCGCCGTCCTTATCCTAGGGGCTTTACTCCGCAATTCGGAGGCCCGCCTCGTGAGTTTGGAGGTCCTCCACGCCGTTTTAAAGGTTAGATTTCCTTGAGGTCTACAATCAGGACTTAATTTTGTTTTTTTTTTGTAGATCGTCGTCCTGGGTGGTTCGTTCCATCAGACTTCTCTGCATTTCAGGTGATGGAGGGCCCTCCAGGTCCGCCTTCCGAGCAGTTTCATTTTCGCCGCCAAGGACACCGTCCCCACCATGGTATTTTTGTGCCGAACACCAATTTTTGTATAATAATTAAAAGAGTATTTTTAGGTAATGGAAATGAAGGTCAAAGGCATCATTTCAGCCATAAATCGGAAGGCAGTACAGAAAAAAAAAATATCGAGGATGAAAGCCAAATATCTGGATATATCGATGGAGACTTTCCTGTCATTTTACTAGATAACGAGAACGAAGTTAGGAGATAAGACACGAACATTACATTTTTTCTGTATTAATCTTGCTGTTAGCATTATAACAATACTGACTCGAAACCTTTTCAACATTGTCAGCCGTATAACTAAAACGAATGGTTCAATAGTCCTTTGATATACTTGCCGAGATAAACTTATCGAACTGCAATGTGTCATCAAAGGACCAGCCCCATGATATATAGTACTCATCAATAGGAATTCCATGTAGTGTGAAAATGGGGCGCAAAACTCGTTTTGTGTTGGTAACTATGAATAGATAACTGGGTCGCTTTAAGTGCTCCTTGGCGGATTGGTGTACGGTTTAAAGTATCAATTTATGGATAGATCTTAAATGTTCACTTCTAATTTATTTGTTTAACGTAAGTTATTTTGAAATGAAATTTAATTAATCCCGATGATGCCCACCGCGTGGAAGTCCTTGAAACACTTCACCTCCAATTGTTCCCTCTAGATTTCCTGCAATGTTAAACCAATGACGTAATTAAAAATTAAAATATGGGGCATAGGTACTAATCAATTAGGCATACGTGTTTGCCATCCAATGTTTCGTGCCAATCCTCCATTGTCCAGTTATAATCTGCATGATGATATTCAGGATCACTTTCTGGGGTAGAACTCACCAAAGTTGAAAAAAAATTATTTACGAGAAGGTAATCTACAAGACTTCTAGTGTTAGTACAATAAAACCCTTCACATAATTTCATAATGCAGAGTTTATTTAAGATCCGTTACAACAATAAATCAATTCAAGAACTATCCTTAATGTCCTTCGCCATGACCCTCGCCATGCCCGTCGTCTCCTTCATGCGCTGAAATGCATAATATAAAATGTACTGAGTGTTCTCATGATTTTGAACGAATAGGTCTAACCAAATCCATGTGCCACAACTCCATGCTCCCCACCTTCTCCTCCTTCACTATGATCACCTCCCTCGCCATGGTGATTTGGATATGGATAAGGTTCAGAAGTGACGTAAGTTGCAATGTTGATAAGAACGAAGATTGTCTAAGTAATTGGTTAATAGGTGGTTTTTAGATGTGAATTTAAATAAGCAAACTTACCAACATTGTCCCGAATAGATTCATTTTGAGTGAAAAGACAATTGAAACAGATGAGTGGATTTTAGGTTCTGTGTTAGTAGAGTTTCAACAGTATTCTGAATGCTAATGTTGGTGAATACTATAGTTTAAATAGACGTACTTAATTGGAAACAATAACCGTAAAAAAAGGTTTTTGATTTGGTAATTATTTGTGAATTTCCACATACAGGGTGATACGTAATATTAGTTTTCGAAGCGGAAAAAGAGAAGAATATAATGCCTTTCATTTAGTTAAAAATTTAATTCTAAAGTATTTCAAATCCAGGACAATTGAACTTCTTTCATTTCAGCTTTCTTTGGAAAAATTATTTCCGATCTGTGAAGATATAAAGGGTGGCCCTTATATTTCATTTTTCAACGAGGTTATAGCTAATTACGATACACGAGGGTAGTCATAAAAGTACCCATCCTAACACTTAAAGAAAATAAATGTTGGGAAATATTATATTATTTCTCAACATTGTCTCCTTAGAGATTGACACGCTTTTCCCACCGATGTTCTATATTCTGTTTATAATAAGAAACTTCGAATTTTTCAAAATACACATCAACCTCGGGCTCCACCTTTTCGTTATTGTCTAACCTCTTTCCACCGAGCCATTTTTTGAAGTTTGGAAGTAAAAAATAATCTGAGAGGGCTAAATCTGGCGAATCAGTTGGATGAAGACTAAGTTCGCAACCAAGTTGATTGAAATTGAGCATCGCATTGAAGAAGATATGGACTGGTGCGTTCTCTCGATGAAGCAAGACTTTCTTTCTCGCCAAAAGTGTGCACTTTTTCTCAATTTTTTCACTCAAACGCTTAAATAAATTTGAATAATATTCTCCATTTATTCTCTTTCCTTTAAAGAGATAATCGATAAAAAAATAAAAATTATTTCACGTACATTCTAAAATGCTGACTCCATCACCTCATTAGATCGACCAGTACGGAGTTCCTTTTGGCAGCAGGTACAACCACGTTCAAATTCTGTCACCTGATATTTTACAATTATGAACGAAGGATCGGATTCACATAGAGTAGATGATCGATTTTTTTCATGTTCACAAAATCTCTAGAAACGTTCACTAAAACCAACACAAATGTACTTTACACATAATCTTTTTAAGGTCTTTGTAATATATGCAAATGAAAAAAATCATCATTTATATGTCGAGCCCAGTGCTTTTGGGACTATCCTTGAACACTTAAAAAATAGGTTGGTCTTCTCGGTACCACCATTATCAATGAATTTACTACTTTTTTCGTAAAGTAAAAACGTCTGGAATGCTGAAAACCGTGACCGCTCCTAGATTTAATACAACTGTCTTGTATTGGTTTATTTTATAAGAACGTTACTTACTTCTAGTGATTGGACACAATAAAATCTCAAACACAACAACATAATGCAAAGTTTATTTTGAAACGATTACTAAAAAAAATAATCTCTCGGAATTATCCTCGATGCCCTTCAAGATGACCCTCACCATGCCCTTCACCTCTAAATCCTCCTTCATGCCCTGAAATCCATAACCAATAATAATTTATTAGGTATTCTCCTGACTTTGAAAAAATAAGTCTGACCAAATTTTTGTCCAAAACCTCCATGATATCCCCCTACTCTTCTTCCACCGTGATCACGTTTTTCGCCATGGTGTTCTGGATATGGATTCGGTTCAGAGATGACGTAGGCCGCGATGTTGATGAGCACAAGAAGTGTCTAAGAAATTGTTTAGTGTTTAATTTGAAGATGTATTCGCATTAGTAAACTTACCAAAAATTTACCCAATAGTTTCATCTTGAGTGGTAAGAAAACTAAATCACACGAAAGGATTTGCGGTTGGTCGTTGAGTTTCAGCAATATTCTGAATGTTGATGGTGGTAGGTACTACGCTTTAAATAAAAATGTGATTAATTAGGAACGATAACTGTGAAAATAGGTTTTTGAAATGGTAATGATAGGTGAAATCCTACATACAGGGTGGTACGATTCGGAGGTAATATTAGTTCTCCAAGTAGGAGAAAAGAAGAATGAAAGCCTAAAAAATTAAATTAAAGAAATACATTTATAATATTCTTTTAGTCGATTATAGAGATGCATTAAAAACGTTTTATTATCTCGGATGTTTGAACATTTATTGAATTTTAGTTTACTTTGAAAGTGATTTTGATGCACGATTCTTAATATTATACAGAAACTTAAAAGCTGGTCATAAAATAAGTCAAATGCAGAGCATTTGCATTTCCTCAACTTAGGCCTTCTTTGGATTTTTGGATAATAATCCTGATAAGTTCGAGGATTGATTTTAAAAATTTGTCAGATAACAATTCAATGAGGATTCGAAAAGACATCCAGGAAATGTATAGAAAAATAATTTTCTAGAGATATAAAATATATTCCCTAAAACTTCTCGTACAAATTTGGTAATTATCAAAATATTCCTGGGCATAAATGATCTCCTTGATTTCAAACCTTTACAATGCCTAACTCCTTAGACAGCACCCATCTTTAGTGATTTTTGGCCTATATAGTCATTTACGAGGTACGCTCGAACAAATAGTTACAGTAAGCTGGCTATTCCTATCAAGCGGGGGTGTTTCAGCACCCTAATAGAGAACACAGTCTTCGCAATGGGGATGTTAATTAAATTGTAATGTGGGTTAATAATTATCCACCACAAGCTGATCTAACCCAAACTACATAGGAGCATTTATGGTGAGATGCTTGTGGACCACTCTGAACTTACAATGGTTCGATAACTTGTTACTAACTCGATAAATTATTCATCGGTGCGGTTGATCGCATTAATGACACCAAATTTGACAAACAACGTTTGATTGAATGTAGGATTGCGAATCGATTGTATTTGGCACCGTCTATTTGAATAATAAACAACATAGATACTTGAAAATTTATTTACATAAATAAATACAAAAAGCCTATAGCGTAGATTCCAATCACAGAAGGGCCTTAATTCTTAGGTATTTTCTGGATGTAAGACTCCCCGCTAACGCTGGGAGGGTGCTTTCCGATTCTCTTCTTCTTTACGGTGTAGCTCTCTCCTTCAGCCAGAAGTGCAGAATTAAAATTCTTTTCCTTTTCGTCGATTATTTCATTGATTTGTCTGCCAAATGCCTGTCTGCCATGCTTAATAGCATTAAATTCGAAAGCTTCTGCTAATTCTGGATCGATGTCTTTCAATGGTGTATCTCCGGGCCTAACGTAGACTGCCACTACTCCAGGCTGGGAGAAGATCAGATTTCTCGATCTTGCCGGTTTCGACTCTGAAATTAATTAATGCAGGTAAATATTCGGGAATTGTTTTACCCCAGGAAAGGGTCAAGATTTGGAATTTATCCGCTTAGCATATATTAACTCGAATTCGAGGAAGCCTTTGGCGGCCAAAAAAAATATTTTGCTAGGCAGAAACGATCGATTTTTGCTGTGCTATTATCGTCATTAAAACACTGCTAATTATATCGGTTATAGTATTTATTAAATAATCGATGGTATTAGTAAATTTGAATTAATATTCAATAGATGAAAGCATCATCCTTAGCTTCGCTCTTGATGGTCGTTCCTTAGCGTCGATTATGTATATTTTAAGGTCGTGCATTTTCCATAAAGTGCTTCAACGGTAAATGCATAATCACTTAAATCTCATATTGAGTAAAAGCGGAATGGCGCATAGGAGATTTTTTATTCACGAACCATAAGAGGAACATGAAGTGAGTTTTAAGCGACGTGCGTAAATAAGGTAGATATGTACGTGAAAGTATGGGCAATAAATCAACAAATAACCGAATAATAATATATTAAATGCCACATAGTGCAATTTTCATGTTTGTTTATATTAATTTGAGACTAAATTTCAGAGTTCATAGGCACATTGAACATTTGTTGACATTTTGAAACGGTCTCTGGCGTACGTCCTCTCATCATGCACAACTTCACATTTTTATACTTAGCATTCCTTACTTAAAGTTAGTTCAGGTTACCCTTAGGTTAGGGGCCCCACCTTCATATATTTTTCTGAAGATCTTCAATTGTGACTTATGCTTCGATTATCTTCTCCAGAGCTCTCTGGTTAGTGCACGTGTGCGCAAATTAGGTTTTATTCAATAAAATGTTTAGTCATTTTTGATTCAAGTTAGCGAACGCATCGTGCGCACTTTTTCGATCAACGTTTAACTACTTTATTTAAATTGAAAGGCACACATTACTTCACTCATCGAATTTATTCGAGAATTTATAGGAGCTTTAAGGCATAAATCGAAAAAAAGGTGCCGGTTTTTTTTTTTAATATTCATAAATTTACATTCGTTTATCACATTCGCGGAATAAATGTAGATGATTTCGGAGGAATCGCACGAATTTAACACCTTATTTAATAAAAATCCCGAAATGCCGAGAATAATCTCAAGCCTTGACACATGGTAATGTGCTTGTTTAATCTAATATGCCTCATCCACGCTCCCAGCATTTTTTATTGCTAACTTCGGAGTCGAAATGGGCTTTGATGAGCTTCGCAGATTCAAATTATCTTTTCCCAGGGAACAGAAGCAGGTAGGAACAAGAGGACCTAATTAGGAAAAAATGTAAACGGCTAAATTTATTTAACAATTACTGCGATGTCAGTTAAATAGGTGAGCTTTGTTGTTTGCCGAGACTAATTTGTAATTAAATAAAAATTACACATAAACCATATTGTTGTTAGAGATTTAAGACGGTTTTTGCATTATGCGCATAAAAGTGCAAATTTGACTCGGGTGAATACACTAAAAATTACTATCTTAAATTAATGGACTTTTTCTCACATGAAAACAAGAATTTCGATTAATGGTAAAAGAGTAACAGGTAAATACACACCAGCTAGTAAGACGAGAAGTGCCACAATCACGAGGTCTAAGATCCGGCCGGTGATCATGTTAAAAGTAGGAACACACAGACGAAGAAGAGAAGCACGGAGAGACTGCCGCACTAAATCAAAGATTACCTTTTATAACTCGAAAGCGGTTAAGCCGGTAATATGTTCAATTCTTCGATGATGAACGGATGAGGATGAAGAATTAGAACCCTGATGAGTTTTTTTTATGCACTATCTCAATGCAAGCCAGCCTTTTGTTCGTCTAAGTAAGATAGTTTGGAAAAAATCATTTTAACGATGCAGTAACTAATCAAGCACGAGTTCTTCAAAAAGCGAAAAGTAAATAAAACCTCGAGTCGAGATATATTCAAAAGGCTAACACAATAAAGGATCCACAATATAACTGAAAGCAAAAGCTTTCTGAAATTATTTCCCCACGGAAATGGGCACAGAAACCAAACCTTAAACCGAAAAATGTAAATCGTGAAATTCCCTAATGGCTCGATGAATGTTTGATAAAGGCGAGTTTTTTGGAAGATCTTCGTAGGGTAATTAGAAGCTATATGGAATTATATATGATAACGCGAATATTACATTATTTTTTTTTAAGAAAAAATATGGAAATATTGGCATAAAAGCGAAAAAGTTTCTTTACACGAATCCAAACCTTTAGGTAGGAATTATAGATGAGTGAGGATGCAATCCCTGCGATGTGTTCAAATGGTTGAAGCTCGGTACATTTTAGAGGATTCTTAGGCATCTTTTCAAGTAACTGTGCAAAGATCCGATTGTAAAAGTGTATTTAAATTTTGGACGGGCCCCTTGATGGCAGAACACCCAAAAGTTCAGTGTTTTGCATTCTGTCTTAAAGCATTTCAATATTTCAATATTTCATATCTATTCAGAGGAACGTCCGCGAGTGCTTCTGTGGGTACAAGGAATTCAAGCACCAAGCTTACAATTACCTCACTTTTCATTCTTGAAATCCATTATCATCCTTGGTTTGTTGGTGCGGAGATCTTCAAAGAGAATAGGAACAATCTCATTCTCTTTGTGTATTTAAACAGGCCATGCGAAGCTCCAAAGCTTCGCATGGCTCGTATTTCTTGTTTTCTGTCTCTCTGCCTGGCAATATTTGAAGAGAACAATTATCCTTGCCTACATTCATCTAATTTTATCCATTTACTAACATGGCAACGTGCTCCAATAAGGAATCAAACAAAGAAATACTGGAAACAAAATTATTGTGAACCGGAGCGCTTATTTCAGTTTCATCATAAGCTGAAATTCAACACAAACAACTGGAGAGTCGTTCCATGTTTCTCAAAAAATCAGGATTTACGGGGTTATAGTATTACATGGGAATAAACACTGGGTAGCAGGTATTCAATATCGATCCCATGTGGGACTAGCAAATCTCTTAGACGTGCTTAATGGTTAATGTCTGCAGTAGTTTTAGGAATCTATTGTGCCTCCTCTTACTGCTCTCGAGATACAGAAGACTTCCCATTATTTGAGCAGCAGGTAAGCCTAATCATGGCGTGTCTAAAACTCTGCGTCCTCTACCGCGATTATGCAAATTTGTGTAGTTTCTCAGAAAATTTACTTTGCCATTACTAATGCAGGTTAATTTGCCATCAAACAGGCAATGTATATGGGTGTCGTAATAAAAAAATGATAACTAATCGCATTGTTATCTTATCTTCAGCTTTACAAATAGATGGCAAATGTACGCAGGTAAGCAATAGTGGTGAATTTTAACCCAGTGGTATGTACATATTTCCTCTAACAATTCATATTGTTTTAATATCACTGTTAAAACTCAATGAATAAATGTAAACATTACAGCAATCTTCGCGGATTATTCTGCTATTATAGATTTGATTCGTTCGAGAAACTCTGTGATTTGATTTACATTTAAATCTCAGCTAAAGCACAACGATAACCTCTAGTGGAGCTAAACCCTCTATAAATTAACTTCTAAATGAAAATAAATTAAAATTTAATACATTTCGGTCGAAATGAAAATTACTTCACTGAATCGAGTCTAATGCAGCCGATATTTACCTAATTAATCTGAAATTCGGTATTGCAAATACCAAAAATACAAGCTATGACAATAAAGCAAACATTCAGTAACTTTTGCTGCTCAAAAATTATGACTTCAAACAGAAAATTACTTCGAAATAATGAAAAAAAAGGCTTGGAAACCTGTCACTCACTTGACACATATAATCTTATCATCTTCTGATTCAAAGTAATAAATGATAAAATATGATTGGAACTGAAGTATTAATATAAGTTAATCATCAAGTGAAGGAATATTTCGAGCTATCAAGGCAATAATTCAGGTGTCCATTCCGATCAATACTATCATGTACATGTCCGCAGTAAAAGTTACGTAAAAACGATAATTCCTCTATTGCTGTATAATTCATACGCGATGCAGGATGTTAAGTACGTGGCCCATTGTCAAAGGGTGATCCTTTGAATGATTCTAAGACGAAAAGTTTATATAAACATAGATCCGGTAATGCTTCGTTTTCGAGATAAAAGGAGTCAAACTTTTTTTTTAATCGTGTTTTCTCCCATCGTTTAGACAAGTTTATTGAAATTTGGCAGTATTATTTATGGTTATTTTGTCACTCATGCGCTACTTTTAGAAACTTTTACATTTTCGTGTTAAACTGAGTTATGGCCATCCAGATTACCGAATTTAAATCCGTTCGATTTTTTCCTTTGGGGACCCATGAAGTGCTTTGTTTATAGTACTTGGTTCAACACTGAAAAAGAATTAATCCGAGAGATATGGGATTTCTGTAATCAGACAAGATATGGGCTGGGAATATATCAATGTGTCCGGCAATCGATGTTACGACGAGCTAATGCTTCCATTCGAGTTGAAGCAGAACAATTTTAGCAATTATTGAAATTTTCCTGTTACTTATAATTAAATATTTTTTTATTAAAAAAATTATATACCACGTATTTAATCATAGCTTTAATAAAGCCTTTTTTTCTTTGATTTTTTTTTTAGGTTACCTCTGTGCGTATCGCTAGGAAAAGGGCCAGGAAAAGGAGATACACAGTTTCTAGTTTAAAAAATTCGTTACTTTTTAATGTATAATACATTAAAAACTGCTATCAACTTTCAACGTCAGATTAGTTTGGGTCTTCTTAGCAGTTTTTTTAAATATGTAAGGAGTTTCAAAAAAGTTTGACACCCTGTATCTTTAAAAGGAAGAATTACCAGATCTATGGTTACATAAACTTTTCGTTTCAGAATAACTCGAAGAATCACCCCTTGAAATTAGCCACGTATTTACATGTATAAGTTAAGGCCCTACATTACGCGCAAGAGAGAATACTGTTTCCTAATCATCCCAGTAGGTAGTTTTTAAAATGCATTTCTCAAGGCACTTCCCTAGTGTCAAGACTTTTATAAGTAGACCTTTTTTTAGTAATAGCACGGATTTGGAATAATTGTCGAAAATTCTAAAGAACCTCGAATTCCTTCAAAAAGCACTTATTTCAAAGTATGTGCCTGCGTGATAAAAAATAGGTTTAAGAAGATATACTTCGAGCTCTTCAGAATTCTGGTGACAGATCTTCTGCGCATTTTTCCACTCTGAAGGCCTTAAATTTTTCTAATATGGTCCAGAAATATATTAATAAATTTGACATGAATATGAAATAGCGTAAAGCACTTGAACAATTTCCAAAGCACTTCGAGTAAATTTTAATAGTCAAAATGAACATATGTTGTAATAATAAATCACAATCAATGGAATAACCGCAAAACAGATTTGTTTGCAAATTTGCATTTTCTAACTTTAAGTTCGTTCATATTCATTGCATTCTGCGTAAAACGCTAAAAATCTCAAATTAAAATGAGTCAGTCAGCAAAATCAATAAAATAAATTTAATTGTGTATTTTAACGGTTTTGTAGGACATTAATTAATCTTAATCATAACAGTATATGATGGAAAACTTCTAAGCACCTGTTGAAATCTTCGATGTCATAAATATGGACCCAGCGATTTAGGAAGAAAAGTGTCACACAGTATCGCACGAGAAAAAAGGGATTTGAGTA
Organism: Euwallacea fornicatus; assembly: GCF_040115645.1. NCBI lineage: Eukaryota > Metazoa > Arthropoda > Insecta > Coleoptera > Curculionidae > Euwallacea > Euwallacea fornicatus. Next base: position 4,102,685 of record NC_089543.1, read on the forward strand.
ACTCAGAATTTTTTTCCTTTGCGCGTTCATAGGAAATTCGGATTTGATATTTTTTTTATCTTACCTCTCTTTTCTTGCATTTGTCTTTATTGATAACTATTTCTTCTTTACGTTTGTGGGTTTATTAAGGCTACTGTGGACAATACCTCAAATGCGTTATTACCGCCGTTATATTCTGGCATCGCTTTCCTAGGAAACTGCAGCTTTACGAATATTTCCGACCGAATATATGAGCAAAGTTGGACCTACCTGGAACAATGATTTTTGAGACGTCAAAACACGCCGGAAAGTTTTCATTTCCACGGGGATTGCGGAAAATAGTACATTTTGTATCTTCTAGTAAAAGTGATATATTGTCGGCTGACAATTTAAATTGATAACCGGGACGCAGCCGACGATTCAAAGCATTAGAGGCCGAGAATGTGATTTTCCCGCGCGGTGCACATGCCATTTTCTCTGCATTTTAAGATTAATTTCAAATGTGTGCATTTTAAACATAGTCTGTCCCTCTTAGTTATAGTTTGGTGGACTGTTATTTGCCCTGATCCACGACGCAAAAGCTTCTATTAAGTTACTCTGTGCCTATCTTCCGCGTCCTGAACTTTGTTATGCAGTTCATTAAGAACAATTGGCAATTGGCCAATCCATCCAATCCATAATTGATAAATCAATGATTCAATTACTGTTCAAATGTTGGTGAAGCATTTTTCAAATTAACGCAAGCAACTCCTCGAGGTTTTTCTGAGATCCTCAGAGCTTAGTAACGATTTTTATGGTTCGTGGTGATGAGCCTAAAGTCACAATCTTTTGGAAGGTTCTTTGTTATTTTCGACCATCGGCAACATTAAATTTTTTCTCCAAATATCTAACCGTGACAGTGCCAGCTTGCCATTAAAGCTGACAATACCATTTTTCTGTCCGTTAATAAGGGATTATTGAGTTACACAAACCCTCACTAATCAACGATGATCAAGTTAACAAGATTATTGACTGCAACCAAGTATCTTAATTGCTGATTAGATACTATTAAAATTGCGTAGTTTGGACCTAACTGACTGCAACAATTTTAAGAATTTCTAGCTGAATTCTTGTTTTTATATTGCGTGTTATGAATGAAGTGACTTTGTTGTTTGGTACCACAACGATCAGCAGCACAATCCAACATGAACATCGATATTTTTATCTATTAATGAATGGATTACTAATCACGATTATCTCAGCCACAACAATACACGATATAGGTAAAAAACTCTAAATTACCCGATAGGAACAGCGCCACCATTGTTTGGTACTTGGTAACCGCACCGTGTTTTCGGCTTAGAACTTTGGTATGGTTTAACCAGAGTTCGGCAGGGAGATCCTCTTCAAGCCACTTCATCAGCAATCATAAATCACAATAGGGATTATTAACTTGTTTAGAAAGCATCTAAAACATTTAACTAACCAGAATGCCTATAAATTGATTTAATTTATAACAGTGCAAGCACACAATTGCTTCGTTACAACTATGAAATAACTTGCTTCCTATGCAAAATTTATCTAATACAAGATTATAATAAATCATACATCTGGTATGAATTATTGATTTTCAGAAGGCTTCGTGTCGATAAGAGTTCTTTTAACAGTGTTTGGCGAGTTCAGGAAAATCGCAGATCTCTCGTGGTCTTAACATAATTGAAAAATGAGTCACTGGATTTCGAACTAATCAGCGACATACCGTTTTTTTTGTAATATTCACTAAGGTGATGAATCCCGTCTTAACTAGATAGATGCTCCATTGTAACTAGTTTTTTCAAAATCGGTTCCGGCAGAAAGATAAAATAATTATTACCTCGTTTTATTTGTCATTCAAGCTTTGGCATCTCAATGAATATTAATCAAAGGTAATTATGATGGTATTCGATGTTTATTTCAGGTATCGTCATAATAGTTGTTTAACGCGTTATTAGGATTGGCATTAAATCAATCCGACTTAAGCCGGCACCTGATAAAAATTTCTGTCTAAATAAGTACCTAGAGCCACATGAAGTAGTTTGTATTGAGAGATAAAGGACAATGTGGTAATCAAAATTGAAAAAGGGCTGCGGAATTTAAACTTCAAAATAAATTTGTCTGGAAATTTCTTGGGAAGGAGGAATGAAGGACTTTGTAAAGGACTGGTGTGTCCACAAATAATGCTGTGGAATTTGTTCGGAAGTTTTCTTTCACTGCTAAAATTACTGCTAAAGCCATTAACTCGGGAGGGCAAGTTGACGTCAAATGGACCAAAGCAATCACCCTCGAGAGGAAAAGTTATTTTGAGTTTTTGAGAATTTCGAACCATAATATTTGAAGAAACTCACAAAAAGAATATTTAAAATTATGATCAGATATTTTTCAGTCAAAAATTCACATCTAGAAAAATACGAATTTTATTCCAGCAATGAAGTCTGCGCTTGTACTGGTGTCGTAGCCGTGATCGAGCGTGGAGCATGCTCACTAGTTTATTTAGAAGTTTTGGCAAGCACAAGTAACATTAACAAATATTCCTTATCGATCTAAAGAAAACTGGAAAGCACTCCATTTACCAAAGGCATAATCAAGAAATACAGTTATTTGAAATTATGTAGTAAAAAGAGTGATTCCATGGCCAACATTTGCATAATACGCTTTTTTCACGAAATATTAGCTGAAGTTATGCCTATTGATTTCAAAATTGATAATTGAAATGTTTCATAAACAGTTTTGTGAGGTCGAGTCGCAATAATGACGTCTATGAATGAGTCTGCTTCGTAGAACAAAACAATTACTTCATGCTAAATTGCACTTCTATGTAAGTTTACTCATGTTTCCTTTATCTAAACCAAACAATATGAGACTCCTCATCTAAATAAACTAAATTTTAATTTTACTAACAACTCCTATTTTCAATCCTAACACATTAGAGACTATTAGTTTGGTCATTCCACCCTTTTGGTTTATCTTTAATAATTTGGTATGTATTTGTTTATGCTAAATTAGCTGATATTGAAAATACAAATTATGAGATATTTCTTATCTTATCAAGTGACTAATACCATATCAATTTTTTCTCTAATCACACCCATATCACAGGTGAGGACGTAATATCTATGAAACAGGCGTGTGTTGAATTACAGGTTGAAGGAATAATGGACCTCCGATGGGCAATACTGATCCTTGTGACAATTTTTAATAATGTGAACTCTCAAAATATAGGTAACTTATTAACAATTATTCATTTTATTTATTAGTAATGTCTAAAGCAACCTTAACTTTTAGGCAGTGCTATAGCGCTAGTGGACTGTTACAACGCCTCTGCCTTGCCAGGCATCACTATTGCCAATGAAAGACCTCCAGCTACGATAAACATGTTAGTCGAATTTATCCGGAAGTTAGAAGATGCCAATCCAGTACTTACACCTAGAGAGCTTTCAGTACTTATCATTCGATCGTAAGTAAATATCCATGTTACACTCTGGATTGAAAGCTAAAATGCATAAGATTTCTATGCTAAATAATTCGCAAAAATAGCTACAATCAATTGAGTTGCAAACGCCCAACATCTGCGCCATCGTTTTGCTCCCGCTTGGCGCATGCCCTATTAGTGACTTCTTTTCGCACTTTCTTATGATCTCAATAAAAATATTATATTAGGAAATAATTTTATGACAATAAATAATAAAATTTCATCAGTTTTAAATAAAGTGTTAGTTGCTTCTAATCTTTAATAGTTTGGTAACCTAGAGAATTAAAATAATAAGTCGCGAAAAACTTGTTCAAATACGTTTGATTTCAGTTTTCGCCAGGATGGCATAGCCAGAACAGTAACGACGGTAGATGAGAGATTTGCGATCCCATATGCGGCCAGTAGAGTGGAAAGACATAAGTTTAGGGCGATACTCAGGTATCAACTTCCAATCATTCAGCAAACCCTGAACTACGGTGACCTTAATTCTTATGAGAGAGTTTGTTGAGACTTCTGGGTATTATTGGGGACTTCTTTTAATATTAAACTTTCCAGTGCTCTTTGCACTACTTAATGTCCAATACCGTCGCTGACCAACGGAGGGACAACGAGGCAACTGAATGCGTCAGAGCTGCAAGGTATACAGCTCGAGTTACTAGAGATATTGGGAAAGGAGAAGAAAATACTGAAGGGGAAACTGAGTTGATTAATCAAGATTCGATATTGGAAGTTTCCTCTGCGGCAGTTTCTGCAAATATCAGCACATGTCCAATTGAGTTAGGAGTGATACAAACACAGTCGGGAACCGTTAAAGCAGGAAATGTTCTTGCAGGGATTGCTACTGGGTTGAACCAGGAGTCTATCACTTACGGAAATGGTACCGTTTATGATAACAGATATGCTTCCACTATAGCAGGTACGTAGAGTTTTCTGGCTTAGTAAATTGCTTCTTCCGAAAATCCATGTTTAAGGGGAACTATGTGAAACAATCTTGAATCAAGCAACTGACCCCATCGAACTTGGAAACTCAGGAGGTTGGAATAGTTCCATAGATCCGAAATATTTCTTCCTTCAGAGCAACGCACCTTTGCAGACCACAGACGCAGAGCTGAGAGGGGCTCTTGATGGCCTATACATTGGTTTGAAGATGAGCAGCTTGAACTCCGCTTACCCGGATTTAAAAATTTCCCAGCTGATTGACATGTACTACTCACCTTATGAAAAGGAGATTTTAGATGGCTCTTTAAAAGGCTGCAACAGAAGTATTCTTTACACCGACCTGATAATTTCTGAGGAATTAACCACTCAGCTTGTTAACTACATGGCTGTTTTGTTTAACTATGGTATAGCTAGGGTATCACTGCTTCCATCCGCTTTCCCACAGCTTTCCAAAGCTGCGGTAACCGCCCTTACTACCCGCTTGAGTAAGTTGCTGATGCTGACTTGAATTTCCTTGAAATATAAAAATTTCAGCGAACATGGCTAAGTCGGATGTGACATGTCGCGGACCGCAGGCTATTGAGAGAGTTGTAACAAATTTGCTCATCTTCATCGACTCCAGCTGGCCTTTCTCCACCGTCCAACCAGTTTTATCGTAGGTTCTTTCGAAATGCTTTTAAGGTCAAAATCCAAGCATTTCATGCACATTTAGGTATATCTTGAACAACGTTGATGTAAACAAATACCAGTCCAAGTTTACCATATATGGCGGGAACACCCTAAGGAACCTAACGGCAAATGGAACCAGATATTTGTCGGACTTCTATTTGCAGTACAATCGATCCATCCATATAAATGGTAAGTATATTCCATATTAATTATTTTTAAATGAAATTGATACATCGGTCTTTTATACAAATTAAAAAAGTCCACATCAGTTTTCATCATAAATTACTTTTTTGTGTGCGTAACTTTTCTCTTGCAATTTACGAGATTCCGATGCTGAATATTCTTATATTGGAGTATATTTTTAACAGCTACAATAGAGTCGTTTTTTTTTAAGAGACTACCGGTTTCGATTATATCGGGATCTTCCAATTTATGGAAAACTATGGCTATGCCAAACTTGACAACAATAGCTATACTGGAGGAGAATCTACTATTGCATTGTTAATCCCTAAAACTAGCCCCACACAAGAACAAAATGCTTTCCTTAGTCAGAGAAGGGAGGTATTCAACTCATTCCTACCAGGTAGGTGGTTATCTACAACTTAATCTGAGGTGGAAAAATACGGCTCGTCCTTTCAGATATAACCTTTTTGGTTCTTGGAAGCGGCGATGCAGCTGACTACAGTAATATCATATCTAACACCAACAGAGATTTTATATCTCTGCAAGAAAGCACTAGCGAAGAATCCCTTAGTACCACTGGTCAAAGTGTTGCTAGCAGTATCCGCGAAAGTAAGATCTAAGGTAAACCTTCGAATGCGGATAACCAAAAAAGTTTTTCTTTATTTGCAGTACCAAGGTCTCTTGTAAACCCTGTATGTACATCCCAGTACACGGGGTCAGCGAAGACATTCGATATTACTGGCTACGTTGAGTCTTTGGGAACGAACTACTATAGAATTGCACCTCGTTATTTCTACTCAGGTTCCGGGACTAGAAATCTTAAGATAAGGGAACAGGTAACGACACTGATATGTATCCTTAAAGTTAAAGTGCTGTGAAAATAATTAGTCCTAACACCTTTGTAAGCAGCTCACTCTTGCTCATGTTGCATGTGCCACAACGACTGGGGACGCAATAAATATTTATAGTTTACTTAAATTAATTAACTAATCATAATTTTATGATTCAGTAATATTTTTCACCTTGTTCCTAATTGATGTCATAGAGTGAAACACTTGCGCCTGCCTAGACGTCATTCCCATTTCGAGCTGTGCGCATGCGCCTTTTAATCCCTCATGGTTGCATCGGACTTTTAATGACATTTAGATGCAACAAATCATATTTACAATGAAATCTAAACAATTAATTTTACATATCATATGAACGCTTATTACTTAAAATTTTGGGAGTTCTAAGGAGTCAGGTCGATAAAAACATATTTAATTTCGGCAAAGCCACTACCCGAAGGCGGCAATGCTGATTAATAATTGGCCCCCCATGGATATTGTTCATCAAAAGTGGTTGGATGAAGGATGCTCTTAATGGTGCAATGGCCTTAAATACTCGAAATTAATTACATCCTGATCAAAATTCCTGCTGATTTTTAATTCATTTCGTATTAATTTCCGCTCTTGGATATGATTTGGTTAATAATACAGATATTATACGGTTCTCAGGCTTTTCTCACTGGTTCGCAGCTCGGCACTAAAGTATTTAGGTGAATTTAAATTCAAATTTTTTCAAGGGCTATGGTACCATCAACATTTGCATCTCAAGAGACAACATCAAGCCTGGCAACTCTACTGGCGGTAATTGCACTACATTATCAAGCTCTGAATCCGTCACTGACATTACCAATTTCTGCGATGGTTCCACATTCAGCTCATGCCAACCGATTTACATTTCAGTTAATGGAGCGAACTCAACCGGAAATTGCAAGAGTAAGTTACTTACCTATTGTGTCAAACGGAAGTAATTTCATAGTTTTCCATTTCGCGGTATTACGTGCTAAAATGTAAAGAAATATTTTATCAATGCGAAAAAAAGCCTCATAAAAGCATAAAACAGCGGCTTCCCCTATGTAATAATGAGCCCCAATTCCGGGTAAATGTGACGGAAAAAGGAGAGGGCGAAAAGACAATCGCACTTCACTTAGGAATGGATGGCAAAAGAGTCTAGAGAATAACTAACGTATGTTTGAATGTTAACCGTTTAACCGCACGAGTTTCAACCTCAAGAACATGTTGCATTAACTGCGAGAATTCGAGGAAATTTGAGGCACGTCGCACACATCTCTTAAACTAGACGAGCGAACAAAAGTATTCAACTGCTCCCAATAGATATGTAAATTGCGAAATGAGAAATGAGCTTTTTTCAATTTTTAAAGGAGAGAAACTCGCATTTATCAAAAGCTCAACAGGGCTGCGCAAATATATAGGGAATTTTATTCTTTAACAGTTAAGTGGAATTATTGGGCGATTCGTGCGTCTGTCCTCACAATACACTCTTCTAAACTCATGTGTTCGGAAGTTGAAAACTATAACTAACATTATAGAGGACATAACGTCGGTTAAATTGGGACAAAGTTGCTCAATTTGGACTTCAAAAATGTCCCGTTTTAATTTTGAAAAATTCCTGTGGCTTTCGGAGATACTCGAAAAAACTTTCATTGTAATTCTTCCTTTTCGACAAAGTGGGCATATCTGATATCCGGCCTGTCGATCGTCAATAACCATCATCAAGTTTATTTTTTGCTGTGGGGGCCATCTGGAATTTTAAAGTTTCTCAAGTCGGCTGTTTTTGCTCATCACAAAATTGTCCGAACTCGACCTCTATATAGAGCAACTCCGACCCAATTTAACCGACCTCGTATCCTTTACGGTTACCGAGATCTTCAAGGTTGAGCTCCAGGAACGACACCCTCTATTCGTGGTTCCAGCATATGACGGCTGTAATCAGACGAAATGAACCCTCAATGGTTTAGAACCTTTCCATCCATGCTAAACTGACGATTCACTTACAGAATTTCTGTTAATTAAATTTGGGGTCGTAGCACTTCGCCTTATAATAACCCATCCTTAGGAAAACTTGAATAAAACGCTTATAAGGGATGCAGATAGAACACAATTTTAGTTCTAAAGTAATTGTTCTCAGCTTTTGGATTCGAGTTTGCCCAAGTTTTCACAATACAGGAGATTGTTAAAGTTACCCCGATATTAATGTAAAAGTTATTAAATTGACGCAAAGATGACATAGTTAGTTAAGTTTTGATTAGTACGGCTGCGCGATTATTTAAAGTGACTCATCTTATAAACGTTGTCGGTTTCGCTTGTGAACAGCACCATTTTCGAAATTGACTTAATTTGGTAGATATTTAATTAATATTCTAGACTGAAAAGCGAGAAATTATTTCAGTGGCCACTGTTGGGAATACCGCACTATGCACCAGCCATTATTAAATTACTCTACTTGTATTCGTATAGCAGTTTAAATTAAAATATACATTTAATTTCAACTACTTTGTAGTAAATGTTGCCCTCTAGAACTGTATTTGCGGTTAATTGAGAAAATCGAATGAACGTTTTACGGACCCACAAAATAAATGAATTTAACAAATACCTTTGCTACGCTTGAGTGTTAAATTCTTTACGGTACGATAAAAGTTCTTGCCAAGTTTGGGGGTTTAAATGAATTTTCCCTGCTTCAAATTTGATTCAATATGCTCAAAATACTTTTTTACCCACGATAATAATGTTTTTCAGATACCCTGTGCAGATTTCCAACTGACATCCAGTATACAATCACATTGGAAAACGTGGGCTGCGCTAATGGGTCGATCGTCATTGCTGCCAGTGCCCTTTTAGTGTTATTGCTATGTGTCTTGTCACGGCTTTCATAGACTGAATTGTTAAGTGGCCGTCGTGAATACTGGGTGTTCCTGAATTACCTATGACTGGTACATGAACAACAAACCACATTAAATTCATGTTTAGATATGCCTGGTTATTGCGAATGATTTTTTGAGTGTGTGCGGCCAATTTTGAAAGAGTAGGTACGATTTTAATATTTATCCTGTGTGTAGAAAGGCAGGAAGTCGGGGATAGATAATCTTATTTCGTATACATGGAGGACTAAAAGTCCCGTATAAATTCGTTAAAAATTGAAGGAAATATTTTTCATAAAAATGGTGGAACACGTCGAATATTGATTTAGTCGTGCATTCTTTGACTCAAAAGACATGTATACAGGGTTACTCATGTAATAGATAAATGTACTATTTCGTGTTTTTCTTACAACATCCCATGTACATGATGACGTTTTTGAGTTCTTTGAGAAATTCTGAACATATTTCGTTTAACATACCCATATAATAATAACAATACAATCCCTGCACTGGTTGAAACGAGAAATTTTTATAGGGTAATCTGAAACATAGGGTGTAATTAAGTAAGCTCAATAATACAGAAGAGTTCAAAACTAGAATTACTCAATAAGCTCAATAAATATCTCCTCAGATGATAAAAAAGTTATTAAGGAATTTGAATTTCGGTTTGCCCACTTTCAGGAAATCAACGGAGCAGAGTTCGATCATTTAATACATTAGATTGTACTAGATGGTATTGTTATTTCTTAAGTATTAATAGTTCTATCCTTATTCCAATTGTTTGTTTTTTTTTCGAAAACTGTCGAATTGAGATGTGGGCATGTTACGTGAAATACGTTCAGAATATCTAAAAATACTCAAAAACGTCATAATATACATGGATTTCCATAAGGGAAAAAATGAAAAAGTACATTTATCTTCTATATGGAAACCCTGTATACATGTCTGTTACATCAAAAAATTCTCAACTAAAAACAATATCCGAGGTGTTCCAGCAATTTCATGCAAGATGTTTCTTTCAATTTCTACCGAGCTTATGCGGGACTTTTGGTCCTTTAAGTATCATAGTATATGTAGACATTTCACAATAAAGTTCAGTAGTTTTATCTGTTTAAGTTTAAGTTTACTTAAGATACTTCATCAGATGCAAATTTCGTGCCTATTGCATTTATTATCATTTTTTACTGTATTACAATGTATTTCCACTTGCCAAAAATATAAAAAATATTTAAAGTATTTGATTTATTCCCCAGCCTTGACCTCCATAGATCGAAAATTATCGGTCTTCCCCAGTGATTGCAGAATAGCCTCGACTTATTGCCTCAGTGAAATTGCGAATATTGTCCATCATTGGATAATACAAAAAAATCTAACAATGACGGACCAAGGGGTAAATAAAGCCTCTATTTTAAGCGCAAACCCCGCGTAATAAATCACCCTTAAAACGTTTTCTTGAGATCTGAATGAATTATGTAGACATATACGTCATTAATCATCCTAATACGATGCTGGCGAGTGAATGACAATAAAAAAAATATGCAAAATGTACGATTATTTTAATAAAGTCTATATTTATGAGATTGAAGTCAGATTGGATGTTGGAAAGCTCAGGCAGAAGCCATTGCCCTTAAAAGATTATTTAGATACCTGTAGTAATTAAAAGGACCTGATACTATAGATAATACAATTTCGGTTAAATTAAGGCTTCGCTATTTCCTAAAGATTGTTTGAACTTCTCTACGAATTTTCAAAGGATTTGTACTCTTTGAGCATCTCTTTGGGGATGATTCCCAATTTTTTTAGAATTGCCCCAGCAATCCAAGCTTCCATTGATAATCTTGAGAATCTGGGAAATTACAATGAAATGTTCAACTTTTACCTCTAGTAAATACTTGAATCCTTTTTAACTTCTCTACGCGTTTCCAGTGGAATTGAAACTTTCAGGTTTGAAGTTGGATTATAGAGAGTGTTCAAACAGTTGTAGAAGTAAGAAAAAGTTCCAATAAACACAAGTCCGGAATTTGTTGATTTCCGAAATAGAAGGTGTGGAAGTTTAGAAATGGTTACTGCCGAATTCTTTCGAACTCCCCAAGGTTTTTTGATCACCCTGTATTGCGGAAATGAAGCGATGAGCTTTCTTTCAGTTTGGCTGAAAGCATGTCGCCACGCTGCACAGCTTTCGAGGATTTCTCAACTTTTTTAAGGTGCTAGTTTCGTTTCTTTATGCTCTCTGGAAGTTTTCGTATTCTCTATGAGTTAAGGTTCAAGATTTTCGAGAAAATTTTTAAAAACAATTCTTTACGAGTTTCGAACGGAAGTGTGGTTTTGGCTGTATTAGATAAAAATTAACAAAAGAAATGACCATGTTAAACTCTGAAAAAAGATATTTATCGCATAAATTTTTCCATACACACCCTTTCAAACATGCACCGCTTTTGGTCTTGGTACATCTGTGCTTTTAATGCTGCTTAAAAGCTTCAGCGCTTCATTAAGCAAGATTGACATGACAGCGAGAACTCTGGATAGCTCTGTATATATTTGTATTATTGGTTTAACCTTTTACGTCAATACTTTTTAGAGGTGAACGAGCCTCGGTAAATTTAAATACCCCCATCCACTTTGTGGATTATCCCGATGCAGTGGAAAGCTCACCGTTTAAAGGCCGCTTGAAAAATAATCCCCTAGGGCGAAATTTTTCTGCTATAGTTCAAGTTCGAATAGGTGAGTGATTTTATATCGTTATCTCCATGTATAAGCATGCAAATTGCCACATGATAGATGGGACTTTCGTGGAGTGAAAGGGAGTAAATTCTGATACATAAATTTTTCCCCCAAAGGGTGTCGCCTCCAATTCCCTTGGAAGATAAATCGCAAGCGTTGGCAAAAACTTAAATTGAATGTGTACTGGGAGCTTACTTAATGAGAAAGATATAAAATATTACTGAGTGTTTAAGTTCGAGATTTAGTTGAGTTGCAAAAGTTCAACAAAGTTTCTGAAACATTGTAAGGGAAGTTAATTGAAAGTTCGAGGTTGTCGAAGGTTCATATTCATACATTAAGCTTCTTACAATTGCGAGTGTAAATTTAATAATGAAATTTTTAATTTTCGCAAAAATCGTTATTTGGTAGTGCCATTTGCCTTCTGGACTTAATGGTGAAGGAACTTGGTACCAGATGAGTGCCGTACCAACATATTGTGTATTAGATCTTTTGGCATAGAAATTTCTATCAATTTGTAATAATCGATTACATCCAGAAGGATGATCGTTAGAGGAGATTTACTATCAAATATCCACTTTCTAATTTAGCTACTTCACATTTTATCGACTTCTGCGTAAGCGCTAAATCTTCCGAACTTAGACTATTTCTGGCGGAAAATAAATTTTCCATTCAATTTCATTATTGTTGGCGGTCTTTATGTTGCTCGCACAAAATACAAAAGGTCCAACTGTTAGATACAAAGGTAAAGCCCCACCTACATCCATTCCTTTTATTCCATGCATTACTGCACACCTATCGGAGAATTTTAGGCTCCATTTCCATTTTTGGGTTTTCATTGTATTACTCTAGAAGAACATTTTAGAAAAAAAAACATTTCTGTTGAAAATTCTAATGAGTAGATATAAAGTTTCACTGAAAACCAACAGCAAAACGTACCTAATGATTATGGTCACTTAACTAGAATAAAGGGCTTTGGGATAACCAGTTGTTTCTGCCGCTAATGAGAAGGTAGCTATTTTTTGAAAGGGTCCGGAAGGCTTAGATTAAGCCTTAATGCGTCCAACATTTTTGTGCGTGGTTGCAATAAGATGTACGAGATCATTGGATTGTTTAAAAGTAATAATTTTTGGCTGTTATCTCGTTATGAAACAACAAAGGAGATAACGATAGGACTGAATTGGGAACACCTAAGTTCAGGCAATGAATGATTAATTTGCTAGTTATCGTGAGGGTGAGGTGTCAGTATTATAGAGGATGAAAAGGATACTTTTGTGCATTGCTGTGATTCTAGCGAGTTGTGAGTAATGGTTCTTTAGTTTCATGGTAGTAATTTACATACAAATGTAACCAAAGCTCCAAGTTAATAGTAGAAACTTTAAATTAGGGTCGTATTATAAATATTTATAACCTGGAAAACAACTAAAGTTTTTGCTCAAGTATTGTTTAGGAAATATTCTGAAATGTGTCACAGGTATAAACGTGCACCCAAAAGTTTTTATTGTTCCACAGTTTTTATCTTGAAACATGTTTGTATAAGGCACTAACTGTTCACGCAAGGCAAACCATATACAGGGTGCAACATATCATAATGAAGATATTTCAGAGAGCGACAGTGCTCTGCCAAATAATTTTAAAAAATGCCAATAGGCTCATGGTCAAAAACGTACCATTTTCGATATACAGGGTGGCAAAGTTTTACATTTTTTCTCATATTTTTCGTTTTTTACATATACCTTAAGTTACATTTTACGAAATTTCGTACATCTCTTTTCTTTATGACTCTCTACAACAAAATGTCTAAATCGTCGATAGTCATCTACAGAGTGTTATATTTTTTGGAGTCATGTACTATTTTATGTATTGTAATTTTCTTTCGGAACACCCAGTATGAACACTGATACCAAATTAAAATTTCTTTTATTCACCTTTTTGGCCTCTTGCAGTATTGTCGTATCTGTTATCATTTTCTTAGAATTTGAAAAAATATCTATAGAAGAAAATTATGAAAATCCAGTCTACATGTTCTGGTCTGTAATTTGGGATCTCATGTTTGAATTTCAGCCATTTATATAACTTTGTTTTGATTTTTGATGTTTCGCATTTTCACAACATTAACTCAAGTAATACGTGAGAAAACCGCAAACTATGAGAGAAAATTTGAACCTGTACCATCCTGTATATCGGAAAAGATGCGTTTTTTACCATAGATCCATTAACATTTTCTTTATTATTTTGCGGAGTACTATTGGCCCTTGAAATATCTCCATGATGATATGTTACACCCTGTATAATCAGAACATGAAAATCAGAAACATGCACATGGAGTTTATTTATTTTTAGAGAGCAATCAGAGTACGTTAGAAATGTGTGAATCATGCACAATGGGTTGGCTTATACCCACTTACTCAGTTAAGTTATCAGCACATTAATTTATACGTTTCCAAAAAGACGAATTGATTTTAATAATCTAAGATTTACGTTATTGCATTGAGCGGACTTGTGCTTAAATATTTTGAATTTGGTGATCCAATACATTTCCCTATAGTCAAGTATTACAATGATTAACAAAGAGTCAAAGAACTAAACAGCTTTTCGGCTGTTCCAACATGCTGGAAACGTCTTAAAGGCATACGCTTTGCATTCATTAAATCTCATTTTGAGGCCGACTATAATGTGTTAGTTCAATTAATAACGAAGCACCTCAGAAGAATTCTGCAGCAGTTGTTCGAGTGTCCGTCTGATTACCTAATCTATCGTAAATGTTATAGAAATTCAATGAATACCGGTTGTATAGCGATTTTGTGAATTACGTGGAAGGCCTGTGATATTATAATCACAGAGTTTGCCGTACATTTGTAAAATTTCATCTATTTGCGCGACATTGATATTCTTAATAAATAGCATATTAACACACAAGTTAATCAAAAAATATTATCCATACGCACCTGATAACGTACGTTATTAAATTAAGCCTACTTTAAATTTCTGTCACGCTCACCTGCCGAGTTTTGCCGGTATTAACGCACGCGCTACGCTTCGCAATTGCACATTATTTGTTAGGGGTTATCGATTCACGGTCTTATTGACGTATATTCGGTATTTACTGACCTGAATCTAGGCAATAGCTATTTATATCAATGTGGAACGAAACTAAATCTGGGACGTAACTTGCACATTTGTAATTTTTCTGGCAAATTGGATCATTCAGCAAGAAGCTACGATGCGAAGTTAGATATTATGAGGTATTAATTTGGTGTGAATTTCAACTCTGATTGGGGATAATTATTTATACCACGTATTTTTTTTTATTACAAAGAAACCTTCCCCAACGCGAAGGACAGAAACAAAGTTTTACGATTTACTGGGGATTTAACCCACGTCACTTGTTTCCTCTTCAAAAAGCCTTCTAACCAGACTGCATCGACTATAACTATAAATTTTAACAGCGTGTATGTGTGCTGTATCTACCCCACTTACTCCAGGATCTAGAATTAAGCTGAAGCGGAAATACCTGCTTTAAGGGTCAGGGAACTGCCCTATTTTTCAAACTTATATAACGTTCGCAAAAATATAATATGCAGACTTTTTAACCCAAGTTTATGGAATAATTCCACGAAATAAGGAAATTTATATACACACTATGGTCATAAACACATGCGTATATATCTCGCATATTATTAATCATTTTTTGAACTCTTATAGATTGGTCTGCACATTAATGGCGCAGACGCAGTTATAATATCCCTCTAAATGACTATTATGGTTAATGTTAAACTTATCACAAACTTTTGAAGTAGGAAACTGTGTCATCACATTTGATTAAAAAGTAATATGCTTTTTATTTTGCCTACGAAATAAAAAATATTTTTAGGCCCATCTCCTGGAAAAACGTCTGAAACTTCATCTTCCATTCCGGATGTATTACAAGCATGTTACAGGAGGAATTTCACGATTATATCCAGACCGCCTCTTACAATGAAAGTTTTAATTGAAATGTTACGTAAAGTAGAACTGAACGAAAAGTACAACACTAACACCAGGGTGCTAACAACATCTATGATACATGGGTAAGCGATGTAAAGGAAGAATCATTTTCTTTTCTATCCGTTAGTTTATTTAAATTATTGAGGTGGTTTATAAATTTTTTACTGAAAAGTTTTTAAAATCTGAAAAAATCTGCATACAAATTGGGGTGGTAATTTGAGCGTTTATAACAGTATTAAGATCCAGTTTTCGTTATATTTCTAAGCAGCTAAACGTTTCTATAAATATTTCATTAAGCTTGAAAGAGAGGGAAGACAAAGGTACTTAAATATTCTCAATAGCTATTTACTACATGAACATTCAATTAAGGAGATTAAACGTACGCTGCACTGATCCCACATTGAAGAATTCACGAATAATAAATTTTATTCACTCTCAAATATGTAAATTTATTCGGGACTCCATTGTAGTTTAAAATATTGTAAACAAAGCAAGCTCTTCAATTAAGCTTAAATGTAAAATGACGGGGGTTTTCCAAAACTAATGACTTTCATTTTTAGAGTAATTTTCGATGGGATTGAAAAGAGTCCAGATATGACCGAGACTGATTTCGCAATTCCTTATGCTGCCACTCTGAATAAATTCCATAAATTTAAAGTTATCCTTGACTACCTAATATCCGGAAAGACCGCATTATTCCCTATGGAGACATTAACATTAGCGGAATTATGTTTTCTGCATCAATTGACTTCTAATACTGTATATAGATTTACAAGAGGGGATGAGGACTCTACATGTGAAGATACCTCTTTGATGCCAAGGTAAGTACATTGGCATGATTATTGCGGGCCCGGGACGAACCATTAAGCTTATGAAAATAATTTTGCTTGAAATACGATAAACGGGTTCAGCATGTTTTATGATTGTAAAATGAAAACAATTTAAATGAATGTCCTGCCAGAAACAAGTCCCCTGCTAAAGCCTGCTCAACCGGCGCAGAAAATTAAACAAAAAGTTAGGGGAGCTTCGCTTCAAAAATAAATTCTGTTTCCTATGCCCATAATAATTTTAATTTGGTATAATAAGGAAGAAATTTATATTACTTTGTACACAAACGAGCTATTAATATGGTGTTTCTGAAAAAAAAATTTAGAGAGGTTGAATCCCCTCATTGTAATTCACGTCAGGGGCAGAGTTTGTGATATTTCTCTGGGCTTTATATATCCTCAAAACTTAAATAAATATAATATCTTTGCATATTCGAAGGCCCTAAATATATATTGGAAAGTATGAGCGCGTTAGTAACATAACGACCTAGTGGTATTTACATATTGGACATCCCCTCAATCTTTCGCGCAAATGTTGCCAAACATTACTTCGAAACAAAAACAGACGTTGAGTAGAGAGTAAATTGATTGCGGTCGATACTGCGTTAGCCATTTGAGCGATATATGTATTAACGATGCAGTCATTTAATTTACAAATAAATATTACATAATTACGTAAAAGGGAAATGTAGTGGTCCAATTTTCTGACCCTTTCACATCCGTCGCATTTTAATTCGGACCAATGTTTAGACCTCATCACAACTATTTGCGGCAAATGAAAACTGGTTGTTATTTTCTTATTTGTATTAAGAGAAGCGGAAATACTAAAAGGGAAACTCGAAATTAAACACCTATTTTAGACCATGTTTCTGATTTACCTTTTTGTCGGTAATTTATTCTTGCGTAAACTGCACAAGCAATTATATGCTCAGGATAATGAGAAGCAGACTAACGGGAGTGAAGGACAGATTATCATGGGTCTTGTTTATATTAATTTTCAACGTCTGACGGCCAATATCATAGTTTGCAGTCAAATGAAGTTTTGCGAATCGAGAGATGATTTTATTGTTCCATGATTTCATTATGCAGCTTTTGCTTTAAAGATATATTAAAAAAATACGGGTCATGTTGCTTTGAACCACCACACTAAGCAACAAGCAAAAAAAGAATTTGAGGTGCTAGACCTCGTGTCCGCAATAATTTTATGGCGCCAACTGTAGAACTTGTAGTTTTTCGAGCGTGTAGAGGGCAACATCATCTGGTTAATGTGATTTTATGGCCCATGAAGGTCAACGGAAACAATCCTTCGTCTTGCAACAAGTAAAATGGAAAAAGATTTACAGCTAAAATTAAAATTACTGCTCATTGCTCTAGTATTCTTCTTTGAACGGAAAAGGAACATTTGATACGAGAAACATGTTGTGATGTCCTGATTGGATCTCATCAAAAGAGTGAACTTCTTAATGATGAGAAGTGTTGTCATTCAGTTCTCATTTTCCTCTCACAGAAACTCCTCGCTAAGAGAAATTGATCGCAAGCTGTGAAACTGATCTTTTAAGGCTTTTCACCGTATTGTTGGTGTTCCATCGCACACCATCTGTTATGACACATAGTGACACATGAATTTCTAATCTCAGATTCACAAAGCGAATCATTGCAGTCATAGACACATCTATTCTTGCATAGTACAAGATATTCTAAGCATTAAAGCGAAATGGTCCTAATATTAACTGAAAACGGAAAGAGGCTTTTTACTACTTGAATAAGTCATTTAAAACAGTTCGGCCTTTAATTAGGGTATGTACTTCAAACGAATAGAGACATTCAACTGAAAACTGCCTACAGGTTCACAAACAACTGCAGCTACATATTCATTCCCTTAAATGAGACCTCTCAGAGGTATGCATCGATCTCTTACGTCCTCCCCAGAGGTTAACAAAATATCCTATGAAGGTTACGGGTTTATTACATTGCCAGCATATTTGACGCTTACGAGGGTCAAGTTTTAAGATAATAATTCCATTAGGACCAAATGTTTGATTTGATCCCTTAAATGACAATGTCGAGTTTCAGTATGAGAGATTTCGTTTGTCTTTTTCGTTCTGAAAATAACTTGAAGGAGTAGTGGGTTTAATTACTCATTTTGTTGTCTTTAAACAACCACAAATCTCTTTTACTCTGTATCCATTACACCGCACTAGTGTGTAAATACGGAACTTGCTTGTAGTGAGTTTCATTAAAAATTTCTTATTATTGAAATTCTCACAAACAATGCTCAAGGCTTTTGTTAAAGGTGACTTTGTAGCATTTGTGTTACTGTTAAACTAGAAGGCCAACAAACTTCTATTAAACAACTCTTGGAATTTTAAATAGTTTTTTCAGATTTACTTAGCGATTACAGCTGAGGAAGAATTTTATTCATTTCCACATAGAGGCCTTCCAGTTGTTCCATACCAGAGGAAACGTCTGACATTCATCATAATGGATAGAAAACAAATGTGGTAAATTTTACTATGGAGAGAAAGTGCCCCATTTCCTTTGTGAAATTGAAATATTTCGTTACTTTTAAAACCGCGATTTACCTGCTGTGAATGGAAGTATTTTCCTTTACTATGAGATATACCCTCTTTGGGTGGAGGTATGATTCATTACTTCGAAGCAAGTTGCCGAGAGCGAAGTCGAATGAGACTAGCAAATTTTTTATCCAACTATATCATCTGACTATATGAATATGTTTGATACTTATGAGGCCGATTGTTCATTCTTTTTTCCTTTTTTTGTAACTTTTATAAATAACACCTCGTACAGCAGTAGGAGCTCTAGCGGTGGAATTGCTCACTGTTCTCAGTTAATACTAACTGAGAATAACATTCACCCTTTACCAAGGGCTAAAAGAGAACATTTTTGTTAACGCGTCAATGACAGATCTGTCAACGTTTTCAGAACTTGAGAAAAAAGAGTAGAAAAACGAAAAAAAAAACGGTGAGGTACAATCAGTGAGAGATGAATATTTAAATTGTGCGAAACACTCTAAAACTTCTCTTTTTTGTCTCGATTTACCAGCGAAACATTAACAAGGGTGTCTCACGTGCGAGCCTCCGCACCTGTGAAGCATTATCTCCAAAAAAACCTGATTATACATTTTAAAGGCCGAAAAAAAAACCAAATATGTGCATTATCAAAGATATTGTTTATATGCTGGGTTCATCCTAAGAACATTGTTGTAATACAAGAGGCAAAATCCTAGTAAAAACCTCACAGTACACGCGTATTGATTTAAATATCTTGACTCTTTCCAAGCGTAACAGAATTTGAATTTTAAAGCAGTGCCTTAAGTTATATTGTGCTCTTTGATGCAAACAAACTGTTTCTTATAAAAAAAAAGCCCTGAAAGAAATTTATTTAGTCAATGCCTCAAATGAGATGCCTCCTCTTTAATCTCTGCTGCAGTGCTCCTCCTTAGAAAAGAGGCTTTCGCGCCTTCCTCAGATGTTGTCTTAGCCGTTAATTACGTTTAATGATTTGCTCTTCTGCTGTATCGGGAACAAAGCCTTTATGTTATGTTTCTAAATGTCCAAATGTCAAGCGAAGACTTATTCTGTTACCTCAGGCAGGAGCACGTTGATATATAAAGCTTTGGGGTTGCTATTAAGGGTGTGTTTGATTTTACCCTCCAGTTGGGCGCCAACAAGAAGTACTAACAAGAGAAATGACATTGTGACATAATTGCTTTAGACCCCACTAGGGACCCGAACAAATATTTATTTGTGGCGCTTTGAGGCCTCGACGCTATAAAGCTATTTATATCGATTTTCTTCCTACATGCACTTATAGCCTTCGAAAAACGGAATGTTTGCGATGAGCCGGGAAAGGTCCTGACGGGAACATTTTATTATTCTGTAATGGGCTGTGTGCATTTTGGGAAAAAGCAAGCATATTACATCTTTCATACAGCTACTTGAGCACCCAATAAATATGGAAAAGCTTTAGAAAAGATTAGGAAAATATATAGACGAATTTTTCTTTAAGGTAAACGAGACCTCGAAAAGGGATTTCGTTTTCTTTTAAGGATTAATTATCAGCTGAAGTTTTCATTTAAAAAAATAGCCGAAGTTTATCTCGAGGAAGGAAAGCATCCCCGAAAACCTGGGGCTGAGGTACCTTCACATGTTACTTTCTGTGAGGTAAACGAGTCTCTCCTGTTCATGAGCGGATAGAAGCAGACCTGACCGAGACTGAGACACGCGTACATTTTCGGTCTGCTGCAAGCACTGCACTGGCTCAGATCGGTTTAGCAGCATTCACCCCCGTCTGGTCCAACACAGTTATTCTCGTATAACTCCGTTTTTTTAGACTCTCGCCTTTTTAAGCACACATTTCTATCTCTTTATAAGAAACCATCGACATCTTCTTTATCTTCACTCAAAGCTCAGATGAATCCAGTACCTTACTGAAGGTTACAGAGGAAAAGTTCTGAAGGCTCCGGTGGCCTCTGAGCGAGAAGCAATGAGGGAAACTTCCTTGGTTTCACATAAAATGCAACAACGAGGTCAACTCTATTGAAGCAAGATCAAGACTTGGACCTGGACAGCAATTTGAAGCTCGTTTGTGGTGCATAGAATTTTCTTCAAACTCTTAGCACTGACTTAGCCAGGGCGCACCCCATCTTTTACAGTCAGTCATAGATGGAGAGGGAAAGAAAATGACCAAAATCAAAAAGCACTATGGTGCTGAGTGCTTGTATGCGTCTCTTAGTAATACTTTGGGTGCCCGTTCTGACTTCTGGTGATGCAAATTCTTAGCTTTATCTTACAATGACAATGATTATATTTCATCAAACCGCAAGTTTCCTGAGTAACACCGCCCGCCCCTACGCCCATTTATAATTATTGCTGAAAATGACTGCCGCCTCCCGCAATGCATGCATCAATTCGCCTTGGCATTGAGCGATGAACTCTTTCGAATATATCTGGAATATGGAATAGGCATACGATTCAAATATCCTGTTTCTTAGACGTTGTTCATTTCGGATTGGAGTTTCGTAAACTAGTCCTTTCATGTGACACCACAGAAAATAATCTAGACTTCAAATATGGGGATCTGGAAGCCCTTTTTTGAAGCTCGGTATCCTGGGAACCAAGCTGATACGAATCCATGTTCATATGAACTTTTTGTCTTAAAATTACTAAAAAAAAATTACTCACTTTTTAACATTTATATAAATACTTAATAAACGCCCTGTGTATACATATATATTTCTCAAGTGATTAAATGGTACATATCTGAATTATTTCTGCTGCTTTTACAGCTGTGTACATGTCAGGAATGTCATGTTGTGGCTGTTGTGATCTCAGTTCTAAATTCTCTACATCAACGCGTTGTCGGGAATTAATTCAGTAATGACAACCAGTACCTAACAGATACCATCACTCCCATTTCCGTTCCCCTATAATTTGATCAGTTGTGATCAATACGACGATTCGGTTGACATTTAGAGAAAATCTTTCATGTCTAATGGCAAGAGACAAATCACATCTGACTTCCGCTTCCAGCATTATGTGTATGTTCCATTAAACGCTCAGACATAAACTTTCCAATAGTTAACACCACGTTACGCTAAAACCAGGAAATTTGGAAAGTTTGGATATTGTTTTGGATCGTTTCCTAAGTTTTAGACTGTCAGGGGTGGCAATAAATACTAAAAACCAATTTTCTTATTTCATTTAACGGTGATTCTCTAATTCTCTAGAGCTCGTAGGTTGATTACATATATCTTTGAGATGCATATCATCGTCGAATATGTTTAATTCGATATTATCAGCCTCGGTAAACACAAAACAGGATGGCCCAGGGTAATGTAATGTTCAGAGCATATGCGAAACAAGTATGTAAATTTAATTATTGTCATAGCGCATCATCCTGTCTCATTTATTGATGTCTTAGTCAGGTGACGACAGCTTAGGAAAATCGTTGATCTCGTAGCATGCCTGCTCTTCAGCTTATCTGCCTCGGGGAGGTT
This sequence comes from Euwallacea fornicatus, assembly GCF_040115645.1. NCBI lineage: Eukaryota > Metazoa > Arthropoda > Insecta > Coleoptera > Curculionidae > Euwallacea > Euwallacea fornicatus. The sequence goes on from NC_089543.1 coordinate 4,125,196, forward strand.
TAGTCTCGTTACACTTTGCCTTTCCAATCTTCTGATAAAAAAGGTATACTTCAGACTGGAAATCAAGAGGCTCCAATTTTCTATGGCACCTTTCAGTATAACGTGAAAAACACGAGGACGTGGAGTTAGTTTAATGATAATAGAATCCGAGGAGTGAATTGAAGGAGCGGTGGAATGAACTAAACTAATGGACTGTAATGGAGAAACACGCTACATGTTCAACTTTAGTACCTTATAGGAACGGGCGAATCAAGTAAATGAATATAAATGACCCTGAGCAGTTTAAAAGCTTGAATTTATTCATTTTGAAACCTCTTAATACTTTTCCAAAGTAAATAGGAAAGATCATAACGAAAAATCCATCACATTCAAGGTTTATCGATCGATATTTAAATGCTATAATCGGGAAAGGTAATCCGTTGGAAAATATGTTGTGGAGTTCGCACCTCCCTGCACATTCTGTTTTACCGATTAATAAACAAATATGCAAATACGTCAGGGGGAAAATTTAAATCTTCTTTGAATTATTGGCGAACTTCTGCAATTGAGAGGACGAGAGTCGAAATTTTCGCCTGTGACCTGGACCAGAAATTGGTGCGAGACTTGAACATTTTTCTTTCAGCTGAGGAGACACTAATTCCGTTATAAAACCCTGGATTTAAAATTTCCAGCAATGACTTAATTAAAGTATTACAACTTTCCAGAGTTGTAATTCTTTTGATCCAAGTTTATGGTGCTCATCGTGCAGTAACTTAGTTTTCCAGTCTGAAATGGCAACATTTTACCACACAACCGCGATTTCTACAGTTGAAACAGCGAACTTCTCTAGTCGGTTTAATACTTTCAGGAATAATTAAGCATATAAGTACCAAAGTTTTGAGGCCGAATTGAATTACGTTAATGTTTAAGATCCACTGCTTCATTCCTTGACTTATATACAGAGTGTCTCAAACAAAAAAGGATGAAGCTATAACTCAGTTATTTATGAACGGATTTTGATGAACTAAAAATCAAATAGAACGACATTTTTCACACTACTAAGCAACATCGAAGTTAATTTTCTTAAAACTCAACTTTTTCTGCTTCGGAAGTCAACTTAAAAATTTCAAATAAAATTCCGCATTTTATAAAAAAAAAATTTTATAGAAAATATTCCTTTCAATTTAATTGTATGTGACAAGTCAATGTTAAGACGATTTTTAACCGACACAATTGTAACATTTTATTTCTTTGAATACCACTACATTGGCTTGAATACCACATTACAAACAGAATTTTTTTCCGCATTTAACAAAGTAGTTATAGAAACTGGCACTTAATAATTTTTGCCAACAACAACACTAATAACTATTTTTATTGCACGAAAAAACAAATTTACAATAATCACACTTGCAGTATAACTGCTCACGGAAAAGTATCAGGAAGAATTATGTGGCTCGAATAGTTAAAGGCGACTCCATCTTGCCCCTTCTCTATGGGTTCCATATGGACGCCACTTGTCCATGACACCTGGAGTCTTTGTGCAAGGTGATATAAAAGAATGGGATGAAGTGATTTGGGGACGATCACGAAAACCGCAGATGGCTCCATGACATGGTTACATAATTCATATTGTTCAAATTTTCCAATTTTCTTCGGTTAAAAACTGTGTTAACATTAACTTGTCATACATCATTAAATTAAAAAAAAAAATTTATCGAATTTTTTTTTCAATATGTAGTTAACAACTGAGTCATAGCTTCGCTCGTTCTTTTCGAGACACCGTGTAGTTTTACCTTTACTTACTTGAAGTCCTTATTATGGAAAAAAAATATTGATCGTCTTAATTATTTCAGAAAATCTGCCCATTACAGTACCTCAAGCACTCTAAGTAATTGCCCATTGAAGCAAGGGAATATACATACAAAATGGGGCCCCATATCGGTCTCGCATTTGATAGGGGGTATCGCGGCTGGATTGCAGCCAGAAGAAGTAACCTTCCAGAGAGTTTTTGACGCTATTCACGTGCAGGAAGGCGAGTAGAGATTTTCTCTTATTTTACAACGTTTTATGTCAATATTACATCTATTTTTTGGACGATTGGGTTGCTTATTTGTCCCAAACCGTTTTCCGGAACATGAAAGTAAAATATTCAAAAGCACATCCAATCAGCAGGATGCTGATTGCTGATTGTTTCGCTGCTATGTCTATAGAGAATTAAAAAAGCTTGTTCCCGGATGATCATTATTAATAACGTGGGGTCAAACACAAAATCCAAAGACCGCTCCTCAATTTCATACTCCAGAAATAGCAGGATAATACTGGCTCTTGTCGATTTTCCTTCATTTCCTGTAGTCCACTTACCAATCTCTGTTCGGGACGCAGCTCGAAATCTTCCTTTGAAGGGGCAAGTTTTAATTTACTACATCTTAACCAAGATTATCCCCTATGGAAGCTCAAGTTGCCTTGCATGGTAGGACTGTCCAAACTACATTTATTACAAAACTACACCAAACCTAGACTTAGCTTCCAATCGATTAAACGGCTTTTAAGATGCAACCTGTCGCTGGAATTTGAATATGATGACGGTCATGATTAATTTTATACATATATCTGTACTGCTTTTCGAAATTTAATTCAGATTGTTACCAGTAATTACATCCATTTATCCCGCAGTTTTAGTGGTATGATTTTAATTTATTATTAAAGGATGCTTCAAAAGGCTTAATTGGGATATGTGCTAATAGCTTCAGGGAGATATTTAGTCGGTCGAAACGCATGTCGTTTATTCGACAAAACAATTCATTATCCAGCTTTCTATTTAAGGTTTTGCCCGTTGCTGCGCAACCTCGTCGTCTGGTGTGTACGAAATCAAGCGCATGATTAGAAGTTATATCTTGATGTAATTTTACACAGACAAAGTAATAAGACACAAAAGAAGTCATCTTCCAATCTCGATAGCCCAGATTACTTTTATTCGGAGCAGTGAAAGTCTGAAAAGGATTTTCGATACGGTTCCTTTTACTGGTTAACCAGAAATTCAATATAAAAGGCAAGGATCGTCATTTTCTCTTTAAGACAGATATTGTCATCGAGCTTAACGAGGTGAACTACTCTCTCGACCTTACCTCTGCACATAAAACATTTACAATATGAACTGTTTATCAAATCAAATAACTGATTTAATTGGTACTTCCGTAATGCAACTTTACATGTAATAATGTCCTTCATTTGAAGCTGTTTTGTCATGTAGAAATGCGGACAAAGCTTCTTTTATCGCTTTCCTTCACGTTGTAAAAAACATAATGAATGATTGATTACAGTGATTTAAAGTAACATAAGGTGTCGCAGAGCTTCCTTTACTAGAAACTTGGTAAAGCGACACTATTGGAAGCTACATAAAAATGCTTTGTGTATTGGCCTGTACGGTAGATATGTTATTAAAACATTAGAGTTGATGATTTCTATAGAATATACGATTTTATATTCGGTTTCAAAAGCGCCATTCAATCCTGAAAAAATAATTCATCAATTGCTTGCATTTATCCCTAATAAATATTTGAAGCCAAAAAAAATCCACCATCAGATCTTTTTTTTAATTTAAAGTCAGCTCTTGCATTTATTTTTTCTAGTTATCTGTTAAAAAACTTCTATCCTATTGGACACAGATGAAGCATATTACAGAGGTGCTCTTCCAAAACGGGCAAAACCAAAGGGAGCTACCCTGAGTTAGGTTCCGGGTCACAGCCCTGTTCAGTCGTGCGAAAAAAGCAATTTATTTTATTTTGTTTATTTCATTATTATTACACATATTTTTTTTCTAGGAAAAAATTTATCACTATCATACGAGGTGCCTCTTGATTCTAATAATGGGAGTCAAAATATCGATAGCATACTTTTCGTTGCAATAACAGGAGATCTAGGGGAAGTGGTTTTAAGTCAAGTAACGGAAACCCCTGCTATCGGTAATCAAGGGTATTGGAACGATACTTTACTCCCCAGGGCATTTTATTTGAAATCACAACAATGGGACTTGACCGAGGCAGAAGTTTTAGGAGGAATTGATGGTAATTAACAAGTACACGTAGGAAACTTTAATTCTGGGATGATCATAGAAATACCTATACCATACAGCTCTAAATTATTACCCTCCGTTAACTTTTCAATGTTTTTTTTTTCATTCACAAGCGGCATATAGATAGGACAAAAAATACTATCTTATGGTAATTTCTTTTAATGTTGCTTGCGTCACCGGTAGCTCAAAATGGTCGATTTTTTAAATTGAGCAACATTTTAAGCCCCTTTTAAAAAAATAAACAAACGTCAAAGATCAAATTTTTTGCCTTATTAAATGCTGCTTTTGAATTTTAAAAAATCATAATTTGTCAAAAAGTTAATTGGGGGGGGGGGGGGGGAGGGGGTGTTGAGGGGCACACGGGATAAAGTACTTAATAAGATATACAGTTATTACGTAACGCTTGCTGGAGCGTTAAAATAACAAGCAGAAGGGTTTTATGGATAGAAAGATCTCCTCGAGATAATAGAAATGGGAAAACAATGGCAAACCACATCTTGCTTGCTTAGCGAATCAGAACGATGGTCTGGATTAAATGGAATGAGTTAGTAAAAATTTGATTATTAAGTTAGATGGTCCGTAAAAAGCAGGAAAGATTTTAATGATTATTATAAGGATTTCTCTGGAAAATTCCGCACTAATATCAATCTAATTGTTTCAGGCGCAGCCGTAGGGAAAAAAGCTGCTTATCTATTGAATATCCTGGATAGCACTAGGCTGTCTCAACTCTTAGATATGTACTACTCCGACAGGGGGATCCCCTATGAATTCAATTTCAAAGTTACAGAAAGAACTAAAACTTTGAACTATCTGCTCGAAAATATAAATTTCTCCAATCAGGTAAGCAGCAATTTGAACAACTTCCACACTCTTTCGTCTATCACGCATATTCACAGGTTAGTCTACAGATCTTGCTAATAATAATCTTCAACTAATCAGAAATTTACTTTTGTCATGCAAATTGCCTGATTTACATTTCAAAGCCTCATGTTCTACTTTTAGCCCTTCCTTGAATGGCCTTAATTTCTAAACGAATGTAATTTAACACATGAAAATTTGCCTTAATTTCAGATCTATGGCTCTACAAAACTACTTCAGGCCCACAGGAGTACTTACAGTGTAACTATGACGGATGCGTACATACAGCAACTATCATTAACCCATGCTGATATTTATAAGACCACGGCAGGTAAGATATGATGCTAACGATATTAGGAAACTATTATATTTATAGGTGGACATGGCAGACCGCTTCAACTTTAAACTAAGTTTCAGGAATCTTCTTGTAAAGATATTTTGACTGCGAATGTCTAGTCAGAACTTAGAACTTCCACCTTTCTGTTGCAGGATCGATAACAAACAATTACGATAAAATTGAATATGTTACCGGGAAACGACTGTTAGCGAATCTGGAACTGATTGTTATTTTAGATGGGACATTCAACCCTTACACTACGCAACAAATGTTATAGTAAGTATGAGAGAATAAACAATAACTCCGAGATATTTAGATGCCAAAGGAGAGAAGTGCACCTGCGCTGCGCAAGTGACTTGAATGATATAATGACTCGGTCTGAAACTCGTTAACGAGAATTTCCATATTTAAATTGAAAAACAGACTTCTTGTTTTAGATACTGTTTCAGTAGAAAATTGTTCAATAAAGTTTAAAACTGTTATGGTTTGGCCGATTTCGAAAAGATCTGTTTTATATTAAACAAAATATTTATTTTACAATTTACATAATACATGGAAATTCCATTTGGATGTTTATCCGTACGTTCCACATAAAAGCGACTGATTATATTACGCAAGAGCACACAAAAGAGACTTTAATTCACATAATGGAAGAATTACAAGCAACGTTGGTATTACCTACGTTATGGATTTCTGTAGCTACTCTGGGACTTTACTCACATATATGCAAAATACTACTTTTAAATTTGTAGGTTCAAAACGATGCCTCGTCGTTTTTATATTTTTATATACCGCGTGTCCCTGGATAGATGAACCGACACTTGTAAAATGTAAAAAATGTTTGGTTTAAAATTTCATTTGTTGAGGATCAGCCCTGCTTGGTTAAAGATTCAGTTCTAATATAATTTCACTTTTAAAAAATGAAGTATGTCTGGAAAATTTTGAAACAACCTATTTTCCTGTAAAGTGTCTTTTTTGTGTTCAGGTTAAGGACGACATAATATTATTAAGAAAAGTTGTTTGGAATCGAGACCTAAACCCATACACCAAATTTGAAAGTTTTGGGCTAACTTTGGTTTCTCACATTTTGTTGAATTTCCTAAGTCAAGAAAAAAATTACCAATTTTCGTTTCATTAAAATGATAAGCTATTATTATTAGATAAATTTTAAAAATGTAATATATGTATGTAATAAATGTATAATAATCTCATACCAAACTTTTTTTGGCTAAAATATCAATTGGATGAAAAATGGTTAGGGAGAATGAGGTGGAAATCTTGGCCGCCCAGATTCCAGACCTTGCGATAATGGATTTTTTTTTTGGCACAAGTATGAAACAAATAGTTTATTAAGAACGCATTTTAAATTATGCAGAAATGTTACAAAACAGGATAATACGAGCAGTTCGATTAATTCTTAAAGAACATGTGAAGGCAGCTCTTAAAGAATTTCGACACCGTATTGTAGAATGTGCAAAATTAAGGAGGAGATTTAGTATAGCTTAAAGTTTAATTTGAGATTATATATTTTTTTGATTGTCTAATGATAACAGTTTATCCAATCATAATAGTACATATTAAAATAACATTTTTTGAATTTGGAAATATAACAAAATGTAAAACAATAAACTTAGATGAAGATTTTTAAATTTGGTGTATGGGCCTAGGTCCCTATTCTAAACAACTCTTCATACTAACATTATAACGCTTTCGACACAAAAAAAAACACTCTGCTCTACAAAAAAATAGATTTTTTGAAAATTTCGAAGACATACTCGATTTCCTAAAAGTTAAATTATATTAGAAATTAATCTTTAATGAAGTAGGGCGTATCTCGAAAAAATGAAAATTTAAACCAAAACAAGCGCCGGTTCACCTATACAAGAACACGCAGTATATTCAAAATACCACCTTAAAATTTGTAAGTTCCAAAGGATTCCGCGTAGCTTTTAAATTTGTATATATATATATATATATATATATATATATATATATAAATTCAACTAATGGTTTATTTATGACTTGGACTTGGGCAGGATATGAATCTGATCCAACTCCCACACAATGCATTATTTATTCTGTGCCTGTCGTAAATTTAAGTCTTTCGAACACTGTTTTTTTACCCCTGAAAATTCGAATATGCGTACCCATTTTACTGACACAACTATGCAGATTAATCTATGTTATATGCAGAACTAGTTAAGCGAAATCGTTTAGGCAAAGTTTCGAAATTCTATATATTTGCAATTTTAGCCATATCTGATACATGCACCTTCATGAATAGTGTGTTACTGGAATTTTCTAGATTTGGCAATATTAGTTTTCGAACGTATCAGCCAAGCTGGAAATGATTGCTCTCAGGCGAATTTTCAGTACCGCAAATGCGATAAAAATTTTCTAGTGCACTTTTAATGCTTGCACATGATGGCCCGATTGTTCAAAGGTTTTTTCATCTCTTAATAACGCGGATGAAGCATATTTCATATTTTTACCATAATTGGGTCATACTGCTATCTAGTAAAGCATAAGCGAATGGGGGGCACTCATTCCCCGAATAAGCGATTGAGTTGCATCAAATAAGTGCACAATAAATGCACTCAGGAATTACTGCCGCGTGTGATTTAAATTGGTAAATAAGCTCTTAAAATTACGAATTTAAAATAAAATATTCTGTGCGCATTTCGGGGGTAGAGTGGCCTTTCATCTTGCACTTTTCTGCATCTTCCTTCGTGATCGTTAAATATTTCATCTTTCCCTCGAAGAAGTATCTGCCCTTGAAAGTACATGCAGTGGTTAATTGAAATCAGAATTCGAAATATATATAAGAACTTCCAAATTTTTTCACAAATTCGTTTAAAGCGTTCTCTTAAATACTTTCAGTGCGCTTTCCGAGGCGATTGATGTATCCTACTACGGAAGTAGGATGGGAATTATAAATGGCCAAACTGGAGAATGGATAACGAATGTAACGAGAGAAAATTTTGAAATGTTTCGAACTTTCCAACTGATGGACCAGCAAGGAAACTGTAAGTTATCGCTGAAAAAATATTACCTTCAGATAGGATATATAGTTACTCGAGAAGCACAGACGTCGCCTTTGGCCTCACTGAGTACTATATATTAAAACAAATAAACGATAATGTGCTGATCTTTCACTGGTATGTCCTTATATGGACATGGCGGTAAAAGAATCGATAATTACGTTAGAATGTCTTATTAAGCCGATCCATCCGGAGGTGAAGATAATGAAGAATATTTAACGGTGACCTAATCTTTCCATCGCAGAAAAGGCTATTGATGCTGTGAGTCATTAGCCTCAGTCATTTCTTACAATTCCGATTGGTAATTATAGACTTCATTCATTTCAGTATTTCATTTCAGGGCCTGCAACTCTGTCTCTCGGCCGAAGCTTAGAAAGTGTAAATACCTATTATCAAAATCAAACCGAAATTGATTGCAGGGTCAAAGTAATGAATTCTTTTGGTCGAGCAGTTCTTGTCTTTAGTCAAGATGGAAGACTGACAGAGACCGACGCAACAAGAGCAAGAAGATCTCTAGACACCATTAAGCAGGCTTACCCGGAAACCTCCATGATTTATCTTAGCCAGGATGTGGACGGAGTTCTAAGGGTAAAAATTGCTTCTGTTAGATCTAATGGATTTAAAATGCGATCGGCACAAATATCTATAATTAAAGTTTTCCTACTTGTTTCCGCAATTATTACTTATTTTAACACACGGAACACAGCGCAGGAAAATTATGTGCTTTCCGGTATACAGGGTGTCAGTTTCTAAACACCCTGTATATTGTCCATTCTTTTGAACTCGGCGTTTTCTCTAATTACGGTGATCTATTACCAGATTAAGACTCGGCCTTGCAGTTTAGTACAAAAATCAAAAACCCATTTTTTTTTTCGAAGAACGCCTTAGAAATAATAAAATAAGAAACAAGTATGGAGAGCTTTAAGAAGGGTCCACCCTCCACTTCTGAGCGTAGCCTCTAAAGTTGTGATGGTCATCATTTGTATCTCGTTAATATCAGGATGTACAGGTTTATAAATGAGGTCTTTCATAGTTCCCCATCAATAATAATCAGATGGGCGAAGATCTGGTGAACGTGCAGGCCAACGTATGTCTCCATTGTTTGGAATGACTATACCGCGAAATATTTCAGACAAATAATCGTCGACTCTCCTAGCATTATGTGGCGGAGCAACATCTTGTTGGGACCAAAGGTTATTCAAGCGGTCGAAGTAAATGTTGTTATCGATATGTTCCGTAAGAAAGGTCCTTAAAACGTGCGAATACCAATCTGAGATCCAATTGTCTCCGTAAATTTATGGGCCGAGATACTATCGCCAAACGAATCAACCCATACATTTAGTCCGAAAAATGCTTTTAGTAGATGTCCTGGGTGTTCGTGTGGACTCTTAGTGAACCTGACGTGCTGGTGGTAACGATTGAGTATACCTGCGAAACTCGGATAAATTTCTATGAAGTAGAAAATAATTTTACGCTGGCCCGTACCGATGGTCATTGCGATCTTCACGGTTGAGTTTCAGATTTTTGTGAAATAAGAGCAGAATCACTTGAAGCACCGGGTTTCGGCACTTGAAGCTTCTTGAGGTTTTATCGAAAAATGAGCAAAAGTTGTTTGACGTCATGCGAGCCTTAAAGTTGAACCCAACCCTCCAGCTTTTAATTAATGGCTTTCACTGAAAAAGGAGCACGTCTCACCGCTTATTGAACTAAAAGGAAAAATCCGTGCTAATACCACTTGATACCCCCCGTAGGTCAAAAGGAGCTCAACACTCCGTACTTTTATGATATCAGCTCCACATGAACAACTCATTGATAAGAATTACATATAAATATTCAAACTGGCTTTTAACGAATCCGCAAAGCCGAATCGTTAATCATTTGATGGAGCTCAATTTGATAGGTATAAATGAAATTTGAGGTGCTTAACGACCTTTAGGGATGTTTAATTGTGCTCTGAAAATTAAAGAGACCCTACCGGATCGAGTGTTTTTCGGCAGGTGAGGCTTTTTAAGTAAAATTAGAATAAGCAAAATTAATTCGTGGAGATAAAGCAACGATTAAGGACTCGACAATTTAGCAACACAATTCCATTCAATTGGGGCCACAATATAATCGAACATTCTATTATAGTAAATCTGAATCATTTGAATTTGGATCGCAATGAAGGATTCGCCAGCCGACTTTAAAACTTCCCGTTTACAAGTAAAAAATAAAACAGTGTCGAAGTAAATTTTTATTTTTATTTAATATTTTACCTAAATGTGGATTAACTTAAGGCTCTACTGGGACATCATTTTAATGCTGGAATTTTTTCCTACGCATAAAAATTTTTATGGCCCGTAAGTCCAATGGGATTAAGTTTTAGCTGCGCAATTCTTTAATATTTCTTTATTTATCTACATTCGGATTTTTTTTATTAGATAGGATTGTTATTAGTTTTAAACAGAACATGCAATGAAAAACTTTTTTAGAAAAAAAATTCTAATATCTCAAAAATTGAAAAATAATCAAGGATGATAATCTGGAACAAAACGTCTAATAAAAAACGTTTTTCAAATAAAAGATATTCATTTTTTGAAGGTCTACAAGGATCGATAATAAAATACGAGGTTGCCATTTGAAAAAAAATTTTACCCTTGAATTTACCTTAAAATCAGATTTTAGCCAAAAGACACTATCTTCATGATATATCCCCTCCTTTACCGGACAACTTTCATTTAAAAGTATTTTTTCATACAACGTACCATTTTTGAGTAATCTTCAATTACCGCTTTAAATGGGACACCCTATATATGTGGTTTTCCTATTCGAGAACCTATGGAATGTGAAGTAAAAGAAATGAATAAAAGCAAAGTATATTAGAATAAAATCTAATCTTTTTGAACTTACCCTTACCCAAAAATCTTAAGGCTCGAATGGCGCAAACTCTCGCTGTTAGCCTTGCTCGACGCCACGTCTTGAAACGCCCCTCCTGCAATTCTAGACACCGTCGCGATATCTTTTAATAATACTCTGTGCAAATATTACTTGATTGCCCTGGAATAATCCGCTGTTTAAATTCTATTTGTTTTTAAATTTAGACAGAACCAATTTCGGTATAATAGAAGACGTCTCTGCGAATAACATGGCATCCATCTCCTTGGAGGGTATAATGGAAATGAAGCAAAATTATACACATTAACTTTCTCTCCCCTGTAAGATAAAAACAAATTGCTGTCGTTGGAGGTTTTATTTAAGAGCTTTCGTAAAATGTGAATACATTTGATTTTCACATTAAAAGCAGTGACGTTAAAAGAAAATTTAAGTATTTATATAAAAAAATTTTATGTAATTAATATAAATGACGGTTTTCCGCGGGGATCGGATTTTTTTTATCACTTATCGAAGAAAAATCCTCCGTTTACATTCATTGCGCACTAATTTAGCGGCAATACATGTGGGGCTGAGGAGAAGGCAGATTTGGGAAAAAATTTATTGCTAATATCAAAAAAGCATTGAAAATTTTAACGAGGCCATAAACTTTAACTGTCGTATTATAATTTTCAGGAGTTATCCAAAAACGACGACGATTCTGTGGTTAATCCCTCGACTGATGCGCTTTCCACCATTACGAAAATTGTTGAGAAGCTTAGTGTCATTGCAGGCAGCTTAATCAAGTTTTACTGTAATAACTCCAATGTTCGTTTTGAACATTATTTCACCCCTGGAGAAGAAAAGGTTTTTGAAATCCATAGGGAATATATCAAGCGCAGTGCTGTAACCACCAAGGTAAGCTCTCAAAAGTGACCGGAATTTTACGCTATTTTCTAATTTGGCGGCTGAAAAAGGACCGCATGGTCAAAAGGGACGTATTATTTCAGTTAAAAGGGTACATTTATGGAATTTGCAACCGTCCTTTAGCTAAAGTGAAAAATCGCCCACTTTGAAATTTCTAATAAAATAACTTCCTGATTCTCATCTCGCGAGCCAGACTGCTGTTAAAACCAAGTTCAATGGTGAAGGTCTTTACATGGTCATCTCATTCAAAAACAGACCCAATAAACCGAACACATTTCATGAATTTTAACTGGCTTGTGTGTAACTATCTCATGAAGTAAATTTAACACGTCATGGCGTTATATGTAAATCACTTTTACATATTCGAGTCATATAAGGTAAAGACATTCTCTGTGTCATTTTTGCTCGTTTACTAAAGAATCAATGACACTCTACTTGTCAGGAGTTTTTGTGTTGCAGTAAATAGCGATTCTTACGTTATTTTTTCATAGTTTAAAAATAACTAAAAATATTTTAATTTTTCGAGAGCTCCGTAAACGCACAAATATTTTTTGGAATAATATTTGAGCCCTCAATTGAAATATATGAACGCTGATATTAAATATAACTTTGCAACAGCCAACAGCGGGGACAACAGCATTGAAAAACGTATTCCAATATTGCTGAAAATAGCTCCAGCTTTAATTCCATCATATGCGTGTTTTATTTTGCATTGACTCGCAACGAACGCATCATTACAAATTTATAACAAAAATCAATAAAATTATTCCATAAAAGAGACTAAAACTAAATTTAACATGTTAGAAGAGTTGACGGGAGGATACTTAATTTAAAAGGACATCTCTTGTGTTTGTCCCAGGCTAAATATCACAGATCATTCAATCTTACTTTTTCGCAACTGGAGATTTTCCTCCGAAAGAAAGAACTTTGAAGGTGAAATTCATCAACTGCATGACGGCAGAGTAAGTGACTGTCTAAAAAGCGGATGTATACAAAGAAATTCACTAAAGAACGAAATATATGCAGTTATGAGATTAGTTAATAAACTAAGAAAAACAAAAACTCTCTGCATTACTAATGCGACTATTATACATTCATAGCAGGTCTAAACTGCCGCAAAATTAACATTTCTGTGGGCTGACCTTTAAATCAAAAACCCGTTGACTCGCTTTGCCATAAGGACTAAAACCTCAAAGGCCAGAATGGATATTAAATCTGTACCGTATTTTAATCAAACACATAAGTTTTATGCAAATTTCAAGTTCCCGCTACTGAATATGCACGATATTTCTTTAATAAAGCGATGAAATTAATGTTAAGTAATTATATTACAAGAAAAGGAGCAAAACTACAGTTTTATAAATAAGCATTAAAAAATACGTGCCAGGGAGATAATTCTGGGTAATTTGCTACTATGGCCACTTGCAAGGGATCTGAAATTATTTTTACCGCAAGTGCGACCCTTTAAGTCTAATTTCACAAATCAAAAATACTCCGCAACTATTAAAATTTGATATACTGTACTGCTGTCAACCAACACAGAATACTTTTGACCCAATGACCCCTCAATGCCGTGTTAACATTAATTTACGCATATGCCTATAAGAAAACGGGGGCATAAGGACGCAGCTACGTTCACTGCATTCAACAGAGGAACTCAGCCCGCATATACAAATATGCTCGATTTCTGTTTCTTGGGTTGTATGTTGTACGTCTACTGCAACTGAATGCAGTAGTAGTTTCTTAGCAATAAAAGTTACCCTATGTAGTTTCAGTAGTGAAGTTTTATATTTGCAAAGAGTGGCACAGGCCCTCTGAAATAGAGTTACATGCTGAAGCTGGATATTATCCAAGGGATGATCTTGTTCTCCTCATAGATGATGCGACAGCATACGTGGCAAAGCATCAACTTGAATAGATATAGGCATGTGATTTCCATGGAAAATGATATCATTACTTGTGTTCATGTGACTGTGGAAAGAGCGATACGTTAAACAAAATACAGCATCAAAAGTTTCATCAATCTTAAGACTTGAAGGAGAGCTGATGGCCAGGATCTTTATCCTTAAATTCCCTAACAGAGCAACGGTAGAGTAAAAGTTGCTCTAGGTTTTTTTAGTTAAGCTTTGATGGCATGCTCGGATCGTTATAGGTATAGGATTTCCCATATTCGACGCTCAACATAGGAATCTCGAAAACTGTAGGAGATATAGAGCCGGTTAAATGAAGACAAAGTTGTGTCTTTATGAGAGTACTTTGGCTTTTTAATTTCGATTACATTCGAATATATCCGGAAAGAACCGAAAATTGTTATTTTATTTTTATTTTTTTTCTGCCTGATTTCTTGGTTTTTAAAAAGTACCATAAGTTATCAGATTTTGGTCAAGTAATCTGAAATGGCTTCTGCGTGGTTGCAAACATTTTGAATGGTCTTCAAAGTATTACTGAACGGCAATATCACTATTTCTATTTGAACAGTAGTAGATTTTGACAATATCACGTTTTTCTTCGATAGAAAATTTTATTTTCCGGTAACGAGTATTAACGCATTAACGACTAAAACATGATTTTTAATTAATGAACGATTTTTCAAAATAGACAAGTAGGCCGCGTCTGTGACACCAATAGCAACGCATCTATATCTGTCATGTGATCAATATCTGACATTTACCGAGTTCATAATTTTGACATAGAGGTTTTCAATTTCTATCATAGAAATGGAGTAAGTAGAATACGCTAAAGCAGAATGTAAAAACATTCAGGTATTGTTCCCTTTAATAATGAATATTTTTTATCGAGACGTCGTAAATCGGCAAGTACGACACGTGACTGTGTTTAAATTATCAATGACTAGCCCAATCCATGAAAAAAGGGTCAGGCCCCTCTTTAAAGAAAAAGTTGATGATGGTATTGAATGCCCGAGACATCGTATCTTTGAAAAACTATTTTTATTTCGTGTTAGAATCCCACACAACTCGCCATGTTTTAGGTTTGGGTCTATAATCTAATAGATAACTAAAGGTTAAAAAAAAATCGATCAATTTATTTTAAGGATTGTTATGGTTTTACCGTGAGAAACTATGGGTAGAAATATGCACGTGTACTGTTCTGATTCTCTCGCCAATTATATGTATTTACAGTGACCTTGCCCTTCGCTAGGCCAATGTGTTAAAATGTTAATTACAAAACCCTTTTAAGGTTTATTTCTTAAAATCGTTTAGACCAAATCCCCAAATTCGTGGGAACCTACATAATCAGTATTCTCATTGATCAATCAGAACAAAAGGACATATACAAAACCATGCACATTTTCCCCAGAGAATTTCTCCCAAATCAGAAACGAGGTGGAATTTGAGTTGTAAGGTCCAAGTTTCCTGCTAAATCTAATCTTAACCTTGATTTCGTTATTGAGTGCCCAATTTATATGTAAAATCCAATCGTTTGATCTTAATACAGACTTTTGTTGATGTTAACAGTACTGTTTTTTCGTGATTACCATATCGATTTTTGTAGCGGTATCCCCGTGTAAAATATACCTAGTGTCAAAAAATTCTCCTAAAGACTCGAATAGTTGTGACGCGGGAAGAAGTGCTTTAAGAAAATGTTTTCAATTTTCACGTTTCTCTGTAATTTAAGGAAAAAAAAATTAGAAGAAAATAGCAATTTTACGTTTTCTTCGGGTGTCTTCAAAAATAATCGGAATATTTCAAAATATTAACGAGGGAAAGTACTCCTTTCATAAAGACACAACTTTGCCTCCATTTAATCGGCTCTGTATGTCACTCTGTACATATATATTTTATTGATTGAAGCTGAAATTGTCGCTTTCGTATCGATTACCCACAATGAATGATGAGAACTATTCTGTACCTATGTCTTCATTCTTTGTTGCTCGCAAACTAGCGAAATCATAGTCAAAAGAGAAACCTAGTTATATATGAGTCCTACATGTTCGCATTAATAATATTACATACCAAAGCATTTCTCCAATGTTTGTTTTAAATCTTATTATTTTTAGTTCAAGAACAAGGACTACGGCGACCTTTCCATTTGTGTCTTCACGAAGCGAACATCTCAGAATAACCGAAAATGTCAACCGTTAACGGTAAACAGTGAGATCAGTTTTAATTCTGGCAGTTTGTGTACCCCGGATTCAGCCTGCGATCTGCAGTACTCTCTCACGGCCAACAACACTCAGATCAAATGCGCAGGTAACGTATAATATACCTACCTGATAGACATATTTTATTAGCTCTAAAGTATAACGGATCAATAATAAATACTAATGGTTTATTAAACAGTGGTTTCTGCCGTGCATGCTCAGGTTTGCTAATGGTCTTCCTGCTTGCGAGGTACATTTCAATTTTTATCATATGTGTTTAGTTGAATCAGGATTTCATGAAAATGGTTACTCCGCTTCGCAAGGCGCAACAGAAAGTTATTTTCTTCATCTCGTATTTTGAAAATAAAAAAATACATTTGAGCAAAAATGCGGACCACGTCGCGCATCTGGTTAAATGAAAAGTCTTTATTTCTTAGCAATTTTGATTATAATTTACAATGTTTTACTTAAAAAGAACAACCAACAAGTAAATAGTCTATTTACTTTGACAAGTTAAAGTAACAATAGCTAAGTAATGCGTTACCATGAGCGTGAACCACACAAGGCCAGTGGATTAAAGTTTGGACTTCTCGCGGGCCATGGAAATTCACTTCCACGACCGATTGATCAACGTGGAAAAACCTATTGGCCCATTTGCAGCCACTATGATTTTTGAGTATTTTAAACGGTAGGACACAAATTAGCTTGTGAATAAGAATCTCGTAAACGAAAAGAAATATCGCGATTAAGCGGGAATATCGTTTTTGAGTAAAAATAAACGCTCTTTCTTATATTGAATAGAACTTGACTTCAGTTGCGCTCATTAAGAAATATAGCCAAATGCAACGAAGCGGTGGGTTGTAATTAATGCTCTCTAAATGATACGTTAAAATTAGATCAAAATTCTTATTTGGTACCTTAAAGAATCTAAGTATACAAATTTTTGCGCCGATGCTATAAAATCACAAAAAGCTTTTAATAAGGCATTTTAAAACAAAATTTCAACCTTTTAGCATCTTGTAATTCTGAAACACGCAACATTATTATAAGGTATGTTGGGTCCACTCGTCATATTCTGATGTCCCTCATTTCGGGTTTTTCCATGTACCATTCCCAAATAAATCGCCCTGTATAATGACGTCGGAGGAATGTTCTCAGCTTTTTTTTATCGAGTTTTGGTCATTTTGGATCGGTCCCTACAGCCCAAAAACTTGTTTGCTTTTTGAGAGGATTGCTGAACAATGCCCGTTTTTTTGTCATACCTTCCCACACCAAAATTTCGTAACAGAAAATCATGTGTGGCGCATTTCCTAATGCCAACGCAGTGGAATAATGGCGGAACTAAATAGTGTTGGTTAAGCGGCTGTTGGGTTTTGTCCGTTGTCTATTCTAGATTAGGCAGTCTTAGAGAGCCATTCTTCCTTTCAGTCTTTTATACAAACTTGCTTCTTCATAGGACTCATGAAAATTTCACAAAAGTTACCTTATTGTTCTGCAAATCCCGTTCCGAAGTGTCTGGCGCCATAACGTGTCAATTTTTGTTTTTTTTTTATTTCAGAAACCGACTGCAGATACCCAGACCAAGTGTTAGTGATAATAACCTATACCTTTTCAAGCGGGGCATCCGATCTCAAATCCAGTTTACTTACACTAGGGGCATTAATCTGGTTATTAACTTAACACTACACGTAACAAATAAGTAGTCTTACTCATATGGCCTTATAGGACAAACTGCGAAGGAAGAGTAAACAACTTAAAGGAAAATGTCTTTTTCGATTCGTTGTTTCATTTGTGCATTGTTACTTAAAAATAAAAATTGACTTAAACTGGGTTGTGTTGTAGAAGATTTGAATATTACTATTTACGCATGACTAGTCGGCGGGTAGAAAGTATGTATCCGCTTCTATGAATTTTCCTGTCATCATCAATATAAATGTTAATTACCTACTACACTTTAAATTGAGCATTTCACTGTTTTAATCATCTTCCGTTCAGATTCATCCAACTCCATGTATCAAAGACAGCCTGTATAATTACGCTTAAAATAAAATTGTACCAGTTTACTGTAAAAAATATTTACAAACTGCAAGCGTAATATAGAATATAACAATATTTTCATACACATGCATAAGTAGGTACCTAGGTACGTATCCCAATCCGTCATGAGTACTTGTTAATTCAGGCCAGGCTATAGAACTTTTGGGAAATTCCCATTAAAGTGGGTCTCCCGAAAGTGCTAGAGATACGAGTATAACTCGTTTGCGAAACTACTTATACAGAAATATGATGTTGCGTGTAATTTACATATAAGAAAAATAGTTTTTAACTTATTAGCGTTACGTAATTTATTGTGTAATCAGAGCAAGATACTCAAATAAACTTCTGTATTAATTCGCTGGTTTCAAATAACCCCAATACCTTCACCTCCTAGTGTGCAGTTATTAGTATAAGCTTTACAGATCAGATCAACCAGAAGAACAGTTACCAGACAGAAATCATGAAAGGTAGTCGTTAAAATGCTAAGAAACCTAGAGAGTGTTGCCGGCGTGGGTGATCCTGTTTTACTTCTAGTCTATCGATGTACATGTGTATATACACAGCCCATCGCAATATGTTCGCAGGAGTATACTGCAAACATACGACCGTGTATGTTGTCAGATTAATATCATCCAATCAATCAATTCAAATTTAATCAAATATCATTCGCAGCTCTTTGGCTCAAAGGCAACTTCTAAATCTCAGGACTTTGATTGCACCACGTGCATAGACAGATACACGAATATCAGGACTTAAAAATAAAAACTTCATGTTATTTCATCGAGGGATGTTTTATTAGAAATCTCTCTTGTGTAAGATCCTGAAGTAGGGTGTGTAGAGAAGGCGAGAGGTTTTGTGTTTGGAATGGAATTGTATTTCAATAGATCGAAAGGAGTTTGAGAATCGTCCTACCAATTTAATGTTATTAAACCACGGAATCTTTGAATCTTATTTCAAGGCGATTTTCAAAACCGATGAGAAAATCAGAGAGTGGTTGATGATCGATAAATGTCGACATTTTTTACACGTGTGGAATTATGCAGCGCGGCTCAAAAGTATTTGTTAATGTTCTTCACCTTAAAGCAGTCACCCTAGGAACCAAGATCCCTTTTTAAAAATCTATTAGAGAGGGCACAACCTCCTTAGCACGACGGTAATATAACAATGAATATTTAAGGGGCGAAATGGTTCTACCTTTATTTTTTCCCAATATTTCTTTTTGGCTTTTAGCGAACTTAAATGCCGCAAATAAATTAGGGAAAAATTTACTTTTTTCTTGAGTAATTTATCGCGAAGACGTTGAGGGTTAATGTCGCAAGTGCAAAGCCTGTTGGGTAACAAAAGGGCCTCAAACCAACTCACGCGTTCAAATAGTATAATACCCTGCACGTGCTCCATTCGAGAGGGTAGTAATTGGTGTTGACGCAGACTGAGACAGGCGATAAATACATCTTCGATGCCAGGGATTAAATGACGAAATCTTACGAGACTTAACCTTGAGACTTACGAGGATAGTCCTAGAAGTACTCGACTTAACACTTAAAAAAAAAAAAAAAAAATATATATATATATATATATATATATATATATATATATATATATATATATATAACATTATTTTTCAACATAGTCTCCTTTAAGATTGACACACTTTTCCCAGCTATACTTTATAAAGAAACTTTGAATATTTCAAAATAGGCATCAACGTCGGATTCCACATTTTCATTATAGGCAAACCTCTTTCCAACGAGTCATTTTTTCGAATTGAAAATTAGAAAACAATCTGAAGGGGTTAAATCTGACGAATAGGGTGGATAAGGGAAAAGTTCGAAGACAAGTTGATTGATTTGCATCATCGCGAAGGCGGAATTGTGGACTGATGCGTTGGGCTCGATGGAACAAGACTTTCTTGTTCGTCAAATGCGATTGCATTTTCCTACTTTCTTTGGAGCCAATTCTCCCCTTGAACTTCATTGTTTTGATTCGACACAAAAACTTTGCCAAATAATCCCTTGAAACATCCCCATGACGCTGTTTTTACTGAATTGTGAGTAATCACAGCAGTTTTCTTGCGCACAGCTTTCTCACATCCAGTTCTTCGGTCAAAATGTGATGTACAGTACTTTTGGAAATGCCCATCTTGCAATCCTGTTTCGTGGATTTTCACCACAATTTCTGGAATGGTCACCTCATTAGGTTGATCACTGCAGAGTTCGTCTCGGCAGCTTGCACGACCGCGTTTAAACTCTGCGACCCAATATTTTACTTTATTATAACAATTTTTATATATCCATTATTGACTTATATTAAAGGGTCTTTGTGACAGACGAATTTTTAACAAAAAATTCGTCATTAATACGTCAGGTTAGGTACTTCTGGGACTACCGCCGTACATTCTGTCGAACGAAGGGACAGTATGCCAGCGGTGCTGGTGAACGAATTTCAGCCGTACATCATTAAAAACCTCAATTAAACCTCTCTAACGATTCTCCTCAATTGTTCGCAGCTATTGATTTTAGAACTCACAATCTCTCCCGTTATTCAGATCAGAATCTCTGACACTTGATAAGG
This sequence comes from Euwallacea fornicatus, assembly GCF_040115645.1. Lineage (NCBI taxonomy): Eukaryota > Metazoa > Arthropoda > Insecta > Coleoptera > Curculionidae > Euwallacea > Euwallacea fornicatus. The sequence goes on from NC_089543.1 coordinate 4,145,973, forward strand.
ATGCCCTCGCTGCAGTCGCGAAGAGCTTTTCAGTGGTCAAGTAAATCACTAATGGCTTCAAGCTCAGCAATACGTAACATGACTTTGGGCGTCGTCATAAAAGATGGGGTGAGGGGAAACCATAAACAGTGCCCTCACCACCACCTATTCGACATTTGGGGCTATTTCAGCCAGCAATTAGCAGAGGTCTGGTATTTTAAATTGGTTTGCTATTCGCTTAGCACGAAAAACCTAAGGGCTTGAAATCTCGGTTCTTGCTTCTTGCCGAAAGTTAACTAATAAGGCAATTAAACCTGATCTAATAGTAATCGCAATCGAATCGACATTTAAAGAATCCAGCGCCTGTTCCAATTTTGATACATTCAATCTCTGCTATTGTTAAATATATATTGGATTTTACACGCAGTTTGAGCATAACTTAAGTCACTCATAGTGGTCACTGTGAAGCGGATACGTATTCATCCATAGGGAACACATTGCGAAAATATTTCCGATCCAGAGGAGAAGTAAACATAACTGAAACTAATCGCTTGTACTAGGATATGAGGACAGAACTATAAAACAAAAATGATAAGCAACCTAGAAACGCTGAACGGCTATAATTGCCTGTGTCTCTGACGTTAAGGGTTGATCGGGGGTTTACAAGAAGTTTTAAGCAGGTATACACGCTACTAACGAGAGGCACATTCATATTAGAAATAACATCGCACAAACTTGCGAACAACCGGTAAATTTTATTGCCGAAAAATCCCGGGATTCACATTCATAATCCCGAGATTTAAAGGATTTAACGAAGGTTTAGAATTCCGGAATCATCGGGATTGTATTGTGAACGGGATTAATTGCAACATTGTGGACTCTATGCGGCACCTTCAATGATTTACGTGAGAATTATGGACAGATACGGATTCGTCATTCTGACAAAAACCCGATGACGTAAGCTCATGAATTTGCACACTACTATTATGAACTATGTACCGTTAAAAATTGATTATTAAATTTCCACTTTAGCACTGATACTATTAACTTGTCGATTAAGCCAAATGCGGCTCTATCGCATTATTTTTATTTCAGCGACTAGTGGAAGAGAGATGAAAAACCATTAAAGACATCCTGTATAATACTGTATTATAGTTAAGAGGATAAATGCCTGTTTTAATTGAAGCCCCACATTTTCTTAAGCCTGTTTCATCCAAGTGACGCTCATGCTCACGGTCAAACAAACGTGTGCGGCACCGTTTGATTGGGGAGGGTCGTGGTGCTCACTTGAGTATGAATCCACTGATTACCTTTAAATAGAATAAATTTTAAACTTTGCTTGAGTGAAGCGTGAGGGTTACTATTGCTTAAATCGAAATTTACCAGCAGTCATGTTAATGCATTTATTTCCACTTACTCTGGATTTGCTTCACAAAACTGTTGTATGATTTGACTATAATTGACACCAAATTACTAAAAGAATTACCTAAATGAAAATAACGCATCGAAACAAAACAGAAGAAAAGGAATTCCAGTTGAATTCTTTTGAAATTGATACCAAAACCCAGTAACCCAGTAACCACCAGTAATCAGAACTACATGCGAAAGGAAAACGATCAGAGTGTTTCTGGTGGTTCTGGTTACGCTTGATAGATAGCGAATTCAGGCATTGGTACCAGTACAGCAATATGGCCGACTTTTTCGATTGTCCTTTTGACTCTATGTGACGGCAACCTCGCTACGACTGAACTTGTTGCTTCATTGGCTTCGCTGGCGCCTCTTGGCGATGGAAAATGTTTCTTAAATTTCCTGATACTGAAAACAAAATATTTGGTAAGAATTAGCGAAATTAAAAAATTTTTGTGCAGTTGTCCAAGTTACGCGTATAATTGGCCAAGGTGCTCCTCACAGAAAACGAAAGTAATATGTTAGCGAACATGTCCGAAGTTTCGGACAATTTTGTCCAAATGTTTTTTCAAGACCAAATCCATCGTTTCGACGCGCAATTTTTACATTTTGCTAGCGGTTTCCGTGTTCATTCATCGTTTTTTTGGAATCTTCCCTGGAACTCATTTTTATTCAAAAAAAAATTGCTGATGATCACGTGGAGAATCCGACCATTCCACACTATAGTCTTTGCCATTTAACATTGTTTTCGTGGTACTTTGGAGGTTTTTTAAGATTTTATTAAGAACTGAACTTTTTTCAAAAAACAACTACTTAAGATTCACCGTGAATATCATTCTACCGGCGTTCCCGAATCGTCTGTCGGTGGTTCCCAGGCATTCAGGGTGTCATTGCCCATACTGACGTGTGTGTACCTATATCCAATGTCACGTCTCGTTTCTATTTGAACGTTTGTATTATTATGCTGCTTTAATTTGTATACTATTTGCATTATTTTGCTGATTCATCAATATCGTATTCCAAAAAGTGTGATTTGGTGTTTTCCGCTTCCTCTCGAATTAATGCCCATTATTATAAATGTTATGGGAAAAAGTAATTATCCGATGCACATTTTTATTGATACTTAAGATAGTGTTGAAACCCTCTGCAGACCCAGAATGTGTAAAATAAAGGAAGCATCTAATAGTTTTATAAAAATTTTCTTATTTTGTACTAAGTTGCTTTACACAGATAGTCTTTGGACTCTTCTCATACCTTCTTATCAGATATTAGGAATGTCGACAAAAAACCTTATAGTTGTATCTTGATGTTTTGCTCGTAAATATAAAATCGCACTGAACAGAGTCAGGCAGTGATAAAGTCCAGGGAGCCTTGCCTGAAGGTTTAGTAATATTCTTCCATAGCATCAATAAAATTTATTTGGTCACCCAGATTAATATGCAGTAGTTTGTTCTGTGTCATGCCTTTAGGGACTGCTCAAGTGAATATGACTTCGGTATTTTAACAAAATTTCGTTTATATCAGTTAACTTGTACAGGATATTTCCTATACATGCAGCGTAGAATTAAGGAAATAAATTCTTCGGGTCAAAACAAATATACGGAATGACTTAGGTCCTCGGTTAGGTTTTTACCCCTAACGTCTCAAATTTTCATTTATTTTGAAGCTAAGTTATCCCTGGAGTAATGGTTTCTCGGCCACCTGGTATATTATTCTGTCCAATCATACGGCGCAAAGCATTAATTGCAAACGTGATATATAGCGATTTTGCAACACCGTGCCACAAATACCTGAAGTCAAGCCAAGTACTTATTTAACTTAACATATTTTAACTTTTTTTAATTGACTTTTATATACGTGAAATGTCGAAAGTACTTGTGCATTATACGAGTAATATCCCCTTAATGCCAAGCATAAGCATAATTTCAAGAATTATGCGCAATTAAGTTTCAGTATTCAATAACGAAGTGCTGAAATCAGTATTAGGCAACAAAGGCAGTTGAAACATTTTTTTTTTTCGTGAAAATAGCAATTAATTTCCCAGCTTGCGCCCGTATTTTCGGAAAACAAGTCCGCGGGGATTTAATGGTGATGAAAATACATGGTGAAGATTCATCTTCAAAATCAGATATCATGTAATCTTATTGTACTACGAGAATAATGTTCTCAGAGTATTCGGCAAGCGGCTGTGTTGTATTTAGTACGTTTACACACAAATTTAAATTTGGTGTTTTTAGACGTAATTACAGTGACTTGCTGAAATCTAATTCAGGTAAAAAATAATAACAAAATTCGTAAAGAAAATTCCTTACACAGATCAGCTTGATTGCTAAATGTAAATAAAATATTATCAGTCCAAGTCGATCCGGTTTACAAGAGTACAATCGCCTCTAGCAACCTTAAAACATGACAAAGAGGACACACCTTAAAAACAAAATAGACGTGTTAAGAGTCTTAATGTTATTTTTGACCTTGCCGTTGTTGGTCAAGTGATATACAAATTTTTCGTCGATTTCATTGGCGTGAGCTTGACGAATATGTCTACCTCTACTTAATTTAATATAGGAATGCCAACTCGCATTGGAATACCAAGAGCCCATAATTATTGTTATTACCTACAGCAAATTTAAATATCTGTCCTTCCTATTTATGGCTGTTGTCCCAGCTTGTTACTGGTAATATTAGAACAATTTATTAGCGGATTCATTACGATATCCGGGCAAGAAAGTTGCCGTTCTTACGAAGAAGGTAATTACTCAAAGTTTATTTATTTTAACGCCTCTAAGTGGCGATACTTTAAAATGACCATGCATTAAAGTGGCGTGAAGGACGTCGCGCTTTAGTTCTTAATAGACACATAAGTTTTCCGTGGAAACTGCGTTGGACAAAATTTTGAAAACGTGAGAGGTATTGGGGATTTTGTAAGGGGTAACGAAGGACAAATTTTCCTGCAAGCTGCAAAAAGTTTTCTCTGGCATAAGGTCTAATAACGTATATAGAGTGACTTAAAATTACAGTAGAACTGGGCTGTTATGAACCTTTAGGAGAGTTTGCCTGTCGTTCGTTATATGCAAAGGTTCGTCATAGGCGACGGAAAAAAAGAGCTTGTTGATTCAAAATTTCTGTTTTAACCAAATGCCAAATAATTAAATTTTTCGTTGTAAAAAAAAGAATTCAATAAGAAAAAAAAACAACGAAACAGAAAAAAAACAACAAAAATCTTAAAGAAAATCGAAGTTTAGATAAAAAAGTAGTTGGTAATTTGACTGCGTGTAGAGGTTGCTCGATACTTCTTCAGTTATTTTATTTTACAAAAGATCTATCGCCTTCAAAAAATATTGATTTTCTGGATAAATCATCTGTACATAATATGCTATAATCTTCAGAGCAGAAAGGACCTTTTGAGCAGTGGAGATTAAAATTTCATCCTTCCTGTCAACTTCCTCCTCATCACTGGAACCGTTTTCACAATGATCATTGACAAATATTTGAATAACGTCAAAATATCATAAGGAAATTCAGCAACTTCCACGTGTTCATCGAACATGTCATGTTGATTTAAGTTAATTTCCTCAAAATCAGAAGTGTGGTTTTTCGCCCGTTCGCTTATATTTCTAGAAGCTCGCTCGCAGCAGCATCCTCCGACGGTTCGTTATAACCGTGCCGAGAGCTCCAGAAAATAACAAATATGGATGTTATAACCGAGTGTTTGTTATATCCGAGTTTGTTTTAACCGTATAAAAATATATTAGTTTTATAGGAACTTAAAGGGTTTTTTTTTAGTTCGTTCTTTACCACTGATTTTTCATTACAGCCGAGTTCTACTTTGCCAACAACAATTCTTGGCACGCGTCATCGCTAACATACACAGTGTTCAACTCTAATTGCGCTAAACGCTTGAGATATTTTAATGAAATATTCTGCATATTTTGCAATAAAGAAAATGTTATTACTTGCACTAGTAATGTGCATCAACATGCATTTGGATATTTATGAAAACGAAATTCTGAGAAAGTCTTTTTCTGTCGAGGGTACTGTCTTCAAGTCAAAAAATAAGAATCATGGATCTGAATACGATAATCCAAGCAAATAATCAGTGCAAATGCTGTGAATATACTGATATGACATAAGAAAGAAGATCAATAATTGAAAAAACAGGTTTTGAAAGTTTTTTGAATAGCTCAGTTGCAATTACTGCCCCAGCTAAGCCGGAAAAGTTCCATCTAATGAAGTGTATTTTTTAGTATTCAGGATATGTTTATATATAAAGGGTGTAAGACCCAATTCATTTTTTTGATAATCCCTTGAATAGCTTTTTAATACGTACGCTACTATTATTGATCAGTCTGTGCAGACAATCCATATATATCCATGTTTACTAATAAGCCGGCGTCTAAAACATTTCAGCGCAGATGCCGATAACGCCAACCATCGTAGCGCGCGCATGCGTGGTCTGAAATCGGGTTTGCCGACAATGCCGAAACGAGAATTTTCACGAAGTGTGTGCGGTAAACTTACATACGAAAGTTATGCATAATTCTTTTATTATACTGAATGGTTTTCCGGCATACAAAATCCTAATTACACAGAATTATGAAAATTATTGTAAGTAAAGTTGCTTTTCGTACCTAGTAAATCCAAAAAAATACGAAAAACATCTGCAGATCTCAAGGTCCCAACACTGACGACCGTGGAATTGGTTTTAACTCCGGTAACCTAGCTTTATGACGTCAAATCACTCATACAGCTAGATAACCAAAGAAAATCTCAATTCCTCTAGAGATGAGGCGGGATGGAATAGTTACCAGCAAATGGGAAAATCCATTAGCAAGGCACGTGATGCGCGCACGACTCACCCGGCACTCAACCAAAAAAGTGAGACTGTCTATGACAGAAAGGACATATAACCCAAACGCACCTTCTTGAGAAACTGACCAACCGCTCAGGATTAACCAAAAGTGGACCCAGCGTTGGTACAAGAGATTTTGCCGGTACCGGCCGATGATCTTCAATTGTACTTTCTGCTTGAAGAGTTGTACTAACTTGCGTTTAGTACTACTAGCCATTCTTTCTTTTGTTTAAATTTGAAATTAATGTACGCAGTTATAGTGTTTTGTATACCAACTTAATGACTTTTATTTTAGTAGTCGATGAATAATTGCGCTAAATTCACTTTTTTTTTTTTGGTGATTGCTCTTAACTCGAAATTTCTAATTATACGGGATGGTATGTGATCGTGTTACAAACTATAGCGATTGCATCTTTGAAAATACCGCGACATTTTGAATTGGGGCCCACTTACAAGGACTGCTGGTACATAGCAGTCTTTGTTTAAGACTACAATTTTTAGTTCTTATGCCTATTTTTAGTGAACTCGTTAAAAAATTTAACTAAATTGTAGATTTGTTACCCCGAATTATGAAAATTTTTCATCATTTATCGAATTGATCACATTAACGTCCCGTTTAATCTTCTGAAATATTTACATTATTACGTTGTCGTCAAATTTTTTGCAACATCATCAAAAATAATTTTGTAAAATCCCATGCAGGCCTTCATTCATTTCAAGTGAAGTTGTCCTATTTTTCCTATACGGCAAAGTGAGTTCAAAATGGTCCAGTTTTCACGGTTGTCATTCCACCTTGTTTGAATTTGTTCAAGGCTTCAAACATTTTTCAGAAGTCAACGAAATAAATTCCCATTGAAATCTCTATTACATGTTAAAAAATTGTCCTATTTGTAAGCTCATTGTTGAATTAACATGTCGTACGATACTGTCATGCATGGAGGTTTATCAAGTCTTGAAAGAATAGTCCATATGATTTTTTTGTTGAATTACTTCAAAAGTTTATTGTAACTCGATGGTGTTCTTGTACTAAACTTAGTACAACATACCACCCAGGTAAACTCTTAATTTACCGATCTGGCTTTCCCCATCGACAGCGGCCGGTTAAGAAAACCTGTTTGAAAAGCCAAGCCTGAGACGGTTGCTGGTACCCTGTATGTCACCATGTTGCCAAACTTTCATCTTAACGAACACCAGTACTATTTTGCTGACCAAGGGTCATTCTACAAACGTATCATCTTCCACCTGTTCTCCAGCCACCGATAGCTTGCCGCCTAATTGCGGTTTTGGCTTTTATATTTATGAGATACTTAGAGTAAAAGTACAATTGAGCTAGCTTAAGATTTATGAGCAACCTAGCCATATATTTTTAATGTTTTTGGAATTAAAGAATTTGATGCTAATTGCTTTTCGTTCGAGAAGACAAAAGGGGGCCCGAATTAATGTTTACCATGAATGAAAGACGTGCATTTTTTCGATTAGAGCGTCAGTAGTTAAATATCTTCATTTGCTTTGTAGCAATTAAGCAATATCAGCGTGTCAACCGCAAGATCGCAAAACATTGATTGAGCTAAATGATTGCTGCGTTGATTACTTGGTTTCTTTCTTACAGAATAACCCAAGAAGAATTTTATTAATCGAATCCGTGACTGGTGAGGCTGGTGGACCACGGTATTTTCGAACTTTTTTGAACCCACCATTGCCTCTTCGGAGATCACTAACCAGCGGCGTAGGATAATTGGTATTTAGCATCCATTTATTCTAGCTAGCTGTTTTCTTTCAATGCCTTGAATTAATACTAACTGTCAGCATTCAAAGGGCGCGTAAAAAACCCATACCAGTTTCCCATGAAAGATGCCACCTAAGGCTCGCTGTAACGATCTGAAAGAATCCCTTTTTGCAAACATTCTATGAGCAATGACCTGTTAGCTTCCTGCGTCTATGACTTCTTAAGAGATTTATCGCTTCATCATGAAAAATAATTGGCACCGCCTCTGGTTTAACGTATATGTAACGTCATGGGGTCTACCTACCTGCTTCACCTTTTCTTGACCAATACATAAATAATCCTTTTTTTATTTGGGCAACTCTGAATATTTTAATTTTTTTAACGACTTGTAATTAAGTTCCTAAAACAGATTCCGCCTGAGTTTAGGTTTAAAGTTTTATAACCTAGACATGCCTGCAGGACCATGTAGGGACATTCATGTGTTATTATCGCACAAGGGAAATTTCGTGTTTGTTCAGGTACCTGGGTAAAGACATTATTTGCCCACTTAGGGTATGCGTCGCGTTGCTGGTGTCGAAACTACTTCCGCTGATATCGACACAAACGAATGCCTTAATGCTTATGTTGGTTTTACTGATATGTGAGGGCCGAAATCATTAGAATACTTGTAATGATTTACATCGCAAAGTTTCCTTCTTAAAACCCGACTCAAACTCAATAATGATTCTTGTACCTCTTTTGCAATCCGACTTGCTCTCTCAACGGACGTACTAAGAATATATTGGAAATGAATGTCTTGTAGGATATGATCGAGTCTGCAAGCGTTTGCTCCTTCTAACACATCTACATTCACGGGAAGCAAGTATGACTCGTATGACGAGGAATGTTCACCTCCACCCTCGGTGACCGTAGTCTTTATGCCCATGAAGATGAAACGTGTACGTGCTTTTTGTGGATTACAATAATCTCATTTATTACATCTAGCTCGCTTTGAAATCGTTGATCTTTGGTCAAATAGAAAATTATCGCTTCTTGTGTTTTCATGCTACACACTCATTTGTGGTATTTCGGTGCTTTGCAGTGCTTCAAAACCGCTAATTTGTCACCGAGAACGAAAATAGCGCATTTAATTCTTTCTACATTGAACTTGACAAAGTCTCTATTTAAAATATAACGTGCTCATGCGCACTGGCTTTGAAGCGTCATTCATATGCTATGGCTTTATCCAACTTTTACTCCTCCTTTTTTCCCTATATTCGCCCGTTCTTTAATTTTTAACTATTATGCGTCTGATTTAATGTAACTTTTTTCTCAAACGCTTATTCCTTTTTTATAATCTACAGTAAAACAACCTCATTTCTACTAGCCCTAGGATACAAACAACCAAATTGCATTATCTATTCAACGTTATAATCATTCCACATGGAATTCTATTTCATCTCTAATGGTGTACAATGATGTTTATCGTAAATTAACACAGTTTCAACTGCAAGCAGCTACAATATGGAAATTTGTATAAATCGCTTTTATCAGTAGTAGGCTCCAATATATAGGCACTAACTGTCTCGAAATCTCGGAGGTTGTAGGAGTTAAGTAGCAATAATTGTGTTATTTAGCAGTACCACTTTTTTTATTTGTTGATGATTTTAGTTCCATGACATGCAATTAAATAGATTACGCCTGGTAAATAATAGTGCGGAAAACCTCTTGACAATGGGTTGGGTTTAATCCTCCGGTCGTATCATTTCATTAGAATTCAGTAAGTACTTCTTTCAATAATTTCTGGTTTTTTGTATGTTCATCAAACCTATAAATTGTCTATTCGATATACTAAATTCATGTAAAAAAAATTATCTTAAAAATTAAGAGACAAATCATGCAAGAAATATATTGAAAAAATTCATTGCTTTTTCCTTCGTCTCGTCTACTTTCGTGGTTTCCCTAAGAGTAGTCCTTCGTTTCTTTAATTTTGTCATTGATTTATCTATTGCCCTAACATACCACAGTGTGATGGCGGATAAATTACCGGTAAGTCAATGTAATCCTTTTATAAACGAATCGTTTTATATGGGAAGGATTGACCTCCAGAAAATAATGGTCCACGAAGATGCCCACAGGGTGTCTAGGGCCAGACGAAGACCGGCCTGGTCAGGTTAAACCCGCCGTCCAAACTTGCGGCTTTCAACGGAACAACATTCCTGTCTGAGGGCTTCGTTATAGCTCCCATTTGTACTGAAACTAGTACATTCGTGAAAGCACTAATGAAAGAAATGAAATGTTGTTTCCAAACTTCCAATGGTGACTTCTGAAGCTCACGTCGTTGCATTCTTAAGTTGCCGGTTTATTTGTCCACTAGTTAGTTCGCTAATAAGAGAAAAATTCGATTGTTATTGCAGAGATGTAGAATGATTCTTCCACCATCTTTAAAAGAAAATAATTTTTGGATAATGACTCCTGTTCAGCTTTGATTTTGGTTAATGAAAATTCAGGATTTTTTAAGTGCCCCTTTCGAATATATGGTACTTTTTAACCTTCACTTATCGGTTGACAGTACATTTCATTAGGCGAAATAGTACAATAAATGAGAATGTTAATGAAAACCGCATTCCTCCGGTACCCAGTCAGAGTGCGGGAGGTAGGTCGACTCGGCGGTGCTGCCGAATTCTCGAAGAATCAGATATTTCTCTTCAGAGATGGGTTATTCTTCAGTATATGCCAATAGTGTTTAATTTAGATGAAGCATAAACTTTATTGGCAACTTCGAATAAGTATTTGCTTCAGATTGTTGATTCATCATTTTCTTTTTATGTATGAACCATTCAGATAGATTTAAATCTGTTTTCATGCCACAGGCTTCTTCATGACATTCGAGTCGTAGCTGCCACAGCTCATTTCTTCAATCACGACGATCTTGAGAAATGTTGGATTCAGTTAACCAAACGTAAAGCGACCTTTGCAATCATAGTGAACTGAATGAGACTAATGAGAGAACAAAAAACTTGCCGGTTCTCATACGAAGGAGTCTCTCGTTGCATACCATTAAGATGGAGAACATTCTTCCGACTTTAGGCCGGCAGTTGGTCCAGTCTGACTCGTAGCAGGCGCTCCCAATACCATAAATTTAAAACAATTTCAATGGTTCTTTTAAAATTAAAAGAAGGTACTGGGGCGTAAATTTTTAAACAATAATCAAAGGGTCGCATCGAAGAAAAATCAGAAATCTGTTCAATCACATTTGACACATACACTTAAGTCCACTTATACCGCTACGTAAACTCCACATAAATCAAGGGAAGAACAATTTCAGAGATCAATGTTTTTGCTATCACACGTTCAAAGAGGCTCAAAGGAACGCTTACAAATGTCAAGAATAGCTGAAAAACTGCAACAAATTCGGACATGATGGGACGACAATCGTCACAATTGAACCATTCCGAAGCCTCTTGGTGTATCAAGGCAGACAAGACAATTCTGCTTTCTTTTCGCTTCAGCGACTGAACTGAAACATTTATAAATGTATTTTTTCTTTTTTTGCATTTTATGAATTATCTAGTATTTAGGTATAGATCTAAGTGTTTTTGTCAAGGGTAGGGAAAACGAATGATCGATGATTTCATATTCTGAAAATGAAGATTTATATGTACGTATATAAATATATGTCGGGTGTCCAGGCACGTTCTGGACATGAGAGATGAACATGGGAAATCGGTTTTTATTTTTATACGCCTACACGGATTATCCAGTTCAAAAACTTTTACATGGTGGTCATGGTACTCAAGATCAACCATCATTCCGCATTTTTCTTCATATCTAATTTGTAAGATGATATTTTCATATTAAATCATTCATCTTCTAATTTGACCTAACAAACCTTTAAATGTAAAACATTTGAATGTCCCGCGGAACCGTTTAAGACCACGATTAGTTAGAATTAAGTTCAGAATTAAACAAATATAAAGTCTCGACTCTGACCAATCGTGGTCTCGGATGGTTGAACGGGATTTTCAAATTTTTGAAATTGGGAGGCGTTTGAGCTAAAACGGCTCTAATTACAAGAGTAAAAATATTGCGGAATGATGATCGGTCTAGAGTACAATGACTTCCATATAAAAATTTTTCATTTGGATAATCCGAGCACGCGCAAAAAATAAAAATTGAGTTTCCATATTAGACTCCTATGTCCTGGGTGCGCCTGGACACCCGGCATATATAATTTTTTCCTATAACTTAATAAATTTCGCAAAAAGAGTAGTATTTTCTATCTTCTACCTTATCGTCTCTAGATAAAACCCTTCCCACAATGTGTCTCGTCTTATATAAAAAATAAAATAAAAATAAATATTTTATATAAAAATCATGTTATATGATCTTAATGCATTGTCGGCGCTGGGTCAATTACCAAACGAATGCCCTTCATAATCCGCCACTGACCTATTCCGAGCCTAGCAGAAAACTATGACAAAACACATGTGAATAGTGAAAGTTCCTAGTTAGAAATGAATAAAGGTCTCCAACTAGCATTAAATTTGACTAAACAGCAAACTTGTTCTTTCAATGCCGTTAACCTGGTGATGGCGGATTGTATCGAAAATCGAACCCGTTGTTATTATGTAATGGCTTTAATGATTTATGTAAAGTAAGGGCGCATTCTTCAGGCCGATTTAACAAGATTTTAACGGAACTCGATATTTTCCGAAAAATTTACACTTAACAATACGACCCTTAAAATCTCCATTTTTGTATTTTGATTAGTTTTCTCTGCTTCCTCATAGCACTAAAAATCATTTTTCTTCAGTCTCTGTATCATTGAAATCATTTTAGCTGTACTTGATGGCGTGGAACGCATTTGATATCTCGAAGCCCAAACCTCATTAGCAACACTGTAAATAGGTTGTTTTGCTCAAGGTGACCGCCTTTTTACTGGGCCATAATTTTTTCCCCTATCCACTTTTTTTTTATACAATTGACAGTAGACACATGTATAGGCAATAGTCTATAGTTATTTAATAGTATAGCGGGGTATCCCTCTTTACAAATGAGCCTTATAATATCCTTCTTAAGAGAGCGAAAACTGCTTCACTTACCCGTACGCCGATTGGTTTGCTGAATGCGTCGCACCAAAATGCAATTTTCGGCAACAGCACATCTACATCGCATCTCTGAGAATAGTGCCACAAATTAAACCACATATTCTGTTATTATAAACATATTCTATTCTACAAAATTCTACGAAAACTTGATATAAACTTTAAGTGAACGTTTTTGTCCCCAGCTTTTTTTTTGTCAGTAAAGCAATGTCCGAAATACGTACTCCAAAGAATGAAAAAACATATATTTAAGGCTCTAGGACCTTTTTTTAATTGATTCCCAGAATCAACAGGATGCATATCAATCAATCAGACCGAAAAACAACACGTTAAAAATTAAAAATGTATCCTGCAGCATACTTTGTGCGCCGACGTTTCTGAGATTCGTAGAGCTACGAAATGATATCTCATTAATAGATTACGTGCATAGAACTGCACAAATCTAGTTGCAACATATTCTTTAGTTTCCGCGATACCGTACGTTTTTATACCTATTATTATGGCATTGAAATGCAATGGAAAATAAATTGAAAAGATATTTTGTAAAAACATTATGAAATTTATGTTATTTAATAAGCTGCGGCGAAGAAATCATATTCTTACGAAATATTACTTAACTCTAGTCCATCCTTACCTAAGCACTAATTATGTATCCTCGTACGAGTCAATAAAAATCTGTTTAAATACATAACATAGCACATTATAACATACCGCAAACGGGTACCGATGTTTTGCGGACAAAGCTACATTCATATTTAAAATTATTTTTACTTCAGTTAATTAATAAGTTACTAAAAACGACATTAATTTTCACATATTGGTGGTAATATTTTTGTTCTTGCACGTACCCCGTATCATCCATTACCACATATTTCCATTAAAATCGTATAGCCTTGGACATGATGTCGAAAATTGACCGGCATCTACGTCTTGCCGTTCGTAACGTCGTTTACGTAAGATCAAAGAGCTTCCTCGACGGACAGTAAAATAGTGGCAGAATCGCAGTTCTTGCTTTTAACTGCCCGTTCGATGTTCTCCAGACATATGACAACAATGAGGAAGTTTTTCCTTCCACATTACTTCATTAATAGGCTCCCTACTTGTTCCATGTAATTTTTATGTAAAGTTAATACAGTGACTCGCATTAATATTCGGACACTATAGTATTTTTGGAAGTATTAGGTTTTTTACTAACTTATTCTCAACTAACATTATTTATTGCGTAATATTTAGTTACAACAATGTTTCCAGTATATATAAATACATTTTTGATCTTTTAAATTTGACTATATACAAACATACTATCGAACAAAGAAAACAAAGCATAATTTTACTATCGTAAAAATATTCGGATACATACCAGGAACATAATATTTGTAAACAAAATTTATATAAACAAATTAGTACTTCGTAGGATTGCCTTTATGTAGTTTAACTTGTTGTAGCCGTTTCGGCATGTTTTCAACTATTTTTTTAATGTAATCTTCGTTGCCATTCTTCAACTAATCGTTGTTTTAACTCGTTTTTGGAGTTGACTGGCTTATTATGGACTTTACGGCCTAAAAGTCCTCATAGATTTCTTATGGGGTTAAGATCAGGTGATTGCAGGATTTAATACTTTAGGGCAATTATATAATAAATACTCTTGGACTAAACGCGACTTATGTTTTGGATCATTATCCTGGAAAATTTAAAATTGTCACATATACCTAATTTTTAAGCACTTTTTAGTAAATTTCGTTTTAAAAGATCCAAGTATATAACATTATTTAAATTTCCTTCAATAAATACTAATTCGCCTACTTCTGCAGCTGAGACGCAGCCCCAAACCATTATGCTCCCTCCGCCGTATTTCACAGTAGGCCGGAGATAATTAATATTTAGCTCTTCATTCTTTTTGGGCCATACCATTTTACGACCATCGGATTCAAAAATATTGAATTTTTTTTTTCATCAGCAAATATAACTTTTTCCCAGTATGTTTTCCCTTTCACAACGAATTCATGAGCAAAGGCGAGACGTCTCTTACGATTGACTTCCGATATGTATGGCTCTTTTCGGGCTACTCTTCCGTTGTACCCGTCTTTTTTTAATAATCGCCAAACTGAGTCAGAATGTACTTTTTTGCCACCGTATTCTAGTAAATCAGCTGTTAATTTAGGAGCACTCAGTCTAGGATTTATTTTAATTTGTTTACTAATTTTACGCTTCTCACGCTCATCAATAAGTTTCGGACGTCCTTTTTGCGGAATTGATTCGATCCGATCTTCTTGAACAAATCTTCTAATTATATCACCAACTGTACTTTTACTTATACTTAACAAATTACCGATTTCTCGATACGATCTGCCTTTAGCGTGATGAAAAATGATCAATTGTCGTATGCCAAAAGAAATATTTTTGTCTTTTCGCTTCATAATGTGAAT
The DNA here is from genome assembly GCF_040115645.1 of Euwallacea fornicatus. Taxonomy (NCBI): domain Eukaryota; kingdom Metazoa; phylum Arthropoda; class Insecta; order Coleoptera; family Curculionidae; genus Euwallacea; species Euwallacea fornicatus. The sequence continues at coordinate 4,161,447 of NC_089543.1, forward strand.
TTTAGTAAGTAATAAGTTCGCTTTCAAACCCCTCTGCCCCACAACTAACAAGAAAATTGAGTCTGACGCATCTCTAATCTTTCACGATCATAAAACACTCTGTATGTAATGTTTTTCTATTATTTTTTATCTGCACTGCATCGCACCGCATTCCGTGTCCGAATATTTTTGCGATCGTAAAATTGTTCCCTGTTTTCTTTGTTCGATAGTATCTTTGTATGTAATTAAATCTAAAAGATCAAAAATATATATATACTAGAAATCTTTTTGTAACCAAAGATTACGCAATAAATAATGTTAGTTAAGAATAAATTAGCAAAAAACCTAATACTTCCAAAAATACCATAGTGTCCGAATATTAATGCGAGTCACTGTAGGTCTGCCCTCGCTGTGGAAGGACAGTCATCTCCGCCAGCGTCCGCGTTCTTGAAGGCAGTGAACTCACAAATGCGTGGTATGTCCCAGGTAACAAGCATATTGAATTGAATTGAAACATGTCAAAGATTAATTTTTCTATTTCGACTTCGTTATGTTGCGAAGATGCTTTTTCTCCCCATCTACTTGTATTCGCTCTGGCCTCTAAAACATCAAATTTACTGATGTATCGGCAGTTTAATTAAATAAACAGGATGTTCCATTAGGAAAAAGGAAACTGTTTTGAATAGTTATAACTATGCTTTTTAACACACATAAAATATGTATTTGAGGTTTTTTTTCAAGTATAGGGAAACACAAAAGGAGCTCTCACTAAATGACTCTAGAAGTTACTATTTTCAAGTTCTAAATTTTTTTTTAATCGGAGTAAGCGCTTGGCTTGTAATTCTTGTAAATTTTTAACTAGAATGTGCCTTCCTTGTGGGTTTTTGTTGTTCTTGGCTTTCAATAAACGTACCCCGTGATTTGTCGCTTTTGGAAACTTTGGAAAGCTTTCTAATCATAATGAGGCTCCATTTTTCCTTTGCTGTTTAAACGTATTTTTCTAGGAAGGTACATATTTCACGACGAATAATAACGAACACTTTCCTATTCATATTTTAAGCTGACGTGGAACATCGATTTGCAAAAGTCGCTAATACATACAGTGACCGGCAGAAAGTACGCAATATCTGGATTTTTTTTCCATTTCAATTTATGAGGGCATTTTGTTCTTGGTAAAAGTTTACGCATTCCTGCACACTCAAAATGCAGTTTACAAATTCTGTATATCTCATTTCATATCGGGGAGATTCGGAAAGAGAGAAAATGGCTCATGCGCGAAGCACCTTTATTTTTAATTTCAGAGGAAACAAGTATTGTGAGAAGTTGTTTAGAATTAAAAGATAAAGCCAACAATGAAGTTTCAAGTTCATATTCGATCAAACACTTTTTCGGAATTGTTTATGATTTCTCTCGTCTAAAAAAAAAAATTTAATATGCTGGTTTCGTATAAATAATATTATTTGTATTTTTTTAATCCTCTTTGAAACAAAACTGGCATAGTAAACATATTTTTTTTACCTTCTATACGGGGTAAATCACAAGAAATCCCGAAAGCGTTTAATGAAACGGAAACTTGAAACTTCATTGTCGCGCATACCTTTTAATTCCAAACAACTTTTGATAATACACGTTCCCTCTGAAATTAAAAATAAATGTACTTTAGTCGGGAGCCATTTGCATAATTTTCGAGTTTCCCCACATAAAATGAGACTTAAACATTGTTTAAGCTGCGTTTTGAATTTGCAAGAACGCGCAAACATCTATCAAACATAAAATTTTCTGATAACTTCAAATAAGCGAAGTCCCACATAGTGCGTACTTTCTGCCGATCTCTGTATATGCATTTTCCTCACCTCCCTTTCTGATTAGGGGTGAAATACGTTTCGTTATTATTTGTCTTTGTTCTTCGAAATGCGGGGACCCGTCGTTAAAAAAAAAAAAAAAGAATTGACTCAAGGAGATGTATAAAAAGGAAATATTTTTTACATTTTCTGGAATAGTCAAGCGAAAGTTGTAACAATCTTTACGGTTGAGACGAAACAAAATAGTTTTTTGTTGCAGAAGAGGATATTCCTCGTTGTGCGATAAGGGTAGGAATTGACGGGGGTGTACCTATACATTCGGCGAGAGAGTGAATTCAGTCGATTCTGAGCCTTTGGAGGGAAGTGATCTCGCTTTGCCAGAAACATCCGCGAAACTTACGACAATTGTGCGGCACGATGTTTTTGCTCAACTTTTGTTTGTGAATTATGCCGCCAAACGTAATTTTAAAAATTATGATTACAACAGAAATTGTCATATGCTTATACATCCTAAATTCAGGCGTTGGAGTTTTTATTAATGCCTTTTTTGCCTACAAATTGTTCAAGAGTAAGCTGCCAAGGAACCCTTTGCTGGTTGCGATGGTAATTTCGGATCTTTCTGTGTGTGCCATCAGCTGTCCAGTGAAAACTTACAGGTCTCTTTATAAGCCTGAATTGCCAGCTGTGGTCGTTGTTTTGGACTTTTTTGAGGTACGTATAATTTTACTAATGTAAACATCTGCGAATGCTGTGGAGATATTCTAGCCTGGTCCCCCATTTGCCTCGTATCGTTGCGTCTTTGATACTTTTACCTTCATGTGTCGAACCATATTAATATATTTCCATCTTAATAAATATACAATCTTTTTCCGATGTCTTGTCGCAAACCAGCTGTCATTGTACCATAAATCCTTTAATCCGCACAGAGTCCCGGAATAAGTCGAACTTTGAAATTGGGTTCAAAGTTATATCTAAATTCAACCGCAGATCGGCGCTACCTTTATCTCGTAGATTTAATAATGGCTTCTACTTCTCCAACAATTGTATAATGACGCGAGTCACTTGAGATTTATTAACATTACGGAAAACGTAGCTTTTAGACAATAATATCGTTTCGTTTAAGGAAAAGTTGACGCAAGCAAGTAACATTGTTCTCTCATGTAGAAAAGAAAAAACAAGTTTTCGTTGGTGTTTGGCAGTTGCTGTATGAAATTATTTCTATGTTCCTAATTGATAGCTCTCCTGAATTCTAGCTAGGACCGATTTTATTTTTTTTCCTAACACCAGCTGAGACGTCTAATAAATCCCATAAATCCAGAATTGAATATCACATCATATTCTACATTGAAAACTATTCCCTAATTAAAAGTTTCTGTTCGAAATTAATTTTCCACTCAAACTCAGAGCTGCCACCTCATCAAAATCGTACGCATACGTAGAAATTATGCAAATTGAGCGAGGATAGCTCTACTCGTAAAACTCGTATAATTTTTGCCTCTGCGTATTTCTCCAATTGTAAATGTCACATTTTTACGGGGTGTGTAATTTTTGAATAGCTCCCTCGCATTTCCCTTTAATGTGTTAAGTGTGCCTCGTTCTCATAATGTATTACGTGTGTTTTTGGAATATGTTTGTTCTAATTCAGTTAACGTCGGATTATGCAAAATTTCGCCCAGCGTTAGCTACTTGAAAATGCTAAGCCGATTATTTCGTTCCATAAAGGTATAGTGAAAGTGTTGTTGTGCAAGTCCATTTTTGAACAGTAAGTGTGTCTTACTACTCTTTAATTTGCATACTCGCGTTGATATAATTACTGGATCAGAACGTTACTCAGCTTATACTTCTTCCTTAAATTAATACGTTGAATTGAGGCGGCTGAAATTATCAATTACTTTTTGCGAATTTCAAACTTCGAGGAAATGTGGGGTCTCAAAGGATTTTATATACAAAGCTCCAAAAACACGTTTTTTTCAAGAAAAGAAAAGCCTTAGTTTCCTCAACGAAAGATAAACATTTCTGCAAAACACGTTGCTTAGTCGTAATTAACTTTTCTGGCAAATGGATTTCTCAAAAACTCATATTCTTATAAATGCTTACACAGAACGAAGGATCCGTCTTAATTTTCGTTGTTTTAACTAGTAGCTACGTTTTTATTCAAAAATCACTTGATGTGCATCTGAGAGAACTCTGAAATGTGATTTTTTTTAAATTGCATTATCCAATTTACCGCCTCCACGCCGCACGCACTCGTTATCTCTAATACGACAGTTTTGCTCATCCTCTCTAACATTTAAATTGGGATTACGTTAAGCTCTGTCCGAATATTATGTTTCAATTATCTAATTGTTATTCGACTCGGAATTGAATCTCCTGAAATTGAATAAAAGTGACAACGAAATAAACGATAGATGTTTACAACAGAATCCTTATTTTTCAATTGAATGACAGCTGTAAGAGAACGTTGAATATCTTATCAACGTTCCATATTCACATATAAACTTACATTCATTGCGAAAGCGTCTCGACTTCAGTTGAATTTGTGTCTCACTATATTATTATGAATCAAATTATCTTTGGAATTTGATATTTCACTCTGCCTCACCCAGAGACGAGAGAGGGTGACGTGGATACACCCAGTATAGTAACCTTGCCTATAGGATTCTGGGCTTGCTTGTAGGTTAGTTCAGGAAGTATATCAGGAAGAAGGAAAATAGCCAAAATGTTTTAAACAAATCATGTATGCATAATATTTTGACACTTACGTTTTCTATGCTTTTTATGTTATTTACTTAATTATGATACAATGATATCTTTTCTTATTTCGTTCAATTCTTTAACGTGAATGTACGGTGATTTATACGTGACCCATTCATATTTATGTTACCAAATAGAGGTAGTTCAGGCTGTGTTTGAGGTGTTCCCTTCACACTGAACTAAGCTTCACAACAGCCTTAACTTTACGGTTAATTGTGGTTTCTGTAACATACATATTGCCACATATAAAATTATTCTCAGCAAACGCAATTGAAATCATTCAAAACAGTCATCTGTAATTTCCGAGCACGATAAATCTGTCGGAGGTGTCTTTGGGGAGTCTGCTCTTAATGGTCTTAATATATTCAGTTAAACTGTTCCTAGTAGTTTCAAAATCATCGCTTGGTTCATACAAATGATCACTTTTAAGATTCCCAGTGGTGTCTGTTATGTGTCATAGTCATCAGATTATCTCTTCTAATTTTGCTTCGTTTGGAGCTATCTGACGTCCTAGCACTCTACATCAGATTTTCTAGTTTTTTAACCGTCATCCCTTTGCCATTTCGTTATATTTATTAATATATTAAATATACTACTTCACCGCATGTGCCCATCCCTTGCATAATTATTTGGTTGCATTTACCCAGTTAAACTTCTCGAATAATTTAATTATTAACATCAGCTGTACATTTATGCATTCTCTGGCATCTTGGTTTGCTAGGTATTTGTATCTATCGTTGGTTAATTAGATAAGACACGTTACGTACCACATTAGTCGGTTGGGTTTAGGAACTATAACCTTAACACTTTGTGACAAATCAATTACGAGGAGAGTCCCAGAAGTACCCGATCTGACGAATAGATGGAAATTTTTTGTTAAAAATTTGCTTATATTACAAATATCTAACCGTAAAAAGCTTATGTCTAAAGTTTAAGGGTGCCGCGTTGTTTTGGTTATTTTTGAAAAAGTTTTTAGTGAACGAAAGTACAATAGCTTTTAAAGATTTTATGAGCATGGAAAAAATTGCTCATGCAACATCAAAGCGGAAATCGATTCTATTCTGAGGTAGTCTGGCCCTTCGATAACTGTAAAGTATTGGACCGCAGAGTTTAAACACGATTGTGCCAGTTGCCAATAGAAACTCAGGTGCGATTGATCCAATGACACTGGAGACCTAACCACTCCAGATATTTTGGTGAAAATCGCAAAACTGTAATGGAAGACCGTCAGCTAAAATTGTGCACGTTAGCAGAGTAGATAGGTATTTCAAAAAGTACACGATATCGCATTTTGATCAAACGATTGGATATCAGAAAGCTATGAGCAAGAGGAATAAACACGGCGCCATGAGGATGTTTCAAGGGAGTGCTTTTAGGATGAGCGTGGGATAATTTTTATCGACTATTTCTCTAAAAGAAAAACAGTAAACGGAGAATATTTTATTAATTTATTTCAGCCTTCGAACGAAGAAATTAGAAAAAAAACACAGCATTTGGCGAAAAAGAAAATTTCGTTTAATCAAGACAACGCTCTAAATTTCACTTCTGTCATCGCGATGACTAAAACAAATCAACTTAGTTTCGAACTTCTCCCTCATCTGCCCTATTCGCCAGATTTAACCCCCTCAGATTATTTTCTATTTCCAAACTTCAAAAATTAGGTCGATGGAAAGAGATTTGCCAACAATGAAGAGGTGGAGTCCGAAGTTGATGCCTATTTTGAAACATTCGAAGCTCCTTACTATTATTACTCCTTACTATTCCTAACAGGATATAGGAACCACGGGAGATCGCTTGGAAAATGTGTAGGTCTCAAAAGGGGCTATTGTGAGAAATAATGTAAGATTTTCCAATTTTTTTTTCTTTAAGTCTTAGATCGGGTACTACTGGAACTTTCCTCGTATCATCATCTGCGGGATTATATGAAATTAGTAAGAAGTTCGGCGCCTATTAATCGTCCTGTATTCGTAATGATCTTTTTCTGAATTATTAAAAATATAAGGTTCTATCATTTTTATAGTAAGTCCTGTATGGTACTTCGATATTTATTAGTAAATATAATTCTTCAGCTGGGAGTGCCGCATCACAATATTAATGATAGCTCGATATGAATCCATTAGCGTGTTCCTTCAGAGTGTCCATAATATCAGTGTTCGATAATGGTACTGATCATCATCATCATGATGATCTGCATTATAATCGTTTCTTTTCATACCAACAGGGAATAATAATAGAAACTATATGATCTTAAAGTGCATATAAGCACAATAAAATTATTTTTAATATTACTTTAGTCTGGATTGTAAAGAACAGCGAGTTTGTTTTTGCTTTAATTTTAGAGTCTGCCCATTTCGTGTGCGACGCTATTCATGATGTTTGTCGCCGTGGACCGGTACTGTGTAGTGAAGAAGTTTATACCCAACAGGAGAGTAACAAGAGTGAAGATTTTACCTTATATAGTGGGGCTTATATATATAGCATCTACGTTAATGGTTCTTGTAGAGACTATTTCTTGACATAGAAAGTACTCCTGGGTATCCTTAGCTGTTGTAGTCAAAGTCATCATCACCCATGCCATTCCTATTCTAGCCGTAAGTATTGGATACCCTACTCACTCCACTAATGGTTTATTTTAACGAGAAAAGTGAAAACCGTAAAAATAGTTTTATTGGCATCAAACTTTGCAGAATAATCTTATAAAACTTTTCAAGTAAATTTTATTGGCCTATAAACATTATTTTAGTCATACTCCTTCTAAAAGCCCCTTGAGATTCAATTTAAGGTTAATGCAGTAATTTTCAAATTAGGTATAGAGGGTGTTTTTTTATGTGTTTTTAGTTCATGTTTCGAAGGTGTTTTTTATTAATGAAAAGTCAATGTAGGGTATCAAGTTTCTCGAAGTTGCTGCTATGCCTGTCGGCGAAATGATTGTAATGCGGTTGTAATAGCCTTTGGATAGTGACAAACCACACTACAAAACTGTATGCAGGTAATTAGTATACTAATATCTCACCTACAGAAAAGTTGATACAACGTTTTGACATTAAGAAATTATTAATAACATGAATAAATATTAGCAATAATTTAAAACAGAAACATTAATTCGTGGGTAGTTTTATCTACATATTTATGAAAAAATAAGTAATAGTTAGTCTTATTAGTAAGACAATATTTCCCTTTTACTGGTTGTAGATTTATTTTATATTTATTTATTAGTTATTAGCTATTTCAATAAATTACGATGCTTTACTCTAAATATATCGGAATGATTTTATTTGCACAGTTTACGAGTTAGCAACTCGCAGTAAACTCCGAAATTGAATGAATTATTTGGACGACCGAAGCTTTTAACAGGTCCGAACCGCAGCCACATAATTATACGGATTAACAACGAAATAGGCCATAAGAGAGTCATTAAACTGAAAATGATAGGGCATGCAATCTAGCTTCTCTGCTATCTAAATATACTGAAATTTCATAGTTCGGCAAACTGGGATAATAATTCTGGATAGGCAAGAAATATTTAGGCGATATCAGCCTACGAATTTTAGTATAATCCTACGCATTTTTTCAATTGCCTTTAAAGCATTCTTACGTTGTCTAATGAACCATAAATAAATTCAACGAGAGAAAGTAACATTGACTCCATTATCTAAAGCGATGTAGACCGGGAGTTTTGAAACAAGCACGATGTCACAGAAATCGTGTGAAGGATTGTGCTTGTTAAGGAAATGGAATAAATTAACAGAAAACTGCAGGCTATAGAATTTTTCCGTGGAAATCAAGTTAAATTCTGTTCGAATAGAAACGTTAACTAATTTTACCCTAAAATGGGTTTAGGAGGTATCAGTAACCGCACTAGATAAATGTAACGAATTGATGAATGCATGCAACTGAAACGAATAAATTCCCCAGAGCAGATCACGTCAGCTCCAGGCTGCTGAATTTTAAAAGAAGATTTACAGCTTAAATCATTTTGAAACGGAACCAGTGATCACGGTGGAAGTGATTGTCGAATATTTGGAGGAAAGTGATAGACGGTTGACAGGAAATTCTATCATCATTTTTCCTTTTTGCTCTGTTGTGATTTTTCTCCGGTGATGTCTTGTTGTAGTAGTAAAGATCGATAATAATAAACTGTAGATGCATATGTTTATTAGTTTCTTCTAGACACTTTATTTATCTACCTCTAATCTACAGAATCCTCCAGGACTTTTGTTAATTTTTAAATATTTGTTTATCACGCGAGGGTCGTAATACGTGATGCAGCTTACCCAAATTGAATTTGAAACTCTCTGTGAATATCTCGCAAATTTAGCACCTCTCCCTTCTCAAGAATAGACTTGCATAATTGCAGCATCCAGTTTCAAACTAATCTTAACTAGTTTGTCTTGTAATACGGCTGTATACTTTACATTTGATGAGGTAGGATATGATTTAGAGCAACGACCGTGTTTTTGGCATACTCTTTGGTAATATATTTAAAAAGTTTACTGAAACGTGCTCGTAACCTAACGTAACGTAATGTAATGCAACGAGACAGTAATTTTTTTTGTCATTTATATTCTCAAAATCCCTCCAAAATATAATAAAACGACACTGTTAATGATAGTAAAATATGTAATTACATTATACAGTAGTGGTCATAATTATAGCAACTTTTAAAAATTTTAAATAAAATGTATTTATTCGACTAAACCCAATATGCATTTTTATATTATTTATCCTCCACAACCGTTGACGTTTAAAATGTATCCAAATAAAATATCAACAATTCCTATAAGAAACTATCAAAACATATTTTTTCAATACCGGACAAAAATATAGCAACTTTTAGAATTTTAAAATTTCACTTGATTTACAGACTTGTGTGTTTAAAGACGTTTTATATTCTAAATTAAATCGACGATTTTCATTATGGGTTGAGGTAAAACAATCTCATTAGAGATCAGGAAAATTATCATTGAGCGGTATAAAAGTGACGAACGGCAAAGCGAAATTGTAAAGAGTTTGGGTGCGCGTAACTCAGTTGTATCTCGAATTATTCACAAATTCACACAAACAGGAAGTAAAGCAGCTGTAAAAAATTCAGAACGCACAAGGAAAACTACAAAAAGAACTGAGAAATGGATAATTCGAATGTGTCAAAAAAATCCATTTCTATCATCCCCTCATATAAAATCACATTTAGAGAAAACGGGCCTATCTCATACCAATTCCAAGACCATAAGCAGAAGATTAGTGGAAAATGGATTATTTGGTAGGCGACCAACGGAAAAATCATTGCTGTCTAAGAAGAACGTGAAAGCCCGACTTCAGTTTGCTCAGAATGACCAACACTGGACATCTGAACAGTGGAAATTGGTAGTTTTCAGCGACGAGTCCAAATTTAACCTATTTAAAAGCGATAGCCCGTCATACGTTAGACGACCCAAAGGCGTAAGGTTGCATTAAAAAGTTTGTTTTACCAACCGCAAAACATGGAGGAGGTTCGATTATGGTTTGGGGTTGTTTCTCTGGTTTTGGTATGGGTCCGCTTCACAAAATAGAAGGTCACATGGATCGGTTCATGTACCGAGATATCCTCAGGAATCATTTACAACCATATCTTGAATAAACCATACCACTAAGAAGCATTTTCCAACAAGATAATGACCCCAAACATAAATCGAAACTTGTTTCAGAATGGTTTAGAGAGGAAAGGATAGAAGTTCTTGCTTGGCCGTCGCAATCTCCCAATCTCCATCCCATAGAAAATTTGTGGGAATATGTGGATAATAAAATTCGCAATAATACATATTCCAATTTACAGGATTTATTTCAGGCACTTCAAGAAGCCTGGAAGAGTATTGATAACAATTACATCAACAATTTAATAAATTCAATGCCACGAAGACGTGAAGAAGTTATTCAGCAGCGAGGGTATTATACAAAATATTAATTATTGAACAATTCTTTTGTAATTTGTTGAAGTTTTATTACTCTTTATAATTATTTTGGAAACGTTGCTATATTTTTGTCCAGGTCGAAATGAATATATTTTTTTATTTTTGTATACAAATTATTATTATTTTATTGTTATATACTTTCATCATCAACAGTCATTATAGTATTATATTTTCAAAACCTATTTTGAATTTAGGCCGTTAAGTCTAAATTATTTGAAATTTTAAAAAGTTGCTATAATTTTGACCACTACTGTATATTCAATTACTAACTTGCTGAAACATGTTTTCTCACTTCAAAGTGAGCGGGAGATTCATAACGTGATATGAATTTTTAGTTTTCGATGTAGGTATGTTCGCCGAGCCGAATCCCTTAATTGCTTGACATTTTTCTAATATCGATTTGACTGAAATATTGACTCGTTGCGCTAACTGTATGTAACAGAAGAAAGGAATGAAGCTAAAGAAACGCTTTAGGAGGTTTTCTCAAACTTTAAATCAGAATTTCATCTCTATTAGTCTTGCCAAGCACGTTTCGTAGTAAAATCAATGGCAATTAGCAATTAATTTAAAATTTGCAAGGCCCATTATCTGGCTGATTATCCGAATATAAAATTCTCCAATTGTCAATTTTTAGATTATTTTAAATGGGAAGGGTCCGAGGTAGTTTGTAAAGCATCTGGGAGAAACGTTTAAGGATGATTTAATAAAACTTTGCCCTCATTAAAAAACGATCGTTCGTACCTTATAGGTTTTTAATGATTCGTTGCCTTGAGTCCTTGACATCTATTTTAAAAGATTAATGCCTTTGCAGGTACTGTTGAGCAATTTATTTCTTTATTCAAATCTGACAGCAGTGTCTCTAACAGCAAGGGCCCGACACGGTGAACTACCTCTTCCTATGCCAATATTACAAAGAAAGAAACCGCAGGGCTCTAAGTCTCATGTCATCATAGTCACCGGGATGTCCAAGGTATCTTCAGAAAATGCTTTATTTGAAATTTTATTTCGTGATATTATTGCCAGCAGGACGAGGTGGATGTCCCAGAGAACGTATCTGTAGTAGAAAGGCCAGTACCAAGCAGCCTGAGACATCGAAAAAGGCTTGGGTACTTCATGTTATTAATGGCCCTCAGTTTTTGTTTACTCTGGGGACCATTTACCACCTGTCAACTATTAAATGCGTTAATGGAGGACGGGATCAGTCATCAAATTGTGGTGCTAACACAGTCCTTAGGACTGTTGCATTCTGGTTTGAGCCCCTTTTTGTCAATTGCCAGCTTGGATAGGGATTGGAGTAAAGGTGACTAGAAAGACCGAAACTTTATAAAAAATGGCAAAGATATTTAATCTCGTTTTCAGGGTTATGGGCCTCACTCAGAAAGCTGGACATGTTGAAGCAAGAGCGTCACGTCTCGCCTTCGTCAACGAACGAAGATGCATTAGGGCCGTTCCATCCAAGACTAGTCAGGCCTATCAATAAAGCAAATTATAATCGTCGCTCTTCTTCTGTACAAATATACTAATTCTGTGATCTCTGTACAAAATAAATCTATGCTGTTTCCTCGAAATGATTTTAATACTGTTGACTGCTATATATTTCTATTTATGGAATCAGAGATAGATTGTTAGAGTTATCTAGAATTTGTATATCAGCCTTAGAGGGAGGTGGTAAATATCAGCGTTGAAGGTGCAAGTTTTGCCTTCGTTTCATGTGACCTTGATCGCTAAGTTTGTGGTTTTTTTTTCCCAGTTTTGCAACCACCCCTCCCTAACAGGTTAGACGAAATCCCAAGCAACTAACAGCTACCGAATTATTTTAGCAGAACTACTAATTGATAAGAGTTGTTGTCACAGATGTAAAGATTACTGTTACGACAAAAAAACAAGCTAATATATTTTGGATGTAACTTTTTGATGGTCTCCCCTTCTAATCGTAAGAATAAATTTTGTAAAAGTTCTTGTATTAACCAGGTCCATCTAAGGAAATACTGCAGAATTATCAAAGTAAATGACAATATTTTAGATATTTGTTATGCTAAGATTAGTGGTCTTGATGTAATCAAAAATATGTTATCATAAGTCTACTCTATCACTCATTGGTGTTAATGTTAAATGTTAACGTTCACTCATCATTTCCGTGGTTATGATATGGAAGAATTTGTTAAAAATGCAATAAAATGCCATTATTGTCAATGAAGCCGGTTGTTTTGGATGTGATGAAAAAAACAACATTAAAGACAAATCGGGCAAACATTTCTATCTTTTATTTCGAACTCCCCCATTCCATCCCATCCTTATTCGTATTTGTTGTTGGTCTGTCTTATATCTGTAGCTAAGGAATCTTTTGAGACAGGATGAAACAAAATGACTGTCTTTACAGCATTAAATGAAACCAATTTATTGAGCTGATCTGATATGTCGATTAAGAAAATTGTCTTGTTGGTTCTTGTCCTCGAAGCGATGGAAAATAGTTCATATATTCTCAAGTCAACTGATAAGAAAATGCGATATCAAAGTGTGGGTGGGGAGTGATTTTGCATAAAAATAAAGTTGTTGAAAATTGAAACACGATGCGATTTTGCTCTCTCCATTAGGACAAGAAGGCCATTTCCGTTTGTTTTCCAATCCTTTAGCGTAAATAATACACCTGCCAATATTTGATTGGTATTACACATACGGTTCAGATGTTACGGTCAGCTGAGGAAAGTTTTTGGTATTGGAGGAAAATGAGAGGTAATCATTTCTCCTCAAAAACAATATGTTAGATTAAATCAATTAAATCCTAATATGAAATGTAGACAAGAAATCTGGTGCTCTAGTTATACAATGCTCAAATTCTAAATACGACAACTTTCCATCTCCATCGACATCCGATTCTTCCATCACCTTTTCTGTAATCTGCTGTCGTTCTTCAAGTGATAGCTCCTGTTTTGTGAGCAAAGTAAGGGCTGTATCCAAATCAGCAGGCCCAATAAAGTTGTCGTTATCAAAATCTGCAAATAAAATGGAATGAGAGGATCTTTTAATCTTCATTAAGGTATCTACCATATATCCTGAAGGCAGAAAACACTTTAATATCTCTAGGAGCTGCTTCACTAAAGACCGATAGCATGTCCAAAAAATCCTCGAATGTCAGAGTGCCTTTACCATCCCTTGAGAACACCTCAAATATCCTCCTCTTAAGAGGGTTTTCCTGGAATTTAAACAATTTATTTATTATTTAATGATAGTTATGTAGGTATTGCCTTGAATTCTGCTAATTCTTCCAAGCATTCAACTGGGATTTTTATAGAGTAAGCCTCGTTTTTTTTCATGGTGCATGGAATCAAATCAGGTTTCATGTCTTTGAACTTTTTGTATACCCTAAAATCATTGATTTAGGTTTGGAAGCTGTACATCAACAGATCGAGTTTACCTGCCTTAAAATTTCTTTCCTAGTGAAGAACGTACAGTCCTGAGAAATGTTTTTAATTACTTATTTTTTAAAAGAAATAACTGGCTACACACCTGGTAATTTACTATTTGTTGATCCGTAAAAGTAATTAGTTTGTTGCCCATTGTACTGCAGCAGAAACACGAAACAACTGATTTTCCACGTTTACCGCATTAAGCGCGGACACGGCAACCCTACAGAATTAGGTGTGGCTCATATGGACAATTTAATTAATCAAATGTATCGATTCGGTCAAGGCACATGCAACCAATACAATATATCTTCTATATTCAACGGAAACTGGGAAGTTGTTAAGCGAAGTTCTAAGGAAAGTATTTCGAGTCGTCTGGAGTTTCTTGGAAAATGATGTAAATTTAATTAAATATAACTTAGGCTTTTTCTGAGATTAAAGGTCGGAGTAAATTTACTTAAAGTAGTGAAGAATGCCATTATTGATTGTTTATCTGTTAATGCTTCGAACGGTCCGAGGAACCTCAATTTGTCTGCTTAATTTGAAGCACTTCAGCAACAGAGAAAATAAATGTAAGATATTTCGCCAATATTCCTGAAAGACTTGAAACTTCTCAAAAATTCGGGGAACATGTCTATGATGAATTTTAAGGAAATGTACGTCAGACAGTTATTATTTAGTAGTCGGAGACAGCTGTACAATAAATATCATACATTTTATATTTCTTTCATTCTCCATTCCAGTGAATCTGAGTGCTTCTCTAAGCATTAGACTGACTTTAGAGTCACGTTTAATGTTGCGAAAATTGCTCCATTAATAAACCTGTCAAAAGATTGCCTCAGATACAGGAGTTCAAAAATGGAGTACTGATTTCCACTAGAACTGTCAGACCTGCAGTTACGAAAGCTTTCCTGTTTTTCTTCGATCATATTCTCCAATCAGATTTTTGCTTCATTGTTACCGTTTATAGATTCTGAGATATAGTCTCTCCATATTCTCAGCGAAACACCCTGTGGTACTCTGACCAAATCAGTAAATGGTATATTTGCCTGAGAACAATGAAGCCTATATATACTTAACTTACTAGATTTACCTTTAAGGCCTAGATTTGCCGGTAATTTGGGCAAAATAACGACTCGCCACAAAAACAACAATCAATATTTTAAAACAATTTATTTACCATACAAGTTACCTTACTTAAACCTTAAGTATAACAAGATTAAGTTGCAATACATGAATATTAAATAGCGTAAATATTTTAATACAATAGGCTTTAGCGATAACAATGGCTGCATCTATAAGTTGAAAGCGCGGAAGGCCTAAATTTCATTGAAAATATTAAAGTTTTTAATTATTATACATTATATTATATTATGGAACCTTCTTAGCTAGCATTTGGTGTTGAAAAGAACTTCATAGTAACTAGTCCCAAATATGTATATTTTTAAATACTAATAATATACATATTGTTATATTTATGAAAGTTAAGGCTAGTCTTGCATAGCGTCTGAGGCAAGAGCGATATTTCCTTGCCGGACTCCAAAGCACAATCTCTAGAGAATACCTATAGAAGGTGATTTATCACTACGATTAGAAATGCAAATGAGGTGATTCTTCAAGTGATTTGCGGTAAAAAGTGCTAAGTAGGTCTCACCTGATTTCAATGTTTAAATACAATACGATTGCAAACTTGAAATTTTACCAACCAGGACTTCAACAACGGTCCCAAATAGATCGTACTTTATTAATTAAAATCGCTTAAAGAATCACCCATTTCAGGTCTAGCCTCGTAATGTAAATCACGCTGTACACATTTGATTTGGTTGAAACTAATTGTAATTTAATAACTAAGAGTCTCAAAGACACCAAAGTAAATTGCTTTAATTCACTAGCAGCAGACTCCTAAGGCAATGTGCGACGTTATAAGTCTTGAATTCATTATTACTATCTGGTCAAGCTAGGAAGGCGTCTTTACGTCATGGTAAATGAGAATTCAGATAACTGTTTTCGAATACCGTTTGCACACTCTAGGCACTATAATGTTCTTAAAATAGATTTATTAAAAAATAAATGATTTTTACACCAATTAACACCAATAGTCACAACACTAATTATTACTGTGAAGGTTAGTAATATGTTAAAGTTTCGCTCTGGAATTCTCTGCAATTCCAAGTAGGCATCCAACCAAGTCCAGTAGAAAACAGCGCTGCTGCCTCAGATCGCATACAAGCGGAAATGTTTAAATTTTTTAAAGATAAATACTTCCTAGTCCGCTAAACACTTATCACATATTATTTATTTTTTCTTGCTATCTAAGTTATAAACCAAATTTGTACTTGTTACATTCCGATTTTCAAACCTAGAGCATTTCTTTTGTTATACCTGTAAAAAATAGAGCCTCCATTCTTGCTGCAGCTACTAATGCGTTATTGCCACTCTAGCATTAAGTCAAGCACAGCGTTTTTTTTTTCACTCAATTAAGTCACCGAATTTTTATCTTAATTCTAGAGCATCAAATTTCGATTAATCATATCATAACTCCTCGGAAAGGTATTATAAATCTTGAAAACGTGAGGCAGAAGGGTCTTCTAAGCGCACATTGCATCAGTAGGCCGAAAGACAATGAAACCTACTGAATTAATGCCTATTTCATAAAATGTTATCTCTCGGGAGATAAAATATTACTAAGGTGGTTAGTAATACCCTCCTTACTCGCTGGCTTAACTCCTTAGACCTAAATTCGGAAAATGTTTATTAACAGTTTCGTTGAGAAACTGGCCTGATAGGTCAATTATAAAAAAACGCATAAGCGGCAATTCAGAGCACTTCGCTGCAGTTGCCGACATTAAAATTTATGACATAAATTTCCTTATTCCAAAAGTATTTTTTAATTTATATCATACATTCAATTCAAGCTCCGCAGCAAAGCAAAGCGTTTATCTAATATGCTTAAAAAAAAATCGTCTTCCAAAATTGTTTATATAACTTCTTAACACTCTTAGAGCTAGCGTAAAGTGCTCTAGTAATAACTTATATATCTATATCTTCAACAGTTATCTCAACTGGTCGAACATAAACGTACTATATATTATGGTACAACTTTTGTTTAATTCTCATATACAGAGCAAATCATCAACTAGGCGGACAGGAATATCTAGTGGAGTTGGTGCGTGTCCGCTTCAACCCACAATATATTAACTGGCCAACAAAACGATATCGATATCAAATTTCGCTTAAATTTTCATAATACACTGCTTTCGCGTAATCCTCATTAAAAGTCCCCTTCTTCTAAATTTTAACTTTCACGTGGACTATACTACAACAGAACTGAAGTCCTTCTAGCACTTAAGCTACGGATTCTAAGGTCGTAATATAGCGGCGTAACGTGGCGTCATGGCGTCGGCAATTTTTAGAGCCTGTGAATAATTATATTACTTACCGCTATTTAAAAGACCCCATGAACGTAAATATGCGGTGTGTGTTATTACAGCTTCTGTATCCCGGCACCACTTTCCAAAGCTTTACCCAGCAAGATTGATTGACCGAAGATGGACATCCGTTCCGACATGCAATATTATAATTTATTATAGTACTGGATGTCAATCAAGGTTTTACCTATGCTACTTAAATAATGACATTAATGTAAAATGGATCGCTTTAAGTGCAGTTTCCATATCACGGCACTGTTTTGCTAGAAAATTATTGCTTTTCTTAGAAAAATCGAGTATCAGAACGGCCGACATACAATATTATAATCTAGGTAATGGTGCCTTATAGAGGGAATGATATTTAGAGATCTTCCTCAAGCACAGTCGTACCTACTGCTACGTAAAAAACCACAGGAAAGTAAAATGCCGCACTACCCTCATAATGGAGGTTCCATATCATGGCATCGCCTTCCTATGAAATGGTCACTTTACCAGACAAGATCGCCCAATCAACGATGAGCACCGATTCCACTAATACAATATTATAATCCACTAGAACAATTTAAAATCTACCTGCGTTTTATGTAAATGGACTATGTACTTATTTTATTTAAATTCACAAATATTTTCTCCCTTCCAAGTCGAATAATAGTACGATCCACGATAAAATCTTTGTTTTTTACGTTAAAAACATATAAAGTGCATATTAAAGGAAATTGACTTATTGAAGCTCTTCAGAATCGAAGACTAACTTCACAGACATATTGCCCTCCAGGAAAAAAAACTCAAATCATTCAGCTTTATCAGAGGATTGAAGTGGCGACAAGGTGCAAGATTTTCACCCACTTTCTGATCTCGGATGATTCAGTAACGTATTATATAAATATTCTTTAATAGTAATAGAAGAAATAGGCAAAAGCAGGGCATCCGTATCGTTAAAACCACGTACTTCTGTAGATGGCAGTTTGCGATAAAACAGGTCCATTCTCGAAATACCAATGGTCTTATACTCATGTCCAATAATGCAGATTTCTTACAGATTAACCGCGAAATTTCGTAAATCTTTATGTGATTAAAGAATAGAAAAAAAATCAAAGTAACGTGATATCGACATTTAACTAAAATCTTGAAAATTTTCATCTCGAATCTTAACGGATACTGACAAATTCGTCTAGGTTTTTCTGTCCACCTACTTGGGTAATGTTTACTGTATAGTTACACACCTAATCTAGTGCATCAGTACCACATGCAAATATATTAAATTAAACAGTAAGGGACATTCCATCCCAGGAAGTCCATCTAACGATAAACAAAAAATAACAACCTAGAACCAGCTAGACCCACCCCCCAATTTGGAACCAATCCCCCCTATTCCTTTTCCTAGGAAATTACTAACCCTCCCAGCCACCATATTCCCTACGTTGGACAAGGGATTTTCGTCTCCTGCCAAGCTGCCCATTAACGATCTGCTTCTGCTATCTGAATCATCTTCGCCTATTTCCACAGCGCTACATATTCATTGTCTAATTTAACATTAACAACAACAATTTGTTCCAGGAGGCTAGAAAATAAATTCCGGATTGTCAAAAATAGTCAGAAATAGGGCCAAGGAGTCCCAATCTGTATATGACGAAAATATCTGACTATTTTTAACCATCCGAAAATGGTCTACCTCTCTGCTGGAACAGATCTACAGATATTTGAGAAATGCACGTGAAATGGACGTGTGTATCAAACTATAAAATTAGTACAATTTAATATTACATATACGTACCCATCAGTCTGTCCTAAAGTTAGAGCACAAGTCGCTTCCTCAGTCTGCATTCTTTGAGCGATAGTTTGGTAAGCCTTGGAATTAAGTTTATCTTCCATAACGCCGTGGAGCTCAAAATCGGAGAATATTTTCTAAAATGGAATATATTGTTTCAGCAGCATGAAAAAATTCCATTCATTTCCACATCACCAATCATAATTTCCAAATATTTGGAAAAGGAACAATAAAATTTACCTTTATTATATGAGCAAGGCACGTGCACTGGTACGGATGCAACGTATGGTCCAATCTTTCCGACAACCAATTGCAAATCATGTTCATTTGAGCCGTATACCACTGCTCAAAGAAGTTCAAGATCCACAGCTCGTCGGTCACCTTACCTCGAATCTGTTCCATACTATTACGTAGGAAGTTCACGTAACTTTGTCCTACGTCTTTCCCTGACCCCGAAACGTTCTATAAAGCCATGATGCATAATTTTCGGTTACACTTTTGCTGATGATACGTACAGTAAAGCTTAATATGGACCCAATAAAACTGCCCTCGTCATATCGAGATAACTTGGTCAGCGTGGCCTCCAGGACTGACATCAATTTTGTGAGCATGCCCTGATTCATATTGGCCAGGGTTCTATCAATCTGCTCATCGATTTTAGTATGATATTGATGCTGCAAATGGAAACAATTAAATATCCAAATCCCTAAGTACACAATGTGCATACCAAATCAATCCCGTCTACTGCGCACAGCTTGAATGACTGATTCTTTGCGTCTAAAATCACGTTGACCATCGCGCACATTTCAGAGGGCAAGATATAATCAGTGGACAAAAACGTGACTGACTTTTTAAGCCACTGTTGGAAGGCAGTCTCAGTCCTCTGAATACAGGACTCAATCATATCGCAAGCCATAAGTTTCAACCTTTGCTCTAAATGTTGTCTAAATTCAGTGTCTGGCCAATGCAGATCTCTAATGAAGGATTGCAGGGCGTCTAGCTTCCAGAAGAGATCTTCCGACGTAGCACAACCATTTCTAAGAGAATTTTATCGATTATTATAGAGGAGCGGGTAGTTTTCATTAGTTACCCTTTTATCTCCCACCGTTCTTTCTCAAAACCTTTATGTATCGATTGTGCTATAGAGGACTCCATTAAGTCTACATATCTCACCACCAGAGAGGCAAAAGCGTCTCTGAGATGTTGATGGAAACGGCCGTTTTTGAGGTTGTCTAAAAGAGAAGTTGGTCCTTATTTCGGATATGTCGAAAAACTTCCGATATCGCTCAGATTTTTCGTGAGAAAGTTTGTTTGCCCATATCATACCTGGGACCTTACTATATTACAAGCGGCTCTTCAAAAGAAATAACTGCAAGTTAAAATCTGCACAGTTCATCAAAAGTATTGTCGATTAACCGTAGTGTCTGCACTTGTTCATTTAAGATGGGCAGCTGCATCCCACCGAAACGTAGGAATATAGCAGAGGAGACCAGTGAAGTCGTTTATGTTCTTATCATCTCTTTATTTTAAGAACCGTTTACCGTGTATGATAATATATCAAATGTATACTCACCATCAGTTCGGAGGTAATCGTTAAGGATCTGGAATAGTGGAAAAGAATCCCACGTGTCAGGAGCTTGATCGTTCAAAACTCTGTCCATGTCAACAGCAAAGAGCGACCAGAATATTTCAGCGTGCTCAACGAGGAGGTCGCTAAACCACGCAAAAGCCTGTATTTGTAAAAAAGGATTAATCAAATAAAATTAGATCATTTGATTGTTTTCGACAATACAGTTTTTATGAGTCCTGAACAAACATTTAAAACATAAAACCATTTTGTCTCTGGTACACATAAGATAATATTGACACACTGAATCATGCCACGCAACAGGCCCAGATTCTTACATTCTTTGACTTAAGATATGTGATGATGATGAACGAAATAATTCAGTTTCAGCTAGATTTTCGAAAATCGAGACTGTTCGTTCATCAATTGGTTCATCGGTAATGAACAAAAAACAAGGGGATATTGCAAAAATTTTATACTGTAACAATAAAAAATATCCGCTTGTGGTAAATAAGGCTTATCTACAAGAAGTCAATGGTCTCAGATTGAACGTTATTTGAGATTATTTTCCACCAAGCAAACAAAGACACGCGACACTAGTTACAAAACACTTGTTACATGTCCAGACCACCGACCCAATTGGCAGCACCCAACAGTAATCTCAACTTGGTCATGTAAATACATGTGAATATTCCATTACCTCCATTACATTACTGTTGCCACCGCTCTCGTCGAAAAAGCAAATTTAATTATTTTTATGAGTGGTAGAAGTTGCTTTTCCGAAATTATTGCTGGTCTCTTCAAATTCCTGACTGAAGCGGACATTATAGTTTTTTTTTGCGTTTTGTTATCAAATAAAGACCTTTCTGAGCTTTGTAATAACGATGAAGAGACCAAGAATAAAGATATCTAAAGAAGAATGAAGAAGAATAAAGAATAGTACGTGCCGTGGGATCTGGTGGGGTGTAATTAGCATGCGGAGGCATGCAATAGCGAGACACAGAGTTTGAGTGCTGCTTGGCGAGCCGACTGGGGGTACCCGGGGAGCCCTGCGCAGGCGCCGGTTGCCCCGACCCTCCCGCCTGGGCACTTTGGGCCGACTGACTGGCCACAGGTTTTTCAGGCTTACGCAGTTGCTACAGTTACATACAAAATTACACAGACATTACAATACATGGGGTACTTAAAGCCAGGAGAAGCACTTTTGCCATACCATATAGAGAGATTTTGTTGCTTTGAAATCAATAGAAATTTCTGTTTAATTGAGGACACAACTGAGCTAACTGAGTATTTCTATTATTTCCAAATACAATAGCTCTTTGAGGTATAACTGAAAACATAGGTCTTTGTTTCATTGACCACATGGTTGTACTTGAACCAGAGTCAAGATTCGAAACCAAGCACTGCAATTTCTTATTTTTGCACAACATCGATGCACCTATTAAATCTATGTAGGTGCTGTTGTTAAAAAAAAATACTTTTCGAAGTTGTTAAATTAACTAAAAATCAATACGTTTACATTAAAGTCATCGGTTCGTTAGCACTTCAGGAATGTAATAGTCGAGATTATTTATTGAACGAAGGCTGTAATGTTCCATAGTCCTAAGTCATATCATTAACAAATTAGTATTTCTCTTTAATTTTTTAAGTGACAGTCAACCTTTTCGTCAAAAACGGTCAATTATGAACAGTAGAAGAAAGATTTTTAACATATACACTTTTAACAAAATTTATTTAAACACAATTTTAAGACATTCTTACCTCTGCATAATGTTCTTCGTTTTGTTGTAACAAATCTACGCAAAGCTCAGCCAGACGTACTAAGTCATCAAGCTTTTTACCGGAGGAGACCATTGCTTCGCCTCTTAGATCCTCTGAAAATTTAAATTTAATTATTGCTTTTGATTTCTCGGCTGAAAATTCATTTACATTTTAAATAGTATTTTGCCGTAACCATCGGCGCAAAGATTTAAAGCGTCTACGGAAATAATTACCCTCAATTTTGGCTTCCGCTGACAACTTGGTGTAATTTACCAATGCTGCAGTTTCCAGGCACTTCTTAATAACGGCTCTGACTTCATCTGGAGCCACGGGGGTAGCAGCGTCTTTCATTAAAACTCTCTCCAGTAAAGAGATAGTTGCTCGAAGAGCACCTTCTGGTCTACCAAAGGGAAACGTGTACCTGTAATATATGGTCGAATTACCACGCTGCATTGACTTACATGCACAAAGCCGAAATAGAAAAAAATTAAGTTAATTGAGAGTGTTGGTATTAAAATGTAGAGCTGTAAGCACCTGGAAAACCACAGCATACATACCTCCATATAAGTTCTAAAAAGTATGTTAAGATTGCTTCCAAAAAACTCATAAACGCATTGCTTAAAGCTTTCATGCAAGTTATAAACTCACTAGAGGTTTAAAAATCATTTCAATTACTCTCTTATCCCGAGCTAAACATTACCGCACTTGAATACCGACAGAAGTAATGTCCATGGTGAAGTGTTGCTAGTCCTTGTGTCACAGCTCGTTGTAATTTGTAGTGTTGTAGATGTTTCTGTTGCTGTTTCAATAACTTACAGGGTTTTGTATTGAGGTAATTTACGTTATCATCATGCAGTATCCCCATAAGTTTTTGAATCATCTATAGCATAAAAATAACATATTTTACCTGAAGTTGGTGACTTGATGTTCAAGCATCACTCTCAATCTTTCTCGAATTTCTTGAAACTTCTCTTTTTCTTCATAGGTAACGCTGCCAACCCCGTCAGGAACCGGTTCCATACTATAATCAATTAAGTGAAATTAGGGATTAACTTTTAGGTATTTGTGAGTACCAAATTACTCATTACTTGTCTGTAGACATGACTGGCGAAACAAGACCAAAATATGCGGATTGGGTCCTGTTGCTGCCTAATTAATAACTTACACATTGACTCAAAGTAACTACGTAGTAATGTAGGTGTATAAGTCAGTGATCGTTACCTCTAGGTATACTTATCACATGTCAGACAAACCATTTTAAATAAATATTTAGGATCCATTGTGTACTATTGCATTCAAACTGGGAGTGAACATTTAAGAAACCGTGTGTGGATTGGTGCAGAAAAGAAATTAACTTGGTGTTCTTGTTATCAGTGTGGTAAAGTTCATTCAATAAATTACAATTGCACACTTACTTGCCAAAACCTTGAGGACTGGTTGGCAAATTGTACCCGACTTTTTCGTCTATTGCATGCGACCTAAAACAAATTTCTCATGTCGTTTATCAGTATACCCAACTTTCATCGCCATTGAAATCATTAAAAAGTTCCGTTTCCTCTACGAAGGCACTTAAATCCGGTAAATATAATCCCACCCCCAGTGCAGAAATTTAAAGTAGAAAATACTTTGAATCAGTGTGCTACGAATACCAGAAATAATTACTAACTTATTTCCGTGCACGTGACTCGAACAGAATGCATAGCTGAAGTGTATAAGCGTTGGATCGATCATGTGGTTCTTATCTGCCTTGTCCAGCAAATCAGACAAGTACATCAAATGCCTATAGCAAGCCCTCACTCCGTATCTCGCGCAGTACTCATCAAGAATAAATATTTGACCAGAGCTGAACCAACCCTGTAACAATCGTATTTTTTTACCATTTCCAGAAATGTTGACCCTTATTTCCTACCAGGGAGCAATAGATGTCTGCCAACCGATAATCCAACGTTAGTGACTGTAGTAACTTAAAAAGAATATGATGGTCAAACTGGCAAGGGTCTGCGGAGATAAAGTCTTCCATTCCATGTTTTCTGGCTCTATCCGCATCTGGAAGGCCAATACTTTTGTAGCATGTCCCAAATATTAACTAAACATAAGTACCTCCTTGAATTTTAGATATTGTGGAATTTTTATCTTGTAGAGTGACCGGTGGCGTGGGCTTATGCGACTGTCCAGTTGCGCGATACATGGCCATAACCCAAAGGTGGCATTCGTTTTCATCGTCGCTCGCGTATATAATGCTATCTCCCTCTCTTACCGCATTAAAAAAGAATCTACCCCCTTCCAAGTCTGGAAATAAGTTGTCATTTGTACAGAGATATTCTGCTGCCTTTTGACATAATGGAGGTAACTTACGCTTACCCGTTCCCACCATCAAAGTAGCTTAAAAGAAAAGAATAAAATTGATACCGCAGAAATTGACGCAAGAATAAAAGTACAAGATGTGTTAGCCTTTACCCAGTTTGTCCAAGATAAGGATGTCCTGCATAAGGAATCTCGTAAACGATAATAGACACATCCTTATCTTCGACACACTACAGAAATGACATGGAACCCTTCTGGCAATGTCAGGCTGCTATTTATGTACCACGGTAGTTGCTTCACCGATAGTACTTGAATCTCTTCATCCAATAACACATCGCTTAGAATAATATTGACTGAGGTTCCTCGTCATTTCTAATCGATATTGCTAATCCGAGGATCAAACGAATTACAGTACATATCCGGCCAAAAAGAGATGAAATTACCATTTGAAGCTTCAATATAATCCACAGTGTACCCGTCTAACTGCATCATTTCTGAGGGTTCAGATTTTTTCTCTTTGTAACTGCACATTGCGAAGGTGTACTGCGACACTTGGACGAGAACGTAATAACGTTTTTTCCACTTTTTCCACACACTTTTGCCGAGAGCATACAAATATCCGCAGTGTTTCATGTTGAGCGGTTTATCCATTCTGCAGGCGATTTTGATACGTAAATCTTGGTCGGGAAGATTCTTTGGGATAGTCATCTTGTGCCATTCTGGAGCCTAGAACGAAGCCCTATTTGCGTTTCCCTTATAATAATAAAAGTAGCCGAATGGTATACCTTAGAAGACAGTGGCGTTGGCTTTATAATAACTTTTCCAAGTTCTTTGTCTTCTAAAGCAAGCATGCCCGGATTTTCGGTAAAAAGTTTCACTTTGACGATTGGCAAGGGTTGTGTGGTGCAAAAGTCGCCCTGAGTATCCCACAGAGGCTTAGAAGCTTCGGCTTGATCAGTTTGTAATTTTTCGCCGTTTTCTACTTCCATAGTACAGTATACTATTCTGCTCGGTTGCAATGATTTTAAACCTCTCACTTCCATTACTATTACCTTCAAATTAAAAAATGGCTTGTGGCTGTTTGGTGTGGTGAGAAAGTTGGAAGGTACTTACCTCAAGCTGAAAGGTTAAAACGACATCCATTTTTGTTAGCGTGGTATCGCTGTCCGCGGAATCTCCTTCCAGTTTCGCTAAAGATCCTTGCGATCTAAAAGAAGTAACATAGTTCATCAAAAGGTGCTTCACATTATACGGATTATTATGGTTATGCAACCTGTGATTATAGCGTTTTAGTTTTTGCAAGCCATATTTTAATTCCGTGGATCCTTTCGATACTGGGAGGGACTCCAAATTCGTCATCAGTAAATTTATCGCTTGTTTCTGTTCTTCGATGTAAAGGGATTCCATTTCTTTCAATACAAACTTCGGCAACAGCTTTCGGTTCTGGTGAAGAAAAACATTTCATTCTCAGACGGTTTTTTAGATGGGTGGCAAGTGAGTTGGGGATTTTTAGAGGACGGATTTTCTTTGTTATTGCTTTTCAAAAGACGAACTGACCAGCAAAAAAGTAGATAATCTAATGAGAAGTTCTAGCTATCTAACGAAAATTATTTTGAGATTCTTTAAAGTCTACGACAGACATTTCACTTCATTTCATGAAGATATATTTTGTCAGCTAATTAGGTTATAATTCTTTAGATTTTAAGGAAACAAATATTTACTTACACATATCAGATTTTCTATCATTTGGAAATATTTTCATCTTTTAACGCATTTTCTATTTTTGCATTTTATCGTTGGTATTTGTAGAGAATTCAAGACACACATCAAAGAGAAATTGATTTTTTTTTTAATATCGGAACATAAGCGAAGAAATAAATAATAAAACTCAACAATTTTAAATAATATGATAGACTAACTACTTTTTTAAGGGTCAGTTCAAACAAGTCCATTTTAGATATTGATCAAAAGC
This sequence comes from Euwallacea fornicatus, assembly GCF_040115645.1. Lineage (NCBI taxonomy): Eukaryota > Metazoa > Arthropoda > Insecta > Coleoptera > Curculionidae > Euwallacea > Euwallacea fornicatus. Next base: position 4,188,134 of record NC_089543.1, read on the forward strand.
TGTCGGTCTCCGCACGAAGTAAAGTTATTATCACAACACCAGGAATTTCATAAATATGGCGATAACATAAAACAAACATCAACAGAAATTATTCTCCCTTTTAACACAGGAAAAAACTCAAGTGCGAATGGCATTTGCAGACTGTCAATGGCGTTTCCTTCATCTCTTCAATTTACATTTCTTATTTGTCTCTCACTTTCTACACTTGTAATTTTTTCATTCATATACATATCGACTTCTGATAATTTCCTCATTCAGCATGAGTTTTTGTTCAAATTCTTCGTATTTTCGTCTCATTTTATATCCAAATATTGCAACACCATTGCTTCTTCCGTCGCGATCTTGCAAAAACCTGTAAAAGACAATAGAAGAGAAGAAATTCTTACCTTTGATTGTTGACCCAGTTTTGCACTTGAAACACGCACCAGTATATGACAAACGGTAAAAAAAACTGCGAATTTTTTTTTAACTTCGACTTACGTGAAATTAAACATTCAATTTCACACGTTGGTAACAGAAACTAAGTTCTTCCTTAAAACGATAAATGATTCTACATATTTTAGTTATTTCCGACAATTGGAGAAAGTGAACGTTATTTTCAAAAATTTTCCCATTTGGGCATAAATCAAGGAGCGACGACTTGAAGTTCGAAATTTATGCGCATAAAAGTCCAAATTTTATGAAACATTAGAATCAGTAAAAATAACGTGCCGGACTTTTTAGTGTATTCCACGGCCCTACATACCTATATTTGTTTAATGAATAGTATCATGAGTTATGTTTAAATAAAGTTGAGCATTAAACACGTTTTATGGTTTAAAAATGATTTAAATTAGTAGAAATTACTTTTCTCTTTTTTGGATGTATGATACTGGACTGTATGATACTAAAAATGAGAATCAGAACTCGTCTTTGCCAAAAAAATTGGAAACTTAACTATATCGATATCAAAAGAGATTTGAGAGTTCTCCAGTCCAACGTAAATTAGTCAGAAAAAGATTTTTTCCTGAAATTTTGTCCACATCTGCGATGAACCTTATCAAAGGTAATGAGGCAACGGGGAAAATCATCTGTTATTCGTCTCCACGACGACTGAAGCAGCATGCAACAAATGCGTCCACTAAATCATGCGTCGTATTTATTCTATTTTTATGTGTATTCTGAAGCGTGCGAGTTTATCAAAGGACTGGAGAGGATTTTGGCGCACACTATGTATAACATTTAATATAGCACACGCTTCCCATCTGGATTGGAGGCTGCAACTTCTTCCTTTCAATTTCTACCCTAGACTTATCACAGAAGCCATCGAGATGTGTAAATGTGAAAAGAACTTTAGTAGGAAGGGAGATTTTACGGCCTCAATTCGGATTAGAAGCGTAGGCTACGTAATATATCGTCTACGCCTAAGCCCCTCCCACCGACGCGCATGCACACAGCGTAAATACCATCGACAATCTCGTAGCCGCTTCAGTCATTATCGGCAAGCGTAAGGAGTTACTTCGCCCATCGCCTTTGAGAACGCCAAACGACAGATGTGGAAGGAACACCAGAAATTTTCTTGCTTCGAAATACGGAAATTAATAATAATCCGGCGTTAATAATATTTTTACCTTTATACTATTCATTAGCAGAGTTCCGACATGGATTATCACAAAAATCAATCGGTAATCTTCATGGATCATGCGACTTTGGGAACACCGAATAAAACATATATCTGTTGCTTTGGGAAATAATTCTGATTTAAATTAAAAAAATGTATTGTCTCATCTCCAATAGGTATAAGACCATATTCCGTTGATTGCGGTGAAATCGAATCAGTGCGAAGAAACACTGCCAGAATCTCCATTTGGTCTGCGGTAGTTCTAACAATACACTGCTCTGTGCAAAAATGAACATTTGAAACTTAACTAAACTATTTAACATTTGCGAATGCCATACCCTAATAACTGTTAAAAAATATAATTGACTAAAAAATGAAATGCTTAAAAAATGCGATTGAATGTTAGGTCACTGCATATACCGTGTTTATCCCTCGGAAATTATGAGACAAATGCATGATAAAGTGAACATGTGATAGACTCGGTATAAAATGCAGTCATTTGTGCGGAGACCGATGATAATCGTATAAACTAGTAAGAGGGGATTTGAAATGAACCATGCTGTATCATATCATTATGAAAATGTACCTTTTCCATCTCAGCGACTTTCTGCATTCTACCATCGAGTTCTCTTCTAATGGCTGCAGCTTGTTCGTCTGCAGATTCGAGCTGCGCATTAAGAGAGATAAATAATTATAACCGCGTTTTAGAGTGTTTTGCTTTAACTTACGAGCAGCGCATTGTAGAGAAGTTGATGTTCGAATTTCTTTACACCTAATATTTGCTGAAACATGTCGAACAATTGTTCTTTAGACAGGAAGAGTTCGGAATTTATCGCTTGGGTCCTAGGCCTTTTATTTTCATCGTCTTGAACTAAAAGAAACCTTTCCAATATAATCAGAAAATCAGTTCGAGGCTAACACCTTTTAAAATGCAGTCGAATTTTGCCATCCACGATGTATAAACGGTCTCTTTACTTAATCCTTCCATCTCGGGCAAAGATCTAGGCGTTAAGCAAATAGTGGATGTTATCAGAGATTCGATTCGCCTGTGCGAAACTTACCTAACGCGTTTTTCGATATTCAACCTAAAGACTTCTCGGAAGTCATACTGGGTCCAGGCACCTAATTGAACCATCTTAACGACTCGTTCGGACTTCAGAAATACGTCGTAATAATTTTGCACCGCGTTTTGAAAGGCTTCGTCAGCCATTATTTGGGTTTCACCTTTTAAAAAACTCTAAAAAAATGAAAAAGTTCGTTTTAAGTGAATGCCGTCAAACTTCAAAGTTCTCTCAGAAAATGAGTCTTTCAGTGAGTGCTTTCGGAACTACAATCACATATTTTGATTTTAACCGAAAGCATGCTTATGCAATTAGCTGTTGAGAAAGCAATTTATCTTTTCTGAGTAATTAACGCTGACGTTTTCCAAATTCCAGTTTATCCCATGCGGAATAATAGCTGTAATGGTCCTGTCTAATTAAGCGCTACGTGTAATAATTTTGGGTCAATTACGTTGTAATTAATAATGACCGTTCACGAATAAGGGCGATATCGTGACGCGTTCGGTGTGGCAATGTTTTCGTCCATTGCTCATAACTTTCAAGACAAATGGGGGCGTTTTATTTAGAAGGTTACCCGTGCAAGCAGAAACACTAAAAATAACACTTTTCGGTCATTTTTTTGTGTCAAATAGTGCGCATGCGTCTTTACGGACCTGGCGCAACTTGCCGGTTCAATAAAATATTAATCATACATATATATTTTTGCCAAATTAGGTACACGGGTACAATAATACTACCCCAACTTTGAATCGGTAACGCTATGTAGCAATAAAGGACCGTGGGTTTGGTCATAGCCTTTTATAACGTTCCCAAATGAAAATATTGAAACTAAATCTATGTGTATGTGTCTTGACCGGAATCATTTATTTCCTCGCTGCATGACCTTATGTGACCATTTTTCCTCATGTCACATGTATTATTAAAAATCCTAGGTTTATTCTGCGAGATTTTACTACGAAACTAGATTTGTCCGCAATCTCTGCAGTGCAGCATTTCTACGATTTGATTTATGAGGACTCCAGTGATGTGTGGTTCAAACCTTTTGGTTTTAATAATAATTAATTGCACACCGATCCATTTCCGATGGATATTTAAAAATATATGCCAATCGCGAATAGAGTATACTGTTCTGTCAGTTTTTTTTATGTTTTAACAGGGACGCTCAAAATATTTTAAATTAGGGTGGTGTTTTCACAGATTAAGACACCCTGCGCCGTTCAAAACGAGCCCCTTTCCAAGAAAAGTAAATCATATAAACCTGGCATCTGAAATCTGTACTTACCTGAAACCTATTTACAATGGCATCCAATTGATGCCTGGTAATTTTATGGTAGCGTTTAGGTGGTTCCGTGGATTGTTTGGCATTAAAGGGGTACGCTATACATCGAGATACAAAAACGTAAAGCTGTATTCTCTTCTTCCTTTCTTCTTCTTCACGTTCCTGCTTTTCCTGGATGTCCACTTCTGTCTTTTCTGAAGCGACTGACGGAGACGGACTAGTCGGTCGGGGAAGAGAATTTGCTCGCGAGGAAGACCCAATACTATGGGTTTCCGCCTAGAGATGAACTTTGTTAAATGAAGCTTTAAACAAAGTACTTTGAAACTAACCGAGACGGCACTGCTTGGTGATAAAGATCGCTGCAACGCCGCAGCATTGTTGGGGATCTCTAGGATTCCACTACCATCGGATCCGTGAGAATGGTATGGGGATGCTTCCGCCTGAGAGACAAATTATCGTCATATTTATTAAGCCTCCACAAAACATTTTCCATCGTTTATATATAAAGATAAAGAGATCAGTGCAAAAATTGCAAAGAAAGTGTATAAGTCCATCTATAAACCATTCTTCGACAGCGGACACCTCAGAAAACACGTCCCCAAAACCATCGTTTTCCGATACCTATGTCATTCAATTATTACCGCAAAGGGCGTTAGCCTGAGGTAAGAAACAATACATTATATTGCGAGAAATGACGATAATATGGACCCCTGCGGACGTATAAGTTAATATCCGCAGTGAAGAAGGGGGTTGAGAATCATATCCTCTGGAATTATAACTTATTTTGCCACGCGCAGGCGGAATTCTTGAAACGAAAATATCTAATATCTAACTACTTTACAATCGGAAGTACATAAAAGAAATTTTTCAAGTTCAATTCGTCGTTATGGCATAGAATCGGGATAGGTCGTAGAAATTCATAGAAAATAATGTTTTCAAAGCGGCAGCGAAAAAGGAAGCTGTTTATTTCATCAAATTGTCTAATACAAATACCAATGAACGTGATATTTGCAAATATTTTGCTTAAACTTAAGGCGTTCGATACAGCGGCAAATACGAGAAATGAGTGATCGATAAACAAATGGCTTCCAGTTTCACTGCCAATATTAAAGAATTGCGCTGCGCTTCTATTCTCTTTAGTATACAAAGAACCAAAGCGCTTTTTAATGCTCTGTAACATATTGGCATAGAAAAATCATCGTACATACCGGGTATTGATGCGTTTGGTGATGAGAATGATGAGCGGGTGGATGGTGTCCCACATGATGTGCAGTTCCATGTTCTTCATCACTGTCTTCCTCAGACGAAGATGGATCTATCATCTTCTTCGATCTCGTTTTAAACGTTTCGACTGAAACAAGCATCGAAGTGGCATGAGTAATATTCCTTGTGTATATACTGCCAGATGCTCAAAAACGAAAAGACAAATTTCTCTGTTGTTGCGGTTTTAAAATGGAACTTTTTAGAGCACAAACATCAGGAAATTAACCTGTGTAAAATGGCTCCGGAGGCAAATAGCAAAAAAAGAAGATGGAAGAATATTTCTTAATGATTCTGAAAAGAAGTTTTGGATTCAAATACACCTACCCAAGGCCTTGTTTGAAATTTATTTCGGAATTAGTTTGATTAAACGTTTTTCGGTACCTGAAAATGGGCACTCGCTTTGTTAATTTTTGAAAAAAGTAGGCGTATTTCTGTAACTTTGCTTATCAATACGATAAATCCCAACGTTTCAAATCTTTCCCCCCCTGTTTCGTTACACCAACACCAATTGCTGAATGTTTGCTCTCTATTTTCAGAAACAATTAACTTTAATAGTGCCTGTAGAGTCTCAATCTTAACGGAAGCTATATAGATTTTCGTGATTAATGCTTTACCCATTTCTTGTTTGTTATTTTTCCTGGGTTCTTGTTGTCCAGATAATTACCTGTCTGCTGCTACTGCAAACTTAAATTGGTTCTGTTGTATACCAAAATTGAGTCGTTTTAGGTAATCCATAACGAAATGGATGTTCGCGGATATTGTTGTCACAAAAGTGGACTTTCATTTTAGTTTAAGATGCTTGGAAGGTACCGAAAATAATGTATAGATGGATGTTGCTATAGTAGAGTCCTAAAATCACATACTCATTTGATTTTTTTTTGTGTCCTCCGATGTATTAGCCATTAGTCCTCTTCCGTTTTTCAACGGGGCTTGTCCATGTTCTGATAAAGAGAGAAAAATCACTCTAGGCACCAACGGATACATCGACCAGAAAGAAACTCTGGGGTTGTTGCTAACTTCAGGATCTTTTTTTGTCCCCACACTCGTAAGTTGATGGAAAGTTTCTGTCCCAGACAGTTTTAAGTGGAGAAACGTGTTTGAGTCTGAGCGCCTTTTTTATAACCTTAGCTTAATGACGTAGCTGATAGAAAACTGTTTTCTATTGCTTAGGCTGCAAAACCCGGAAAATTATTGTAGATACATAAAAAAAAAGCCGTCTAAATGGGAGTATGCAATTTCCTTTCAACAGTTTTTCCCCCGGTAATTGAAATTTTAAAGTCAATTTCCCCTTAATAATTAACTTATTCATCCAATTCCATTAAATATTGGCTGCTTTGTTATTTGATTGACAACGGGGTGCTCTCACAAAGATTGCTTTTTATTGAGGGCAAGTTATTAAATCTTTGTTGATTTCGTTCAATTCATGGCACTTTTCTGAAGAGAAATTTGCTGTGCCTGTACATTGGCAATTGAATAAGGTTTTCGCGTAGGAACAGGTAACAATCTTAATATTTTATTTAAGAACTTTGAACGGTACGTTACGAAATTTTGTTTCGTATTTATCCACGGAAATTCAGTTATTGAAACATTTAAGTCAGACTCAATTTAGCTCTGCAATTGAATTTGACTAATTTTCCTATTGTATTGATTCTGTCCCGAAAAAAGACTATTCCGAACTTTCTCACTGGTAACTCAACATCCATAATTTAACGCTCAACTCGATTTCCTTTCCTTCGTACAATTAACTTATATAACACAGTCGATAAATATTATATGTTGCCATAAGGCTTGTATTATTTGAGTGACGTTAACATTTCTCCAAAAGTTTACCTCATATCGATTCTATTATCAGACGCCTCAACATGCGCTATAAATCTGTAGTTTGTCTGTATACCGGGTGTCCCTTTCTGAAACCTAGTCATGGAGATTTCGTTAGAGACAAATATGTGACAATCACACATATCGAAGAAAAATAATAACATACTAAATTTTTAATACATCAGAGTACATGAATCACTAATACTCATTGATTGATTCTATATCTTTAATGTTGACATGTTACACAAGCAAGTGACATTGAACATGTTCAATTAGAGGGTATCTATTCCATTAAAAGCTGAAATGGGCTCAGATTATATACCTCCAAAGGTTCGACCTTTTAAGCCTGCGGTGTGGATAGCAGACTTATCTGAAAGCCGCCGCTATTGGGGTTCATGAATTAATTTCTGAAGCTCCCGTTTTAGACCTGTATATATAATACGTGTATGGTTTATGGTTCTAATGCAGGTAGGCATCAATATCAGATAACACGTTAAGGTTAAAAACTGTAGAACATTATATGTGCTCTAGAGAAAAGGGTGATAAGGTGGCTTTAGCGGGCCCCGATAAACATCTCGACTGTAAGAGACAAAGGCGTATTTTTATGTACTGAAAAACAGCTAAGTTCACGGAGAAAATCTCAAATAATAAGACAAGAAGGAAAATAAATTTCAACAAGAGAAATTTATGTAATATAAGCTACATTCCTCATTCTAGATCCCGCTTGAGTAAAAGGGCTTTAGCACGACGGAAGCAGAGACTGGAAGAATTATGACCTGTAGAAAATTTATACAAGACATAAAGAACGAAAGTTACAAGTTTACTATTATATTCGCATATGCTGTTTGATAACCATTTAGTGTTGAAATCTGCGATATAAAATTAGGTATTTTTACGTACGTTTCATTGCAGATAGTTTTGTCCCCTTCAACTTGCACTTCACGTGTTAATGCGGAACATTTACAAACCCAAAAACCTTCTGATTTGCGCAGAGAAATGATTGCGGAAATAGGGCAAATCTCAAGCTGCAGTTCTTTTGAATTTATGAATGCGCTCTGACCTTCATGTGTAATTCAGACTCTGACAGAGACAAGAATACTGCAAGCTTGTCCCAATTAGTTCTCATCAGCTTACTCTCTAGAGACTATTTCTCGTGACCGTCCTGCCGTCTTACAAGAAGACATTTTCTTCTCTCTTACAAAGAGACAATTTCTCGCCTTTTGCAGATTAAAAGAACAATTCTATTATCGGTATAAGTACACCTGAATAGAGCCCGTAGTTGATCACGTAGTCATGTCGAAGACTACTTTGTTGTGCAGGAGTGTATTTCAATGAAAGTAAATTTCCTCTAAGGCATCAAGCTTTTTAGCATCAAACCTATGAGCGAATATAGTTAGATAGACTTTTCCTTGAGATCGAAAACTGTGCGATTTATTATTATTTATATAAACAAAAATTCTTAAAAACCTTCTACGGTGAAAATAAAAAATTTATTTCCAACACACATTTAGAACGAATCGCTCTATTTTTCATTTATACATGGTCTACTCATTTGTACCAATGTTTCTGGGACATTTTATATAATAAATAAATTATTAGAGCCTCAACCGCATATCATTTTAGGGCGAAAGTTTTGCAACAACCAACATTATTAACTGCAGTACAACTAGTTAATACCCGTTACCTTTACGTATTCAATAATCAAACGATTCGATATGTGAATCAATTTATTTTCGGTACGTTAATAGAATTATCTGTGGTAATACGACTGTTAGATCCAAAGAACAATGGACAATAAAAATTTATCCATCTTCAACCAGTTTTTAAATAGGGCCAGTTATACTTAAGGAAATGGAATTTTCAGTTGTCCATTTCACACTTCGTTTCTTTCCATTTTATTAATGTAGAACACCTTTGAATAGACGTATCAACCACGCATTTGTGAATAGAAGAATATTTTATGTTAGACTAAATTGAATTATTGCATAATAAGAACTCATGTCGATACATGGTATTCGCTGAATGGCGCATCGTGCCAGAAGCTGACTCTACACATGCGCATTAACAAGGGTCTACCCTCTTGAAGCACAGATCTAAAATGTGAAATAAATTCCCTTTGAGAGATACAGTTCCAAAGATTTCATCATAGTTTTGACTTCGACCGACTTATAACACAAATTCCGCCGTTATATTTTTACTTCAACAGTCACTCTCCTAAATTTTAAATTAAAAGCGTTTTATGCTCGACTATGACATGAATCGGAGTAAAAAACCCTACGAGGCGATTCAATAAAAGCCTATTTCGCATATCCTTACATTATGATTTAAAAAGGCACTCCTAAAAGGTTTATCCCTAATATCTTTCTGGAAGCACTAGTAAGGAATTTTTATTGCTCTTTTTATTTTTAGATTTTTTCTTGGAAGAAGACTTATATGTAACAGGACTATTAAAGGATTTTTTGAAAGTGCAGCTTTCGCGATTTTACAGGAACAAAAATGTATAATTATAGGTGACCTTAATAGGCTTTAGACTATAATGTAAAACCGCCAATATCGATTAGGTGGGTACCAACAATTACAAGCTAAAGTAGGTCTGCATGTAATTTTCATCAACACGATCAATAGAATGTAATAAATTCTACTAATATTTAATCATGCGATATTTTTGGGATATATATTTGTTGTTCGTACTCTGTCAAATTATGTTAGATTAGAAAACTACATTTTAATCTACATTATGACCTTTGTTCTATTCGACGTCTTAACTAACGTCAAACTTGATATGTTAGCTTTATAAATTCTTCACGGGGGGTTGAAGTCATGGGTTGAAAGGAAAAAAGGCACGATATAGATTTTTTTCCCGAACGAGATTGGTCGCCGCAACTGCCTTGAATAATATGCCGTTAGGTCAAAGATAAGTGGATACTATCGATTTCCAGATATGACCTAAAACTGATCTCACAAAGAGATCAGATTTTCTACCTTCGCAAAATACTAAAAACTTACCTTATAATTACTCATCCTTTTGTTCGTCACCCTATATTAAAAATAATTATTTTCTATTAAAGCTATAAAAATATTGTCTTCTGTGGAAATATCGAACGAGTTTCACAACTACGACCCGCAAACGAAAACTGGGGATCAATCGTTGCTTCGGCGTCACTGCGTTTTCCCGGCGCGTTATTTAACGCCTGCGCCTTATCCCCCGAAGAAAACACCGGGGAAAATATTGACCATTGAATGGAAAAACCATTGCACGTAATGGTATACGGTTTTTCCGCCTCACAACTAAGGGCTTTAGGAATATCAACATCCTCTCTGCGAATTCTTTTCGTAGAGATCAGGAGCAATTTTCTGGGATTCAATGATGCGTGACATGTAGTATTAGAGAAAAGATGAACATAGCTAACGCTTCATAGATCTTGAAGTTCAGTATATATATTTTTTTTGTATATAGATAAAAATCTAATAATTTCATACAGTTCGGTCGTCTGTGAAATGGAAAGAAAGAATAAATGATACATATTTTTATATTTTTTAGGAGTAACAGTTGATGTATGCGGCGAACGGTCTAGACGTAGAATTAATATTGACAATACAGAATGTACAATTGAAAACTTTGCACCCAACTTATTTTGAATAACGATGAAAATATTTTTTCAATTTGATTTATTTTCGAGGGAGACACATTTTAGCTTTAAATGTAGATTCGCCCAAACAACCTCCTTCACAGGGGTGCATTCAAATTTAGAATTCTAAATGGCGCTATAGGTCGAGGGACACCTTATTTAAAAGAATTTTTAATTCTGATTGTCAGCCTGTTGAATTTCACATTCCATCACGTTAACTGAAACGCAACAAAGCTGCCATCAGGAGTTTCATTATCCCAATGAATGCCACGCTCATAAATCTTTCTGCTTCCAATTTCCTTAAAAATTGAAACGAAACTCGAAATATATTATTTATAGGATCACAATAAACACCCATTTCTCGTCACCAGTCTTTTCAAATCTAGTTTCCTGCTATAAAAAAGGCTTACGAAAGCATAGAAAAGGCCATTAAGATGATACATTATTCAGGGTTACCGCTGACTGTTCTCGATGAGTTTCCTTTGCTTTCCTCAGCAAAAAGTGTAGACATGCCACGAAGATATAGGATAACTTGGTTTTAATCAATTTTATATAGCTAACGAGTACTTTCTTGAAACGATGTCCGGTACATTTTAAAATCGCAGAATTCGCGGTTATTTCATCTTCCCGATCGGAATCATAAATATCCATATAATTGATAATTTATCTATTTTTCATAGTTTTCCAAAAATGAAAATGGGATAGAAAAATTATAAACATTACTAAATAATTTTTAAACCAATTCAAATATAATTTTAACAATAAAGCGATGTTGGAGCACTTTTTGGCATAGAAGACCGTGACATCTCAATAGATAATCTACCGTCACTTGTTTCCGAGTTAAGTATGATTAATTAATAAAATCTTATAGAGGCCATTTTGTTTTTCATCATTAACATCGAACTTGTTATTACTGATAGTAATTCTCCAGTAATAATTTGTAAGTTTTGCGACCTCTACTAATAATTAATTATACAAACATTCGAATGATATTTCTCAAACGTGTTGTGCGAGCTTGAGTCTACATGCACTTACCAAGCTTGACTCCCCACTTGCACTCAGTGTAATCCGAGCTACTCTTCTATACATCATTTTTCAACTTCATTCATTTTCAAGATGTCAGATGACAGTGGTAAACAGCGTTTTGTTTTGTTTGGTGTTCTTTTAGTTTTATAAAATCAAAAATTTCATTACTTTAAAGGATTTTCAAATATATTTACAAAAGAAATCGAAGAAATTTAAGGACTAAGCGACCTTCAATACAAGAGAACAGTACCGCTTAAAGGTTTTACTTTTTTGCGCTTAGGTGAGTTCTCTCAATAGCAATTGCCCACTGTTTGAACAAAGTTTAGCACAATAATTGAAGTATTATTGGTTCTCGCTTATATTGCTGTTTAGCTAGGTTGAAACTTATTAATCTCACCTCATCGCTATAAATTACAAAATTTAAGTTAATTTTGCCATTTAGTATGTAGAAGTTCTAGAAAAATCAACCATTAACCAAATGCTCGAGGTGCACATACAGACCTATTGACAGAAGGAAAATTTTATTAAATACGGAAATATTTGAGAGTGTTAAAAAAACAATTAAAGATTTTAATCATAGTCATAATTCACTCAATATATTCAACCTGCAATAGCAATTAATTTATATAAAAAAATGTTGCAGCTTCACCTTAGAGTTGTGATGCCAAAACTTTAACATCATGGAGCCAAGTGGTGATTCAACATACCAAGATGAAGCTCCTAGCTGCAGCAAAGGAGCTGACTCTCCAACTAAAGACAAGCTGTTTGACCCATCCATTGATATGCTGATTAATGATTTTGACGATGAAAGGACACTAGAGGAAGAAGAGGCTCTAGCTGCAGGCGAATCTGTGGAGGATCCCTCTACTGAACTGTCAAATTTAGAAAGGGTACAGTAGACCCCTTTTCTCATAGTACAATAGGTCAGTTGTTGTTTGTTTAGGAGGGCAACATGCCTTTGGAGGAGCTCTTAGCTCTGTATGGGTACAATAAGACCAAAAGTAAGGAGAGTGCTTCAGAATCTGAAGAAGAGGAAGATAAGGAAGTACCAATGGAAGAGGAAGAAATATGTGAAACTGTTGTTGAACAGGAAAATTGTTCCAATCCTCCCAGGCAGTCTAAATTGACCCTTCTTTATGAACCTATGTCTGAAGATGTGGACAATTCAAAGAATTTAGCTTGTAAGTGATTTTTAAATTTTTTATATAACTTAACATCATAAACCATATAATTTTTGAAAAAGTATTTAACTAGATAAAGGGTACATATTTCATCAATGATGGTTTCTTTTTACAGCCGTTTCAAAAATCAGTGAAGATGAAGAAGAAGAGCTCGATTCCAATGCTGATGAAGATGATTATCAAAAATTCCCTTCAGGAATACATGTAAGTATTAATATTCTTAAATTGAATTACCATGGTAACTGATAATTCTGTAACATTCTACTATAAGTCTAACTATTAAGTGTATTAAGTAATCTCACATAAAAGTCTTGTTTAATATGTTTAGAATATCATGGTAGGCAGTGACTACCAAGCTCAAGTACCCGAAGGCCTAACAAATTATGATCAAGATCCAGCTAATGACAAAGAAGATCAGCTTCTTTGGAGTCCTCAAGAAATATATCCTACAAAGGTGGAAGAGTACCTTCGAAAAGTTCAAGAGTTATTAAAACCACCTACCATTCCAAATGGAAATGTGCTCAGAGACGACGAAGAGGCACTATATATTTTAAAAGAGAGTGGTAAGTGTAACACTCCCGATTCCTAATCAGAAATCAAAATGCATCAATCATCAGAACAAGTTTCTTATGAAAATTGTACATGTTTTATTGTTTTTGCTAATTGCGTTGTGCGACTCACTGTATACTTTTACCTTGTATGGTAAAAATATCTTTCATCATCTGAACTGAGAAAATATTCTATATTTCTAAGGATACAATGGTGATGAAGCTTTACGTAAGCTTGAAATTAAAGAGCCCTCTGAACCTGCAGTCTGCAATGGACATGATGCAAAATGGTCTGAAGAAGAATGTCGAAATTTTGAATCTGGGGTAAGAGCCTTTGGGAAGGATTTCTTGCAGATTCAGCAGAATAAGGTAAATGACTAACACTCAGTGCTTTGTGAGTTTAAATCAGTATTTTCTCTTGGAATTTTAAATTGTGAATACACTTTTTATAGCTTTTTTTCTCTGTGCTTCATAATACTTTGTCATATGGAAAGTCTTCCATTCAAAGATACCATAGGGTCTCGTATTGGGACAGAAAACAAAATTTCAAGAGAAAAAAGCCATTAACTTGTTCTCGTCTTTTTTATGAAACTTTGTATTTTAAATAATAATTTTCACATATATTTGTACCATCTGGTAAATCGATCAAAAAGAGAATTTTTAAAAGTAGAATGTCATAGTCTGTGTTAGTTATTAAAAGACAGTATTGTGTTTAGTTTGTCTGAAATATATTTATTTTGTTCAAGGTTTGTGCAGTTTGATTGTAGTATGTTTGTGCAACTAACAGTTTTTTTGGCCTTAAAAGGAACATTAAATAATCATACATTGCTTTAAATATGGTGTACTTACAGGAAATTTTTATTGAAGCTGGGATCATCTCATTTTTGTTGGGATTAATTTTAGTCTATTTATTTAAGTTAAAAATAACGTTAAAGCACAGCAAAATCAGGGTTGTAATATTTGAATGTGTATGATGAACTATAATTATATAATAAAATTAAAGTTTATCAACGCGGAAAGTTGAATTAAAGTGAGATGCTGAAAACAAAGGTAAGGTATTTTTAGTGTATTATTTTGTGACTTTTGAAACGTAAAAACGTTAGTAAATCAATTTGTAAATTGCTTGTACTTTTAAGCCATTTCTGTACTTTAAGTTTTTAAGTTAAAATTTTAATATCTCAGATTCAAACTTTTTATCATGCCCATCTTTTGTATCATCTATTTAACTCGCGATAAATTATGCTCGTTCATCAATTGTATTATAATATACTAACAAATTTTCAGTTCATCCCATCAAGTGCTCCTTGTAGGTTTCAATATAGTTCTTAATATACCCAATTTCTATTTACTTTAAAGGTTCCCACAAAATCTGTTGGAGAAATCGTCCAATTTTATTACCTGTGGAAGAAAACTGAGCGCCACGACGTATTTGCCAACAGATGTAGGCTAGAAAAAAAGAAATATTCATTCAACCCGGGTGTAGTAGACTTTTTGGATCGATTTCTAGAGGATCAAGACGTGGACTTCAAAAGCCCATCAGCAGCCACTGGAACTCCTTTGGATGGCACTTGATTTGACTGTGATACCTTAAAACACTAATTTATTTGCCTTCTCTACAATAGGTTTTAGATGTTAAGTCCCACAAGAAAGTAATTTTGTTTTATATTTTTTTAATCAAATTGGGTATTTAATGATAGGTACTGCAAATATGTACGTTAAACCTGCATTGTTCCTATTACATTGGATGAAACTATTGTATATTCAACTCTTGTTTCCAATTTAAATAGGTTTATATGGTAATTGTTGGTTATAATACTAAATTTTGAAATGTTTTCCTTTTTGTTTGTTTTTTTTATTACAAATATTCTATACATATGATGTTAATGACAAATATTCATTACTGCTAACAAGATCTTTAATATAACATATACAGGGTGGATAAATTGCCATAGTTCATCAATAAATAAAACACAAAGTTCTAGATACCTTCAATAAACAAAATATTTAATAAATTTTTAACAAATACAACAGTAATTCAATAAAAATAAAAATTACCACATTTGAATAACAATACATTAAATATTGATTTAGGCCACTAAAATATTAGATATCAAATCAAAATCTGTAACAAACCATTTGGCCTTAGTTTTAACAGCATCCCGAACAACATTACCCCCATAACCAATGAAGATATCTGCTGGAGGTGAAGCCTCTAAGTCTGTGACACCATCCCCAATTAATATCACATTCTTATAACCATTAGTCTGCTTTAGATGTTCAATTACCAGTCCCTTGCCCCCTGATTGTGATGTGGGCTGATTTTCATCAAAACCAGCATATTCTCCAGTGAAATAGAACTTCAAACGATTGGCAAAAATATGATTGTGCAATATTTTCAACTGATCAGCTATCGGGGTGATTATACACCTAAAGCCTCCTGAAATTAGGTAAACTGGAACTTTTCTTTTTTGTAGCACATTCACTAAAGTTTCGACTCCAGGAGTTAAAGTGGGTGGGTTCGTTTGAATGAAATCCTGTACTTGCCCAATAGTGGGTTGAATGATATTCAGCCTTCGTGTCAGTGCCTCCTGGAACATCATGGACCCGCTCATTGCTTCAGTAGTCAATTTGAACACTTCCGAACCTTTTCCACAAAAGTTGGCCAACTCATCAATGCTTTCTTCTTGGATAACCGTGGAATCCACATCAAAACAAACACAGTCCGCCCGTTTAACGATTGCAAACACTTCTTCACCCATGCTTACAGAACAGACGCGTGTATAATACTGTGACTGATTCACACGTGCTGACTTCGCGGTGTTGCCAGATGGATCAAGTACAAATCTCCAGTGGCGCAAAAATTCCCAAGTTCGGTTTTTCCCTTAATACTACTTGGTGGCTATAGGCGTTTTCTTTTAAACATACCGTTCTGAAGTTGGGTTTTACAAATATCAAATAAAATTCGGCCAATAAATTTCTAGACTTTGAAATATCTTTGTTAAATGTTGCCGAAAGTTTATTATTAAGGCTGTTAAACTTGCTAAAATGGTAATCTTGAGCTTGGGAAATACTTTTTTATGTACGCCATTGGCGGTAAGATCTTAATGAGACTGACGAACCCCTTGACTACCATTCGCTCCCTTCCCTCCGCCACACCTTGACTTCAAGGGAAGAGAGATGCCTAGGAAATCTTCAAAAACAAACAAAACTCATAAGTAAATAAGCTCATTTCTCTTCTCTCTCAATTCAATTTAAGAGAAGATCTACTCTGAAATACAAGGACGCTCCTTTCTGGGACGTGCTGATGTCGGTGCGGGCGCATACCTCAATGATCAGTAGTTAATCGGGGCCATCTCTTCTTTTTATCCTTTATTGCTATAGACATGGCTTAAAATGAAAGTTCGTGGACTAGGAAAGGGAATTGACTGAGGTCAGTCCAGGAGTCAACCTCTAAAGTACTTTAAGGACCTCTACAGTGAGTCCAATGGTTGGATGAACAACTTATTTTAATTATGTCTATTACTTTAATATTGGTAAAACTTCGATCCTCTTCCGACCGAAGTCCTAACAGTAAAGCTCAATAGCCCCTTATTTGGAGAATGACTTCGATTCTCTTAGCAATAAAATTTATCTAGACAAAGTTTTTTCGCAACCGAAGGTCTTATCAATGGAGAATTTTAGAGACTTTGGAATAAACTCTCCAATTAAATAAAAAATATTTTATATTTAATAAAAGGTTATTTTTAATAATAAACAGCAGTCTTAAAATGTGATCAAAGGCTTTGCCCTCAGACTTATGAAGTAATGGTATCAAGAATCCAGTTCATATAATACGGCACTGAAGTATACACTCCAGGAAACTGCTCGCTGGCACAAAAACGTGGACCAAAAGAAACAATTCCCTATGAAGTGGAGAAATTAATTGACACGAAATTTTTTGAAATAATAAAATATTTACCTGTTGAACATAGATAGCCTCGTAATAGTCATTGACAGTTGGTACCACCATCGGCCCACCACTATCACCTCTGCATGAATCTTTGCCTTGCAGTCCACCCATGCACACATGGTTTTTAGTCAGTTTAACACCTTGGAAGTTTAAATAATTTTGTGCGCAGGTCTTCCAGTCGGCCATTGGCAGTCTCACTTTCTGAAGAATGTTCGCTGTGGCCCCTGAAGTTTACGCTCTGTTAGAACAATTTTTTTGAATCTCTACGTCCTTACCTGTAGTTGTATTTGTGACACCCCATCCAGTAATAAACCCTGCAGTATACTTTCTAGTCCTTTCGTTTCCCAACGGGAGACACACTGGAAATACGTTGGCTAAAAAACATACATTTATACTATGGAATATTTTTTGGAGTATGGGAATTTACCAGCATTGAGATTTATCGTGGAGACTCTTACCAAGCCAATATCATTACTCAAGCTCGTTTTCCCATATTGAGGATGAACCACTACCTCCTCAACCATTAAATCCTGAACTGGAGGGTTGCATTTCTGGGTCTTATTCACCACTTCGCAGTCGATGTCGCTAAGCAGATTGTGTTCCCCCACCCTCACCGAAACCCTAAGGGTTAAAAATTATATCAGAAGAGCAAAATGGAAGTTGAAACGTGGCTTACAGGAACTTGTCCTTTAATTCTGCGATGCAGTGAGCAGCAGTGAGAATGTAGTTCTTATTGATGACCGTTCCGCCACATAGAAACTTTAATTTATTGTCTGAAACGCGCATTAATCAATCGATTCTGGTTTATTTAGGTTTTCACAATGATTACTTGATGAATATCGTAGAAGAGCCATCCAAGGAAACTCATTCAAAAATGCATTTTCACCATTAGTGATCCTGTTATTGGAGTCTATAAATCCGCAATTTGTGGGAAGTAAACCGAGATTTCTATGGGAAGAAACGTCCGGTGGTTCGTTTGAGGATTCTGTGTTATTAAATTGTAGCTCTGTCGGGTCTAATGGGCAGCAGACCTAGTATGAAGTACACAGAGGTTATTTTTCTGTTTCTTTAGGTCGTGTTGTATTGTATTTTTTTAGGTCATCAATCGACAAACAACTGTAGATATGTATGTTGAATGTTGCTGAATATTATTGTTAAAATTTAGCTATAACGGTGTTTATTTGTACTTGACCCCCAGTAACATTCTGTCCTCACCATGAGGTCACTAAGAATTGGTCAAAATTTTCTTTAATGGGAGAAAATGAAATGGCATAAAAAACTTTTTTAATGTCAAGCTAATACTTCACACTTTTGAGGGTTAATTTTGAAGTGACTTAAATTTCACGCTATTAAACGATTTTCTTTCGAAGCGCTATATCTCTGAAACCTGTAAAGATAGATGTAGAGATGTATTGTATACCTGAAATTGTACTCATGATGTATGTTGTCTAGAAATAAAAAATATACAAGATGTAGCGTTAAAAAAATTCAATTTTTGAGGGCAGAACCATAAAGTGATTAAAATTGCGATTTATTAAATGACCTTCTTTTTTGAAGCCATGTATCTCTGAAACCTCTAAACATTTTTATGGAAATCTTTATAGTCGAAATTATCCGACGTATACTGTTTAGAAGTCTAAAACTATGTAGTGTGTTGAATTTGATAAACTCGTAATGTTATGAAATACTTGATAACTGATACTGCTTGTTACTTACTTTTACGTGGTTTTCAACAACACCGCAAGTATAAGCCTGTATACTTTTTGAAACGACCTGAGATATGGGCATTTTGAGCGTCTTGAGGAAGTTCAACATGGAGTGGCATTCTGATATTGGTAAGCAATTTCCAACGCCTCTGTTGGGAGTCCTGCAGCCATTGTCATCAAATACTAACTCTAAAATCATTCAATTCTCTAAAATATGTTTTTTTATTCGATTTGTACCTCGTCTTATCTGACTCGATTTCAATCCTTCCTTTTTAAATTTGTGCGATAAAACGAAAATCCAGTGACTTAACTTCAGCTTGAAGTACGGTTATGAATTATTTTCAATTTCAATATTTCAAATTGCCATGTTACAAATCCCAGCTTCTTTTTGTTCACATAAGGAATACGTAATTTCTCATAGCTTTAAATTTTTGTATTTTGCAATGAAAATTCAAAAATTTTAATTATCCATAACTCGATATTGTCAAGTCCAGAAATTCAAAATTTACAGTTCAATACTATAGACTGTTAAAAATTATGAATGAAACTGATGATTGTTCTAAGAGTAATTTTTGAATCAAGACACTTAATCGAATATTTGTAATTTATGCTTGATGACCAACAATTTTGAGACGAATATAAATTTCGATGTTGTTGTATGACCTCATGTATCATAGATAGCCTAAATTTTACGTAACATAACAAACCAGTCAATGCTATCATAAAATTCCGGGAAATCTGCACCAAGAACACAACTTTGTGTTATAAAATTTGAATTTATACTGTTTGTCTGTTATTCTATTGGCTTTAGTAGAAAGGTCAAATGATGTGAAAGAACAACTAAAATATTACCATAAGGATTCATTTATGTTTTTTATATATGAAACAGTTTAGAAGCCATGTTGAGACCTTGTTTAATGAACCAATAAGCAAATCAATATTTTCATTTTTCCGGCTGAAGTACCCATCAAATTTCAATCGCTAAAATCTCTAAGCCTTTATAATATAAGCTGTTCAATGTATTGGTTTTACATCGGCGTGATATACATTGAAGAGCTGTCTTCATTACCTTCCATTGAAGAAAAGCAAATACTTACGTGGAAAAACTGTCGGAAAACCAAATAACCCGCCATAACAAACAATAGACAACAATATAGCCTTTGAAACCTGCATTGCTTCGCGCGCAAAGTGGTACTAATGGTGCTGCAGAAGAACTGATCACCGACTAGTTTAGTGATGCAAACAACACAAAGAGGATTTGGACTTGACTGACAGGTTATTTTAATAGACTGCAAAACTCATATACAGTGGCACAAAAAAGTCTCCGTACGGTTAGTTATCACACAAACTTATGGAGTTTTAGAGGCAACACAAATAGTTTATCAACAAAATATATAACAATCTACAACAAGGAACATTCCTTAGTCCATTAACAATGATAATCAAGAAGTTAGTCAAAGAAATTCCAATTTTAGACGAACTTTTCTTAATATTGGACATATTCTTGCACAAAAAAGTCTCCGTACGATTTCATATGACTAAACTAATATTAACTAAATTTAATTGAATTATTGGAACAATAAATGTTTAATATTTTGTGGGGTTTCCTTTAGACTTTAACACTGCATGTAATCGTCGATTCATAGAATTAACTAAATTTGATGTTACATTAGGCGGTATTTTGGACCATTCTTTTAATAATGCTTCTTTTAACTCATTTTTATTAGTAATTGTATATGATCTTATTTTTTGCTCCAAGTGTTCCCACAGATGCTCAATCGGATTTAGATCAGGCGATTGGGGTGGGTGATTTAGAATACTCTTAACGTTATATAACAGCCATTCTTTTGCTAGACGCGAGGTATGTTTTGGATCATTGTCTTGCATAAAAATAAAAGATCTACTAAGGCCCAACTTTTCCGCACTAGCTTTAAGATTTGTTTTTAAAATGTTCACATACGCTTTACTGTCCATTATTTCGTCAACAAAACACAGATTGCCTATTCCTGCTGCCGCCATGCAACCCCAAACCATAACGCTTCCGCCTCCATGTTTGACCGTTGCAGATAAATTTTTAATTTCAAACTCAGTATTCGGTTTTCTCCACACTTTTCCTTTGCCATTCAATCCATGAATGTTAAATTTGCTCTCGTCGCTAAAAATTATGTTGTTCCAGAAGTCCTGGTCCTTATTTAAATGCTCTTTAGTATATTTCAACCGTTTTAGCCTGTTCGCTTTCGAAATAAAGGGCTTTTTGCGGATGGATCTGGCTTTATAACCGTTGCATCTTAGAACATTTCGAACCGTTTCGTCACTACAATTTAGGTTTAAGTCTTTTTTTAAATTTTTATTGATTTGCGTGGCGGTTACTTTTGGATTTTTCTTAATGTGACGCACAATATATCGTTCCTCTTGCGCTTTCAGAGTCTTTGGGCGTCCAGTTCTTGGTCTTGTTTTTACCATACCATGTTTTCCATAGCGCTCAATTGTATATTGTACCGTTGACTTAGATCTCTTTACCATGTTTGCTACTTTAGCCATTGAATGGCCCTCACAATACAATTTAATGATTAACTGCCTCAAATCGGCATCAATTTCACGATTTTTTGAATTCATGATGTACTCTTTGAGATGTTTTTAGTAACTGATACATATTATTGCGAAGCTAACCACATAGGAATTTTTATTTATCGGCGTTCCTTAGCAACAAAAAAGTTTATTGCGTACATCTTTGAATCGTACGGAGACTTTTTTGTGCAAGAATATGTCCAATATTAAGAAAAGTTCGTCTAAAATTGGAATTTCTTTGACTAACTTCTTGATTATCATTGTTAATGGACTAAGGAATGTTCCTTGTTGTAGATTGTTATATATTTTGTTGATAAACTATTTGTGTTGCCTCTAAAACTCCATAAGTTTGTGTGATAACTAACCGTACGGAGACTTTTTTGTGCCACTGTATGCTTTAAGTCTATTTGTGTCTGCAGAAACGTTGATACCACTGAGGCTTATGAATCATTTATTTAAACTTAACCTAAGCATCATTGATAAAATTTGTAAAAAGCATTTGCTTTTAGAGAGAAATAGTTTCAAAACTTGCTACAATGCAAACGGGACAAATATGTGGTTCAAATCGAAGAAAGTCTTAGCTGTATATTCTGTAAACTATTCTATTGAAGGGGATGAAATCAGTAAATTAACGCTTGTAGGGTATTATTTCAGATTGAGAAGATGGAGCTATTTAGGAAATTGTGTAGAAGTGAAAAATAAAACTATTTAAAAATAAGAAAGCAACTATATTCGCAAAACACCAGCATCTAAATAGGGATTATTACCATTATCAATAACTTAAAGCTTAAAATTCTGGACAACTTCTCAAAATATGGATACGCACTTTAGGTACCAATATTTAAATTCCCTAAGTTCTGGATAACTATAACCTGAATTGACAAAGAACAATGGCGAGTGCTTCACTATTTTTTATCACGTAACTTTGACTACTTCATATTTAAAGGCAATTTTTTCTCCTCCAAGTAACACAGGACACCTATTTTTATCTTGCATTGCTGCAACGAACAAAGCAAAATTCATTATACCAGAATAACTTTCTTTGTACCATATTTATATGCGTATTCCGTTCCTAATAAATTGCATTTTACGGCCCAATATTGTCCAGAATCCACAACAAATAGCTCTTCACCCTAGTGTAAACACCAGGTTTGCCCTCGCTCCCACACTTTCTCGGCCCGTAAGACACTATCCCGTATTGAATATACCTGGGACTACCTTCAATTAGCCCTGTATACATCAGGGGTCCACCACTATCTCCCGCGCACGAGTCACGTCCTTTATATCCGCCTGCGCAAATCTGGTCCGAAGTTACTGGCAAGTAACGCTGGTAGATCTCACTACAGGTTCTCTCTGGCAAAACTGGAATTGAGGCTTTGAGCAGTACTGAGCTAAAGAGATCTAAAGAAAATAGAATTCTTGGGAGAACTTGGCAGATGAAATGTTAATTACCCTCTTCAGTGGTGCCCCATCCAGCAACAATTGCAAATTTCCCTGTTAAATCATCATTGATTTCAGCCACTGGAAGACATATTGGTTGGACGTTGGCTAAAGAGGAAAAATGGTTGGAATAAACTTTGTAACTTGGCAACTAAGCTTTTAGCGTAAGATAGAAGTTCGCGTAGTTTTTGTAGTCATTTTTGACTTACACTGTTGAACGTCCGCCACTCCGGCTATCTTCAGTAATGCTATGTCATTCTCATGGGTCCTCGGATTGTATTTCGGATGTACTGCAATGCGCTCTATATAGAAATCCTGAACTGGAGGGGAGCAATAGGTACCATCGCAGTCTACGTTGGTAGTTGAGAGGTCGTACTCGCCAAGACGTACTCCTAATCTAAAAAATAAGTATATTGAAAAATTTAGTTAAGACTGGTGATGTACTCACAGAGATGTGTTCAAAATACAATGTGCAGCTGTCAGGATAAAGCTTTCTTGGATTAGGGTACCTCCGCATCTGTACTCTATGCCAGTATCTACTTATAAAAAATGTTATTAGGTACCAGGAATATTTTGAGTGATGGTACCTGAAGAATTATAGGCAATAAGAGCCATCCATGGAAACTCTTCCAAACCAGTTTTCTTGCCAACAGTAATTCTATTTCCAAGGGTAATTATAGACCCACATCGTTCCATCGGAAGACGTTTGAAGTTAGGGTGCTCTTCCAGGTGGTTTACCGAATAAATATTTTCCAGGAAATTCGGAATAGATCCAGGAAGTTCGGATTTGTTTGTTACGGAGAGAACTGGTCTTTGAGAGGTGGTTGTCGTGGTAAAACTTGATTCTAAGTCTCTTTACAAAAAAACTCTAATTCAGTGAATACTCAATGGTACCATCATGGTACCTACACGAAACAACAGACTTTGGGTATACCATTCTCCAGGCCTCCGCATTGGTGCTTGACCATGATTCGAACTATGCTCTTGGGCCTTGGGATTGGAGTCTCGTCCAAGAGTTTTACGAAAAATGGACATTGCTTAATGTTGATGCAAGTGTTCCCTAGTGGAGGACGGCAAATTCTGGCTAAAAGATATTTTTTATCATTCAAGAATACGAGAAAGAATTAAAAAAAAATTGTCAAAGTTTGGCAACATCGCAGTATTATTAGGCAATGTATGAACAGAACTTACTTCTGATGAAATTGGGAATAATAGAAAAGTCACTTGTAACAACAGTAACTGCACTCACAACCACCATGAACACACATAAACACTTAATCGTCGTCATATTTTTTAGTGTTCGCTAATATTAACACCTTGAACACTAAGAAAAAGTGTCAGTTTTAACCATATTTCAACGCGAAATACTCTTACATTAGTACCATGCAAGTCTTACAATGCTTTCAGAGAGCTCTGATAAGGCACCTGGTGCCTGTTAATAATTGAACTTAATGGGCATTTACGACTTATATCCGAAGGTATCAACTAAAGGTACTGGTCCGTTAAAATTTGCACGGAACTGTCGAGAGATCAAAGATTGATACATTACGTTCATGTTGATTGAAATATGTTTGTGGTACTTTTTAAGGTACTCACAGATAGTAATGCTAATGCCAGTGGTAATGAATATATTCATTAAATCATAATTATAAGGATGCTCAAGTATCGCATGAAAATGAGGATAGCCTGATTCTTTGCTGACCAATATATTAAGCTCAAAAGTGTAGATTGTAACACCTATTTTTTTATTATCTATATATAGGGTGTTACTACCATCGTGGAGATATCGTAGATAGCAATAGCACTCAGGAATATAATAAAAAATACTAAAAAAGGCCATGGTCAAAAACGCATTATTTTCCATGTAATGAAAAGGAATTTCCACATTTTCTCTCTTATTAGCCATGGCATCGTAAATTATAGATTGTAATATATAGACTGAATTTTCTTATTTTTATAAACATATATTTTTGCGAGTAATACAGAAATGGTGAAAAATACGAAAATTCCGCAAAAAAACAAAAAGCTGAGAGCAGTGAAAGAATAATTTATATTTGGTTTTAGAATTTATACAGAATATTACAAAAAAAGATAAAAAGCACAAAATATACATCACCGAAAAAACATAACATCCTGTATATGGCTGTTGACAATTTTGGCATATTATTGTAAAAGGCTTTAAACAACGTTAGTGTAAAATTTAACTCAGCGCATACGTAACAAAAACGCAAAAAATGTTAATATTTGCTACCGTGTATATATTGAAAATGGTGCGTTTTTGACCATTGGTCTATTAAAATTTATTTATAATTTTGCACTGTACTAGGGTCCCCTGAAATATCTCCATGATAATAAATTACACCTATATATCTATTGTTCTTTGTGCTCTATCTTGCAAAACCAATAAGAATATATTCCCCCTGTACACGAGATTTTTCAAAGTCTGCAAGGTCTTAGGTTAATTTGGAGGTTTCATCTCAATTCTAAAAATTTTAATAAATCGGAGCTGTACGGTAATTTAGTAAAAACCTTTAAGTTTAAAAAAATATATGTATAGACAATGATAAATTTCACTTATAATAACTGGAACTTATAAATCCTTGAACCCATATAATTTGTTATGTACCAGTACGAGGGAAGCCGTACCATCAAGTTAAAAGTTAAGCAATGTGGACATTACTTTCGCTGAGAACGACGTAACTAAAAATAGATACTTATTGTGTGTAACAAGGCTATAACAGCATTTTGTGCAGATATTTTCGGAAGCGATAGTACTCTGCAAAAATAAATTTAAAAAAGCTAATTGCCGCATTGTCAAAAACGCGCTATTTTATATATAAAGTTTCACATTTTGTTTTCTTATTTTCATTGGATGCAACGTGCGTGCAGTGCAAATAGCCGCAAAAAAATGAGAACAAATTAAGACCTATTATGATTTTGTATCCTATATGTATTTTGTATGTATTACACTCCCGCATTTAATGAATTGGAGCACCCGAAAGACCGGTTTCACGTCTATTAACCATCATCAGTTATGTCGATCTCAAGTCACCTAAATGCAGGCGGAAATTTCATCACGTCGGCAGTAACAAATCACACGTACTATTGATATTACCGGCCGGCAATTGTACCCTCTACATTCTAAATGTGCTTTTTTTAATACATTTTAGTTTTATTTTTGAACGTTATTAAAAACTTCTATTTGTACTCATTGTTGCTGGCGCAAGTTTACTTAAAATGAATGATAGAAAATAATTTTTTGTAAGTTTGACTTAATTTTCCACAGGTATGTACTCACATTATTTATTTTAAACTTTTAAAATGTGGCGGTAAAGTCTCCACGTAAAATTCACTGATTTCTTCGTCTACCTACGTGTAATAAATGAAGACAGCAAGATTATGTTAAAGGTCATGTAAATTGTCATTGTCACAGATGCAATTTCGCTATGTACAGAAGAAAGGCAATAAAGATATGTTAGTTAAGTTAAAAAGAGAGAGAATTGCAATTCGGATGAGTCCGGGCATTTTTCATTGTGATGAAAAGTAAGGTTACTTTATTCGTTTATGTTTGACGTTTATGTAGTACACAATGATTTTCAAATTTAATTCGAAGAGAAATGACGGAAGCAGGAATTTTAATTACTGATATACAGATATAGAAACATTGACGTGTATATAAAGTCCTATATCCTCGGTTGGCTGCTTAACCGTTTTAGTTGATCTTTGTAAATAAACATTAATTTCCTGTTCTAGTTTCTAAAGTTAGCCGCCTAAAATATTTACATTTCTTTAGTTGATATCTTCGTCGACGTATTTAGTTTCACGTGCAATTCACTTCATTCTTCTATTTATTAATCGCACTTGGTGTCTGAGTACTAGTTGGAGCCTACAAAATCCTTGAACCCATATAATTCGTTGTGTAGGTGTACTGCGGGAGTACTTTACAAAGCTGCATACGTTGCAACTATTTTATTTGCGCCGCTCATAGTTCAGCTAAAAATAGTTATTGTATATAAACGATTTTTCTTGACAATTTGAAATTTCCTAGTTTTTTCCTTTTCAGGTAGGTACGTATATAATTTCTTCACTATTTCTTATTGTCAGCAGATATTGCAATAGTAGTGACTCATATCCGAACCCTAGCTGGGTAATTTCTAAATCACTCTTTCTTTTAAATTATTATATCCATTTTTATTTAGGGTTTTATTGCTTACTCATTCTTCAATTATTTTATGTGAAAATAACACTTTGCAAATGATCGTTGAAAAATTAAAAGAATAAGGAACTTTTGTTCGAAAGAGAACATGGCATCGAATCTAAAAATATAAATCACAGCTTTAATAAATAGGTATTTAAGATATAGCTGATTGGCCATAGATATAAAAATTGTTTACTCCAGAACAGCAAATTCCAATATTACAATCATATCTGGTTTTCGAAATTTTCAATCCAAATAGCCGGTTTTTTAGTTGTAAAAAAAGGTTCGTGGGTATATGGGTTTTTATTATTTGTTACACAAAAAATCGGCAAACTAAAAGTGTGTGGTCAAGTAAATAGGTGGGTGAAAATATTATAATAAAGCCTTGTACCTACTCTGGAGATTTTAATCAGTGCAGTAGTATTTATTACTAAAGATATAAAGTTATCTGTGTGTCCTAAAATAAAAGCTGTTTATGTGTTTCTGCATTGCTACAAGTATGTGTACAAGGTTAAATAAATAAGGACCAGCAAAATTTGAGAAATAACATTCCTTGCACCAAAATAAGAAAAAATAAGGTCAAAAGTCCCATATAAAGTCGTCACAATTGTCGGAATTTTTAATGAAAATGTTATAACATGTCGATTTTGTTTTTACAACCAAACGCTAACAAAAAAAAATTCTATCAATTTAAACTATTTGAATGTATGTATTTTAGATTTAATTGTCCAGTAAAGCATGGCGAGACTAGACATAGTCATTTTTGGAGCCACAGGCTTCACAGGTAAGCATTGCATTCCCTACATGGTCAAGGCTGTCAAAGAAAATGGAAGAAGTCTGACCTGGGGCATCGCCGGAAGGTCTGAAGACAAGTTAAAAGCTGTACTTAAGGAAATGGGAGATAAGATTGGTAAACATTTATGTTTGGTTCAAATATCAGTAGTCTACACTTATAGTAAATTTTCTAGAAGTGAATTTGGAGTCAATTCCCATAATAATCGCTGATGTTAAGGATCAAGAGTCGTTACTAAATATGGCAAAAAAAGCAAGACTTGTAATGAATTGCTGTGGTCCTTATCGCCTCTTTGGGGAGCCTGTGGTCAAAGCTTGTCTAGAAGCTGAAACTCATCACATTGATGTGAGTGGGGAACCTCAATATATAACGCAAGTTGAGTTGAACCACCATGATGAAGCTCAACAGAAAGGTATGTTGTAGTACTTTTCTATTCTTTTGATAACGTGAGATTCAATAGGTATTTATTTGATCAGCGCCTGTGGAATGGACAGTATTCCGACGGATTTGGGCATCATACATCTTCAACAGAACTTCAAGGGGACTCTAAACAGCGTAGAGACCTACTTAAAAGGGGGGTTCGAAGGCTCGGTTAAAGGTACTGCTTTTTATTGTAATTTTATGTAATTCACTTTAAAGGAAATAAAATTAGGTTCTCTTGTCAACTATGGGACCTGGAAAAGTGCAATTTATGGTATATCTCATTGGGATGAGTTACACTCCTTGAAGAAAAAGTTTAACGAGAAATTCAAGAAAACTCCCACTTACCCTCCTAAGTTAAAGTTCAAAGTTTTTCCCCACAAATCTAAAGTTGGAGACGGCTGGGCTCTACCGTTTTTGGGATCAGATCGATCAATTGCCAGAAGGTCTCAGAGTATTTTGTATGAAAATGATAATGTGCGGCCTGCTCAGGTATTTTATGATTTTTCTTTGATATTTTTTTGCCCAAAATTCTAAAACGCTAATACATCAATTTTTTTTTAAATTATAGATTGGTACCTATATAGCTTTCCCTTCAGTTTTTGTCGTTTTTATGGTAATGTTGTACGGGTTGGTTTTCGGCTTATTATCCAGGTTCAAATATGGAGTCAAACTATTGTTGGATTATCCAGAATGGTTCAGTTATGGGTTCTTCAGTAAGAAGTCTCCACAAGAGGAAACAATCGACAAATGCTGGTTCAGTGTGGATTTTTATGGAGAAGGTAACTTTGTTTTTCAATGATTCGAAAAATGAGCAGTGAATTATAGGCTGGAAGGAAAAGTTGGCAGACAAAGATGACCAGTACACAACCCCTGTTGACTCGGTAATAACTGGAAAAGTTAAAGGGCGAAACCCGGGATATGGAACCACCTGTTTATGTTTAGTTTTAGCTGGAATAGTTATTCTTACTGAGAAAGAAAAGCTAGTTAATAACGGAATGTAAGTGTTTTGTATTAAGTTTAATGTGTAAAGAAATGCAGATATTTAATAACTAAATTTTTTTAGGGGAGGAGTGTATCCTCCAGGAATATCTTTTGCTAAAACCTCTCTAGTGAAACAACTGAACGAAGGTGGGCTTACATTCGAGATTCAGCCTCAAGTCGACATAAAATCTGCCTAAGCATTGGTTTTCAATGTTTACAGAGATTATAAATTTCTAACAAGCATTTATTATGTGGCATTTCTATTTCATGTGCATGTGTTGGTATTGTTTGAAGATTTTTAACTGTGTTTTTAATGTTAAATTTAGGGAATAGTTTGCAGTAATAAGAGTTGTTAATACCTGAACTAATATCTATAATTAACAGTTTTATGGTGTGCCTTTCTAAATTAAAGTTTTATTTTAATAATTGTTTTTTTTTGCTTTTTGGCTGCAAATTTCTGTCTAGGAACTGTTAAAGCAATGTACTTTATCAAGTCGAAACGATTACCAAACACTACAAAAGGTGAGTCGTTGGTAAGTATACATTTGCTTGCATATGCGGGTCAATTGGGTGGCTACATATTACTTATCATTACTGTTATTAACTCTTATGGGCATTTCTTCTGTAAAATTTCTCCATTTGATTAAATGCGAAATAAAACACTAATCGTTTCGTCGAAATTAACGGATCGTATTAATACATTTAAAGAAACCAGCCTTATATATATTGACAATAAAAACTTTATGCGAATATAACATATTAAGTCCATAACATATATCATACTGACTAGATTTGTATATAACTTAGTTATACTAATAAAGGTAAAGTACAGCAAATGCTAATTAAAACTAATAAAATAAAAAAAAAATGATATGTTGAAAAAGCAGATTTCACGGTTTTGTTACGAAAAATAAATCGTGGCTAAAAACAGAAGGTTCATTATGCTATTTTTATGTGACAATTTCAACCAATTATTAATTAAGGGTATTCTTCGTTGTTTCCGCAGTGTGAAATATTTCAAATTAGACCCTCAATACACATAAGTACCTACCTGTAATAATTGGTCCGCATATATTGGTCTAACGCTCCTAAATAATAAAGATACTTGGAATGGAAAAATACAACGAGATATAAATATATTTCATATTTCTAATACATATACAGAGTGTTGAGAATTGTTTACTCCCTAGAAGAGTCGTTCGTTTTATTTTTTAGGAGACACATAAAGGATTAAGATTGCTATATGAAATCAAACTTTAGAATGAATCAAAAAATGAACTTTTATGGTTTATATTTGTAATTCGAACATTACGATTTAGGACACCCTGTACTTATGCTTTTTATCTGGTGTCAGTCTAGACTCAAAAATAGACGTCGCAAGCAGAGTAAGTGTCCCTTATCAACAATGAAAGGAAATTATCAAATTTCTACACATATGTATTACATCACATCAAATAAATATAAAATTCGGCTACTTTCATTGGCTGAGTTCTTGTTGAATTTCCGCTACAGATTTTCCTTTAGTTTCCGGAAGAAGTGCAATGATGAAAATGGTACCTGCCACCGAAATTAGGGAAAACGTATAAAATATCGAATCATAGCCTAAAATAGTGGCCAAACTTAAATAACTCTTTGTAATTATAAAAGCCAGGAACCAATTAAAGGTACCAGCAGCTGAACCAACCATGCCTCTTATTTCAGTTGGTAGAATTTCCGATGCAATCATCCATGGTATTGGACCCAAACCTAATGAGATAATTATTATAAACTCTTGTTTTGAAGTGAATTTGGACTTACCTAAAGAAAAGGCTACAACAAATAAACAAACAGTTCCTATAGGGATAAATCCGATATCTGAGAGAACATCTGAGTCCGGATGACCACGAGTTTTTATGGAAAAATATATTCCAAGAATTGTAATATTTATAGCAACTACTGATAAAGATAAAATAATGAGACGTTTACGACCAGTTTTTTCAATTATAAGGCTCGCGCAAAGCGTCGATACTGCTTGCATGGCACCAACCTAAAAGGAATATTTCTTTTTTTAAGCACGGAAAACAATTTCTAAAAATATAATATTTACAACTATAGTGGCAACGTTGGAATTCAAATTAATTCCAGTAGATTGAAAGATATCACTTGCGTACAGAATCACAACGTTAATCCCACTAAACTGTTGGAAAAACATTAGAGCAAATGATATTAAAACTGCTTTCAGTATAGGTTTCTGGCGAAAAGTGTGTTTCAGAGAAGTCACCATTTCACCATTTTCCTTTAAAATTCCTAAAATTGATTGCAATAAAATGAGTGGCTTGTGGTATTTGTTTAAGCTTTGCATTTTATAAATATTAAATACGCGAACTGAGGTAAAAAAAATTATTTGGTTCTGTTTCCTGAATAGAGCAGATAAACTCTTTTTTGTGAAACTTAAAAAATCCAATCATGTAAATAAAACACTGACGCATTCAGGAATTCTTTTTGAACAGTAACTTAACTCTTGTTACTTGAATCATGAAGAACGTTTTTATCTTTGTTAAACAAAATTTATGGGATCTCAGTTTACGTAGTTGTTCGACAGTCTTTTATACATCACAACTTTGCTTTAAATACACATAATCACCTTCAATTTGCCTGAGCTCGCTATCCACATCATAATTAGCACCTCTCAATTTAGCTAGGCTTCTCCTAGCACCCTCATGGTCACCCTTTTTAATTAAGAAACTGGGTGTTTCGGGTTGGAATGCGAATATAATTAGGAACAAAATGGGGACGCTTGCACATAGCTTCGTAAACTGGAATGTTGATTTGATATATTAATTTAGGTTCTAGAGTAGTAGTACAGGGTGCAATGTCCAAGATAACGATTTCAAGACTAATACAATATAATTTCATATAAAAACATTTCTAATGTACATGTCTTATGATTATTTACCTGTGGTGGAGTTAAAAATTCCCCAAACAAGTAAGAAAGAAAAATACCAGTGACAATCAACAACTGAAATAGACTGCCCAGTGCCCCTCTAATGCTCTGATGGGAAATTTCGCCGTTATAAAGCGGAGCAGCAACGCAACAAGCTCCTACAGCCATTCCTGTAATTATTCTGCAATGGCTAATGTTAAACCTGCACTATCTTACACTACAGACTAAAAGTACCTTCCAAAATACAAGGCTAGAACACTTTTGGCCCAAATTATGAGAGCCCATCCTCCTGTAAATGGAATAATCAAAAGCATTAGTGCGTATTTTCGGCCGATTAAATCGCAAATAAATCCAGTAGGTACACACATAGCCATTGCACCAAGGGTTGCAAAAGATCCTATAACATTATAGATCTCTAGCTTGTTTTACACAAAAACTGGTTGTTACCTATCCAGCCCAATTGGTACTTATCAACAGGAATGTCATTGTATTTTCCTTGTGTTAAGCACTGAAGAATTGGGGATGTCCATCCCAAAACCATTCCTGCACTGAGGGCTGACAAAGTTGCTGTAGGGAAAGAAATTATGACATTTTAAGTCATAAGGGGATATAGGGATTGGGCTCCAAATCCCTAACTATTTAATCTCACCTGCGAATGCTGCCCATATCTGAGGGAGCTTTGCTGGCAATATTACAGTGCTATTTCTTAGTACCTGAACTGGATGAGTATCCTACATAAAAAGGCTTTTCTAATAGTAGTACTGATGCTGGTAAATGTGGACCTAAACTATTTATAGTTCATGGCATGGTGAACCAAGAAATAAAATAAGATAAATTAAAGGAAACAGGGGGAGGGCAGCTTATACTAAGGATACATTTTAGGCGTTACTTATGGAAAGATTTTAGAGATATCGTAGTTAAAATGATAAAGTTCCCAAATAACAGACAGTTTACATTAAAACTAATTGTAGTATTTTCTTACAATATGGTCGTAATAGTCCGCGGATGTGGAAGGATTCACTTCTGCATTTTCCAAGAGGGAATCCTTGTCCTGACTCATGGTAGCTACGAATATTTTGAATTCTAAATTAGGACAAAATAAGACGCGTTTAATTGTTAATTATTCTTTGTTTATATTAATAAATTAATAAACAATTCCTGACAGTTGTTATGTCAGTTCTTATGTCCGATGAACTTAACCTAATTGATGCTAACGAATGTCACTTCGTTGATCATGAATAAGCGAGTGTATCCGTTTCTGGGTTGGGTCCAGTTACTTAGTTCATGATCGGAATCATCCAATTGAAGCGTTCATCATCCTAAAATTGCTAAACACATTTAATGAGATTCTGAGAGAACAGAACAATGAACAATCCCACTGGATTGGAAGATATTCGTTGTCGCAAAACATTCACAGTTGCTACTGTTACACTGATCGAACAGCATAACTTTATACATTGACAAGGATTGGAAACCATTAAGTACAATTCTTGAAAAACGGCTGTTGATTGAACCCTTCTTCAATTAGGTTTTCGCAAAGGAAGAGGCATAAATGATAATCTAATAATGTCTCCATTGAACATTTCAAACGCGCTAGCGGATGGCAAAATGGGTCTGTTGGTCTTAGACAACACATGAGCTTACGATTATGTCCACGTAGATAAACTGTAGGCTAAAAATTCACTGGGTCCTTGGCCATCCAATAAACAAAACAATCAGTGTTTTCACAAAGCCTTTAAACCTCAAGGAACTTAATATTTGACCAAATTTATCGAATATTAAACTTGTAGAATTACAAGCTCAATTGCCAGTTGTGTGACTTGTCTAATTCTGAGGTGCGGTAGATCTTATCTCAATTTCTTGATGATTGTTGATTGGTCCTTTGTGACCTATTTAGTTATCCTTCAGTTGAAATAACTGGAGAAGTTTAGTTACCTCACAACACATAAACCTAATTTGAAAACGGAATTTGAGGGGTACTTCACATGCAGTACTTTTATTGCAGTCGCCAAAGTGACATCAAGACAAGACAAACCAATTATGGTTTTTAGGTTAGTATTGATACCTATGGTGAAGGATTAAGGTTATATTTTTTGGCGGTATATGTTATGTGTTGTGTTTAAATCGTCTTTCTTATATTTTAGGTGCATCTTTGCAATTTTAGTTGTTTAGTTGCTTGTGTTTATGTATTTCACTGCACGCTGTATTAGCTGATTAGAGGATATGCAAGGTAAGCTAATTTCTTTCGTTCAATGAAAGTTCAAAATTGAATTATCTTAAGTATAATATTTACCTTGGTGCTTGTAATTTAAATAATAAGCAGAAGTTTGGTTTGTGGCAACGTACCACACAGTACATTGTATTGTATTGTATTGTATTGTGTCTCGATTTAAGGTAAGTATATATGTGCTCAAATACTTTTTGTTCCTTAGTAGAAACATGTAGTTCAATAGTAGACCAAAAAACCCCTGATCAGTAATTATTTTTGTTATTGCATATATTCAAGTTGATTGTTAGTATTCATGTTACTACAGTTATTGCCAATTTTTACTTTGTAGGAATAGGAAACAGTGAAAGTTGGTCCTCACATTCACCTGAGGAGATGGAGACAGATGAGACAGGCATCAAGGATGCTTTGGCTCTTTATCAGTCAAGAAGTAACAATCCTGAAGAACCTTCGACATCTTTAAATGAAGAAATTCCAAATGACTCAAGTGGAATCAACGAAATTCTTCTAACATCCAAAGCTTCACATGATTTAAAAAGTGACAGTGAGGATGATTCATCAGCCTCTAATATACAAGGATTAGATGATAGTTTTGAGATGCCCGACTCTCCTGTTTATGATAGCGATGGTGAATTGATGGCTCCTATGGACATAATTAGAAAAAGAAATAAGGAAAGTAAGTAGTCATGTTTGGGTCCATCATACGCATTTGGTTGATTTCACAATTAAGAGATTATTGCTATGATGAATAATCTACGGGACCCTGAGATGGAAGCTGAAATATCAAGAAATAATAATAACTTTATATTTGGCTGTACTGAACCAAAACCGATAAAAGGGAAACAAAAGAAGAAACGTGGCAGTAATGATCATTCAGTGAGGTAAATTTGGAAAAATTAAAGAGTGGATATTATAATTTCTTAAAGCATTTTTCAGATTTAATGTGACGAAGCCTTTGGAATTAAGGCGATCTCGTAGATTACAGAGTCAAACCCCAGATTTTACTAACACCGACTTAGATGAAGTTACAAAGGATAGTGATGTCTGGGCTCTTGAGGTATATGAATCCTAGATGTTCACATGAAATTTGCCTTTCAATTTTGATTATTTTTGTTTAGGGCTTGGAAAAAGTTATTTATTCGCCAAAAAAATCACGCCAGTTTAGGAGAACTGAGGGTGACTTGTGGAATAAGTATTTGGTTCCTGTAGAAGATGTTACAGAGGTGTGGTATTGCCTTATTATGATAAATTAAAATGTGACATCTCCAACGTTTTCAGGAAATGCTCAACAATATACCCACAAGGGTAGCAAAAAAGGTGTATTCTTCATCTCATGGTACATCATGCCACCAGTGCCGCCAGAAAACTATAGATCAAAAGACTTCTTGTCGCAACACTGAGTGTGTAGGCTATCGGGGAATGTTTTGCGGTATATGCCTTAAAAATCGGTAACTGGCGAAACCTAAAAGATTATCGAACCTGCCTTAAATTTGACGATATTTTTAGTTATGGAGAAGATTGCGCAAAGGCGTTGCTTGATCCAAATTGGATTTGTCCAGTCTGCCGTGGAAGGTGTAATTGTTCCGTTTGTCGCAACCGTAAAGGCAAGAGACCAACCGGTATTTTAGCACCAATCGCAATAGAAAGTGGATTCCGTAGTGTTGACCACATGTTGGAGGATCTACGTGGACAGGGTGATAAGCCTGAGCAGGACGAGTATTGGGCTCTTATGAGAAATCCAGAGGTATATTCTTTTATATTCTATGTTCTATATACCATGTTATATGAATAACATGGTCAATTTTAATTTGGGATTGTTATTTTGTGTGAATTTTCAGGCTCTTCTTGGATTCTCTGATGGAGGCTATACGGCTCATTTTCAGGGCGGCCGTGTTGAATACATGTCGTGCAATTTGTGTTCAGCTTTAAACAACTCCGTGTCTCTTAAGGATGATCCTGAGGTAGTTTTTTTGAGGTTACCATTTATTTTTTTATTCGAGTGACTCATTTTGGGTGCACTTTCAGGTTTTTCTTGGATTTTCTGATAGAGGCCATAGAGCGCATTTCAAGGGCGGCCGTGTTGAAATCATGTCATGCAACCTCTGCAATTCAATAAATGAGCTTGTAAGAGTTGAGAAAAATCTTGAGGTATATATTTTGAGGACAATACCTAATTTAACTTTCTTTAGTTTTTTGTTGCAGTTTCAGACTTTTCCAGAATTATTTGATGGAGGTCGTCAACCCCAATTACAAGGCAGTGTTGAATCTATGACATGCAATAGTGACTCTGTACGAAAAACTGAAGCTTCTGAAAATCTTTTACTCGTTGTGAGTGACGGGTCCATGACGGACAAGCATAGTGAGGCATTTGAGCAGCGCCGGAGCAGCATACAGAAGATTTTGGAGGCAGATTCTCAGTGACAGGTTTCTTTACATGTTTTGATTTTCAATTAGTTTTAGTTTGTCTATTTAGTGGGTTGAGTGGAACTCCCCTTTTTCGGCATTACAGTATTATTATTTTTGTCTAGTTTTTACCATTTTCAATTTTACTATAAGTTACTATCATTTTTTTTTCGTTTTGTATTGTTTTTGTAGTATTTTTAGGTTTACAATGTAACCCATTTAAAAACGGAATACCCCTATAATAATTATATTTATCGTCCATTGTTGATTAACATTTTTTTGGCTTGTATGAGAAAAAGTATTCTTCAATTTTTGTCCATAAACACATTACTCATTACGTAGTAAGTCTTGGTTTTTGCAACAAGAACGTGACCCTTTGTTTTAAAGTACAGTTTTTCTCTCTTTGCAAGTCAAAAGAAAGTTAGTTTATATTGGACAATAAAAACCACTTTTATACGGAATTTATACTTTTAAGCAGGTCACACTGTATTTATCAATTTGCAAGCTTACGCATGACTTCATTTTGACTAGATGAGCTTGGTTGTTTAACGTTGTAAATGAACCCTTCATTGGTCGGTTACTTTATCGTTTACTACAAATACTTGAAAGTAAAAAAAAATCTGTTTTGCATTCAGTATTATTAGTTTTATAAGGTTAATCATTAATAAAAAACCTCAAATAGGCGTTGAAATATTAGAAGTATATGTTGGATAAATGTATCTGTTATCTGTTATCAGTATATGTTACCGATCGACCGACCGTTACCGATGTATCAATCAATATGCCCATACTAATTATCAGGGAACTAATTCGCAAATATATGAACTTTGCTTGACTAAAATAATATTGATTACCAACTACTAGGAGGTTTTTTGCAGTGGTTACCTGTTAATTACATACTGTACCTGATTATAAAAGACTAACTATTTTACAGTAGTAATGGAATAGGTTTGTATTTTACTATATTGTATTACAAGGCTTTCGCGTGCCCATTGTTAATTCAATGTTAATGTTTAGCATTCAGTTT
Organism: Euwallacea fornicatus; assembly: GCF_040115645.1. Classification (NCBI taxonomy): domain Eukaryota; kingdom Metazoa; phylum Arthropoda; class Insecta; order Coleoptera; family Curculionidae; genus Euwallacea; species Euwallacea fornicatus. The sequence continues at coordinate 4,226,177 of NC_089543.1, forward strand.
TAGCTAATGTTAATATATTTTTTATTTTTATACACGAAAAGATTGGATTTTATTATATGAGATGATTTCGCTAAATTCTTACAAAATTTTGTGAAAAATGTAATTGGAATATGACGCACCAATTTGATGATTCTTGATCTAATGGTGTGAGAAATTTTTATGTCGGGGTTTGATGCGTGATTAAGGTAAAATGTTATCAACTAGCTCTCTAACGCGATTCAGGAAATAAAAATAAACTAAATGAAGAGGTTTAGGTCGGTAGAATTGCTGACATTGAATCGATGATTGGCGCATGGAATGGAATATTCAAAAATGCGATAATATAGAAAATAAATAGTCTAAAATCTAATAAACAAATAAAATTGAGCAATATTCAATCAGCCAACATAACGTTACACAAATGAACTCTCTGTTTCCCTTGATATACCTAACACGAAAGCACTTAATATTCTCAGCAGCTTAAGTTTTGAAATATATCCAGAACAAAGTTTCTCTCCATCCTTCCAAAATAAAGTACGTTTTTACTTTTCCAGCTGTAAATAAAAAAGGTCCTCGTTAAAACTTTTACAAAGTTTTACATTAACGAATAGCTTAAGGAGGATATACTTGGAAATCGCTGAAGTTAGCGCAAAACACGACTCAAAATACCCCCGAGTAGTCGCTCGGTAAAAGAATTACAAATAATTTTGTTTTCTATTACCGCTATACGAAATCGTATTTTAAAGGGGTGACCTACTTATTCTGAATGTGTAATACTGAACACAAACTCATGAAACACACTTTAAGTAATATACCTTTTTATTTTAAATATTTCAATAACAATTCCTTTGAACCATTTTTTAAACTATTGACAATTTTCCTTCCACTCTTCATCCATCTCTTTCTTTAATTGACTTAACTTCGTAAGGCATTTATCCCTCCATTCCCTTCTAGCCTTCAGTTTATCTAAGGGAGTATCGGCCTCCAACTGTTTAGCAATTTCCCCAACTTGAGGGCCCTCAAACTTTGGTGCAGATTTAAAGCCGCTGCTCACCGAATATATCGTTTTAGAGTAGGATTCACAGTATTTTATGAAACCTTCAGCGTTCAAGTGGGTAGTCTCAAGAATGCCGAGGAAAGCGTAGCGCATGCCAAGACCGTCAGACATAACTTTGTCTATGTCTTTGACATCCAGAATTCCGTCATTGACCAAGTGCCAGGTTTCATTCAAGATTGCATATCTGTGAGAAAAAATTGACTTACTTTGCTATGAGTGATAAAAGTGCCAGAGAGCATCCTTTAATAGCTCTTTTGGCAACTATGCGCGTCTCTGTTATAAACTCATCTTACTGGATTCTGTTGACAGCAAAGCCAGCAATTTCTTTCGAAAACGACACAGGGGTTTGCCCAATTTCCTCCATAATTTCCCTGGTTTTCTTCGCGACTTTCGGTGAAGTCCATGGAGCAGGCACAATTTCTACTAATGGAACGTAATACGGTGGGTTGATGGGATGGGATACAATGATGTTTTCTCTTGAATGAAAGAGTAGATAATTGTAAAATTCGCAACTATCTTCTTAGAAAGTTTACTTATGGGTTAAATGGGCGCTGAAGGTTGAAGGTAGAAATGTTGAAGTTGAACTGGAAAATATGGTATCGGACCCCGCTATATCATCTATACCTTTCCACACTTTACGCTTCAGCTCCAGGTTTTCTGGGACGCACTCTTGAATAAATAGGGCGTCCTTGACAGTATCTACTAAACTGGTAATGCCTAAAAAGTACTAACAATTCACGCTTTTATATACGGTTGATTACCTGGCTACGTAATGATTTTTATTGTTGTTTTGCAACGTTTTATATTTTCAATCGATCAAACCATTCAGCATGTTCAATCAAATATTAAATTACATCAAGTTGTTATTGATGCAACAAAGCAGCAATCCAGTTTTTTAAATTAACATTAACTTTCATGTTACCTTTAATGCATGCAAACTGTTGCGCAGCAGTCAGTTTGCCTCTGAGCAAACCGGTTTTTTCCAAAGTATTAAGTTGCCCCTGGATGTCACTCAGGGCAGCCTGGATCTGTTCAGGAAGGACGTCGTAAATGTGGACTTTGTATCCTTGGGAAGCAAACAGCATTGCCCATGATCTTCCTATGAGGCCACTGAAAGTGTAGAGGAATTGCCATAAAATTCTTATGATGCGTTTTAGATTCAGCGGCAGGGCCCAACGATTTCGGAGATATCCGATCGGGGCAAGAATACATAGATATGCAAAACACGTGTCAACCATACCTCAATAGGCTCAGGTGTATCATCAGGTAATCATATATATTAAAGTAAACTCGATAGGATTGGGGTGCACGAGAGCCGCGTTAATATCCGACGCAAGGAGCGTCATTCACAAGATATCTGGTTTGGGGATTAGGATGAAAGCAGACTACGCAGCTTTTGAGAACTAGAGAACTAACTGAACAAGATTGACCAAGGAACGGAAATTAAGATATTATGGGTGCCGTCTCAGCTTGAAATAAAAGGCAAGGAGGTGCCTTAACGGAGAATTGCGTATAGGCTGCTTTTTGTAGGGGCGCTCATTAGGGGAGAAGATATAATCGTTAGACAACTGGATAAGTTGGTTCTAATTATCAATATTAGAGACAATAATTTGAACTTCCGAGAGGAGGAAAAAAGCCTTTTCGTGAAGTTCTCGAAGACTCGAAAGAACCACACCTTTAAAAGTCTCGAAAGGTATTGCTACAGCCATCTACAACTTGCGAAATTTAATTCGTTAAATAATGTCTGTAAGAAACTATATAAATAATCGCAATCATTTGTCTTATCTAATTCTACTGGACTTAAACCGAAATAAAATATTTTGCTCTCACTGGCAGATAAAACATGTTATTATGTCTCACAAAGTGCTTCTAATTATATTTGTATTTGAAATGTGTTGAAATCACAAAGCTATTTTGATGAATATAAATAAGTTTCTAGGATACTGAACGTAGTAACGTTCAATATAGCAAAAATGCACGATTAACTTATTTTTATCATGATGATTTGGACATATCTTAAATTCTATGAACACTCAATCCCTCTTAAAAATCGATACAGGCCGTCCTACCCCATCCTAGATGGCAGCATAGATCTAGTCGTGTAGAAGCCACTTTGGGAGGAACTTTTAGAGACTATTATTTCCCCAATTAGAAGGATAATTTAAATTAATGCCATCGCTGACGTGCTAGCACGAAGCTTGAAAGTAGTGCAGTGACGTAGGAAAGCTCTGTTGGCTGCTTTAAAAATACACATAAATGAAAACCAGCATACCTGCCTATAATTCCAATTTTTCTGTTGGGAACTGGGCACGACATTGTGAATAGAAGTAGTGGTACCTGGTCTGTCTTCGACGAGTACGCACTGTTAAATGATTTAATATCCATTTTATGCCACAAGACATATGTCTTATTTATTTTGTTCCAGCAGCAGTATTATTTTCAGATTAGCGATAAAATTGTTGACAATGCTGACACAATTAGTAGAAACATGTTTTATTCTTTTAATGAATTCCGTTCGATAAATGTTGCAATGGCCTACGAGTACGGTAGTGAATGTATCGGCATAACGTACCTTTTGACTGTAGAGGAGTGATTGGTCCTCCATTTGAGTACACGAGATGTCCCAAAAACGATGGTACCAATGACTATTGGCTGTTAGCGTGTAAAAAATAGCGATGCAACTGAAGTCGCCTCCAATGAAAGAGTCGTGTATTCATTCTACAGTCTACAGGGTCTAAGCAACATTTTTAATTCTGGAAATTAGGGATAAGATTTATAGTTTTTGATTTAAAGATTTGAAATTGCTCATAAAGGGGTTTTTGGCTTCACTAAATTTATTTAAATACTCGTATTAAGCTAGTTGATAGGATCAATGTCAACTGTGTAAATCACGTACTGAGAGATTTGTTTTCAGTTCACAGAAATCAGAAAGTTTCTTTAACACCCTGTACACCGAGAACAAGCAACTCTTCCACGGGGCAAGTTTAGCTGAACTGTTGAACTGTTTCATCTTCCAGCACCCAATACTCGTTTACATTATTTTTGCTGGGACATCCTGTACATCAACGCTTTCAGTTTGATATGTTACAAAACACTTAATTTTTGTTAGCCTGATTTTATCCCCTGAAAACTAGTTCCGCCTAAAGTGTCATAAAAACCAAAACTTAAACCCCTAAGCCTATCAAAACCTTGAACGTCTGAGCCATAGCGTTCTAACTCAGAATAATTCGTTAGCGACAAGCCTTAGAACTTATATATAGGTTGCAAGATGCAAGCAAATTAATAAAATTACATTCTAGGCAGCCAAAGCAAAAACTTTCCCTTAAACTCGAGTTAGAAGCTAACTTCAAAGTTATGAATAATCCCCAGGCTTAACGTCAAAGTAGAAACCAGTGTGGAGTTGGCTTTATCTATATAGGTGGGGCATTAAGTTCGTGTAACTTCGTTGCTGGATTCCTAATCGTGTTTATGCCGGGGTGTTTGTAACGGAGAATAATAATTTCCCGAAAAAGGCCTTTTTAGTTTCAAGTTTCTCATAGATGAAGTTCGACATCCTCTGGTGAAAGCTTTTAGTTTCAAATATGTGTTACCATCAACACATGTAAAATCATTGCGTGGGACATTGATGCTTGGTGTGTTGGAAATATGTGATCAGCCTCCAAAGAAACATCACGCATAGAACATGGTTCTCTACCAGTTAGAGTGATTTGTTAGCTAAGCGTGCTTGACAGGTTTGCGCCGACTCCGATTGGATGCCACTCTCGTGTGGAGATGCTGCGCAAGAAGTAGTAGGTAACACTCTTCTCTGCATCACTATAAAGTCTCATAGTTTTGTTGGAGTAAATTTCAATATTTCTAGTCCAATTAAATTATTATTTATCGTCGTTAACTACATCATCAATTTAAAGCTGTGTACTGGAGGTCTACATTGAGTAATAAGAATAAATAGGTAAACATAACAAGCAATTTCATAAAGTCTGGAGCTAGGTAGCGTACGTTGCTTAATCCCTTAAACAATTCATAAATCTTAACTAGCAAATCCTTGAAGGGGTTGTGCGGCAGCCCATTCTCCAGATTGGTGGGTAATCACTTGCTCATTACTTATCCTCCTAACTATTTACATGCCATCCTAAGACAAATCGTTATTCGGGGGCTTATCTCCAACATTTAGAGACTCCTGGATATTCGTAAAACCTTAAAACGACGTTTTCCTGATATTCCCGCGCCGCCTCTAATGAATCCCGTCGCAAGATCTTTTGCATTATTTAAACATTTGCGCTTTAACAAATGGAGGAACCCCGATTTATCCCAGTGAGCTATTACTCTTTTATTTCTAAGAGGATTTTTCTGTATTCTTTAAAATGCTACGCTTAAGGGTGTTGATTTCCTTTATCGAATTCTACTTACTTCTACAAAGAAAAAAGGAAAACTTGGAAATGTTTTCAGAAGCGTCAGCAATTCGTTACGGCAAGCCCCACTTTCAAGTGAATATAATAAGGTGCAAATCCACCTTATCGAGAGAGATTTAATTTAGAGATAAATACCATAATTTAAATTAAACTGTGCCATTAAGGTCCTTAAGCTCGTTTCCGCAATCGATACAAAACGAATTGGCAAGAAAGAAACCAGAACGACCCTCCGGTGTAATCAATAGCGGAAGGAGAAAAATGTTACCAATAATTTATTTAATGAGCTATTCGCGTTCTATGAAACTTACGGAAATAATGTTCTTGTCTGCGAATACTTCTATCTAGAACTCGGTTGAAAGTAATGGAGATCCAGAAATTAAAGGAATTGAAAAGGTCTCGAAGGATTCAAAACCTGCTCACACGGGGTGATTCAAGAGTACTTCCAGAAACTTTAGAGGGTGATTGCTGACATCATTTTAAGATGGAAAGTTCTAATACACGATGTTCTTCGGCAGTATTGTTTCGAAGATACAGGGTCTTCATTTAAAAAAGTTTTATTAAAAAACAACAAGATGTTTAATATCTAGAAAATCACTTGAAATGTCTTAACTAAGCTTTGCAGACGTTAGCATCGAGTATTATTTTGGCCACCTAGTTTCGGGACACGTAGATAATAGAATGAATTGAAGAGTATGAAGTACTGCGATGTACTGAAGAATCGAGATTCCGTAGAGTTCTCCATTATTTCATGGGTGGTGCTGTTCTGACACCTCTACGGGGTCTCCATTCTTCAGTCGATGGAAGTTTCAGATTAGTTCGGGCTAATTCGCTTGCTGTTCAAAGATCTTAATAATTGTTAAGTTCTATTTTTGACTGCTATCTTCCCGTTGGTTCGTACGAGATAAAAGAGGGAAAAGAAAAAAAATTGTACATACGTTGAAAGTTTTTTTAACATTACAATACAAATTCTACTGCCAAAAATGTGCGTCCTGTAGTAAATTTATGATAATAGTCCTTATCCATAATCATCTACGTTCCGTTAGCGAGTAATTATTTTATCGCCTTTATATCTTTCACTGGTCGTATATCCACAGGAAGTAAATGTACTGATTCATTGTAGATATTTATTACAATTAACATAGTTTAAAAGAAATTTGCGATGTTGTCGAGATGGATCGACCGAGGGGAAAATTTTTATTGTATTCAAAAGTGTAACTGCTTCAATTCTTTAGATATCAAAAAGGGTCTTTTTAGGCTGAATTTTTACTTGTGAAAACTTTATAGGCCGCTTCTAAATCTGGTGACTTCGCAAGACTCCTGCAATAGGCAACGTTGGTTACTGTACTACAATGATTATTCAATTTTATAAAACAAGTATCAAAAAAAATGTTGATTATAATGTTAGCTGAAATGTGGGGGCAATGGTTGAAACCATGGATAGTTACTGCTTTTATTTTAGGCTCCCTTTTTTATCAAAGCACGGCGTCCCTTGTAAGTAATATTTCTTAGTTTGTTGCTGCTAAAATTGAGACGAATCATATTACTCTTCAGGGCTAAAACATACGAGCTGAGCCATTTATAGTTTAACACCCTTCTAAAATATCTAGGCGGCTTACCCTCCTGAATTTTCCGGATAATGGCCACGCTATTCATACTTTGAAACGGGAAAATGGCCCTATTATTTAAATCGAGAGATTATTTAAATTATTGGAAAAAGCCTGGGGGTTTCATGATTTTTATTGTTATGTCTCTGAACAATTTCAATGTGGTCCGCTACTCTCAATTCTTAATCCCCTTTTAAGTTCGTCGTGTTTGACCAAGTTCCGTTTTCAGACCAGAAAACTTCACCTCCAGGGAATAACAAATTGTAAGGATTCTAAAAATTACTCCATGGATTGGGGTGATTTCAGCTTGAAGCCTGGTCCCAGGACCAACGACTTCCTTTTCAGCATAAGAATCACCGTCCTAAAGGAAGTTACACACTTTGGAGTAAGTACTTTTTCAAATAATTGAAAGCGCATCCAGGAGATTTACTATGGGATTGTAACGCTCGGAATGATACTACCTAATAATACCGGATCCAAAATTGCCCCATTCTCCAGGCCTGCAGCTCTCCTATGAACATCTCAAATTGTAGATCTCGGCGGGATTAATCAGAACTCTATAATTAAAATATAATCATGGCGGCGTTAGAGCGGGCTCCCTGGAAATTTCTATTATTAATTATTCCAAAGATTATCGGCTTAATTCGTGTCGTTTCAACTTTAGAGTTTGCTTCAACATTTCTTCGATAGCTCGAATTTTGATTTATTATGTTTTAATTATAACTACCTTAATTTAATTTCTCCAAAAACGCTTAAATTCTCTCCTTGTTATAAGTTATTGTGTACCCATCAGAATAGATGCATTTGAAACAGTAGAAATCAAATAGCAATAGCAAAATAATTTGTTCACTTTCCTTTTGAGGCTAATTGGCATTGCCGCCTTATGTACAGGGTTTAATTGAGCATGCATATTGCTAAACTTTAACTGGTGAATCATTGGAGAATTTTACGATAAACACTTCGTATTAATGTGAGGACGTAAGGGTTAAGTTTTCGAGGTATCGGGATTCAAATTACTGTTTTAATAGCCTTTTGTCATTATATTTTTGGACAACAACGCGGAATTTTGACGAAACTTTGCAAACCGGACAAGTTGATAATGAGAAACTCAAATATTTACTTAGTTTTTTGTTTATCGATAGAGGATGCTACACACTGTGAAACATATGAATTTAAATAAACACAACCCTGTAGTAGCTCACTATATGTAGATTTTGAATTTAAAAATTTATTATTTATTCTGTTTGGTCGATAAAAGGTAGTTATAGTATTTGTCGCTAAAACCGGCTGTTCCTTGGAGAAAAACGGGTTTGAAGTTTAAACTTTTACTATTGAAGTAACAATTGTCCAACAGCTGAAGTATCGTCATTGGCGAAATTTTCCGAAAAAACTTTGTGAATACTTAATAATTCCACATGCCTCAATTATCCCATTTGTTACAGCTCTTTCATTTAGGACTACTGTTTAATACACTAACGACTTAAAGTGAACCCATGAAACGAGTGTACGGAATTCGTATCGGGTGATTTGGGCGGCCACGCAACCGATCCTGGTCTTCCTATCCAACGTTTAAAGTAGTTGTCCAGATACTGACTCTCAGCTAATCTAATGTGGTGTGTCCTTCATCGCGCAGCAAAGACATTTTTTACGTGTTGCTTCAAACATTCTAAGTGTTCCAGAAGATCGTATTGCAAAAACCTTCGGTAGTGTTCGCCATTATGTTTTGTGGAAGAATGCAAAGTCCAATAAAATTATTAGCGATAATTTGCACTAGAATGTTAACAGGAATATGTAATTGATAATGATTTTCCATGTTTTCAAAAGCGGTAATCACGCTGCACTGCATTATTTTAACATTACTATTGTGGGCTTTAAAATACGTCTGTGACAATGGTTAACTGCTTTTCCTTTCAGATGGAATTCAACCTTTGGAAATGTGGATCAGAAAGTTGGGACAGCTGTGAATATTTCTTGCGAGGCTATAAAATAAATGACATGTGTCCTTACCTGCCCAAAAAGCACCAATTTTGGTCCACATTTGTACAGAGCATTGCACCACCTTTGCTGTGTCCCATAAAACCGGTAACCAATTTTTATATTAGCGTTTAATTAAACTTTGATCTTCCTGAAAGGAAGTATTTCGCATAATTTTTCCTATAATCTCTAGGGCCAATTAGGAAGTTTGACTCTCTTAAAAAGACCGTTCGTTTATAGCGGTGCATCCGTAATTAAAACATCAAAATAAAACTTATTCCTAATCTCCGTCTTCAGACTATGGCGTCTGAAACTTTGGAACTTCCATAAAGGATCTAAATGGATTTGTTTACTAATTAATCTTTTAAGGCTCACCATCAAATTATTTCGATTTATCCGCATTAAAATTTATTATTCCTGCGGCGAATACAGGTTTTAAAATTTAAATTGACTCGTTTAAATAAATTTTATGCACCCTTGGTTCAAATAAATAAGATTTGTTTTAACTATTCCTTATTTTTCTTCACGAACTGATGAACTCTGATTCTCTTGAAACGTCACGCTCCCACAATTTTTCCCCTTTCCGGACTGTTAAATTATATTCCTCCCTTTTTTATTACTTTTGTTTTTGTTGCTTTCCATTTGATTATTCACTCGCTCTTAACGCTAGAGACATGTGTATACTCCTAACACAGCCCCTTTCAATCATTCACCAATTTATGGTGTGGAAGTACGATACGAGGCATTCAGATAAATAATCGGTAATTAAATTAACCCCCACCCTGGAAAACCGCCCAAACATTAATAATGTCCATTCATATGGGATTCATTATCAGGTTAACACTTTTGTTTTAGGCTGTATACAAAGCTAATAAAGTTCCATTGTTTACGGATTATTGGACATTTCTACCTGTCCAACAACGATTTATAAGAGCCCGGTTGTTGGGCTTTGATGGAAACGAAACTGTGTCCTGTGTGGATGTCGAAGTCAGTTTTAAGCGTGAGAATCATGCATAATTGAATATAATCTTGTCCAAAGTAAATTTTTGTTGTTTTGTTTATTGAAAAGTGGTGCTCAAATCGAGGTGGTTATCCTGAGGAGAACGCCTTAAAACCCAGGTCGATCGTCATGGAAGTACAGGCGCGGGCAGTGAGGTATCTTCATTGCAATCACTACAGCCTCATGACCGTCACGGTTATCGGTTATAAGGTTTAATGCCACAATTAATGTACTACCTATAGAAAAAATTCTAACGCATCTTGTCATTGCCGATATCTCTAATTCATGCTTAAAATTCATAAAACCCATGCCCGATGGCAGAATCAGAATATTTTGGCTTTGCTACCACAATCAATCACTGGTTTCCTGCCGATAATAGCATTGGACTAATATGAAAATCGTTTAACATAATACCATATTCATTTCAATCGGATTCCATAATTCGGAATCCTTTTTCCTTTTGCACCGCAAACAGAATCGAAATCCGGCACGAAGCGAACCGGATGTACGTCCGTAATAGGATTGTGTAGTAAAGCAATGATCTAATAAAGCACGGCACCTTGGGATCTGACTCGGGCTCAATCCAAATCAATTTTGTAATTAGAGCCTCTATGCCGGCCCTGCGTCCCAACTCTCATTTCTTGATTGGAAAATAACTTGTTTGCTGCCCAGGTGGTGGCTTTTACTTCTATTCTTGATCCGCTTTTCGCCAGGGGTGATGTTTTGATCAGAGGCAGGGAAATGGACATGTATCGTCTAAACCAAAATCTTTTGAAGTTTTTATGAAGATGGGATTTTTACAGTGGATCTCTCAACTGCATGAGATATCATATGAAGTTTATTAAAAGGTTTAGCTTTCAATGTAATTACATACTGCCTTTGAATCGATAAGGACATGTACGAATACTTACTCGAAGATGATACCTTTTCCTATGGGTATGTCACCACTTGTTGAACTAGGGTCTTCGTGATTTCAGGTATTCTGCGTACTATAAATTCAACTCCAAAGAATATGATTTAATTGGGATTGTATCTAAAAATGTACAAAACGAATAGTGGAAAGTTGCCACGATAACAAGCAAACTTTGTTTACTTTCTGCCGCGGAAATAACTGAAAGCTCAACTTGAGATTGGATTGAATTTATAATATGCTGTATGCTATGGCATTTTACGAGCTCCCAATGAACTCCAACAGCTAATTACGTACTTGATGCAAATCTTGATGTGCATATACAGGGTGACAGTTGTTCGTATTTAATAGTTAATGAACATGGGATGTGGGTTATATGGAGGCTTCCCAAAATGGGAGCAAGATCTTTTGTAATAATCATTGGGGTTAGTGGAACTTCTTTAGTCTCACGCATATATCCGAAGGGAGAATTCCTCGGGGACGATCCCCCAACCGGGAAAAGCAGTATAATTACTACAGTTCAATGTCTGTAAGAGTATTAGCGCTGGGAGTAGTTGTTTCTGTTATCCTTTTTAATACTAGTTATTAACATACTGGAGAAACTTTAATGATAAGGATTGAAATCTTCAAATTGGGATTAAGTTTTATTAATATTGGATCAACGTCACTCACGTCGCAGCCACCCGAAGAGTATGAAATTGAAAATTTACAAATCAGGTCTGTATAAGTATCCATTATCTGAAAGTAATATCGGATCAAAATCTAACCCAGAACTTAATAAAATCCTTCACTGCTATGTGTGACCGAATCCAGAGTAAAAAGAAAGTTACGAACCTATTAAAAAAATTCAAGATCTAATTAAAAAAAAATGGAGATAATTGCCGAAGGGAAAAAAATATTTTGGAACAAATTTAATTTTTTTTTAATTGATTTTCTCGGATATTTTCGGAGCCTTTGGATCTTCGACAAAGCATTATATTGAGTTTCAAAATAGGCAATTTTCCCCTAATTTAACTACTTTACCTAATCTCGAATAACGGTCACGTGATCATTCGTTTTTCTTTTTCCAATTGTTTTAGGTTAATTACAAAAAGTTTTAACATTAAATGGAGTTCTTTCCTCGTGTACATAAATAGGTCAGCATCTTAATTAACTATTTAATTTTTAACGTTTAATTACAAACGTTGGTGGAAAACGAGTGAAGAGCTGAATACCATTTCTTAAGATGCGGGTTTTTAATTAATGGAAATGAAAGGGATGAAACTAATATCGCTGAAATACGAATACACGCAGACTTTTTCATAATCATTATCGATATGCTTTACTTTAGGGTGTATCCGTGGCAGCATCATTCCCACACTCGGATAGAAATGTGGGCAAAATTAACACATTTAATATTTGCTTCCATTTCAAGATACAAGTTATAAAGTAAATACTCATCTTTTGTCAACGTGAGATCAGAATAAGACGCAGTGCACGATAGAAGGCGGTTACGCAAGACAAATATGTATTAATGTTGGAGTATAATGTTTAATTGGACATAATTCCCTTAAAGTTAAGGTTTACATCTAATTATGGATATGAATCCTGAAACGGGAACGAAAGTAAATATAAATAATCTTTCCTCTTTTAATGTTTAAATGTGAACTAGAAGAGCAACAGCAAATGTTTTGACAGGTTCCATGCTTGCTTTTATGCAGCAAATTTGAGACCAAAGATGGTACACCATGCAATTACTGGAATTTGCTAGAAGGAGTAAACGTTCGTGAAGTAAAGCATCCAAGGTTGTTGGAACGCCGATTTTCGCGAATTGTCTTGCTACGAAAGGGAATTATACAGGGTGGTCCCGTGTTCACGGCAAAAACATTAGGAACTAATAGGGAATCGAAAAATAATGCAAATCCGATTTAGAAACGTCATCTCTAAAGTGCAGCGTTTTTGAGATACATGACCTTGAAGTTTTTTAGATATGGAGCATCTCATGGAGAAAACCTATTTCTCACGAGGGGGAAGGAGAATAGGCCCTTTAATCTTAACACACTTTCTTAACCACTGGTGCCAACTACTAATTTTTGTTGCTTTTAGGCTTCTATTTTTCTCTCTCCCCTAATAAGTAAAATTCCTTGAAAAAAATGAAACAGATTCATAAGAGCTAACAAAATTATTCAGCATTACCAGAATATTGTCAAAGTAAATTCCTATTTCGCACCCTTGTTGACGTGAGTATCTAGCCGCTGGCATGAGGAGTTTAGCGAAAATGAAAGGGGCATTATTTAAACCGAAAGGTAGACGGTTATATTAGTAGTGTCCTGTCCTGACAAGGATAAAATGCAAATAGTAAACGTTTTACAGGAGCTTACGAAGCAAATGGCGCAAAAGAGGCTCAAAATACGTAGAGGAAGGAATGATTATTCCAACATTTTACAATTTATTTCTCACTTATACGTTTACCCCCTTCATGCACTTAACCCATTTTACCCCTGTGCGGGTTTACACTCAGAGCCCCCTTTGTTGGTTCCATACCCGGTTAAATAAAATTCTTCAAGTAATCATAATTGATCTTACAAACTTCCCAAAGTTTTATTTGTTCAATCATGCAAATGATATGTAATAGGAATGATATGGGCAAAAAGCGTCTAAAGTAAATTGAAAATCTACACAATCAAGTGGACAAATTCACACAGCAATACAGTGCGACGTGAAATACAGTTAACACTTGGTTTGAGTGACATAGCTATAAAAAAGAAAATGAAAATTGATCCGAGAATATACCAAAATAGAGAGAGAGCGCTTTTTCCCTCGGCATTAAAAATACAAGAACACACCAAAGAGAGAGTTAAGAGCGTCGTTTACTATATTGATTCCTCCAGTTAAATTGTGTATGTAAGGTGGTGATGGGATAATCAAGAAGAGTCGAGCTTTACCGGGTGAAAAATTAAGGATTTAAGTAGATATTTCGAACATAGGGAGAATAAGGTGAAACTGTGTGCTTGAGAGAGTTAGTTTATAACTTTAGCTGTGTGATGTTCTAATCTTATTCTAGAGGGGCAGAGGGAGAAAAGGGGGATTATTATCAAGTTCGCATTATAAACTTTATTGTTGATTGTAGTTACCCTGCTCCAAGTTTGGTTAAGCCACAGAAAATAGGACTAACGCCTTTAACCCGTCATGCATTTCGAAACACTGAAAATCCATTATAGCATCCAAAACTCATCTGGCCCAAAAAGAGGAATCTACCGCGCTTCGACCCCGATTCCAGACGTGAGACATTGCAGGCGTTTTTTTACAGGCCAAAGTTATAAAATGATCTGGGATAGCTTTAAAAAGGGCCTTTAGAGATAGGTTTCGTAATTGGTCTAAGGAAATTCCAGGGGCGCAGCTCCATCGAAACTCAAATCGTTTATTTTAACGGTTAAGTTAAATAATCGCACGCCTTAATATGCGGCTTATTGCTAACGAAATTGAACCAAAAAAAAAAAAATGGTGCTTTAAGAGGAAGCCACAATAAAAGTTATGTTCTAAAGGGAACTAACGAGTCTTTTGAGAAATACATCGGGAATTAAAGGACCACAGAAACTGCAGTTTCATGGCTCATATCTTTACCGGGAGACATTTGGCGTCTGTTCGAGTAAAATCACATACTTTCTCAACTTTTGCTCCCTTAACTAAAGCAGGACGTAACGTGCATACGGAGAACTGAATGTAAATTAAGATTAGGGACCAACTTTGTTACATTATAGATTACTTTCGACGGTTTGGTTTTCAAGTTTTGCGTAATCCTGATATTACCGATTTAATTGTTTATTAATGAGAATTTGCAGAGTTCACTCATGAATATTCTATTAACACCTCAACTTCATATGTTAGAAAAGTAAATTCTAAACCACAAAATCACCTACTAACATGTATATTGTGGTTTTAAAGTGCTTGAAAATGTTAAAAATACATCAGTGAGCTTCGCACGATATTTCGGTATATAAACATTTTACGACACGCCAAACACTATCACATGCAAGGTAGCAAAGCGAGTGACACTAATGGCGGCCGCAATATAATGCAATTAAATGGTCTTAATGGATTTGCACTTACCATTTACTTTAGCTGGAAAGTTGTCTCTGTTAACTTACAGAAAGCCCCTGTAACACATTGCTGACGCTTCTTTTTGATTAGGTTTTTGTTTTTAGACAATGTGAAGTCGAACAGGGGCCCCGTGTTATACGGGGTGTCTCAAAAAAAACGGGCGAAGGTACACATTAGTTATTTATGAACGGATTTCGGTTAACTGAAAACTAAATAGAACTATATTTTTCGGATCACTAAGTAAGGTCAAAGTTGATTTTTTTCAACTCAATTTGTTCTGCCTCCGGTGTCAACTTCAAAATTTCAAATAGAATTCCACGGTTTTTTCCAGATTTTTTGATAGAATTTTTAAAAAATTTAATGATGTCTGACATGTTCATGGCAAAACAATTTTTTATTGAAAAAAAATTGAATTTAGACGTGAGCATGTTACATTAAACATGTTCAAGATTTTTCAAAGAACTCAATTACGTCATAATATACATATGTGGGGTTCTGGAAGGAACAAATTAAAAAGTACATTTTTCTATTATATCCTGTACACAGGGTGTCCCATTTAAAGCTGTGATTGAAGATTACTCAAAAACTGTACGTTGTGTGAAAAAAGTTTTAAATAAAAGCTTTCCAATAAACAGGGGTGCACATCATGAAGATAGCGAATTTAAGCCATAACATCGTTTTAAGGTCATTTCAAGGATTTTTTTTTTCAATTAGAAACCCAGAATTTTTCTACAGATCCTTGTAGACCTTAAAAAGAGGAATATTTTTTATTTCAACAATTTTTTTATTAGACGTTTTGCTACAAATTTTCTCCACACAATCTATCGTTTTTGAGCAATCTTTAATCACAGCTTTAAATGGGAAACCCTCTATGTGTCTTTTAAGTCACAAAGTACACAACTAAAAACAGTATTTGACGTGTTTCAACATTTTCATCAAAAATATTTCCTTCAATCTTCTATGTAAGTTAAACTATGCCTGGTTATCATAATTGTTAAACACTTAAATACTCCCGACAGGGTGTTCTTTTTTGTAATGGATGTATTGAGATCTTGGCAATTACAAGAAATCCAACAAAGGGTAAATTTAGGACATTTTAATCATCTTGTCGTGAGGCTTTTACCGCTCGCCGAATTAATTTTTCGCCTCGGAGTTTTGAAGTATTTTGGAAAAACTAATCTGATGCAGTTTCAGAAAACTGCTACATAACGTATTTATTTCCAACTGTTTAAAAAATCATTAGAAACAATTTTATCATGGTGAAAACGGGTATCGAATAAAAATTTATAACAGAGAATGGGAATTTTGGCAATATTACGCGGTGGATTCAGGACAGTTTAGGTTAAGCAATTTGAAGATATAACAGGGACTATTTTGCAGCATCTTTAAGTACATTAAATTAGGACAATTGAACGGTGAGACATTGACACCCACACAAGGAAGAGCACATAACGCAAAATAAATTATCTCTGACGATAACGTAAACAATTATCTATTAAAACGTAAAACAAACATCAACGTCGTGACGCTCGACGTCGCGACGTTGATGAAATATTTTATTTAGAGAAACATACTTTTTTCGGAGCTTCGAGGTTGGATAAATTTTTAATAAGTTTTATGCAAAGTTTTTTTTATATCTTCACTACCGACATTTTGATTTTTCCAAATAGCGCAAAAACCAGTTAAGGAAAAGTTAATTTGTCGAATGGCTGTGACTTTCAAACGAGATACGTAAAACTTTCTCATCTAATCTTTTTTAAAACTTCTTTAACTTACAAGATCCCAATTCCAACATATACAACAACAAAAATGTGTAAAAATGTGCTCGAAATCCACGCCATCTCAGTGCACAAATATCACAAGAATTAATTTCAAATTAAACTTCCGGTTGCAAAGCCCTAAACGATTAGAAGGGCAACCAGAAAAATCGGAAATTTAGATGTATTAGGGATGCCACAGCTATTTCTGAGGCTTCCAACTTTCCCAGGATTACGAATGTTTATATTTTTCTTGTGTACCGTTACGCCGAAACTTCTGCCGGTCAGTAATTTACCCTCGTAAATGCAGGATTTAAAGTATAACCCGTCTGCCTTCAGTCACACAAGCGTGATGCGGTTTTCCATCGCGCTATTATTTACCTCAAGGGATGTGATTTCAGTATTTATGACTTCAAACCCTCCCTAATATCATTTGGATAATTGAAATGTTTGTTCAGAATGGAACCACGTTCACTCAGTGAAGTCACGTCTTCTCTTGTGCAGATAGTTGTTGTATCAGTACATACCGTAAGTTCCTTTATCCTAATTAATATTTGGCAATATTGGGACATGTATTGGCACACAATCCCGCCACACGTTTGAGACTCACGGTATGGTTAAGCTTGGCAATGTGGCTCGTTTTTCCATACCTTAGCCCTGCGGACACTAACATTATCTATTAACATATAGGCATTGCGAAAGCTTTTGATCTCACCCAATTTCGTGTATGACCTTCTTTAATCCGAATTTTCTGTCAACTCATTCATTCGAACCTTTTCACTCTTACCAACCAGGCCTTTGATTTTGGAGCTATTATGGAATTATCTTTTTCCATGAAAACAAAATCCTGTGATATTTTAAAACACGAAATACATATTAGGCTTGTCAATGTATAAAGCAACTCACGTGGAGAGAAGGAATATAGTACAGTGAAAGTAGCGAATAACGACGCCGGTAAAGCTGCTACAACACCGCTTTTTTACGTTTCGGTTTCTTTTTGCGGAATTTCCAACTGAATGTTGATAGTGTCGACTTTATATTCCAATTGCTATAAATACACAAAAAATCAATTTCTTTGGGCCATTTACCAACACTAAGGAACTAAATCTGTGACAAAGAGGTTTGTTGGTTTAAGCTGCAGAATCTGAGTTTTTTATGCGCCGACATTTTTATTTATGTTTTTTGCCGTAAATGGCTCAAACAAGAGAGAGCAGAAATTATCGGATAAAGTATTTTGAACTGAATTATGACCGAGGACTATATAAATTAGAGGCTCTGTTCATAGTAAGTATTCAGTGTGTGTCATGGTAATTAGGCTGAGTTTTAAAAAATTATTGAAGAGCAAGAGAGGTTTCGTCCATTGAGAAGAGGGACACAATAATATCCAAATGTGAAACAGGTGAAAGCAACCATACCATTGCAAATTGGATGCACTTGCCCCATTCGACTGCTTCTGCAATTTGAAAAACCGAGAAAATACCAAGAATGCAGTTAATGACAGTTTGTTGCCATAGAAAAAACTTAAGTTATCCGATCGTACGGATATTGGTCAGGCATTATTTAAGTGGTTTAATAAGGAAAGGAGTAAAGGATCAATTATCATTGCCGAATATTGCAGGCAAAAGCGGAACAGTTTGCTAAAATAATGAATAAAGGCCCGAAATATAAATGCCCAGAAAGTTAGATTAAACGCTTCGGGCAGAGACATAATATTGCGTGCGAGAAAATGAGTAATGAAGCTACCAGTTTCCGTGGCCGAAAATTGCCTCAAAACTGTGTGGTCAGAAATTCGAAAAAATTACCACGATGACGAGATTTTTGACGGATATGAAACAGGTCTTTCCCACAAAATGATTACGAACAAAACATTGAAATTTAAAGGAGAGAAGTGCACAGGAAGGAAAATGTCCTACGAAAGAGTTGCTTTTTTATTTTGCTACCAAATGGCAGAATCAGAACAACGTAAATTGATTGTTATTGGAAAATTAAAAAAAGTCTGGATGACAACAAAGAGCGTGTTATTAATTTTTCTAATGCAATATCGATGATTTCTAAAGCCTGGAACGATATCACCCCAAACAATCAAGAATTGTTTCAGACATGCAGGTTTACAACTAGCCCCAGTAGCTGACGATTTTCAAGAAAAGGGCGATGTTTCCTTTGCTGAGGTGGCAAGTAGGATAAATAATGATTCTGAGAAAGTAGATGATGTGCCCGTTCCTATGATAAGAGAAAACTTCGAATTGTCACATGAATTATGGACTGATTTTTTAAACGTTGACTTTCACTGGGAAACAAATGGTGCTTTATCTAACAAACAAATTTGCAACGAAGTGCTCACTACTCAAGAAATTCAAGATGAAAGCGATGACGTGTCTGAGGGCGGTGAAGATTTTAAGCCGTTATCAATTCCAGATACCCTACAACTCTATAGTCCTACAAGCCCTACAACCCTGAACAGTTTCGCGCTGCACGGTTATTCCAGTGACACAGTTTCTGAACGAAATCAATTCCATAGAGACAAAAATTGAATTGATTCATTTTAACTTACGTTACAAAAAGCAAACAAAATTTACTGAATATTTGAATCAATAATGTGTTTTTACCATATATATACGTAAAAATAAGTAAGTTCAAAGTGAAATTACATAGGTTTCAATACTTGTGAGTTACGGCGTTTATTTTTTTAAATAAAATTTTTGTGTTTTTTCATGTTCCTTTGATGTAACGACAACCGGATGTAATGACCCTTTTACTCGTTCCTCTCGTCGTTGTTACACTCGACTCTCACTGTAATTAAATTTATTTAGAGTACTTGAACCCATCAGTTTAGGGCTCCTCTATGTATAAATGTAATGTACGCAGAAGTTGGCGTTATAATGATCAATAGGTAAATGAAATTGACGAATTGAGTGTTTTTAAGAGTGAACTCAGCAGGGCATCGTAATGCGAATTATTGGAATTTCTAATTAGATGGTAACAAAAAGCTTGATCGGTGGAGGTCAGGAGTAAATTGGCAGTGTTCAAGAAAAAACGAGTACCCTCAAAGGTCGGCCGTAGGAATCCCATCTAAGTTAAATCTTTCCTCGGCTTTCTTTATCATGAAGAAAACATCAATCAGGAACGGATTACAGTCCGACGGTTATTAAGAACGTTTGTATGGGACTTATAGGGTCAACTTCTTAGGTCCTATGTCAATGGCCAGGACCGGAATAAGCTTTCCCTACTTGATCTAGATTATCTGCCATTTAAATTTGGGCAGCTCGCATTATCTTTATGGTATCTTGAATTACCACAGGAAAAGAACATAAATTCTCACGTCCAAGACTTTTGTTCCGCGAAGAGATGAACTTCCTATTCCTCTTTTAGTCTATTTACTTTGCTAAACTGCCTTCTTCAATATTCTGTTTGTGCAGGCACACCCTTGTCTGCTTCAGCACGTCCAATTTAATGATTATTGTTCTTGGGAAATTCAGAAATAGAGAACACAAATCTAGAATAAAGCAAATTAATTCTGCTACGTAGGCCAGCACTCGTTGGTTCATCTCGTTTTCATAAGAAACGCCGCAATGGCTGAAAATATTTGATTAAGAAAAATATATTAATAAAGCCTCCGGTAAGCAAATATCGTGCTACGGTTATTATCTTTTATACAGAGGCGGGGAAGGAAAAGTGCGTTTATGACTGGCGAATTCGGTAAATTTCGAATGAGTAACTTTATTCAAAAATGCACACGCATTTGAAAAATCCCGTTTGTCACTGAATCATCATTGATATAATAGAGAGATTTTCGTTATCTCACGTCAGTTTTGACCCGTGAGGACCGCTCTAGTTTACCAATAATGATTTAAATGTCCAGTCATGTGACGCCACGAAATGTTAGATTTCTGATAATTAATACATAGCAATAACGGAAGAATTTTAAAGACTGCGTCACCACTGCGACCTGCTGTTTATTTTCCCTTATAAACCGTTATTAGATTTTCTATTGTACTCTTTCTCCTTTGACCCCAAATAAAGAAAATTCATTTACTTAAGGCATAAATTTTATTTGGGCAACCTCAATTTCAAACTGAATGATACCTGCAGTCTGTTGGAGTGGTAGAAAATCTAATTAAGTTAATTCCTTTAATTGGTAAAATTTAATACCTACATAAAACGTTGCCTTTAACTACCTAAATTATGTAGTTAAAAGTATATACCGAGTAACAACTGTTATTTTCAATAAACATTGAAACAATAAGGTAATATAGTGTTTCGCTATATTATTTTATTACTTACCTCAGCTGTATCGGAAGATATGACAATGGTAAAATAAATATAGACATATTTCTAGAGAAGAGTAAAATAAGATTGTGCTCGGATTTTCTTTCGCAATATGGGATTTGAGAGGAAGTGTTATTATACAGTGTCTCTAAGAAAGGTTTTATGTGGTGCTCCTGAAAGGAAATGCGTCGCTCTTGAAAGAGGATGATAATAAAAAGGGAACTATATTGTAGTTTAAAGGCTCGATTTAAAAAAAAAAACCTAATTTTAATGGAGGACAATTTTTAATGCCATAATTAAATATCGAATAGCTGTTATGTTTGCATCCACCACCTCAGAACCCCATGTACATAATAGAAAGTCAGGCACACCAGCTTAAGAAAAATATATATTACATTCTCGGTCAATATGATCCTTCTGCTATAGCTTAGGTATTATTGCCTCAAAGACCCGTTCAATGTCCACACAGTTAAGATAAGTCGAGTTATTATCGAACCCGAGCACACGGGCCCTTATCGCCACTTCCGAATTGAAAAGTACTCAAAATAGTTACACCTGAATGGCATGGTTTTTTTTTGTCTTGTGGAATCCCTCATGTTGATATATTTGCAGTGATAGTCCAAGGGCTCAGCACAAACATTATTGCCAGTTTAATAAGGCAGACAATTTTGGGAGAAAGCCCCTCAAATTACCCCAAAATTGGTCGGTTTTAGCCAGTAGCGGCTATAAATATGTAAAGTTTATGCCCAGCAACAAATTGCCCACAATTGTTCCAAGTTCCCTTCGTTGTGACTGCAATAAAGAGATTCGCTGTTTATATTTGTCAAACTTACCAAAAAATTTAACTTACACGGAATGCCAAGCAGGTTTCTTTGTCAATCGCCGTAGCTCTACATCAAACAACTAGTTTTTGCCACTTTGTGCACGCTCGAAATAGATATTTCCCAGATAATGGGAAAATTATGGAAGTCCTTGCAGTTTGGTATGAAATTAAGATGCAGTTTTTTCGCCTGAAATAGAAATATTATTTTTCTTAGTGTTTAATAATGTATAGGAATGAAAATGGAAGTCCTGAAGAAAACCAGCGTGGTTCAAAGCTGGCAGGGGTATCATCCTTCGGAGTAGTTGTTTTTGTTTTTTCCTTCTTATGTAGAAACACTTTCTACATACATACGTGAGTTGCTACAGACACGTTTGTTACCATCGTGGCGGAGGTTCCAAAAAAGATATTTTTTTTTGTAACGACTTCGAGAAATGCGTGAATAAGCAAAAATGTTTTTGGCAACATATAATCGAGTCGAATAATCGATCATAACCACTAATGAGGATTCGAGCACCAGCTGCAAGGAATATTTGTTCTACAATTGTTCGTTCCATTTAATTCTCTAATCATTGTCAAAAGCACATTGGCATATGCTACTGTGATATAAAAACTTGGTAAATTTTTCAGTTAAACTTCGGGGGCACTACAAAATCATTAAACTTTTCTTTGTAGGTTGTTAGGGCGGTCTGCGATATCTGTGCAAAGTTCCATGTCAATACGTTCAATTGTTGCAGAGTTACACGCGTTTTTGTCAATATAGAAAAGTTAGTTTTTCCATTTTTATTTTATCTCATTTTGTTGAGCAACAAATTTTCATTAAATTTTCTGTTCAGAATGAATATTCTCCCGTGGAAACTAGAAGAATATCACAGAAAGCCTTTGGTGATGTGGCTATATGGCAAAAGAATTTTTACAAGCGGTACAAAGACTTTCAAGAAGGAGGCTCAGACAGAAGAGCGCCCCGGACAAGCATCAAAACTACCGTAAGGGAATCAAAGATTTGGTACTTCACGATCGTCGGTTGACAATTAGAGAACTTGCCGATGCTGCGGGCATTTTATTTGGATCAACTCTTTTTACAAGATGTTTTGTGCCTCAAACGCGTCACATCTCGATTGGCGCCAAAAACGCTGAATTTTTTGGAAAAAAGCGTGTAGAGCTGATAAACAATGATTTTTGACTGTCAAAAATATCATTATGAGAAATGAGACTTGAATTTATTCATACGACCCGGAAGCAACCGACGAATCGAACGAATATCGTGCAAAATATAAAAACCATGACCGAAAAAACCGCCTCAAAGTCGCTCAAAAAAAGTTCAAACAACCTTCACAGTTTTCTTCGATTATCGCGGTGTTATGCATTACGAACTTCTCCCGCCAGGCGCAACTGTTAACAAGGAACATTATTTGAGCATTCTACATCGTTTGCGTGAGGATAATTGAAGGAGAAGCCAGATTTACGGACAAATCATCCTTGGTTTTTGAACCAAGATAATGCACCATCCAATACTGCTTTGATTCTTCGAGAATGTTTTGCCAAAAACTTCATCCATATCATTCCATGACCACCGCATTCGCCTGATTTAGCACTGTCGGACTTCTGGTTGTTCGACAAGCTCAAAAGACCTCTCCGGGGACACCGTGTCGACTCGATTGAGGAGATAAAAGCCAAATCGAAGAAAGTATTGAAGGCCATCCCGGGAAAAGACTTCTCTGACTGTTTCGAGGATTGGAAAAAACGATGACATAAGTGCATTCTGTCGGACGTGGAGTACGTTGCAGACGATGAAATTTATTTGAAAGAATAAATAGAGATTTTTCATTTAATAAATACATTCACTTTATATTTTTATCACAGTAGAGTGTGCTATATTCTAACGGCAAATTCTCTGCTTTTGATGTAGTTTTGGTGTCCTTTTACATAAAAAATAGATGTTTTCGTAGGTCGAATATATGTCAGCGTGCTGTCGATAATGGTGACAAAACTGAATGGAACGACGCTTTCATCGTTGCCGAGGAACCCTTATCAAAGAACCGTTTTATAATTTATGTGATGCAATGACGGAATAATTACACTGGTTTACACAGTATCTGTTGGTTGAAATGTTTGAACTCTTGCCAGTTACTGATATGTTCCATGCAAAAATACATGTAGAATTTTTTTTATCAGATCTTGTTTTCAATTTAAAAAGTAATTAAGGTTAAAGAAAGCAATAACAAGTTTTTAGTAAAAAAATATTTTATTAAAGTAGTATCAATTGTTAGCTTCTGAAAAGCTGCGTTTTAAAGTGTTTCTGTTATGTTTACAGCGTATCCCAAGAACCCTGGTAAAGTTCCTCATTGACACGTAAATCTTAATGCATACGTTCTCCTTGCTTTTCACTCAGATCACCTATGTAAGTTGTCAGGAAACTTGTCAAGGTGACTATGAAGAAAGAGAATTTTTATACTCATACTATATGCTATATATTTAATCGTAGCGGTAGATGTACTATTTGGTCGTAATTATCTGATTTCCTATTACTCAAAAAATTTTCCATCACTAAAACAAAAGCCTCCCAAGCATTTGATTCAATATCACTCATCGAATCTATGAATTTTCCATTATAATCTGAAGAAATTTTCGGCAAATGTATACGAAACAGCTCCCATTTCTATGAAGACTTTTGAGAAACTGTTTCATGATGCCCGGTTTGATATGAAATGGTGGCAGGATCAATTTGCTACGAGATACCAACGGATTGTGAATCACACTTTGTTTACCGGGTGTAATATATTCTCTCAAAGGCCAATTCCTTTTTACCCAATGATCATCTTTGGTTTTGCTATCCCAGAGACACATGAATCATCGGAACTGAGTGCATCCACTTTGCCGACCAAGAAGGATGTTAACAACTTTCATATCAACACAAGTAGGCCATTGATGTTCATGATACTTCAATTTTTCCGAAATTAATGGAACGTTCCAACGTTCTCCCTTCAATTTTGTGCTATGTGTAATAGGTGTCAAAG
Organism: Euwallacea fornicatus; assembly: GCF_040115645.1. Classification (NCBI taxonomy): domain Eukaryota; kingdom Metazoa; phylum Arthropoda; class Insecta; order Coleoptera; family Curculionidae; genus Euwallacea; species Euwallacea fornicatus. Next base: position 4,251,050 of record NC_089543.1, read on the forward strand.
CGTATTTATTTCCGTTATGTAACAACGTGTATTTAAGGCTACGTTTTGGACTGTCAATAAACAAATGCCATTCGCTTGGTTCATATTGCATCAAACCCATTTTTATCAACAAACTTTTTATATGTAAACAGAATACAATTTTTTCATCTTGATCAAAACACAGCGTAAGTTTTTCTTTCGTTCTCGATAAAAAGTAATTTTTGTGTCTAGAGCAATTAAGTTTTTTTTCTTGTAACCATGATGCCAACGATTCCGATGATTGTTTAGAAAGATTTAGAGCACTTACAAGATCATCTAATTCATTTTGCGAAAGGGGTTGAGGTTTTACGTCTGAACTTTCAAAATCAATATCAGTTTCTGTTGATGCAGAATCTACGTTTTCTTGAATTGCGTGTTACATTTCTAGTAACTGGAACTGAAGGAATTGGCATTTCAACCGAATGTTGTATGGGACGCAGCACAGGTGTAGCATTTGGTTAGTGCCATTTAGTTCGATTTGTACTGTTCAAACCCTTTATATCCACACTACAAAAACGAAAATTGTCTCGATGATTTTTTGTTTTTTGCCAAATACTTGGGATTGCAAATTTACACACCCTCATTTATCCGCTTTTCCATAATCTCCAGCACTCAATACACGATTTACAAACACAATCAGGTGTCCCGAGTTTATCATTTTTATTCAGCGTCAAGCCAAAATATAGCAAATAGGTATTTTTCACGTACTCGGTGAAGGTTTTTCTAGAATTTTTAAACACATATTCACCACATATGTAACAGAAATGGCTTTTATTATTTAAACAACACCTTTTAGAACTACTCATAATTCAAAAACTTTGCTTATGGGGAGTGTAACACAGTGATTTTTTTTTGCTTAAAACCTGCTCGTTGTGAGTAAATAAATAAAAATAAGCAAAAAACAAATATTGAAGGAACTGGAGGTGTACAAAAAAAGGTAAAAAAATTTAAAGGGAGCATGTTATAAATAATTTTTATCAGCTACAAAATTTCCGGCAACAGAGAAAAAGTGAAATTTTGCAAATCGGTGTTACCCAATAATCGCCTGCGTACCATGCGGTACTACGGGGCTGGAAATATGTATTTATACGATGGGAACAACGCTCGTTTCTATACATCATTAGTTCCAAAATACGTAGTGTTCTGAGATTTTGACATTACTTAGTATTCTAAAGTAGAGCCTTCCCGAAAGAAAACGTGCTTCTATTTTGCCTGTCTAAACGTCCTCATTGCAGCGGGTTACATTTTCCTAAAGTGAATTTCGTCAGACACACTCTTTGCATTCTTCTGTTTGCGTATTTGTCGTAAATCTAAAGTAAATAAATCTAAGGGTCGCCGCTGATTTTGAGCGGGAGTCTTCAAGATTTATTTCTGTTGTTCGAGCTTGAAACAATCCAAAATAAATTTTACCGGATCATTGGGGGATTTCAATTTTTTAATACTTTACGTGCGGGCTTAAACCAGATAAACGACTCCTAGTTAGATTTATCTTTTCGACAGCTAGAGGCAAAAGGAAAACTTAGTTTCAGTTAGTTTCTTAACTCGCCAGTTGGAACTGAGCGAAGTTAATATTACCCTTTATGCCCCTTTTTTGAAACCCGATAAAAAGAAACCGAGGTATTGTTCCGGGAGATTTTAGCACTTTAATAGGAAACATCTTTTTTTTAGAACCTTCATATTAAGGAAATGAACTTTTGCACTCGCAGCGGGAGAACTAAGTCCGTATTTACAACCAAGCACTGTATTATCATTAGCACTGGAGTCGAGGGAGCAAGCCAAAAATTATTTAAGGGGTCTATAGTTGGTTCTTCTATTATTACCGTTTTGCTTAATACATTATGACCTTGGTGAAGGCAAAGTTTGAGTGCGAGTTTCTTAGCAACTCACATCCATTAAAAGACATAAAGTAATTAAATAGTTGCGACAATATAAATTCGGGGTAGATACAAAGCAAGCAAAACAAAGAAAGGCAATAATAAATATCTTCATGTACTCTGAACCATTTGTTTTCATTAGAATCCTATAACGTAAAGCAGGGCGACATTGGTGCATATTTAGTACGCTAACTGAGGCAATTGCAGTCGGAACTAAGGTTTTCCTTACTTTAATTACTTCTTGCACTGCGGGAACATTTTACGACGGCTGAACATAAATATTTTTTAATTTCAAGGATATAGTAAATGTGATAATTTGCAACTTAATTACCACTTAAATATAAATAGTTTAACTCGCATTTTAATCCCGTGGCGCCTTTTAGCGACTGAAAATCCCAGATTTATAGGGGACACTACGAGTATGGAGCTCCAGACTTGGATCCGTCTAAAAAGTGAAAAACCTAGTTTTATAGGCTTTCTGTCCAACAAGGCCTTTTTTGTTCACAACAGCTTTTCGTCAATTTTTCTTTGCGCCAGACTGAATGCCTGTAATAGCTCTATACGTTATTATATCGGATAAAGTCCTTTATAGTACAGATTGATGCGTTTCCTACGTTACGGAGGTTTTTTTAATAAAATAGGAAATTCCTCAACGCCACGTAAGCACCTCTAATAAAATGGCTGCACCAACCAGAACTGCTCGGAGCTATTGGGTAATAATTCTTCAACACTTTACCGAATGGAAAATAGGCATTTTTTGTGTGCATGTTCGGTCGTTGCATAAATTGATTTCTTAATCATTTACTTGGTTACTTTCAAACCGTAAAAAAAAAACAATATCGAAGGGCGATTTGTTGCCAAACTCGTACGATCCATTTCAGCCAGATATTAATTACATAAATCCTGTAAATCACAGAAAGTTATATACGAGTAGTTTACTCCCTGTTTCTGATCGAGGAAAAATGACGTCATCGGTCAGTGTCTGCGGTCAACCGCAATCTGGACCATGCTAAAGATGACTGAACGCTAAGATAATAGATGGATAGCGAACAACAAATAATCGACCATTATGAGCTAGGTGAAACATGACACGATGGAATTGTTACGAATTAGTGCAAGAGCGTGAAAGTTTAAAGACTGATCATTTTGTAATGCATTAAACTTCGTTAAGTTTCATTTTCTATCAACGATATTGAAGTCCTCGAAACTTGAACAACGCCAGTCAGAATCCTAAAATTCCTTCCTGGATCGGTATGAGGAGTGGGAAAATGGATGTTTAAAAAGTCCGTTATGAATTGTCTTAAAAGCAAAGATTCTGAACAATTTTATCGAGGAACGTAATCTTTAGAGCTAGAGATAGCTGTATACGATGTAGTCAAAATAGCCAAATAAAATAAATGCAGAAAGTGTACTCCAACTCCTAAATTTTTGACTTGAAAGCATGGGCTTGTAATAATTTATTTCGCGGTCTTTCCATTCTCTGAATGCCATGGTTATTACCCTTTACAACCAAACTTTGCAATGGCAAGGGCTCGTTTACAGCTCTGCTAGTTGGGTGAAAGTGCCGTAGTAATTTATCTTTAAGACACTAAATAGTTCTGTGTTTTGGGAGTGGTTTCACCTTCACTCTCAATTTCCGTCGAAAACGGCAGTTTTTCTTTAAGTCAATTTTTGAAATAACTATTTTTTAGTAACGCAGTACACCGCAACACTGACGAAGACTGGACGCCCTCTACGTTAATTCCCTGGCCGTTTGGTCGAGTCTGACTAAAGAAATTTTATATTAAAATTTTTTGAAACTTTCTCAGATAAGGGGGATGGCCAGTCTCAAATGGGCCATCCCGCATGAGCATGGTCAAATTGCAGCGAAGCTGTGAGAATTCACTCCTATGAAAATTCCATCTCGAAACTTTTGGCAAGGGTCGGAGTATTCCCAGCTAGAGTACCACGGAACTATCGCATACGCCTGGAATAATCCCTACGACGAACCCCACATTTCAATATTTGCTGCCGGAAAATAAATATACAGTAATCTTCCCTTTACATTTAAAAGTTCTAATACTGATCTAAAGAAGATCGAATCCATCTACAAAAAGATTTTGCTCCTTTGAACGAGACCCCATCCCATTAAACTAAGATTACATATCAGTTTTATGTTTTGCTCTGGAGCGGTTAAATTCCTCGAAATCCTTGAAAGCAATATTTGGGGCCATTTGCAATATTTCATATAGTAAAGTAAATAAGTAAAATTTAAAAAGACGTCTCAACCCAGCGCTGCGCTGCACCCTGATATGTTCATTAAATAGGTATTAAGGCTCCGCTTGTCAACGCCAGAGGGAAAAAGAAGTGGTTAAGCCGAGGATCCCTCTTGATGGTGATTCGTGGCCAAGTAAACGGTTGTTATTGTCTGAGCTCGGCGATATTTTCACAACCTTTTATTTTTTATTTCGTGGTATAAGGATTTATATAACATTCTCTTAGACAGTTCTGATTTTTGAAGACTTTATTTTAAGCACTTGAAACTAAAAACATACACAAATGCCGTTCAACGCGGCGAAGAACATTATCATCGAAAAGGAGCGTAAACCTTCTGATTCGATTTTTTCCGGCCTGCTATATTCGAGCACATTTTCAATAAAAGGGACGTATGTTATTTCAATGATTTACCGATTTGAAACATTGGCAGTCTCATATTCAATATAGAAGGGAAATTGTCACTTTATACGTGCTCCATTCGTGCAAAAATGGATATCGTAAAATTTTCACATTTATAATAGATGGCCAAAGTTTTTCTCAACTGTGATTTCCAGCATAATTCTTTGTCGTTAAAAGTGTATTAGAAAAATTCTCAGATGACGGTGAAGGGATTTAATATTTCACCTGGACGTGCCACTCCTTTTACTTAAACTCTTATTACCGGCTTTCTGTAGCGTTATATCACTACCGAGCTTAAATCAAATACCCGCGTGGTAAATGATAACGTCGCAACACATTTGTTAACGCTTAACAGGAAAATAAACAGAGAATCAAACAGAGCGTCCGGTAAACCACTTATGACATTGTTTAATGAGAGCATCAATGTTAGGTGGGGCTCCAACGTATGTGTAATACGGCATTGCCAATGTGGACGATCACCGCCATCGGTATTTACATGTGTTATATGGATCATTTACATTTGTGCACCCGCTTGTTACGGTCATTAACAAACTGAAACTTCACCCCAAAAATTTCCCAATGCTCGTTTTTTAATTCGATGTATTGTGTTTCAAGACTGAATAAATACTGCCCACATCATAGTGAGGATGATGCCAATAATTGTGATTTAATACCTAATGAACAGGTTTTCATTTAACCACTCTCCAACATTGGAGACTATAATGATAATGTAATTCTAAATAATTTATACCAACAACTTCTCATGGAATTTAAATGAAAAAGCTATTAAAGCGAATGGTTCTTTTTCATTAATTTGCCCTCGATATCAATCTGGAACGAATAATTAATAATAGCAAAGCACGAAAACAACTAGAGATTTAAACGTGACGCGGGGTAAATCGCTTATGACATTGTTTAATGATAACTTCGGTATCACACTGCTGCTTCACTAATGTGGATGGTAGCCCCCGTAGACTTTGACACATATCACAAAACGTTTACAGCTTATACTGATAAAGATAGGCACCTAAGGGTCATTAATACATTATATCCTGCACTCTATTGTTAAGCAAGGCGGGGATTATGATTATTATTGCTGAACTAGGTCAAGACTCAGTCAAACTGCAGATATTACAAGACTCATTTGTATAATATAACTAGTTGTCTCAAAATCATTTACTAGAAAAATCATGTCAATTATTTATTATGTTTTGACTGCTTTGTTTTATTCATTGTTTATCAATCATAAATTTACGACCTGCGGGATTTCCTATACCTATTGCGTTTACACAGGCCCTTAGAATTTATTGTTGCATTTATTTTAAAAAATAACACAGCAATTTTCTGGAATTTATGGAAATCAAAGGGCTGCGATATAAAATTTAGTTTTTTGTAATGGAACACTGTATATGATTAACTTATTGGATGAGCTTCGTGCTCATTTTAAAAATACCGGATCTTGTGACATTGCCTGCAATAATTCGCCTTAAGGATAATGTGAAGACGAACGAACTACCTCATATTAAACCTTTTGGGCCGCAAAAAACTTAATTGAATGAAAGTGATTAGAGATAAGGTCACGAAACTCCGTTCTCTTTTAATTCGCAGCAAGAACCCGATTTAATATTATAAAACAGCAACATGCAGAGTCCTTCAACATAAAACTCGATTTTTCTTGTTTTATATTGAATCATCTTCATCATAATCTTTTCCACAATATTTTCTGTTATTTCAATTATGGGTATTCAACAAGTGAGAGGCAAATCATTCCAATGCTTTACCGTTAAACCCATAATGCTTCAGCTTTCCAAGCAAGATATCGTGTTGCACACAGTTAAAAGACTTAGAGGGATCAAAGAATAAAGAAAGCGCTCTGCCTTCTTTATTCAGTTTGATTACAAGAATTTCATGAGAGGAAAAATTGCCTGATTGTACTTCTCTCCTTCCGAAAACCAAACTCTTCTGTGCTCGAGATACTGTACTTATCTATGAAATTCATATCTCTTTTTATTTCCATAATTTTTGACAAAAATCTGTAACTCATCGGCAAGTTTTAAGAAATGCAACTATTTGTCAAGGAAAAATTCCACCACCGTTGATAACGCCGCATTTGCCAGTTGCTTAAAATGTCTAATTTAACTAATGTCATATTTTTGTGGTTAGCTAGATCCCCAGGGTCGGGCTCCAGAAATAGACACCCTGTATACATTTTCTCGATCTCGATATCAAACGCCGGCGATATTCCTGAATGAAAGTCAAAAAAGCAGAATTTTTACTTAACGACTAGTTAAACATAAATTTTAAGTTGAAGCACGTAAACTCGCTTTTAATCGGCTTCGCTCCGCTTTTCGTTTTTTCTCATCTTTTTTTAAATATATTTTTTCTTCTTTTTATATCTAAAGAATTAACTTAAACGAAATGGGTGTTTAGTCGTAGCTAAAAAGCCCTGCAGGCTATTGTGATTCTTCCGGTTACGCATTAGTCAGACAACGGTAAGTTAATGGTAGGTTTGTATATTTTATAAGGTACTGCTTGCTTGTTAGGATGCCCTTTCCTTGATTATGGTAATATTTTTAATTTAATAAGATTAAACGAAAAAACCCATTATTATAGCTTCAAGTAAATGACCATAAAGTTTTTATTAATATTTAAAGTAACTCTGTTTTTCTTTAATTAACAGTTAACATACACCTAGTTTTCCGTCCACGTTTCGTAAATAGCTTAGAGCAATATATTTCAGCTCGTTACTATGCTAAGAGAGTGTTGCCATTTTATAGCACAATCAGCAGTGTAACTACAATGCAATAATCTCCTATTGTCCTCAGGGAAATATCGCATTTTCCCATTATAACGATTAATCCGATATATTTCTACGTCATTTGCGTTTCAACGCAAACTTTGAACCTTTTAACGGCTTTCTTAGTCAGACACTTTATAAATCAGAGTTGCTTAATCAAGTATGACAGAAGCCCTTTCTCGTACCGCATATTCTATCAAATCGTCAGGACTGACAGAAGCATTAATAAAACAGGTTCCCAAAGAGCTTTTTTCCTAATGTCTTAAGTAGACCTCTCGGTTAACATAACGCAAACCCTCGAATTTATGGGTGGTTCAATAGGACTTGTCAGGTCAGTTGGCTTTGTGAATCGTTTCCATTATAATCGTTGTCGCGTAACACCCTACCGAAGCTGAGTGTCCCGGTGAGCTGAGGGATTCTTGATTGATGATACTGTCTCCACCGTGTCGCTGGTTTCCTAATTCCGTGTTGCTTTATTCCAGATGATCCGGTTTTTTACTGATTTTTTTCCGATTCACGTTATGTTTTGCATCGTTTATAATTCGATGTAAATATGTCGTAAATATCTAGAATTGTTTAAATACAAATTATTAGAAAACTCCCCCCCTTCATCGATCTCTATTGTCAATAATGTGTATCGATAAAGTTTATATGAATTCTGGAAAAATTTTAAGATAAAATTAATATTAATATTAGTCTCTAAGGGATAAGATTCAAGATACATTCTCAAGATACAGAATACTAGAACAAAAATGATCTTTTTGAATAGTGCGCGCCTTTTAAGCGTAATTTTGTTTGCGGAAAACGTTAGACATAGAAATCTGAATTATTTACTTAGTTTTTTGTTTATCAGTAGAAAGCACCACCTAGTGTGAAATACCTGAATTTAAAAAGCTACTAGTTCTGGTAGCTCGCTGCATGTCAAACAGTATATATGTATATATCGATCATCAGATTTTCAAAATTTACTGTAAACGATTTTTCTGATTTTGTTCCTATGGAAACATCTGCATTGATTTTCAAGGCTTGTTTCGCATGCATTCTTTCCCTGTGCATTGCAGCTTTAGAGGTAAATTACGGAGTATATTTTGTTATTTTCACTTCAAACCCGTTTTTTTCCAGAACGGCTGCTTTTAGCGAGGAATACTAAGCGTACGTTTTATCAGTAAAAATGAACGGGGAATAAGTTTTTTAATTAAAAAATGACAGTAAGCTACAAAAAAGTTATCGCTATTTAAATTTAGGTATATTTCATAGTATGCGGCGCCCTATCCCAGCAAACAAAAAACTGGGTAAATATTTGAGTTTCCCATCAGTTACTGTCTCAGTATGCAAAAGTTTGTCAGAATGCCGCGATATTGCATGAAAATGCAATCAAAAAATGAAATTTATAAATATTTTAATTTGAACACCCTGTATCTCGAGAACTTTCCTTGATCACGTTATGAATTAGCGCCAATGTTCATATAACCTTTATTTTAAAATTCTTTGAAAAATCACTCCTTCAATCTTGCTTAAATACTTAATTAACACCCCGTACACACGAAACGCAATATTTGTACTCAAGTTATCATGCTTTAACAAATTAATAAATTCGAGCACAAACCGAAGTTTTTCACATGCAAATCAATGCAACGAAACACGAAATCCTAATAGCACTAATTGGCTCTCTATTCATTTTTTGAAATGAAAATCGCGAATTCTTTTTTTCAATTACCTTAGCTTTTGAGGGTTAATTAGGGAAAGTTTTAGGATAGAGTTTCCCTTCTAAAGAAATAAATAGGACGGTTGTGTTAACTAATTACTCTATTCCTCAACTGCACTATGCATCAAAGGGCTTTAATCTGAATAAACCAAGAAACGCCTGTCGTGTCCATGATAGTGAAAGATGCAACTTCAAACAAAAAGGGCACTTTGTGTTAATATGTGTTATTTATGCTCGGCGAAATTATATTTTTGTTTCATTTTTCTCAACAAAAGCTTTTATTGTTTTATTGCATCGCAAATTATTATATTTCTTTAAAGTTGATTAATATTGTACACAACTATTATTATTTATTGCAACATTTCATAATACAAAATAACAATACTAATCCAAACTTAACATAACGATAGTTCGAGTCAAAGTGCCAGTTGGGACAGGGTGCCCTCGGCGGTAAGGGCACGTAATATTGTGTACTATAATATCAAAAGTACAACCCATCTAATCGATCGTTAAATTTACCTTGAGAATACCAATTTTAATGACTTAATGCTACAAAAAATTAATTACCAACATCCTTGAAATCGAGAGTGTGTTTTCGAAGAAAAGAAGTAGGTTAAATGTTTAATTAATTACGTGCTTTGTTTGAAAGATTGACTAATCCCCACGAAATTTAGAAACATCGCAAAATATGCCCTCCTGTTTAAATTCAATTATCTGCATATTAATTCGAAATGGACTAAAAAACATCTCTTTTCTTTCGTTTATTGTTGATTTTATATATTATAAAAATGAAAAAAATTGGTATAGATTACCTAATTAAAGCAAAAATTGGCAACAAGTAACAGTAGAATGGTACAAGTTGGGATTGCCCGAACAAATCTACTCGAAGAGCAGGTCTCCATGACGAAGCTTCCGAGGTTCGTCCCTGAATTTGGGGAAATCTTTGGCTGCTTCCACAATAAGCTCAACCGACATATGTTCGTTGTTCTTTATTTTTTCCTTCTATCCTTTTCAGGCTCCACCCGCAGGTACATGGAATGTCTTTGAATATGTAAAGCTTCACCACTTTGTCCGTACACCTTTCTGATGAAGGCAATAAGTAGAAACATGTGGCGCAGACCTTCCCAAAAATCCTCTTTGCATTGCTATTTGAGCGTTCTATTCCTTTTGCTAACTTGCTGCTAACTTTCCTTGCATTATGCATTATGTTGTGTTGGCAAGTTGTTAACTAAACATACATACATTATACATCTATGGATTAACATGTACATACGCCTATTTGAATTAAATGAACCAGTATTGTAGGCTCTGTCTATAAATTATAGGAAGATTTTTAATACATTTCATTAAAAAGTTCTACAACCAACATACAAATTATTTCGAAAATAGTTTGTCGAGGAGTATATTATATTATAAGTTTCGAATGCCAAAGGGTATACTAACTAAATTTTCGATTTCAGAGGCAATTTTCTTACAGCATACATAACTTAAATCTAATTTTACTCATTCCAGTAACTTTATCTAAGGAAACTACGAACGATGGTATAAAACGGACCCCAGCAAAAGCAGATAATATTTTGTTAAGGCTCCAAATATACGAAATATATTATATGATACACGTCGCATATGTTTATATTGAGTCATACAGAAATATGATTACACGGTACTGCCAGTTACAATCAGAGAAAGCAACAATAGTAGTCTGATCATCCAAAGTCCACCTTGTTTCACTGAAGCCGTGGTGAGTAGTTGCATTTCTATCCCAGTACATTTCTAGTTCTCTAGTTCGCTAAAGGACAGTTGGATCATCTTATACTTTTAACTTTCTCGCAAGTATTGGCGGCAATAACTAGAGAATTTTATTTGGAGTGAAATTAAGTGACAATACGTTTCATTGGTGATAAACAGCAGAGACCGAAATGTATTTTACTCTTACCAAAAAAGCCTTAAAGCGCTCTTAAACAGGAATTAACAGTTTACACGAATCGTCGGATTCCTGGCGAAATGTTGACCTCAGCAGACCCGGAATCCCGAAGCTTTACTGCTTACAAATCTTTCTCTAAAGAACAGTCAGGCTGCCTTTCCGGCGCTGGTTAAAGCTTCAACGATTCAGATATTAAACAAAGAGATATCATGTTGCCCGTTTTATTGTAATGTGTGGCACGGACTTTAATATTTTAGATTTTCAAAATCAGAAACGCTTGGAGCCACTGGTTGTAAGGGAGCATGAAGTTAAGTTTCAACATTTCCCAAGTAAAGGGAAAGAGTATTTTATAATAAACGATTTGAGCGGAATATTTCGCCCAGCGAATGTCAAATTTTATGTTAAACCTGGTGCTTTAGCTAAAGCTGGTGTACCTACAATTTACATAGAATTATGTTCATGCAAGAATTAATTAGGGCTCTAGACAAATTTTAATAGATGAACTTTTCAAATTCATTTTGATACATGCAAATAAAAGTTTTAAAAAATGTGGTTCATCGACGTTGGTGCAATGTTACATTTTAGTTCAGTTTAGTACCTGCTGGATATAGAGCAGGACCACATTGGTTGGCCTCCCAGATCACCCGATGTAAACCCATTAGACTTTCTTTGGGGTCACTTGATCTCGGTAGGTAACAAAACGGTGGCCTATAATCAAGAACGACTAGAAACAGGATATTGGTCATGTGCGAGTCAGTTGTAAAAAAACCTAATAAATAACGGAGTTCCCCACTATCACCTTCTAAAATCTCGTCAGAATGTCGCGTTATTGTACAAAAATATAATTAAAAAACCAAATTAAAACTTCAATTTGATTATCGCGTATCTCGGGAATTTAGCCATTGTGGAATCATGTTAACCTGAACTTTTTATCTCAAGGTTCTTCACACATTCGTCGTTTAAGATTTGTCTTCATACTTTCTTAACAGGCTGCATGTTTATATGGTAACAGTATGCAAACTAACCTGGAATTAAGTACAACAGGTCTGATGAAATATTTATAAAATCCGAGAACTCCGTACACGGGGGTGAGTTGTTTTACTTTAATATAGTTCTCATTTTATATAAAACTTGCTCCAGTCGCTTCCGCTCGTACTAATGCGGACCATCCAACTGGTCTATAAAATTAAATTGAGTCTCTGATTAGGTTGTGAATCGACTAGTCACTATTCCATTAATTGAACCGCTGCAAATCCCTTCCCATCGACCTCACCCCCGATCATATGCCTGGAAATCGAATGTGTTAAATCCGCTCGAGCCATATATATTGGAAATATCAACCATTCACCTTGTGTAAAAGTAATAATTTTAAAAGCCGTAATAAAGACAAAATCCCTTGCCTTTAAAACTCCGAGGGACGTTAGCTCATACTTATTCGCAGTGAATTTTCTCCCAATATTTGATATCTTCCATGGGCCGTCAGCGGCAGCTGTGCAGTCACACTTCATAAGGCCGATCTGTTGCCTGAGCCGCGCCGTGCCGTGCATCTTGCTAATATCTTTAACGGAATACCGCTGTTGGGCCGCACACCTCCAGATGATCAACTTTCCCCATTCGCTTTCCAGTGGACGGAAAGCCAAATCTGCCCAGACCGAAACATTAGGACGAATTATGTAATTCTTCAATGCGGTAATGTTTCAATAGCGCGACGAATATTAGTATTATACAGGGCATGTCAAAAACAGTGACCCATATGAGCGTGCCGTGCTGGCGTATGAAAGAATACGGCGACTCAACTAGATTTCCTTGCACGAAAGTTGTTTGGTTTCACATTCTGCAGGGCGTCAATGTAATTTTTTAGTTCATCCTACGCACACCCAATAAAACGAAAACAAGCAACTGTTGAATTAGGTAAATGTAGCTAAATCGTCCTATTTTTTTGCCCTCCAGTACAAACACTCATTTGTACCGTTGTTCCTGGGACACCCTGTGTATTAAGTTGAAGCAGCGCGAGTAACCTGTGGTTCGATTCTGTGCTTTCTTTGGTGTACCAATTCCGTTATTCCCCATAATTTACATGTAAGGGTGTTTTGTTGGGCTATTTACAGGCACGGTAATGTGAGTTGAAGTCAACACAATTATTGTTAAATGAGTGAAAAACACTTTCTACCGACAGGTGAAGATTAATAATGGTGGAAAATGCGACACATTTACACGTGACAAATATCAATACACACAAAATAACTTCGGTGGATAATCTGATTTCAAACTCAGGACAAAACTTTTTGTACGAGAGTCGGTCCACTGCGAAACGGGCCATATTGGAATTATATATCACTTCCAGAAATAGTAAAGAAAGTCCTCTCGATCACTTCTGTTATAAGATAAAACATAAATCCGAGTGGACAGCTCATTTTTTAAAAGCCGAGGTATTGAAACGTATGTTACTAAGAACTGGCTTTCATTCCACAGGCATCTGTTAAATTTTTTGTAGGGTTCGCTTTTAAAACTGAGAGGTTGATGTATTGGGAAACAGCCCTTTTGGTTCATGTACTAAAATGCTTTCGATTGATATTAAGCTAATTAACCGAAATGTATTTTCATTATAGTCGCAAACGTAAACTAGTCCACAATTAGACTTTAAAGTACATATAAAGGGAGAAAATTACAGTTATAAATAAAACACTTTGACTTCCCAATAAAGTGTTTTAGTGCATTTAACTGACCCAATTATCCGGTTTCTTGGAATGATATGCTTTACAGTCTCAGCTTCTGCCATTTGTGTACTTTAATTTCCTTCATCAACATCGACCATGATTCACAATGAAATTAGTCATGAAATAAAGCGAATAAGGCGAATTAATAATGAAGTAACAGGATAATTATGATCTAAAATATTTAAATGGAGCGGTAAGAAATTTTGTTTTTTTTTTCGGAAGATAAATAAGTTATACGCTGTCAAGGCTATACTAAGTCCGCAAAATTTTAAAGAATATAAATGACGGGGAATTAATCTTCTCTTTAAGGAATTTAAGATTACAGAGACGCGACAAAATAGAAAAGCGTGTAATATATTTTCTTTTATGTATTTTAGCCAAGGGCGTATGAACCGTGTCTTAATTTTTCAACTTGGAGCAAGTTATAATTTTGCTTTAAAGGTGATATCTTCCATATTTTGTTTACAATCTCGACAACTTCAGAAAGAAGGCTAATATAAAGTGAGAGAGTTGTGTGATACTTAAAAATACATTATTTTTATTGAAGGGTAACTTTAAGGGGGTAGTCTAGTGCGACGGGCTAAAAAAATTACCTGCGCCTGCGGAACCGATATTTTTTGTCGATGTGAAAGAAGCTTAATAAATAGGTAAATACTTATTTGTAAACTACGAGCAAAAATTCTACTACCCTAAATCATATTTTCCAGGGAAAAAAAGTTTGCCTAATTATACATGTCGGATCATCATTAGGGAGATTTTCCATGATGATATAAAGTGTCTGTTTTCTTTTAATAGCAAAAAATAGAAAGGGCAAAACCAACGAATTCGCCACCACACGAGCGCTTCTCGTCTTTTCCAAATCTTATCTGCCTGTCCCTTCTTGATCTCGACTTTTTCCAGATCTCGCGAGTCCTTCAAATCCGAGGGATAAAGTACCTGCTAGTCCCTGTTTCCCAAGAAAAGCTCGTACACATGGCCTCTCGATTTCGCCCTTGGTGGTAGCAACCTCGTTCGGCAGCGCTTTGCCTTAAGATGGCCCTGTCAGCCTGCCCTTCGTCTTATTGTCAGCTCTTAATGTTACACGTTATAATTGAAGGAGTAATAAATCTCCGACATATGCAATATTTTTTGAAAAAGAAATTGTTGAAAACCAGCTTATTTTTAGACGGTCGCACTATACTTCCGCCTTAACCTTCTGCACAATTACGCGGTATGTTAGTAATACCAAAATCCCTGAGCGACCCTTTTCACTCCCCAATCCACCCTTTCTGCAGCCCGTCTTCTTTATTTTAGTAACACTCTATATATGAAATCATAAATCATTTGCGCCTTGCGTAATCTTTTGCGCCCTCGATGGAAATCTGAGAACAACGGTAATTTTCCATTATCGCTTTTCATTCTGTAGATTTCATAATTCTCGTTTAGCCGGAAATTATTTTTCAATTATATCAAAACAGTGAATTTTACAGTCAAATTAAGCCGGAGGGCTGTATACGCTAGATATGTGTATGGATACAAAATTGCTACATTATTGACGGAAGGCTTTATTCCACACAAGCAGCTTAAAATTTGCAATTTTGCTTTATTACTAATGTATACTAAACATCGTGTTAAAGATAACTAAGTTACTTTTCAAAAGCGACGTTTTTGTGTAAGTAGTGAACGTTTTAAGAGAGAAAACGTTTCCCGATGGTTTGCTTTACGCGCTGAGATAAATCAAGGTCCACTAATCACAGCATAAAATAAATAGCATGATTTTTCTTTCCCCGGGTCCAATACGCCTCAATTTACCCGACTTTATTTTATAGATCTAAGCTTAAATCGTGTGTCAATATAGCTTAGTTCAGTTTCTTGTTCTTATCGAAACAAGAAAGGATAAGACCGAACTATTCCGGCAGTCGAGAGAAATGGTCTGCAAATTCCGAAGGCATTTTCGGAATAATCTACGGTTCGATAGCAAATAACATCGTACTTTATAATCTGATTAACAAATTTCCTTGTTTTTGGGTTATCCCATTCGCATTGTTGCTTTTCCGCAATAAGCTAATTTCGTAGCAATATGCGAATCTAGCACACGCAACTCCAGATCAAATTGATCATTCAATCATTCTGTTAAATTCACTGAAAAATCATTTTTAAACGTATTAATGCCATAGGATTGATATTATTTTTGTGTCAAATGGAAATGCAATTTTTTTTTATACGAAAGCCGTGCCAGGCCATGTCACTGAACCATTTAACGCGGTATTTATGACAGGACACATTAATTAAGCTTTTATGACCGAGCCAAGCTGAACACATCATTAGATCTTGGTTTGCTCTATGTTTATTACCATTTTGGTGGGTAAGGGCCCTGAGGCAATAAAGAGGGTATGGAGGTTGAATTCAAACCGAAGCAGAAAATAATGCTATTGATCTGGTAACAAGCACTGGAGTTTATCGGCGTAATTTGGTCATCCTTCGCATTTATATGAATTATCGACGAAATATTTTTCTGTGCAATGAATAATTTTCATTGATAATTAACGACAGTCTCCCGGTTACCAATTAGAACGTCATGAAACAGAAAATACATTTTAACCCTGGCGGCTTTAAAAGATACAATTATTGCTAATCAGCCGCTATGTCGTCATCAGCCCCGTTGTTGTGGCAGTACCGCTTTTCTTTCCTTCAATCTCGGGCTACACTTGCGTGTGCGCAAGTCTGCGGTTATGCGCAGCATTATGTGAGTGTTTCGTACGCACTCATACCTGATGACGTCAATAAATAGAAAAAACGAGTCGCCGAGTTAGCGAATATCTCTTTTCCATTTCTACTTGAACATTTTCCACTAATGTTACTCAACATTAAACGATAAGAATTTGTAATTACTTTACTGCGTCTGATGTTAATACTACGTCACCTTATTAATATCGGAAATTATGAAATTAAACTTTGTAAAAATCAATGAAATTCTATCGTCTCATGCCGATAACGTAAATTTGTGTTATGCTAGCTTAACTAAAATTTAAAGTGCACGGGTAGAACTAAAATCATTTAATGTACCTCGAAAACATTTCTTTTAATTATATTTCATAACTTGGAAACAATAATCCGATATTCGTGCTTGAGGCGCTTATCTGTCCCAAAGAACACTTTTATTACGTATATTTGCTGAGAGCTTTTATGATGTCCCAGCTTGTTACTACAGTTGCTATCGAGCAGTTTAAGTTTCTCGAGTTAAGATAACCTTTTGTTAATGTTTACGAATGGCGAATGAAAAATTGAAAAAAAAAAAACTAATACTAAAATCTACTTTTTAGTTTAACGGAAAATGAGGAACGAAATGGGGATCTTTATGAAGAAGCGCCCCGTTTACGAAAGTTTGGGCTGAACAATACACTAGCAACGCAAGGCTCCGTTTTCTATCTCATGTACTTCGGAAAGTTGTCTATTTCACAGTTTCGCACATCTGCCAGCTTCCTACTCGAACCCCCTTTTCAGTATATCGATATATTTGTATGCTGAAGAGATGATCATATTACATTTCTTGTCGTCGTACATTCACATGTGACTAAAGAGGATTACTGCATTAAGAATATGTTCGTGGTCATAAAATATAATGGGGCCATTAAAGACATCTTATCAAGTTTTCGCAATG
This sequence comes from Euwallacea fornicatus, assembly GCF_040115645.1. NCBI lineage: Eukaryota > Metazoa > Arthropoda > Insecta > Coleoptera > Curculionidae > Euwallacea > Euwallacea fornicatus. The sequence continues at coordinate 4,268,380 of NC_089543.1, forward strand.
AGTTGCGAATTAAGTCGTGCAGATACTTTGATAGTTATTACCTAGCTCTTGCCTAATAGAAATTAATTGTTTGACCAACAAGCCAGTTATTAATTATTGCTAGGGTGAATTGTCATACCCACATTAAACTCGGATTATAGCCCTAGTGCATTAGGGACTCGTACTCCATTACCGAGAATAAGGGAATTTATGTGTGATATTCCTAGTGTATATTTAGCAATTAGGTAAATTAGGCACCTATAATTAGGTAATCATATTTCCCCCAATTTGATACGCACCAAATTTCTTAAAAAAGACTGTTCGGAATATTGTAAGTGGTTCATTTGAAATCCACAGTGGCACACAGAACGTTTAGAAAATTTCTGGATGCCGCCAGAGTAGAAAATTAAAAAAGGAACGTCTGAAATCGGGCGAGGAATGAAGCCATGGAAATAGCAATTTTGAGACCATGGTGCCATGAAGTTACCATTCCAGAAGTAGAGATGTAATTTATGGCGTTTGATCTGAAACATGGAGTAATAAAACACTTTCAATTTTCTTAATTATTTTTACTGATCGTTGAGAGAACTTTTGCGACTACTAGAAATCCTAAAGTAAGTCTATCATGCAGGTATTGATATTATTGCAAGTTGTAAGTATACGAAACGAAAGAATTTAGAGGAAAAATCAAGATTACTGGAAGGAGTCTGTGATTAAGAATGGTGGTTCACATAATCTTGTGAGGTATGATTCACAACTTACTGCAGTTGCTCCAAATGTCCACATTAATGAAATACTTGCACAATAATGGGAATAGGAACTGGAAAGGTGCCGAAAACAATATATACTTATTTCCCCTGATATAAGTTAACGGAGGAAAAATCCTTAAAAGAATCGTTTGTTCGAGATCCTATATACGGAAAAGATATGAATTTCCTGCGTTTTCACAATTGATAAATTGGAGAATAAATCTATCGAATTATTGGTCGTGTGTTTTCCACAAAATGAAAGTACCAGAGATTTATATCTTTGACCTGGATATAGAAGGGGCAGTGCCAAATATTGCTTTTTTGCTTTTAAAGGAGTTTAAACGGCCAATTCTTTCGATATCCCTTACAAAAGGAAGAAGATTTTGTAGTTATATAAGGATTCCAAAGGACCGGGATGACATATTTATGACCCTGTTATATAACGGATATTTGTAAAAGCGATTTTATATTATTGTATTCCGCAAATAGTGGATTTGAGTTTTACTTTTTATATAAAGCTTTGGTATTATTTTTATATAATCGTGAAACTGCTGAAACGTACCATATTATTAATTCTCGCAGGTAATTCACGAATGAAAATAAATTATTCTACATATCAAATTAATTTTCAGAATTAAATGCTATAACAATGGGTTATGTTGTGTATTTGCGCAGTTTTTAAAATTGCTGCTCATTGTTTTATTCGATAAAAAAATCAGTGGTGTTGCGGTTCGGAAAGAGACATTAGCCGTCAATATCCAGATCAAAGAAATAAATTTCTAGCGATTTTATCCAGGCAAACACATGGCCAATAATTTGAGGGATTTATTTTGCAATTTATCAATTGTAAAGGCTTTAGGGAACAAATATATTTTAGGATTTTTCAGGCGATTATTCCAATCCTTTCAGGCATTTTTGATTCTTCCAATTAGTTTCACTATTGCCGATGCGATTAGCAATAGCTATTAAGAAGGTATTGAACATGAACTCCAACTTAATCCAAGAAAAATATGTCTGAGGCTAATTTAAGGGACCCTAACGATCGTTTAATAAGTGCGAAGGTACTTAGGAGTTGTAAATTTCAGCTAATCTACTATTCCGAGACAATTTTCCTTTAGTGTCTTTCGTAAATTATTCCTATTCTGGAGGGAACGAAGCTGTTAAGTTTATTAGACTTCCGGCATTGTCGATTTCCTTTTATTGCGTGGTAGATAGTCTATTTCGGATAACGTTATTTGTTTATTGGCTTTTTAGCAAAATATTCGAAAAAGAAGTTTTGATATTAGCGGATGGAATTGGATAAATTTTCATTAACTGAATGTAAATGGGTATTGATGATTCAAAATTGAAAATAATATTCTAGACAACCTCTTCAAACTGAATACCTAACTGATATTTATATGAATAATAATTGTAAATTATTTCTATCAATTTAGAGTGGGATTTAACAAGTTTTTGCAGTCTTGCCAATTCAGTTAGTAGATAATGACTCTGGACTGGCAAATTGCAGTTGCGGTTAAATTAATAACAAATCGCTCTATTAATTTTAAGAGCACGCAATATTAACTTCCATTATAGTAAATCAGATTCGATACATGTTTTGATTCCGTTATGTTGTATATATCATTGACGGCACATTTATCAATTTTGAAAGTTATTTAGGTGGAAAATAACGTCCCGATAATTTAATTTTGCATTGATGATTAATAATGCGGCAGCAACACTAAAGCTACATCCATAACCTCTTAGCTCCGATGTAGCCCATCAACATTACTCCAGTTTATATGCATAAATCAGTATTTACAATTGAAAGGCACTTCTGAAATTGCTTCCGGTGTACTTAACTTTTTCGATGGCTCGTCAAGCAGGGTCATCAATAACCATCAATAACTCTAAGACAATCGGAATGCATCTCTATCACTTCTTTAAAGACAATTGAGTGAAAGAAGCTAATTAGCTTTGCTGGCGCAAAAAAGCATCTGCGGCAACGGAGACCAAAGCGGAAGAAAACGAAACGGTGCAGTCGTAATCGGAAAAAGGATTCACTCTATTGTGAAAATTGTATAATGGATTACAAAGCGCCATTTTGACCTCTCTGAAAACAAATAATAGAAAAGGGAGAAGGGTAGTTTATTTAAAAAAGTAGAAAATGACTAATGATTTACCGATAACTGTATGCGGGCCTAGTGACATCAATAGTTACTCACGGATACCGATGTAGGGTAAGTAAGTAAAAAAGTGTAACAAAAACATTTTTTTTTATTGAGCTTAAATAGCTCAAAAATCGATTTAATTCGTAGAGGAAATTTATTTCTATCCAAAAAGCTTAACTTACAACTTGGTTTTACTAGATTTTTTTCGGGCGACGGTTAAACCAACTGAATATTTGATGGCCAGTAATAATCAGGCCCCTTACGATAGCGTAACTTTCTAACAACTTGATCGGTTAGTTTTTTGTAATAATTGTTTTAATTGTTGTCGTAACTTAGAGAGCGACTATAATGGAAGATCCAGGTTCAGCTTAAAAGGCAAAGAAACAGATTCTCTTCCTCCGCATCAGAGAAGCGAAGAGCAGTGTGGGTTAGAATTTATGTGAGATATTTTAATAAACTTGCCTGAACTGAAGATGAACCATATATTAAGCGATTTAACAGCGCTTGGGTGAAAATTAGATGTATTCGAAGCTTCCGGTTCTGATAGTTAGGAACGGATTATGAAAAAATGTTAATTTACTGAAATACCGATTAAACCGATGACGTGGAGGTTACTTACAGCTTTGTTTATTTGGGCTCAAACGTCGAAGACAAGGAGTTACATGATGAAATGTACACAGTAGTGTTCATAGTAAGTTCACATGTTTAGTGAAAAACAAAATTTCGTGCTTTATTTAAGCACCTCGGCGAGGTGCGGATGGTGGTCTCTATGAGCTAGCTTGGAAAAAATATTTTTGACCGATTTGTGTTGCCCCAAAACCCTCTAGGAGCAGTTTAAAACCTGTAAATTAGAAACCGTAAAAAATTACAAAACTATAAAATTTGCTGAATGCCCTGTAGAACGAAAAAACGAAACTTTTGTATGGCTAAATTGCTCTATTTTCCCTACTCTCTGGCATCCTAAATTCATTTGTGCCATTGTTTCTAGGACGTCTTATAAGTTTGGTTTTTAATTTAAAGATCACATTCAATCTGCAAATACGTTCCAAAAATTTTGAAGATGAAATTTGGACAACCACATTTGTCTTCTGTCTGGATTGTGGGATATTGTTTATATTGATATTGATTAAAATTTAGAGCTAAACGGTGCCCGTGAGGACTGTTGAGGTGCTGGGGATATAGTTTCGGAACAACTGATATTAATTCTACCTATCGCGGTAAGGAATAGAGCGGAACATAACATGAGGTATTCCGAGGAATTTGTGGACATCGGGCGATTGCACCGTGGTTGAATCAATGTTTTGTTGTCGTGGTTATTGGCCAGTTCGTGAGTAATTTGTGAAGGATGCTCTAAATTGAGTTTTCATATTACACTATCAAATATTTTTGAAACTTCGACGTATTTGCCGACGGCAACGTGTGATTTGTACACTAAAAACCTTAACGAAAATTGTTTTGGAGTAATGTATAACGGGGCAAGGTGTTCAAATTATCCGGGCCTATTATGAAAATGGTCAATCAAGGAGAAGTGCACTCCATGCTTCGCTTAAATCGTTTGATGCGTAAATGGGTTCTTTTGAGAGGACAATTTGCAAGGTGGTCCAAAAATTGGAGCAAATCGCATAGATTGGCCAGAGCGATCATGTGATTTTTTTCTTTCTGGGCAGCTGAAGAGCGGAGTATACAAGAATAAACTGACCACCGTTGCAGAGCTGAAACGGGAGACCCGATGAAAAATAGCCGGCACAGAACCTGATTTGTGTCGCAGAGTAGTGGAAAAATTTCTCAAACGGATTGGGTCATGCCACATGAGCTGTGGCGGTTATTTGCACGATATCAACTTTCATACGTAATTGTAGTGAACCAACCTCGCAGAGCGACATTTTTTATACTGTTCGATATCTCCGCGTTCTCTTTAATACCGTTTTGTGGAAAACCAAATTGAATCCCCCTTAGCTCTAGGCAGGCATAGTGCACTCTGTTACCCCGCTTCCTTAATTCAGGCGCTTTTCAAGTAAAACTCGATCCTTCTTATCATCATAATAATCAGATGGAGCTAAACCGAGGAACAAACCTAAACTGTGACATTTGCTCTTACGATCCGGTTCACACATGTTCAAATTATTACATATGCCAGAAAGGATTTTTTTTTTCCCAGCGAAGTTAAAAGTTGACGTGTTTATCACCATGATGAGCAGAAGCGGCAACGTCAATACCGGACCCGCCCCCCTTTGCATTGCCGCTGCTCATGTTGCTTTGAATACGGAGTTTGAACTGAATCGAAATTAAGCTGTGGCGCAAAATCCGTATAAGATCTGCTGAGTTACACGTTCCTAGGTTCGTATACCTTTTTCACAAAAATCATCGAAGGAAACAATTCGAAAAGTAGATTTGCCGTAAAACAAATAAAACAGGTTGTATAAAAATCCAACGGAATCGATGAGACAAGGGCTGGAAGATTAAAGTCAACAGATTGAGTCTTTTGGGGAATTGGAGAGCGAAACGGAAATAACGATGCGTCGCAATGAATGCCTCACTATTTCACCGCTCGACCAAGATTTATTTTTCCCCGGCAGAGATTTTACACTAAGCGGGAAAAAATTACGTCAGGGAATTAAGCTCTTCTGAATATTTCCGATAACGGTGCCTTCCAGAGCCATTGTCGAGTCGTATTTATTTAAAATACGGCTGCTTTTGTCGGAAATACTATCAATTAACCATACGCTGATTTTAAAATTGCTACTGCCTCATTCAATTTAGCTCGATGGACAATAACACTCTCTCATTCAAATCGTGGTTTCGAGTATCAGAAAGTAAAAATACTGCAATCGCTTCGTTTTTGCCGTCCCGAATCGCATAAATAATGCACGCACCGTTGTAAAAACACGCTATGAAAAATTATTTTCGATATTGGGAAAACCTGTGAAAATGAGGTTTCGTAGATTAGAAACGAGCGCCATGCGTAATTGAAGTAAAATAAAGATTTAAAGGTAGTAAGGCAAAACAATGGCAAAATGAACATTTTTGGCACTGGACCCAGACTAGCAGAACGAAGCAACGACTCTGTGGGGGACGATTACGTCCACTTTCGAACAGGAAACCGTCAAGAATCGGCTCCTATGGGGACGACTGAGTTATTTTGACGCTGAAAACGGCAGGGAGAAAGAAAATTAAGAAAGAACTGCCGTCAAGATAATTTACTAATAGGTATTGAGCTAACTTGTTTAAGTTCGAAGCTCGTTAGGCCTAAAAAATCGGGGAAGTTCAGGTGTAAGGAATTGCCTAATTTCCTCTGAAATGTTTCTTAACGATTCTCTTCGACAAGTTATAAATTCCTAAGCTCGAGTAAGGAAATGTGGCATTATCATTGTTAACGTTTGGTTGGTATAATACGAGATGCCCACGCTGCACATACTTATGTATAATACTTTTTAAATCAAATATACAGGGTATCCCATTTGAAGCTATGATTGAAGATTTGTAAAAAACGGTACGTTATATGAAAAAAAGTTTCAAATAAAAGTTGTCCGGTAAAAAGGGGGACATGTTGTGAAGATAGTGATTTTAGCCAAAACGTCATTTTAAGGTCATTTCAAGGGCAACATTTTTTTTAATGGCAACCGCTTAATTTTTTACAGATCCTTATAGACCTTCAAAAAATCAATATCTTTTATTTGAACAATTTTTTATTAGACGTTTTGTTGCAGAGTTATTCTCGATTTTTGTTCGATTTTTGAGATGGCAGAAATAATTGCATTTTTTTTTCTAAAAAAATTTTACAATGCGTATCTTGTTTAAAACTCATAACAATTCTCCTTTGCTTGCCGAATTGCAGAAATTGGCTCGGTTTCCAAAATCAGTTCCACGGAGTCGTTGATGTAAAGAAATGTGGCCACGACGATATTTATTCAAAATTCTTTGGACACTTGTCTTTGATATTCGTTTATCAACAGCAATTTGACGACAACTTACGTGAGGATTGAAGGTAACTGCTGCAAGAACTGCCATTTGATTGCCTTCATGTGTTGCACTTCGGGAGTGATTACTTTTTTTTGTTTCCAACATTTTAGTTTCTTTAAAAATTTTAATGACACCGTTGAAAGTCGTCCAACAGAGAATTCTTTCGTCCTGAAATCTTCCAGCATAAAGTTCTACTGCCCGACTAAGATTTCTTCCAGTTTCTCCATAAATAAAAACTATTTTAAATTTTCCATCTAAAGTGTAGCGATCCATTAGAATTATTGGATTTTAAAATGAAAAGAATAATTTTTGAATAATTTAACACAAAACAATTAGATTGATTGTCGAAACAAGAATATCGATTTCCTGTAGATCTTATTGTAAGGCAGACTCTAACAAGAGGAAATTTAAGATTTTTTTTTTTTAATAGAAATATTTGTTTTTTTAATTAGATAGAAGGAGTGTTGTGAGTTCTACACAGAATATGCATTGCAAAACCTTTTTATAAAAACGAATGCAATAATTTCAACTATCTCAAAAACTGAACACAAATCAAGGATAACTCTGCAACAAAACGTCTAATACAAAAATCGTTTAAATAAAAGATATTCATCTTTTGAAGGTCTACTACAAGGATTTGTAAAAGAAATAAAGGGTTTCCATTTGAAAAAAGAAGTTGCCCTTGCAATTACTCTAAAACGACGTTTTGGCTAAAAGTCACTATCTTCATGACATGTTCTCTTTACCAGACATCTTTTATTTGAAATATTTTTCCAGACAACGTACCTTTTTCGAGTAATCTTCAATCATAGCTTTAAATGGGATATGGTGTATAAGGAAATTAATAATTCATTAATTTACCAGCGAAAATTTAGATGGCTCAATTTTAATTAGCGGAAGCAGCATTGGTGAAATCCGAAATCTCATTTGCAACCATCAATACATTTCATCACAATTTATTTATTAGAGTGTCATTTAGATGGGTAGGAAGAGGCAAAACTAATTAGTGCCTGCCGATACCAAAGATAATTCACTCTTATGCATGAAAATCGACGGGAAAAAATTCGAAATACGAATCCTCGAAAAGTGTCGGAAATACCTGCTTTTCTGACTGCTTTTTTGAGCATAGGTGCACTCTCAAAATCACGAATATGGGCCCTAAAGTATCGTCGAATGTAAAAAACTAAAGGGGTTAACCCTGACTGCGCCAGTTCAGACCGATTTTTTACGAAATATATTCTTCAAAGCACCTTAGTTATGACTTGCAGACGTTTACAAACGATATTAATAGCCTATTGTTATGAGAAATTGATCCAATTATCTATAAAAAAGAGTCGACCTAAATATCGATTTGATGTAAGTAGTTTGTAGGTTGATAAATGTTCTGTGTTAAATGTACATTCTTTCGAATGTATAGCAATTTCATAATTGATTTTTTGTTGACTATTGTTTGCAGAGTTTCCCCTTCAAATAAGCAGTGAAAGAAATGAATTTTTGTCACAGAGGAGCTACACAATATATGTACAGTCTAAAGAATAAAAAGTGCGAAAATATGTAAATGAATGAAAATGAAATTAGGGGAACATTTCACACTCCAACATTTTCCATTCGCAGTCATCTCTAAATTTAGGTGTAAAATATTTAGAGCATTTTTTAACGCGTGAGGGCTAAAATAATGTTTTTTCCAAGCGGTCTTAAAGTAGTCCAAAACATGCAAAGTGCTATTTTTATGCCTAGGAGCAAAAGAAGCATTATGAATTCTTCGCAGATGTTGTGCTGACGTGGGACTTCTACGAGCAGAATTTCAATTTTCTATTAAGTATCAGAAGCGAGTGATCTCCCAACACAGTTTTGATCACAAACAATATCTGTGCAACCAAAAATTCCATTACAAAACTCATGCAATGGCGATGGTATTAATAATTCTAATTCTCATTGATATACAGTGTGGCAAGTTTAACACGAACAAATTCGGTATCTACATGGCATTTGATTTTTAGTAAAATTGCTTTAATAACGTCAATTTTTATTTCACTCGATACACTTTTAGTAGTTTTCCGATGCTACAAATATCAAACTCTTAGCTAACGTGACAGTTACCATTAAAAGTTTAAATGGAAAGGGGGTCCAAGTGATACATCCTGTTAAAGATCTTTTCAACCTGATTTTATGTGACATAATACTTTTCGTCACAGAGCAAAGTAATAATAAAAACAAATTACTTTTATACTTATAAATGTTGTTTATTTACTTGTACTTTTTATACGAAATATTTCTGAAATACAAGAATAATCTGAGTATTTCTTCAGTAAAAAATTTCGCTCATTTCGTTTAATAGAGAAAGTACTCCACGTAAGTTATGAAATTACGAATAATGTCTTACTTGACTGAATTTGGAATAAAACGAGGTTGTTCAATTATTTAGACAAAAGGATCCTGATTTGCCACCTATTAATCAAGGGACGGAAACTAAAATAGAAAAAAAGTTGAAAGATTATGTTCATGTGAGAAATACCCCAAGGAACAGACCGCAAAAAATTGATGACGATACAGAAATTAACGCACTTTTGCCATTAAAAGAAAACACAATTACACCAGCCCGGTAGATAGCTCGTGAAAATTTAATTAATAAAATATCCATTTTTCAAAATATTGAAATATTCGAATATTGATCCTTACAAAAAGGCAAATATATTAAAAATTGCTCGAAAATGATAGAGATCAACGAACTGAATTTTGCGGAAGGATTGTGAATGCTGTTCTGCAATTAGAAATATCTATGAAATGAATTTTGTTTACTGGCGAGGCAAGTTTTACGTTAAATTGACATGTCAATAAATAAAATTGTCGATATTGGTTTGCAGTGAATTTTCATTGGACGAGAGAAGGTTGCACGCAGTACCTTGCAAAATCAAATTTTGGGGCGTGTATCATAGGAAATCGAATATTAGCATCGACATTTTTCGATGAAAATTAAAACGTCAACGATATTTACAATTTCTTGAAGACAGGACCTAAATTATCTCATTTGTTTCCTAATGAAGTAAATCCAGACATGCCGGACGAACGGATTTGGTTATAATAAGATGGACCACCACCACATTTTGCTTGGAACGTTCGCTAATACTTAGATGGAACTTTTCCAAATCGATAGATAGTAAAGAAGGCTCAATAGGATGGCCACGAAGACTGCCCGATCTCACCTCTCTCGATTTCTCGTCATGGAGATACGTGATAAATGATAGGTGTACAATACGAAATCACATGCTATCGAGAAACTCAAAAAATGTATAAGACAAGAAATTCGTCAAACCATTCCCAACACTTTAGAACATGTGAGAGATGAGTTTTATCACCGTTCAGGGCTTTGCCAAGAAGTCATCGGTGAGCATTTCCAACAGTTGTTAAGTTGAAGGGACTAATAATTCGACTGGTTAAAATTTTGTTTATTTTTAGTATTATTTTGCTCTATGATGAAAACTAATATGTCGGATAAAGTGGGGTTGAAAAGATCTTTAAAATGACGCACCCCTTCAACCCCCTTGTCATTTAAACTTTTAAGGGTAGCCATCACCCTAGGTAAGGGGCTGACAGTTCTCGCATCAGAATGCTACCACGAAGTGTATCGGGTAAAATGAAAGTGGACGTGTTTAAGCAATTTTGCTGAAAACCGAATGCCATGTAGATACCGAATTTATTCCAGTTAAAGTTACCACACTGTATGTAACATGTTAAAGAAAAAAAGTGTATGTTACTCGGGGTGAAAGGTCTTTGTTGTACTTTGCCCAGTCGCTCGGCTTCGCTTCGGCCTTCAATCTCTCGGATAAACACAAAAAGGCCCATTTTTATTTCTAGTAACATGATTTACTATCTCTTTGAACCTGCCTGCGGATGGCGTTAAAAAAAAGCATTTATCCTGACATGCTGTTTACAAGCAATTATATAATGCTAAAGAGTTATTTATTCAAATGTTGACTACCATGATACATAACTATAAATCTTAATACCCTGTTTAGCACCTTCCCCATAATCTGTCTCACCCTTGTTATATGAAATTTACGCATGTAAATCTGTCCTTTTGAATGTCGCACAAAACCGTAAGACCCGATAAATTAACATTATCATGCATTTGATTTATTATCCGTAGTCGATGTTTGATATTGAAATTTAGAGCGTTGTTTTCATTTTTTTCTTGATAGTTTGCAGGCATTCGGGGATACTTCAACAACTAGAAACAAAAGCCACTATGCCAAATTTATATCAGACATGCAATGCATATCGAAAAAATAAATTGCCTCGCCAGCCAACCAATTCCTCCGGTTAGAGATGTTTTATCTTTTGGGCTGGTGCGTGAATCCCATTTCCGACGATGCTTTACGTAAAAAAGCCATCCCATTTTCATATATTTGCCTTTTATTCGATGCATTCTTGGTGTATAGAAATTTGTCATGAGCTTAAAGCCCCCAGATGCCTAAATCAGATCTCGGAGGATCGCTTAATAAATTATTTATGAGCTGAAACAGATAGTTTAAAACTTAAATCGAAGATTGCGCCCTAATAGGCTAAACCAAGAGGGGTACGTTTAATTTGTTTGCTTTCTCGTTGTATTCGCGCAGGGAACAGATCCTTCTAAATTTATCTATAACGATTAATTCCCCTAAAATGATTTTGAGAACAACAACTGCAGAGGCAATTTAAAGTTAGTTGTTTTAAAGAAAGGTGTATCATACATCATCAGGTTTAGGGTGGCGTCAGTAATCTGATTGAGAATTATTATTTCCAAAAATAAATCCAAGCCATGTTTTTATTATAGAGAAATGATAAGAATATACAACGATATAGAAACATTCATTAACGCCCGAAAAACCGTAGGGATGAAAATTATAAAGCCTTTGAGTTAAGTAGGATTTGCGGCTTAGAGTTTCTTCTTCGTAATTTTAGAAGTTTTATACCTCAGACAGCGGGGATGCGGAAGTTTTTACTAAGTAGCTTCAAGGTTTCGAAAATATTATGAAGTTTAGTGCATGGTGGTAAAGAATATACACTTAATCATAGTATCATGGTACTATTTCTTTATAATGAAATGACTTTTTAAGTCTTAAATTCGTCCTAAATATTTATGACGGATGCTTTTAAAACATATTTACATACTTAATATACAGGGTGATTCAATTCTGGTCCAATGATGGGTTACTTTTGTTACATGCCAAACTCTTCGGGTTGGGGGGGTCGGATAAATTAACTTAAGTCGTGAAGATTGAGGGCAAACTAACATTTGAAAATGGCGTTTCCAAATTTCATTTTGTCGGAATTGGCTGATCCGAAATCACATGTTCGATAGGCATTCTTTCATTGCCTACACGCTGAAGTTCCTAATAAAGCTTTCCCCTTTAGTGTCTGAGGCTTTGACCTCAACATAAATTTCGTAAATACCCACCTGGATTTTATTATAATATAAAAAATTATTGTTCGTTGTTTATTGCATTATTCGTTGCCCTAACGATTCGAGGGTTTAGGAAATTAGGTAGTTATTGCTGTAAATAATGAAATGATTGAATACGTCTTAGCTTTAGGAATTGCTACATAGCTCAGGCGACTTGCCATGGCTTATTTACAACATAACAAGGGAAAGTAAACGCAGCGTTACTTCATATATATTTAGAGTACAGAACGTAATCTCCATGTTTTATTCGGGATATTCATTTCTCGCTCTTTTTCGCGGGTTATCTTATAAAAGTCGAAATTCCGGTAGGAAGTTGTACTTTTTACCAAGGGTCCTTAACTTTTTCCAGATCTTTTATAACACACTGGAAATTTCATTTCTTGGAACTCTTTTCTGGTATCAAATATATTACCACTGTTGAAAATGAGGCTTTAACTTAATATTTCACGTTTAATGAAAATCGAAATTTTAATGAGAATCAGTAAAGAGGATTCGACAATTTCAAAAGGTTTTTCAGACGGTTTGTAGCTTCACGGATTGGGGTTGTTAGACCAAAATAATCAATGAACACATTTTCTTGTCGCATGGATTTAAAGAAATAAGCTGACTGACTATTTTTCCAATCGCAATGGGTCTTTGTAAACTTGTATTCAATGTTCACAATAGACCGAATGCTTTTACTGATTACTACTGCACTGCTTCCGTTCATTGGCTCTGGTTTTAGTTGCCAATAGTTTTTCAAGAAGTCCGGCTAATTGAGGCTTTTCATTTGTGACAATGATTTAGATTTAGATGCAGCACAGAAAAGAGTTATCTAATGTTACTTGACTTTAATTTAAGACTTAACACCCACATGTTGGAGCACTAAGTTGCGAACGTCTTTCGTTGAATGTTTTTACTTATCTCCATGCATTTCATTGATTAATCCAAAAATATGGACATCTGTTAAATAGGCCAGCTACTTGTTATCAAGGCGGAGATTATTCGAAATCGGCCTGAGGATTTCTGGCTTTCACCGAATGCCAACGTGTTAGACGATCTCATCCTTTCTTATTCGAGTGAAGCGAACAAGAAACCGAGTGAAGTTGAATTACGACGGTTTGAAGATCGATGTATAAAATATCTCCTCTAAAGAATTATTGTTTTATGGTAAAGCAAAGTTAATTACACTATGGGGGTTTGATTGTCACTATCAGCAATGGCAGCAGGCGAAAATGGCAATACGGAGTTAATCACGCTTTTGCTTCGTTCCAGGTTATAAAAAGTTACTTCACAGCTAGGTCTTTTGAGGCTCAACTTCTAGAAATCTGCATTTAATCTCCGAGTGTCCATACTGGACATACCGCAGCAATATCGTACTTACCCAGTCTACAATCTCCCCGAAAGGTTGTAATCACCACTAGTCTAGCCTTTATGGTTGAGGAAAGATCATGACGTAAATATAAACGATCTGAAGTCATATCTCTATACTTTACTCCACCCTTTATCACTTTCCTCCTACTCATGTTGGAATGTGTATAGATAAATGTTTTGAGACGTGCGCGTTCGTACGTTGAAGTACACGGGCGACATTTTGAAAAATAACTGCGTCATTTTTTCTATAATTTTTCCCATATTCCTTGAGGATCGCCCTGCAAGGTGCTGCAGAGTCGATCTGCCATTTGAGGCTCATCCTATATATGTTGCTCTACAGTGTGGTCCCCTTAAAAGTCGGACACCACCTCATAGGGCTGTTCTTCGTCTAAGTGAGCCACACAGTATACGGTTAGAGTCCACAACTAAAAATATTAAAATTCAGAGCAAAACCCTTAAAATCCTAGTCTCACGGTTGGTCGGTTCCATAACTCACCACCAGCTAACAAGAACGATATTTTTTCATTGTTAAAACAAGAATCTATGGTTCTACCCAACAATATAACGTTTAGATCGGAAAAGCACGTGGTTTCAGTGATTCTGCGCTGCTTTGGTTGTATTGCGGAGTCCCGGATTTTCGTCAGAATATTCGTGCATGCCGGAAGGTTCGGCACGTGCAACTCCGGGGGTCCGGTTCGCTCTCGCGATGTTCCCCGATAAGTTCGTGATGTTGGGCAGCAAGTTTTTTCTGATTTTTGGACTTATGACTCTTAGTTGTGGTAGTTATATTGGTGTTCATGGTAAGTTTGAGCCGTACGAGTGCGATCTATTTTCGATTCCTTTAAAAAATGTTGTTGAAATATAAATATTTATTTATTATAGAACAAAGGCACAATGCTCTTAAAATGGAGGGGGAAAATTGAATTTCAAACACGTAGCTGCATTACATAATGCATTTGGTTAAAATCTCTCTGGGAAGAAAAATAACCAATGTGATACTGGTTACACACATGCATGAAAATATGTTATTGACCGATAAGAATTATATGTATATTAATAGCTCGTTTTAATGAACGTGCATAAAACAACGTAAAAACGTCTGATCGAATTTTATTTAACGTTTTCAGCACTAAACATTGTTCGGCGTGTATGAATTATTACGATGTTGAAAATGATAATCACGAGTCGAATAAGGGTTTCCCGTAATATCAAGGATGCAATATTTTCCCAACTTTAATTGCCTTTTCCAAGAAAGATATAAAAATATTTACCAAGATTGGGATTAAATGTTGGTGGCCCCGAAGAGTTTTGGTAAATACTCCTTGTAGCTTACAGCCATCACGGCTTATGAGGTCATTTTGCTATGTAGAAAAATGCATTTCACTTAGCATAGCTGTTGTAAAAATACGTATTTAAAATATGAACATAGCAAAGATATCGTCTGCGAGAAATAATACTAAATTAACAGTATATTTTTAATTCTTAAGTGTATGAGAATGTCGGCATGTAAATGTGTAATGTAGAAGATTGCATGTCGTAGGTAGATGCATATATTGCCAAACTGCTTTACGAGTCACCGTTCTCATATATATGTATTTCTTTCCAGGACTGAGCCAGGAAGTAGTATTTCTAGATGTATGTTTTATTTGAGTTTTCACACGTTTGAAGGATATTTTTAATTAGTTATGGAAAGAAATACATAAAAACCTTTATTTGTTGTTAACGCTGTCATGTGCAGGAAGTTGTACAAAAGACTGATAAGGAACATGAGAGCAGAAAAAGGCATCGTGCAGAAAAGGGTAGTTTAGATATACACTTTCATTCAACCTGTAGATTAGTTGTGCATGTATGGACAGTCTTTTCTTAATGGGGCAAACTTCACTCACAATTGAGTACTTAACACGTACGAACTTAATTTTTTACTTTTTTTTTTTTGAACAGTACTTTTTTGTGGCATCTGCAAGTCTGGTCTTAGTGTTCCAAAACATTGTCGAGTATCATTTGATATAGTTTCTAATGGCGTAATTGAGCTGTTTGTTGAAATAGTTTATGTGTTGCTCGTCTTAGAAGATGGTCTTAAACCTAAAATATCTAGCGCTGCATAGATGTTTGATTATTGGAATTATGAACTAATTAATTCCTGACGTGTTAATAATCTCACAAAATATGACCAGTGGTCATAGATGTGCCGCTCTTACATTGTGTTTGGGCAATTATATGCCTCAGACATTCAGTCTTACTCGTTGACACTTCACTTTGCAAGATTGTAATCTACAATTATGTTCAGCTTTCCACTTTCTGTGTCCAATTTGTTGTCGTGTTGCATAATTGCCAATACAATGACTCATTTGTTCTTATGTGGAACAAAGGACGCTTAAGTGGATGTTTCGCTGTAGGCAAACATTGAACTCTTCTCTGGACTTCTTGCTACAATAGGCTTTCATGGAATTTGGAGTTCATTCTTGTGTATTGTGACTACTGTTGTAAAATGAAATCATGTGAAAGCGAGTCAGTAACCAGCACACTTGTAAAAAAATTGTCCTTAGCCATTTGCTATTTGGGCCACAGAAAAGTTCACATAAGTGCGAAACTAATACAAAATTCGTATTGTCAGCAGTAAAAGGTCCTCGGTGTTGTTTGCCTGGGATACACTTCAACTTTCACTGTAGAAAATAATTTCGCATCTACTGACACATACGTTTTGATACAATATCTGTGTCACTTGCTGGGAATATACGGGGTGTTCGAATTTGAATTGTTTTAACAGAAAAATTCCTCGTAATATTTTTGTTTAGAATAATATTGGAGCGAAACAGAAACATTGTTTAGGCACTTTTTCGATGTGATTCCAGTGGCGCGCTTAGTTTTTTGCTAAAGCATACCGTTTTGTTAAAAACCGACATAATTTTCTTATTTTAAATGAAAATCACAGTCTAAAACTTGAAAAAAATTTCCACTTTAAACTATTTAATGCTAGTTTGAGCCACGTATGCTAATTCTTTCCGATCTAGTCGGGAAATGGGATTTTCCTGTCAAAACACTTGAAATCCGAACACCCTGTACAGTTCCTTTTTCGCTGCCACGCACATAATTTTAGTGAGTATGAGCGAAAAGTTATTAGGGGATTGAGAGATGCGAGAGAGACAGGCAATCGTCGTTGAGTCGCAAGCTGTACGCCTTTGTTTTTCAATTTATGCATTCTAAAAATACCATTTTTTTGTAGAGGTAAGACTGCATTAATTTTTATCATGGAATTTGTTCTCGAAGAATGCATTATTTTTTCAATTTGGATGTATGCGCATGATTTGTTTCTACTAAAATCACACGTAGAACTACACCCCTCACCGAATTAAAGCGTACTGCTTGCGAGTTAAACGACGCTAGCCGATTATTGACAATAGAAGGGGAACCGTAGTCTGTCTCCATCGCACTCATCAATCGCTTAATAGCCTCTTGCTTACACTCACTAAATCTACATAAGCATAGCAGCCAAAAAGCTACTGTATACCCAAAATGAGCACAGACTTCTAAAAGAGGCCAATACTTCGCCAGTCATGAAGTAGGTTGAAGAGTTGAAGTTCCGGAACAAATTCGATAAAAACTCCTTAAAATTTCTTTAAATGCGACGAACTTGTCCAAGCTTTGCCTTTCAACTTTCGTATCCTTTTAATCGAAACGGATATAGGTCGCTAGAGATATTGAAATCGTCGTTGAAACAGTGTTAACTCGAATATTTTCATTGTCATTCCATGATCTTTAAATAAATCTTCCATGGTTTGACTGCCATGTGTGTTATCGTCCGCTATGTATAGGGGCCTGGAAAGACCTTGAGTTTGACCATGTCAGTATTTTTATGAATCCTCAGCTTGCCTGTATAGTAGGGTTTTTATTGTATCTATTCGTTCCTATATTTTAGAGGTATTTTTCTTACATCTAGTTTCGCCCATACAGCGTCACAAATGAAACACTGCATTCATAGAACGAGTTTCTGTGTTTTTCTTAAATTTTTATCATCTTGAACTAACTTTTATAATAAAATAAGGACTCCTGCGCGGTACCTAATTCATTCGGCTACCTTCTCCTGCGTCAACATATTCAATGTCTTTAAGCTGGTTTGCTATAATTCCTGATAAAGCTCCATAGTCATGGTCTAACGGGGACATTCCCTTTTCCTCATTGTACAAAGTTTCACCAGAAGTCTTTTTGCTCGAATTTGTAAAACATGCTGAAAAGATCTATAAAAATGCATTACTAATTGCAAACTGCATTAAAACTGCGACATCGAGCTCTCATACCCCGGAGACCCTGCATCTCAGAGGAAGAACTCAAGTGCCATCCTGCGTATTGTAATAGACAATTACTTTTAATGCAATAAACCTAAATGAATATGGTATGTGTATATGAAAATTTGAAGGATATAACTCATAAGCAACTGGAGCTATAAGCAAAATTTTAAAGTATAAGTTAAGGTTTTACATACTGTGTTTCGTAAACTGTCTGTTCCGCTATATGAGGAAGTTAGCGAAATTGAAATATTTCTGCAGAAATATATCGGTGAAGTTGTGTCTAGTAACTAGGAGCTACCCGGTATACTGAAAAAAAAATCAACCTGAGCAAATTATTAAAATCGATTTTTGTTTGGATGTTATTCGCAGTTTGTGCAATAACAGTTTTTCCATAGATTACACTGTAGTAATATACGCCGTGTATTCTTATATATGTAAGCTACATCACTCTCACTACTCTGACAGTGAACAAGCTTACTACATTTTCCTTCAATGAAGTATATAACGATCCAATTATCCTTTCCGCTGCTAGACAAGGTGTCGAGGATGCTCTTTACATACCTTAATGCACTTGAATGGGGTGTGTGTCTATTGTGATTTTATTCGAAATATTTTAACAAAGGCTTATCACTCTATCCAGCAGAGTGCCGCATCCGGGGAACCTGTTGACAGGCATGAAAAGAACTTAGTCCACGCCTGGGCATTCTTTTCTAGTGAGCTGAAAGAAGGTGCTTTAAGAAAATTACCGTAGCAGTTGAAGCGTTTTGGAATGAAAAACCACACTGATTTTGTCTGTCCAAAGAGGGATATTTATGTCAGATACATCCGTTGTCCCGTTGGATACTAGAAAATCTACATAGATCGAACGAATCGAATCGTTTCAAATCAAGTTAAATTATTGACTTCGAATTTAAGAGATTAATCGTTTTACATCTTAAGTCACTTCAACTGAAATACAATTTTAATCCAATGCGGACATTTTCCTGAAAATTTACCGACGAATCGAAGAGAAACTGGTAATGTATGCAATAATCTGAATGTGAACTGCTCCACGTTAAAATAATGCTTCTTTTCATGCTGTCAGAATTTCGCTGTTAAACCTGGTGTATGAAACTCCTATAAAAAATATGAAGTTTTTATGATTTACACTCCTCAGATTTTGCAATAGCGCTTACATCAACTTTGCATTGCACTACTTGCCGTTTATGACCAGATGTACCTAGTGTCTCCTGGATATGAATGTCCATGATCGGGAGTATCGGAAATCTCATAAACGGTAATTGATCCAGATCATATAGATAAATGATCCAAAAAATTAATTAGGAAACCTATTTGGACCGTAAAATTTCTCCCTGGAACGCTCAACTGTTTTCCTATTTAACCAACTTTGTATATATAAGCGTTTGTGAGTCGCCATGCCTGACATCTTTATGTCCAACAATAAAGCGATAAAATAATGCAAATACAGTGTGTATTTGCATTATTTTGTCGGTTTAATGAAACATATTTTGAATTCAATTTAAAGTTTAATTAATAAATGTTGGTGATCAGTTAATTTCATCATCATCTGGACCCATTCTGAACAGTAAACACAATTTGGCATATAATGTGCAATGAATCAATATTTAGTTTGTATTTAATCAATTACCATTGATTTTTAATGTTGCATATACAGATGCGGTTCGTTATGTGGGCAAAAAATATTCCGGCAGCTTGTAAATTGTATATCTTGTAAACGCACCACCTAAACTTGAGTCTACCATGGTGTCTGTTTGGTATATTTGACCATAATCCATTGGAAATAGTTTCATGCTTCGTGTTTTAAAACATTAATTGAATTCTCCGACTAATATTTACAACTAACTCGGAACTATTAAACTATTTCGAGAGCGTTTTAAGGGATAAATTAGGCCGGAACTCAATAACCCCTTTCGAGCATTCGTATTTGGCGAGACTCAGGTAAATAATAACAGATATATTATAAATGACGTCCAAGGGATAATCTCCCACCTTTAATATCGATTTTGCATGTAAATGCAAATATATTTAATTCAATAGTCTAGTAATTTGCCTCGGGTGGTTTTAATAATGCAAAACAACAGATCGTTGAAACAGCGAAATCCTTTAGAAACCTGTTCGATCTGTCCTGGTTACTTAATCAGTTGGATAGGTTGCCGCTTAATGCACATGACCCTGTCATCTTAGCAGGCGTACCACAAACATCCTGAGAAGCTTTTAGCTGGATGCTGAACTGGGGCCCAATTACTGCAATTACGGTTCGTGAATCACGTCACCCTCTAATAAATCGGTCGTAGAAGGAGCCACCAACGACTTGGCTTTAGTTGTTTAAGTGCAGCCCAATTGCTGTTGTTGGAAACTTACGGCGGACCACCGAAATCGCTTGTTTTAGCAACTTAGGCTACACCACGTAACTAAAACATCACGTTCCCGGACCGGCATCATATGCTGTCATATCATATCCTATAGAAAATGGACTATATACGTACATGTCATATACAAATATAGTCCATTTTCTGGCATAGCCATTATTGGTTTTTCCATTTCTCCGGAATTGTGTTGTGGCGGTGGTGCAATGGCTGAGATGTGATGTGGTTGGTCTGTCTTCCGACGGTTTAGATTAGTTTTCAACATTGGGCATCCCAGGAAATTCTGCATTTGCATGTCGAAGGTCAAATGACCTGATCCAAGGTTGGCGGTAAAGCTCATGGCAGCGGACTTTCCACAATTCATCGCGAAGCATTATGCATTAGGGAATGCCTAACGATTTCATGCCTGCCTTGGCCCCTGTGTAAAGGATAGATCTTTTTCCAGATGGCTTACATATCTGGGCTACTTATCCCAACATCAATTTCTGATTTGTGCTTCGTAGCATACATAACTGCTGGTCGATCTTCCGCAGATATAAGGATAAAATATATATAGAAAGCGATCCGGTTGAAATATTATTCGTAAAAACTTCGACTATAAATATATTTCAGGAGCAAAAATGAAAGTGGAGAATTTTAAAAATATTGAATCTATTTTCGCTTGTAAGAAACGTTCATTTTTTGCTTGGAAATCTCCTGTTCCTCGATGTAGGTCTGTATATTAAAATGAATTCATTAAAAATGCCACCGCCATTACGGCTATTTATCGAATGAGCGTTCGCGAAGAACTTGTGTTTTCGCAATTCGAAAGTTTTTAGGGGTTTCCGTAGAAATGCAGCTTGTTACTACTAATCCAGCTATTTCTCTCTCTATTAATTAGTAATACTAATGGGTAATTAATCGCTTCTTTCGATCGCACCGCAATCACGACACTAAACTCACGAAAAGAGAAAATTTAAATAACCCAAACTCGTCCTGTGCCAAATTTTCCCTCGTATGCTTAAGCTTTAATTATATACGATGTTGGAGGAGTCGGCTAGAACCCGAATATTTAGTACCTTAAATAATACGTTCTGGTCAAAACCGAGAAACTCGTGAAAATATGCTCCTTTGCTGACTTCACTCTTTCTACAGATGTTTAAATCTGGCCCCATGATCAGTATCAAACGACCAATTCTAAAACGTTTCTGGACGTAGACAAGAACTTATTTTCCAAGGTAACATTCAGGTGTTATGAGACCTCGACGCTGTGGGCATCAGCAAATATTCTAAATGAGCATAATTAATTTAAACCCTCTGCACGTGACCGTTTAGCATGCATAAACCTGAAAGTCGACAATCCACATTACCCCTTACCAATTTGCGATCAAATTATGTTCCCTTGACAAATATAGATCGATTACCATCAAACTTAGTGGACTCGGTAATTTATGAGATGTTTGCCCCGAAGGCAGCGATGCTATTAAAATGACAGACGAACTGAGTATGATGCTTCATAAGTTCTGTTTGGGGAGAAATTAAGTGATCGTTAACTTGTTTAGTTAAGTTGAGGATGCATTAGGACTCGCAACTAACAACTTGATAATACGGCATAATAAATATTGAAAAAAAAAATGTTTTAAACTGTATTCCTGGGGACTTAAAATAAATGTGCAAAGTTTTAACATAACACAAAATTAAAAACAGTGATTTCTTCGAAAGTTTCTTGAGGTCTTTCGAATTACCGTATCTTTCTTGCAGAGGATGGATTAAACAACGTAGGTTATGTTCATAACTAAATAAATTGTAAAAGTTTAAAAGTGTTTATAAGCTCTTTTATGTTTGAGAAGTGGAAAAGTTGCGGTTACATGGTAAAAGCTTTTATAGTGAGATATTTCTGGTGTTTCTTGGATACGTTGAAGGCGTTGGATCCTGTGAAATTTACCCATTTAAAATAGTATGACTTCAAAAAATGGTATGAATATATTCACAATTAAGTTGCACTAGAATGAATAAAATCTGACAGATTGTCCAGCCACGACACGTTATTTCATATTTCCAATTATTATAATAACAAATTGTGCGCTCTAATATTTTGTTATTCGCCCGGTTAGCAAATTTACCCCATAAAATTATGTGAACACGTGTTTTATGCACTAAAATATGCACTTTAGTCGAACAGGCGATTGAATTTGCCAATTTATGTAAATTAAAGTAGTTGTGTAAACGTCAAATATTAATGGAATATTATGTGTATTTTTCTGTTTCATTTCATTATGAACGTTTTTATTATGCTGATGAAGCTGACTGCGGGCGAACCGCTTTGCATTAAGTTTTTTGTCCGTGAAATGGTTTAGGACCATTATCCTTTTTACTACTTTGTGATAAAGGCAATGGCATGTTGCAATCGTGAGGCTTAAATACATTAACGTATGGTACATTAGTATAAAAGGCAAATATAATTGTAGCTTCGGATTCCAGTTGGAGAGGCATGGGATAACTTTTGGGACTCGTTCACTGATTCAGCAAATATTCATCAAACATTTGACATGGGATCGATATTCGAATTGTAGAGAAATTATTCATTTATTTGGCGACCAGCAGTTGTGTCTTGCATTTCGCTTCTGTGGCCGTTAGCGATCATCGTAATTTTACTCACACAAAGTAAATTACCGTCGCGAAACTACTCTCTTGAATTTGGAACTTTTTAAAATAAATATATTTAAGTTCTATGATTTATACAGAATAAATTTAACGCGCTTTCGAGCTTTTTGGAATGAACCAACTAATTCAAATCTTTCTTGTTCCTGAAGCGCTAAATCAAAAATTGGCGAGGCGCCTCACCACCACCCCATGCATGCATAATTTTGATCCTCGCAATATTTCCAATCGTGCCGAATACCTGAATATAATATTTCAGTATTCGATAGTGTCTCTATGCAATTTACCGCAGAATGTAAGGTCATTTCCAGGTTTCTAGGAAGAACTGACCTGTAGTTCAATCGGCGAACTAGTTCGACCGCTGATATATTAGTTGCTGGGAAAGCGACGAACAGCTTGCTTTGAATCTCTCTACGTGCACTTTGCTTGAGAGCTAATGCAAACAGAAATGCAGGTGTATTTAGTATGTTTAGCATGTTATTTGACTATTACGCTGATCTTCTACACATCGACCGAATGAAGCTATGCGTAAATACATCTTTGGGTTTCACAGAAGATTTTTTCTTTCGAAAGTGTATTAGACCAGACGTATTGGTCATGTGAAAATGGGACGAAATGTTTCCTGCCTCGAAAATAAAACAATTTATAATTGGTGGTACGTATTATCATTTTATCTTTCTACATAATCTCACTGAAATTCCATGTACTTACCCCAACGATGCTTCAAGGCCTTTATGCCGTTTTTATAAGAAGGTTTGTTCAACTTTTCAAAATACGCATTTGGCATGGATATCATTTCAGCATCAGACCCGAATTTCTTACCAGCAAGATAAAAAAAAAATTGGAAGGAAACTGAAATCACAGGGAGCCAAATCTGGTAAATGTGGTGCATATGGCAGTAATTCAAAATCTAACTGTTCAATTTTATCCATCGTGGCGTGAGACTTGTGACATGGTGCGTTGATTTGATGAAACAGGATTTTCTTTTTGGCCAAACTGGGGTGTCTCTCCGGAATTCTTCTATGCAGTTCTGCTACGAGGTTTGAATAATATGCTCCGGTGATGGTTTCCTTCTTTGAAAGATAGTCGAAGAGAAGGATCCCTTTGGAATCTCCAACACATTTTTCATAGTGTTTCCAGTGGATAGAACAGTTTTAACCCTTTTTGGAACCAGTTCATACTTCGCTGTTCACTGTTGGGACTGCTCTTTGGCTTCCAGTGAACGATGATGAGTTCGTGTTTCATCCGTCGTAATGAAATGATGCATAACATCAGTCTGGTTCTTTCGAAACGTATTTGAACATCGGCGCAAAGCGTCTGCGCGACTCAATTTTTGGTCGGGAATCAACATTTTACAGGCAGCTTTCTCGTGCATAAAAATGCAGGCAGGATGTCGTGCGTCCACTCTTTAGATATTCCCACAGTGTCAGCAATTTCAAACGATTTTAATCTCAAGCCGTTTAAGAGATTTTGGTGCACTTGTCGGATGATTTCTTCAGTAGTAGCTGATTTTGGTCTTCCTGAACGTGCGGTTTCTTTCTTTGGTTCTGCCACACTTGAAGTTCCCACCCGACGAAATAATAACGGAAAATGATGGAGATAAATTGCTTAGTGTAGAATCAAACTGAGCTTTCATTTCTGTTGGCTTAAAACCTTGAATAAAGAAGAATTTTGTGCCGCACACACTTCCTTTTCTCCATTTTTTGGCAAGTACCAAATCTATGCGTGCGTATGAGGTGAAAACGTCAAAATCGATTCATATTTTATCATGAAATGACAAAGTTGAGCAAAAAAGTATGTCACTCGACGTACGGTTTGAATTATTAATGAAATCATGCTTCAGTCATTGTGAGGCCGGCAACTTTTCATCTTATCCTTGTATGTGTGGAGCAAATATAATCAATTAAGATAACAGAAACGAAAAGCATCCTGCCGTCAACACATCAACGTGTAATAAGTGCAAACCATCCTGCTTTCAACACATTAACGAATAATTTGGTGGGACTAAAACAGTACAAAGCGCCCTGCGTTCAACATATCAACATGCGAACTATCCCGTTTCCAACGCACTACTATGCCGTAATCAATGGATGTTTGGTTACAAATTTTAATTGCTTACACAGCTACTCGAAAATGAACATAATCAGGATTATTGGCATTTAATTTTCCTGGGGTTAAGAATCGTTTGACGGTTTTCCAGGCCACACCTTAAACGTATATTCAGCTACAATCCATCTCCTTCGGCCTTCCTTTGGGCTTCACATGTGAGATAGGACATTTGGAATTCGAATAGTTGATCCAGTTGAACGTTTTTCGTAATTTTTACATATCGAAGTACGACTTTTCTGTCCCATCCTCATCTTGATTCTGGTGGAGAATTGAGACTTTAAAATAAGTTAATGCCGAATGCTGCACGTTTGTGTCTTTGCTTGACTCTGCGAAAATTCTTGCAAGCTTCAGAAGAAAAGACACTTTAGACAAGATTAAAAAAAAAAAAAAAATTACGTTCGAAAACTGCAGGCTGTTAACCGGCCATTGGTGGAAAAGTCACTTTATGGTAAAAATCACGAGTACAATCCCTCCTTCGATGTATTTTACTTTTGAACGTCCACTCCTATGGTTGACGAATGAACTTCTAGAATGTTTCCGTGCTTTCCATGATCGGTTTGATTCATCTATAGGGTGTTCGCTCACATATACATTTACATCTGATACCATGAATTTCTGGCCGTCTAATGCATACGACACCATCAGCTAACCAGTTACACCGCAAATGACCTTAAGAGCTGTCAGAGCGTGCAACGCGACGGCAACTAAACTCGAGGCCAATTACTCCAATTTTAGCTCGTAAATCACTTTAGCCGTTCATAAATTAGACGCTGGAGAAGCCACCAACGACTTGACCTGAGTTTGTGCTTCTCCTACTTTATGTGCAGTTGAGCTCGTTGAAAACTTGAGGTAGACCGAAATGCTGATCTATTGGCGGATTTGCCAGGCCTAGTTTGCAGTTGCACGTAACTGCAATTAAATATGTACCTAATGCGAACGAAATGCGGTTATTAAACTGAAAACACTATACGAGGAGGACCGAGAATCCCGTATAAATTCGTTAAAAATTTAAGGAAATATTTTCATGAAAATGGCGGAATATGGCAAACATTGTTTTTAGTTGTGTATTTTTTGAGGTAACAGACATGCATACAGAGTAGGAGATGGATGTACTTTTTAATTTTTTTCTTATAGAATGTCATGTATAGGGTGTCCAAGCGAGAAGTCCCACCCCCCCTCCTCTAACTTTTTAATATACTGAAATAGGAAAAAAAATTCTAACAAAAAGTACTTAAAAATTAATGTACTTTTTCAAGATAGTCAGCATTTTTATACAGGACGTATTAGCAAATTCTTCGTGAAGAAGATCTTTAGCATATTAAAAGATACATTTCCAATACCTTAACGTTGCATTAAATAAATACGTTCTTCTTTGCTCAACATTTTTGAAAATACTGTCACAAAATGAACACTGGTCAATATCAAATAAAATGTTATGGATGTTAACGTAAATGCCACGTTTTTTTTTAATGTAAATAATGGTACTTCCATCTTGAAGCATTTTTATGTTTTTCCAATTTATTACCACCCTGTACATCTAATCGAAAATGTTTATATTGCAAGCTCATTTTCCCAACAAGCAGAACTTTTTCTAAAAAATGACTTTTTGTCGAAAAATGAATAATAATTTTTTCCTCCTGTGCACTCCATCCACGGACACACTGTATATGCCACACCTCAAATCTTATTATTTTTGAAATATTGACTAAAATTTACTTCCGTGCAGCATATTTCGACGGCGGTGTTCCACTAATATATCTAAATTAGCTTTGAAAACAATATGGCTGATGTGATCAGTAGTAGTCATGAGTTTTGTAATTGTTATGGATGGTCTCATAATTAAATTCAATAGTTTACTGCGTTGATAATCAATATTTTCTATGAAAAACAATATGTACTGAAGAAGACAGATGCCAAATTTTGTCAATTTACTTAAAATATGAGAAATATACTTCAAAAGGTATTTTTTATTTTTCTTGTTTTCTAATCCCAATATTTACTTTTCAGTCCAAAAGGAGTATAAGTAATATTAATAATTAAAACTGAAAATAAATTAAATTGAATAGAATGACAATAATGCAGAATGAACTTATTATTTTGTTTTTATAATTGTTGTATTATTTATTATATTTATTATTTTTTTCAGGTATTGTTCAAAGATCCTTTCACCGTGTTCAGCACATAATCGATATCTGTTTTCCAAATTTTGTGGGCATTTTGTTATTTATGTCACTTCGATTGATGTGATTTATTGTATTTGACACTCTTCTTTTCAGTGTAATTATAAGATTTGAGCCATCGCCTATATATATCGTTGAATTCGTAATAAAATCCTGAATTTAAATATGTAAAAAAAGTTATGCTTAATTGTTCAGAAAATGCAATATTGGGTTGGCACGCGCTTATAAAACATCCCGTAAAAAGCTGCTGATAATCTTCGAAACCTACATGAACTTTTAAGCACTTTTGTTAAAAACATTTTTTCTACTTCAATGAATTAAAAAATTAAAGGAGGGTGGGACTTTTCGCGTGGATACCCTGTATTTGTATTATGGCGTTTTGAGAAGTTCTGAACTTATCTCATGTAATATATCTATATACGATATAATACGTAATAATAGTAATAATACAATCGATGGATTGTATCAAGGAGGCAATTAGTGTGGTCTGGCACATCGCCTGACCTCGTCCATATGGATTTTTTATGGGCTTATCTAAAACTTAGGGTGTACTTAAACAATCCCAACAATATAAAAGAGTTAAAAAAATAAAATTACTCAAGAAACTCAACAAATACCTCCTCGAATTTTTATGTCCAGAGAAACAAACTATTGGCCATTTGGTCTTTAGCTTCTTGCAATAAGAACGCTTACATCTATACCTTAATAATCTCTCGTAAAGCGCAAAGCAATGTAACCAAACAGTGTGATCATTGATGTGGTAGCGG
This sequence comes from Euwallacea fornicatus, assembly GCF_040115645.1. NCBI lineage: Eukaryota > Metazoa > Arthropoda > Insecta > Coleoptera > Curculionidae > Euwallacea > Euwallacea fornicatus. The sequence continues at coordinate 4,296,386 of NC_089543.1, forward strand.
TTGTCAGTCTCATCGTGAGTATTGGTATTCTGCTTTGGCTTTAAATAATTTTTTTGCAGAATCTGATAGGAAGACTCAGTTTTTGCAGGTGGTTTAGAAGCAAATCATCAGTTATGTCTAGAGCAACGTCTGCGACTACAACCGAATGCGGCCCTAATTATCGACGATCTGTGACCCTCTATTCATATTGCTGTAATGGTGCAAAGGTGGGAAATACCACCATATGTAATATAAATATTTCATTTCAAAAGTAATGCAAAATTCGTGGCTTGAGTTACTCATGTTAACATGAAGCCGAACGAACAAATGCGAACAATTACCTTCGACACTTCATTGAAATTAGAGACTTCAAGTTTAACGGAACTTGATGCAAATGTAATTAAATATTACGTTACGATATAATTAATTCTGCCTCGTGGCGATAATTACCCTTATACTAAACAAGCTGGAGAATTTGTTTTAAATGCAAAACAATTTAACTGCCACAACACATTTATGCACATATACCTTAACAGGGCCATGTACAAGGCAGCAGATATTCGGGGATGATAAACGAGCGCTTTATGGAAATGACAAAATTGGCTTCTGCAATAAATTTCTCACATGTGCTTGCCAGAATTACTTTTTTATAGAGACCTATGATGAAAAATTCAGAGTAAAATGTTTTGTTGCAATGAAATATTTATCAAGGATGCATTGGGATTCATTTACGGTCACTTTCGCATTTTGCTGCTGTTTAGTAATTTTTCACCGCTGCCGTTCGTTCTCCACTCTTCGTTAAAATATTTCCATGAACAAAGCTCTGTCAACAAATGAGCAAATCAATAAGCGAGCGGCCAAAACAAACTTAAAAGACTAATTTTCATCTGCACCTCAATTAAAAATAATATGGGAATTTTTCTCGTAGCGTACGTACCTTAAGTGTAATTAGGTATATTTAAAAATTGGTCAGTGGAAACGGCTACCATTAAAATATTTAAAATTCCATTTTAAATTATGCCTCTTAACCTAGTTTGCCTAAATAAACAAAAATAATGCAGTTTTCAAATTGTGAAATGTAAAACAAGCGAGGTAAACACCATTCCTGGACATTAAATTAATTAGAAAGCCCCTAGTAGTATATGTGTTGGCAAGTTGAGGAAAATATGAATTTAATTATCAACTTTTTAAATAAATTTTTCAGCATTGGGGCAAAACGCAAAATTCAAAACATTGAATTCTCACCTTTAAGAGTTTCCAAAGTATTACAAATTACCGGCGAGGTGCAGCTCTTCACGCTAAAAGAATTAAACTGTAGTGGTTATTTCTGTTATAAGTTAGTAGTTAAAGTTTCCAGTATGTGCTTGGATATAAGTGCCTAAAAGGTGATGTTACACCCTGAGCGATTTAGAAGTTATAGTAAAAATATGAAATAAAGGACACGAATTTCGTTGTAGCACCTGAAGTACATACGCGATGCTCCATTAAAAATGTAGTCAGGATATTGGTTTACCTAGAAGACTAATGTTCGAACACTAAAGTCTATTACGACTTTATGCTTAATTCCAGTTCTGCGCTAGATTAATGTAGTCATATTTTCTGCGATTCTGTATTCTCCCATTTATCGTGCGCTAGCTCTTGACTCTACCCACAATCCTAGATTACGAAATTGTGCATACTAATAAGGCGATTTTTAACTTAATTTCATGAAAATAAAGACCGAAGTGAAAATACGTCTGAATGGGTACAATAAAGTTATTAACTGGAGGATAATTGGTATAATTGTTGCCCCAGATTGGGCTTTCCTTCCGGGCTTCCAGTTATTTGCGGCAGAGAATAATTACGCATAAAGGCCTCCAGTTAGAATTCGAACCGAAAATAGATATTACTTCTGTCACTTGAACTTGATCGAATGCAGGAAACACTGAAATGCAATCTAAGTTTTATTATTAAATACTTATTTAGTTTTTTAACTCAGACCCGACCAACTTCACCGAACCTCTGGAAAGTTACAAGATCCTCTAAGGACCTAAAAACCGATTTCATACTTCGTAAAGGATAGATTAGTTTCCCGTATTAATGAAGCAGAACCAGCGAATTCCGCTCTAAAAATAATAGAGCAATTTTCAAAGATCAGCCCCCATATCAGCATAATAAACCGTTTCGGAAACATTTCGAGGTCGGGCCATGGCTTTCTTGCGTTGCCCTCTGAAGCGAAAATTATTAACCCATTCGAAGTTAATCTTGGGTCGAAAATGGCCCATGCCAGAAAAGGATATTCCTATTATGAGTCTGTTACGGGTTATTCCTCCAAAAATTCACTCACAATAAAAAATTATTCCTTCGAGATATAACACTTCGATTTGCTATGAATAGTTTAGATTAGTTCAGCTCAATTCGTCATAATTTATGCATAGTACATTGTTTGTTGCTAATTAAATTAAAGATAAAGTGAATGATGTTAAATGCCTAGCTATAGAATAATTCAATAATTATAAGCTATTTATGTTGTGGCTTCTAAAATCTCCTCTTCCTGGTATTTTTCAATAGTTGATAAATATAAGGCGAATTAAGCATTCTCAGTCCAAATTGCCCGGACACACAAATTCACAAAAAAAGAAAATTTTCGGGTTCGGGAGCGAGGAAGTCCAGGACTAGGTCCAGGTTCCAGGGAATCAGAACTGAATTAATAATTCGATTAATATTTAATTTAAAACACTGATGTAGGCTGGTTTAAATTCATTATCTAGATCCCGATGAACTTAACTATATTAATTTAAAAGTTATTTTAAGTTAGCTAGTTTAGTGTTAGGATGTTTGCCTAAAGACTTTAACGAGTTGATGACAACAGGGAAGCATCCTATTAGGTAATCTGCGTAACAGAGATCGTTTATGCTTATGTGGAACGATGGGGTTTAAACGATTAAATTGCTAAGAAGAAAGGTAAAAGGGAAATAGTTGGTTTTGCCTTCGAAAATTTTCATCGTGAATGATAGCTTTATCGTGATAATCAGAAACAATAAGTCATCACACCCAGTAAAAGTATGAAACATGAAACCAGTCCAATTTTCCTTTAACGGTAATATGCATTGGTTTTTATTGGAAACCTTTTGTACCTTTTAGTATCATTAAAAAGCAGAAAGTCCACTAAAATAAAGCAGAATTCCCGGAATCCCTGTATACAGCGTGTTAATTAGAGATACAGACAATTGTAAGGGGCGAATCTTTCATTTCAATAAATTCAATAGCCACGTTTGCGAGATACCGGATTATCAAATTAAAATTTTAATTTCTTTTCTAGATTATATTTTGGAACAATAACGCGAAATTTTGATAAAATAGCCACATTTTAGTTGCAGCAAGTAAAATCGAAGGAGACCCCCCCCTCCCCCAATTATTACATGAAAGATTGCTGGTTAATTGAACATCACACATCTAACCGTGTGGCTAATTTTACAAGCTCAGCAAGTTTGTCCTTATTATATGCAATATGTGCAGGCTCTATTACCTAGGGATTTGTTGCTCAGAGCAAATTTTCACACTTAGTTACGTACTCAATTAGCACTAAACCCGGATTTTCTAAGTAATGTGCTTTTTACCGATGAAGCATCGTTTTCTCGTAACGCTATCAGTACATTTCTCTATAAAAGATATCTGAGCCGCAGAAAATTCACATCCTTTCATAGAAAATAATCATTAAGTACAATTTTCTATTGAAATGTCAGGTGGAATTTTCGGTGACCAACTTATTGGTGGCGTTTTGCATTTTTCCACAAAAACTCAATGACGCACGCCATCCAAGGTTTTTGGAGAGCGATATTCTCGAACATTTAGAAGATACTGAATGGAACACCAAACATGCAAATGTGGTTCATGCACGATCGTGCATCGGCGCTCTTTAAATTCTATCGACGACAACTACCCTAACCGTGGGATACGAGCAAGGGCGCACGCATGGCCTCTCAGAATACCTGATATGAATCCTTTGGATTATTTTCGCGAGTTCACTTGAAGCAAGGAGTTTGCGAAACGGTATTCCAAAATGAGTAGGCCCGAGAAACGAGATATTTGTCCTGTAATTTGCGTCGTTTGCCATTGTGGACGAACATGCAATCACGAGAAATGAGCGTTATGGTAAACCGAAAAATAAATTCTGTCCTTGACACATTAAACCGAATTTATGAGTGATATATTGGATTATTGTGATAACACAGCAGGTATGTATATATTATTTACTGGGCCACACAATGGGTGTAGTGTACTGCCTGAATGAAAGACGAGCGAGATACACACCAACACATTTGTCTCTGTAACAACTGGAACGAAACTATTCAAAGACAAATGATACACTTAAAAAAGTAACCACAATAAATAAATCCAGTCAGTAATCTGACAACTTTTGGTTACATTACAACCTCGATAATTTACTTTTCCAGTAAAACTCTCTACTGACAGGCACGCTTTGTCCTTGCCTCACTATTCCAAATCGAAAAAGTTGCTCGTGGGCTATTCTTCGAAAATCTGATACTTCAATGAAAAACATCTCCACATTAGAGATTAAGAATAAATCGTGCTGTGTTGTGTCAAGCACCAACAACGATTTTCCATCAAACCCACGGTGATAAGGGACTTGGAAATTTGCCCGCGTGATGGCCCAAATTAGCCAACGGTTAATAATTATCTCACAGTTCAAATATCACATAATCCCGGATTAAGAACAGACCAAATTTACAAACCACAAATGTTTTCGGTAATCACAAAAGGTCCGTAAATGTTTTAAACTTTCAGCCTTCGTTACACGCTTCACGTGAAATTAATCCAGCATTTAAGTAGAAACAAAGCATTAAAGTTTGCGTGAGAAGCGTTTTACAAAGGAAAACAGTTAAATTATCATTTCGGCGATAATGTCCCAGAAAAGTAAGGGCTGACCAACCAAATGGTCTAAAACTGACGGTGCGGCAATATCGGCAACTCTAATCTGTTTCGATGATTTACAGCCGTGAAATTAGGCAGGCTTCGTAAAATTATTGCCTCAAGTTTAGTGCAAGGGATGCATTTTTCGGGTTTTGAACTTCGCGCCCAACAATTTGTCCGCAAATTGAAAAACAGCGCAAAGTGCTTACGATAGGTATTTGGTTAAATGGACTTTGTTGGGACCTTTTGAGTGATTAATGTATTCGGAAAACATTTTGTAGATGGCCGGATCAGTAATTGAATCACTCCTAAAATAGAATGTTTAGTTTAATGCCACATCAATAATAGGGTTTTGTCAGCTGCGAGACTTGATTGATGCGGCTTGATAAGATTTTGGAGAAGTTTGATGAGAGAGGACTGGACGGAATGCACAGTACACTCTGTACAAGGTTACTGGTAATTCGACGCGTTTCTTTCGGGAGGGGGGGCATGAGGTAAGGAGTAAATTGAACCCGTGTATGCATATTTCAAAACTCACTAGATTTGAAAATTTTCATTTTTTTTTTTTTTTTTTTTTTTTTTTTCTTTTAAATTCGGGGTCTTAATGATTTCAGAGCGATCGTTCGACAAATCCTTTTAAGATTTTTTTTAGTTTCGCCACTCGATCACCCGCCTAACGCTACGATCTCTCGTATGGGGTGTAACGTGTCCGGAAACATTTGCATTGTGTGAAGATTCTCAGCAAAAACTTTCGCAAAATAATTTGCGAACATCAGCTACTTCAACTTCTTCTGCCCAGTTTTCAAAAAACTGTTCAAGGTCACACGACTTCAAACTGTTCCAAAAACTTCCTCATTTCGATAGTAATTTAGCGAGGTGTTAAATGTTCGAGAAACCTTTCGGGGTTCCAAAAAAATTGTCGAAATGCTCGAAGTGAACAATTTAACTTAAATTATTTTACTCGAGAATAATTTCCAAATTATTTAGCAGTAGGCTGTTGTTGACGTGGCTAAGGGATACATGCCTTGTATTTTAGTTTATTAGTTTCGGTTAAAATTTTGAATTAACTTTAGCAACATTAGATGAGATTTACTCGTTGTCTCATGCTCTACCACTTCCCCAAAGAAACACGTCGGATTATCAGCAGTCCTGTACACAGGGTCTGCCAGAAGCAACGGTCCAATTTGGTGTTGGAGGGTAAAAAGATGGATCGACTCGCTTAAACTTGTCTTATGCGAAAGTTGCTTGTTTTCGTTTTGCAGGATGTCCAATAATTTTTTAATTTCGTAAATTGGGAATAAGTGTCGTATTTTTCGATTTACTGGCTTGAAATTGCTCCTCAGGGGTTTTTCGGTGCGATAAATTCATGTAAAATACCTATTTGGGGTTAGCTGATAGGTGCTGCCACCTGGTCCTTACTCACGCATAAAGGATCCACCTAACTTTTTTATTAGTGCCGATAACTACAACATTTTACGATTTCTTGCACTCTCAAATATTTTTCATCCAAAGGGATTCTGTAAAAACTCGTAGCTTTAACGGCTTTCGAGATATTTGCAGTGGGCGCATTTTCATTCACTCGCCAGGCAAAATGTGAAAAGAATAAAATTTGTGTTTATTTAAGCGAAACCTTATAACCTGGTTGAGTTTAGAGTTTTACCTGCATCCTCGAAATTACAAAAAATTGAGTTTGGATTTGTATACCAGTAACTTCGAAAACATCCAATGGATTTAAATCGGGGCTCCGTGACGGCCACACTCACCATCCCTAACAATCCATTAAGCTGGAGGAACACTCTCCAAAACCACATTTAAGTCGTTTCACAAGAAACTCAAGTATCATTCCCCAATCAGTTTTGCTTGGAGTTTAGCTAGTCCTAAACTCGCACTTTCCAAAATCCCCCCGCCACGTATTAATTGAAAATTCATTTTGAAGGTGACGTTCGCTCATTAAACGGGGATTTTCTGTGTTGTTAGAATGGGTGCTCCTCCAATTAGACGTGCTACTCCTTGTAAAGGTTGCCTAATCGATGAACAATATTTTATTAAAGAGCGGTAGATCGCAGTGTCGCGCTTGAAGCAACGAATTTCAGAAATAAATTCAATACCCGCGCTTTCAGGACACTCTGTGTAAGTATTTAAATTTTCCCAGTTTAGAGGCCGCAAAGTATCCGTTTCTGTTGTTCTTACAATGCAAAAACGCAATTGCAGCGTTTTAAATAACAGGAAAATTCAGATACAAAAAAAGATTTTTTCCCATGTGAGTATTAGTATCCTGCAGTGTGCACTGCTACACATAATTTCATATTTTGAGATAAAACATGTTTTTTCACGTAGTGCCGCGACAAGTTTAACGATTGAAAAACATTTAGGAGACTAATTTGCTAAATTAAAAATTCCCTTAGTAGTAAACAGAACAGTTTTCCATGCTCTTATTGATCAAAACGGATATTGCAAAATAAAATTTTACCGACGAAACGATGTTTTGTTGACTTGTGGCTTCATAAACTTTCCGACAAATGGGGTGAAATATTAGCTGCTGTGTTTTCACGCCACAGAGCCGAAGAACTACACATAATACCTTATTTATATTAAAATGGCTTTTCTACTCGAGTACAACGCTCCATTTTCTTCATATTTAATACGGGCTTTAGTTCGGAGAAGTTAGTAATCTCACCCTCATTATTACCCTTATCTTTGTCTTTTGAGTTGCCTATGTTAAGGAAGGCTATAATAATTTGCAATTTCGGTGGGTAGCTGTAAAAGTGGAAATGTAACTGACAAAAATAAAAAAAAAAAGGGTGGATATACATAAAGCGGACTACCTACGTAAAAATTCTGAATAAATATCCTACAGTCCGAAATGTGATATAATAACGTGTTCACTTACTTAAAAAGGGACAGATGGTTGGACCTTTTTTGCAATCCTCTGAAGCGACAAAGTTTTGCACCTCTGGGGTCGTGCTATTGTGAAACATTTATTGCTCATATTTTTATTTTCTCTCCTTTCATTTTAACGCGAGCTATAAAACCTAATATAGGATACAGATTTTTATCGACGTGATTTAATAAATCCATAAATCGCGACGAAATGTTTTTATTAATATTTTTACTAAAGCTTCCCGAGCACGTGCAGAAAATTAGAAAAAGTACTCTAAATTTTGTTTGAAGATGCCCTCGATACGCATTAAGTCTTTGATTCAATTTTTCGAAGAGGCACTAAAATTAATGGCTGATTTCTGAAAGCAATAACAGAAGGGTAAGTCGGTCGGTTCCAGAAAGTGGATGCAATTTTACGATTCTCGTTTAGCATCGAATTTCAACTTATTGATTTGAGCTTCCAACGAATGAAAATTTAAATGTTAAATTTCGAATCGAGAAATTATGGTTTTTGTTGTGCCTGAGCCGACAATTAGAAAAAACCACATTCCAGCAATATATGTAAGTGCCACGAATATGGACGTACAGCATTTTATTTGCATTTTATGCAGTTTTGCATATTCCATGCAGCCATGTTATTAACTTTGGCGCTACTCTTTTTTCTGCGTTTAACAACCGATGTTGTATTGTTAATTTCCGTACGTATGATTTTTTACCCATATTAATTTGCTACTCCTTTGGAGTAATACTAATTGCATGATATAATAATTATAAAAATAAAACCAATCAAGATGAGTGCTTTAATAAATGCAGTGAAGGACCGCCAATGCGCATGCGCAGAACCACCTCTTTCATGTAGTAGTAAAGGTAATAATTACTAATTATAGAGCACACTGCCACAACCTCCTAGTCCGTTGCTTCAAGTTCGAAGTAAATTACTACCAACATCACTATAGGTTTGTTATTGAAGTCATTTCCCATTCCTGGTTGTCATATGTACTTGTTTGTCTTTAACATCTACTTCGTAATTGTGCTATTAATCAATTGCTTACCTTTGGCCGCTTCTAGCTAATAGACGCGTTATTATTAAATTTATTTTCATTAAATACTAGAGTTGCTGAGGTGTCGCAACAACTTTGTACTAATTCGAAATCAATTATTAGTCGATTTTGATTCTTTTCCCATTTTGATTTAATCAAACAGGAAAGTGTTTACGGGAACAATTGGAGATGTTAGGAAAGTGTTGACGGTATTTCTGCAAAATTTCGTCACCTTTTAAGTAAGAAGGAAGAGGGAAGCTGGGTAATCTGGAGGCATGTGCGTATACAAAAGAGGTATACACAAATCATGGAGCGTATTTACGCAGTATATCTACATGCAGATGTTGCCAGGAAAGCCAAACTTTTGCCATTCCTCCCATCAGATAGTTTCTTATCCACTCCCTTATTTGAAACTTTCTATGGTTGGTTCACCACTGCGGATATATGTACATGGCAATGCTACCGTGAAGATCCTGCATAAACTTCTAGTAAATGGAAACATTTTGGAAAATGGCTCAAAATGATAGAACTGCTGCCTGTCTGTGGCTTCCATTTCTCTTTCGTTTGCCATCCTTTTCAAGCGATACCCGCATGTACGCGTATTTTCGGATGTATAGTGCATGATGCGTGTTTATCAACTTTGTGCACACATACGCCTGGAAAAAAGCAGAAACACGTGTTGTAGGGTTGCCTAACATCCTCTTTGTCTTCCTGTGATGTTATTTTTTGCTCATAGTATTATACAGGGCGCCCGCTTAACGCCCCCTCGGGCTCCTACTCTGATCCACCCAGCCAGGAATGGCTTCGGACAGACGCAGAATAATGCGTGCGTACATACTTTCTATGCACACATGAAAAGACTCTTAGGTTCTACTGGAGTGTCACCACTTTAATGAGAAACATTTTTTTTTTGCTGAATTGTTTTCATTCCATGTCTAGGTGCCTTCAATAGAGTCACGATTTAACCCCTACTTTACCACGTGGCAACATCATGGTAGAATCGTGGCGAGCAGTAAACCACCACATTGTGTTGCTATATGCATGTGTTTTTCGACAATAGTGCGATCTTTATCTCTCTCTCTCTCTTTCGCAAATGAAAATCACACTCTTCATTCATCCCGACTCACAATAGCTCATTGTTGTAATCAATATTTACAACACGGCCTCGTTGTAAATAACCACCCTTTAGTGCCTCAATTTTATGTAGTATTTACTACAAATTAATTGTTTTGTGGCTATTCATTTATTCCTTTGCATAACGGGGGCACCACATAGCTGCGTTAAAATGGTCAATAGTCGGATCATGAAACCTTAATGTGATTCAAAAGCGAAATCCATTGTACAACGCAAAACTCGGTCGAGCTATCCATTAAATTAAGTGATTTTAAAATTTAGCCGGCCTACAGCTTATCAAGCAGAACTATGGTTACAGTGGATGAAAGGAATTACAGGCCATCAAAAATTTACAACGAGCTTGTGAATTATCTGGCTGGTTCGAACAATGCTATAAAAAACTCAGATGTTATGTATAATGGATATAAAAAATACATTGAAAACCTGAGTTCAGCGCATATCTCTCATGTCAGTTCTAAATCAATGCTCTGGTATGCTCGAGTTTGCATCATCAATTGATTGATTAAGACCAAACTGAAGAATTAAGTCTTTCTTGGTCTATTCCTGTTGCTGTTAAATTGAAAAATTACACTATATTTACCCGAGGTATCCCTGGAACCGTGGTGGTGCCCGAAGAAACCGGCAAGCTTCAGGTGATGTGTAGTGTTTCTGCGTGAGTCAATGAATCGAAGATGTGAAGTATGCGTGATGAGGTCCTCATATCTATTTAGCCGCAGCACGAGTACAGTCGAAAACTATAGACCAAAAAAAATTAAAAGACAAACAGGGAGAATGGAGATTCCCAATAGAAGATTAGGGAAAATCGAGGGTGAAATGAAATGAAATCACGCGAGCTACTGGCCTCTTGTTCCAAAGTATGGTTTCGTTAAATTCTCAGCCATTTACACATGTAGAAGCGTTGGATGGCCGGGTGGACGCCAACAGTGTATGTGGAAATATTCTGCCTATTTCAGAACATGGACATTCGTCCCGTCATAGCGTGTCTCTAATTTCGTGTCTTTATCCTGAATCGTTTTCGAAATATTTAAAAAATAAAAACGAGAAAAAAATTAATCACTCTTTATCTTAGAAGCGATACGATTTCGGACCTAACTTAATTCGATCTGAATATTTGTTTTAAGGAGGTCTATATCCCTTGAAAGTTTTTCCGTATGTTTATGAAACACCCTGTGTACAGGATGTACACAGGATGTTTCGTTAAAATTATTTTGATTTTTTTACTTGGGGTTGAAATGGTGGGTCGCTAATGGTGGGTCAAAAGAAAAAATCTTAAGAGCAATTATTTGTCTAGAATTGAACAAGGAATTCATTTTTCTTTTTAATTTTCAGAAAAGCCAGTAGCTTACCACTTTCTGAAAAAATATTCCCTGGGATGGGGGTAGGTACGCTACTGCAAAAATTAAACAAAAATTTTCCAAGTAAAACATATGCGTCGTTTATAATTGTTAACCTGCCTGAAATTTTGTTGAAGAATCTCTGGTCCTTTTTAAAGAAATTTAATATTTTCCATTTTTTAAATTAAATTTGAACTCCCTGCATCTGCCAAAGGAAACCTTATTGGACGTTGGTTTATACAACAAACTGGCATTATTTTCGGACCTTCAAGGCGCTATTAATGTTATGCGGGTTAAAACTGAAACACCCCGTATATCCTCAGATTGAATAGTTTTATTACATCTCTAATGCAATTCTGATAGTTCGAGGTAGTGCTACATGGATACTCTTTATTATAGTTAAAATTATTCTCCTGTTTATTGAAATGCCCACATGCTCCTGGGATGAGCATCCTGTTCCAAATGCTTTGCATACATTTACTACATGATATGTTTTTGCGAGTCAATACGTCAGCTCAATCATTTTTCTGGCTTATTTTGTTTTTAAATCAATGCGCAAACAAGCTGAATTGAATGCAGTGGATATTTTTTAAATATTTCGTAATACAACGGTTGATACCAGTTTCAAAGGTAAAAGACAAATATGCACAATTGATTGGATATTAGCTTAGCAATGGTTCGGACATTTGATCAAAAAAAAAAAAAAATGACGTGTACGTGTTGTTTGTATGCGTAATGGAGGAAACGTTTCTAGAAGTTGTAATTCACGTTATTAACCGTGTACAAAGTCCTATTTATAAGGTATGCACAAAGCACCGAAATATCGAGCGGGCCTCACAAAATTTATGGTAGGTAAAATACGGAACATAACTCAAGATTAAGGAAACATAATCTTTACGTGTGTTAGGGCAGGCTGTAGCATCTCAATTTAAATAAGATCTTTTGCACCCCTTTAGGTATTTTCTTAGTTGGGGGGAAATTTACAGGACAGCTTATTTGTTGTTTTACCTCGATCTAACAAGACGTACACGGATTCTAATAGACTTCGTTCCGTTAACGCTTGACGGTTCTGATAGGTCGGAAGAGATTTGTCTAAACAAAGATAAGGCAGGTAATAATCTTGCTATTCGGGATAATGCAGGCTTTTAGGATTAAATATATGATTAAGGTAATGCCTCTTATAAAATTCCATTCATACTAAAATTTCACGTATTAACTATTATACAATTACTTACTGACAAATTTCTCTTATATTTCGAGTATTTCTTTGTCCCCCAATCTAATCACAAATTAAGCGCAGAAAATTAGCATTTAAACATACGCTAAACTGTCAGACTGCTTGAAAATTATGATGGAGGTTTCTAATTAATACCGTATAAATAGCATTGGTATGTTCGGTTACGCGTTCGAGTTGTTGATGAGTACTTTTGTGTTATTCCCTTTGGGTTTAGGGTTTATTCTGCAGTTTCAACTTCGAGTAGATCTGGGAAAGCCTTGATTAAGTAACATTAGGAGACAGAATAAGGTAACTTTTTTGTAAAAAATTTTAAATCAGGACGATTGATTGATCGGCTCTAAGGGCGCGTGTACACGGGTAGCGAATCACGATCGTGAGCCACGCTTTTGTGGGGTACGCCTCGTGTGAACAGTACATTCCTGGAAGGAGAATCGAAACGAATCGATCGTGGATTCAGGTATCAAACGTGTTAGATATTTTTTGCCTGAGTCAGTCGTAGAGCGGTGATCAACACGAGCTTATTACGCATGAGTGACTCCGAAACTTAAAAATTTTTAGTGTTATAGAAATCAACCTTTGTTTTGGGGCCCTACAAATTTGGGATGTGAAGAAAGAGAAGCTCGTATTGCAGGAGCCAGTAGAAGGGCAGAAGCATTAAATTAACCAAATTTCAAAGCCGCTTATGTAAATAATATATTTAATAATTTACGGAGCTTTTACACACAATAGCTAAAAAAAAAAAAGTGGAAATGCGAAAAGTGGTGCTTTTAACGAAGATATATATAGTGTGGCTCATTTGAGGTGGAAAGACCTCTGTAACATTTGCATTTATAACTCGATTTCAAAAGACCAACGCTCGAATAATAGAAAGCTCTATTTATGCTGTAAAAATTGGTTTCTATTTCACCCCGTAACTTGTGTTCTATGTGAAAAATTGGAAAAAACTATGGGGGTGTTTCTTTTTGAAAAAATAAAGAGGCCAATAAATTCAGCATTCTTTAAAATGAGGTTATACTAAAATTCATAAAAAATTGCAGTTATTAACCATTCTGGAGAAACTAATTTTACCATTTCAAACAATATTATTTTATCAACATAGTCAAAACACAAATAAAATATAAAATAATAAACTAATTCTTCAAATTTTCCACTAGCCGGCTTTTTAGTTTAATTAAATTATTTTATTTTTTTTAAACGTTGCTGTTGAGACTTTTCTATTATTGTAGAGTTATTTCCTGACAATCTTTGCGTATACAAATTCGAAGGTTTTCAATGCCTTTACGACACGAATCAAAAAGTTTATATTCGGTAGTGCGTCACGGAAAACAGTCTAAGGATGTAAAATCGGGAGATCTAGGAGGCCATTCGATTATTAGCTTATTGTGGCCTATCTATGTTTTTTTTAATGCAAGTTTAAATACTGTTTCACACAAGCAAAATTATAAACAGGACCATTATCTAATTGAAAAAAGAGGTTTTTCAAATTAACGAGAGGCAAATTGCCCAAAGCGTTCATCATTTTTTGCTGAAGAAATTCTGGAAAATTTGGATCATTTAGATTTCTACCCAAAAGGAAATAAATATGACGATTATTATTCAATTTAATTCATTTGAATTTGATTTTATGGCTATCTTGATACAATAATATTGTATGTAACTTTAAAATAAACTTCTCTGACATGGTTAGTAATTGTTTCGTGTTTATGAAATTTGGACGTATCTATTTTAAACACCGCTTAATTCAGTGGCTTGCTTACTTTTCACAAAGAAAACAAATTATTATAAACTTTGGTCAGACAGTTTGAAAACAATTTTTGCAGCATAAGTAGAACTTTTCATTCTCTATTTTTGGATTTTTGGAGCTTTGATTCTTTGAAATCAGGTTATAAATGCCAAAGTTGTAGGGGCATTTCCATTCTAAATGGATCTCACTGCATATACCAGTTCATCGAACACCAGTATTACATACCGGTGTTCGTTTGTGGGTGTCAACCATCAGGATCTCTTCAAATTGGACCAGAGTTGCGCAGCATGTCGTTTCAGAATTTGGAAAATTCTTCACGGAAAGTTTAATTTTTGTCTTTTAAATCTCTCCGAAAGACATAAGAGTTGCGGAAATTCGAAAACGGAATTATTCTTAAACTCCTTTCAAGTCGTCCAACTTTGTCTCACTTTAACTGACCTCAAATCTATTATCGTTACTGGCATCCCCATGTTCAAGTTCCAGAAATGAATACGAACATTGAGAACGTTATAGAGCTTTCATAAAATGAGCATACGAACTATTGATACTGCCTATTAAAACAAACTGCATAATACACTTCAGAGTGGTTGGTAATATATACCATAATCTGGATAGGGTCCTGAAACTATTCAACATCCAAAGTTTTCTCTGAATTTAAAGATCTAAATTAGGCAGGAAACCTCCCGAGGGACATCATTTAGCTTAACACCTATCCAGATTAATCCAAACAAATCAGAAGCGCCTAAGTAAATCAAAGGAGCTCTACCCGACTTAAACACAGAATTTAAAATGAGGGTCTTGGACGAATGAAAACATCATCCGAGCAAGCTATATTATCGCTCATGCCGGCTCGTAAATTACACTGAACCAACATGGACGCCGTACTGGCCGAAAACATTGTTAAGTTCGGGTCTGTTTGCTTAAAACGTTGAGTAAATTTTGCGCAAGTTTATTGTGTGAGTATTAAATCTCTTCCTTAGGCCGTTTTGCACCTGAGAATAACTGCTTCAAAGTTTTGGCTTGCAAGAAAGGAGTAATACTTTTACTTAATAAGCTCGTATATTTATATCTTTGAATCCGGGAGGGTTTTCTTTCAAAGTGGAAGCTGGCCTCAGACTCTATTTGTTGGCGAAAAGTTTGTTTTCGCAGAAAAGTAAATTGTGGATACCCGTCTGGGAACTCGAGGGTTCAGATTGATTTTCTAATAAATTTAAGTCTGAAACGTCGCTTTCGTGACAAACCTCGCATCAAATGAAGAATCCTGCACTTATATTGAATTTTACTTCTTGGCTTGTTATTTCAGGAATGCAGCGTGATAATTACGTACATAGAACAACACCGAAGAATTATTTTTCAGACAAAAATGCCGCATAACATCACTGCGCAAGAAAAGTTTGGGATGCAAAAAGGCAGTGCCGAAATTTTCTTTTTTAAATCGGGCTTGCATACTTAACGAGCACCGTGTGTAGCATGGTACAAACGGTTCGTTCACAGTCGATTCGCAAGATATACTTACCCCTCACTATACTCTATATATATTGCAAAGATATTTTAATTAATTGAAACCTGGAGAAAGGATGGAACTTAATTAGTATAGAAATGGTTTCTGTGCAATTAGCAGCATCCAAAATTCGAGGAATTTCACCCA
Organism: Euwallacea fornicatus; assembly: GCF_040115645.1. NCBI lineage: Eukaryota > Metazoa > Arthropoda > Insecta > Coleoptera > Curculionidae > Euwallacea > Euwallacea fornicatus. The sequence continues at coordinate 4,312,296 of NC_089543.1, forward strand.
CGTAAGTGAGAAACACTTCGTGGCTTAAGAGATCCGCCTAATCGACATTCGGAGCTGTTGATCGATTCTTTCTCCTCCGACGGTTAATTCCAGATTCTTTCAGTTTGAGACAACGAGGAAGCTGCTTACTCTAGCATTATCAAAATCAATCTGACTTGATAATGTCCAGAACTTAATTTCTTCATTATTAGGGTCAAAACCTCAGAGGTGATTTTTTTGGGTTTTTTCAGGTCAAAAAACACCACGACAATTCAGGTTAAGACGGTTGTTGCGAGAACCTTAAAAAATGCGTGTTTACGGGAATAGTGTCAGAAGTACCCGACCTGACATATGGATGGCGATATTTTGTTGCAAATTTGCTTATATTACAAAGATTTACGCTAAAAAAATTTATGTCTAAGGTTTAAGGGTCATAGGTTAATTTGTGTTTGTTTCGGAGTCGTTTTTAATCGACACTTTTAGAGATTTTGTTAACATGGAAAAAATTAGTCATTGCTACGTAATTCAATATTTTTATTCGGAAGGTCTTAGTCCATCCAACATTAAAGTGGAATTAGATTCTACTCTGGGGGAATCTGGCCCATCATGAACAATCGTAAAATAATGGGTGTTTTAAACGTGGTTGCACCAGCTGTCAAGACGAATTGCGCAATGGTCGATCCAATAAGGTGACGGCATCAGTTTTTGAGATGCACGTCGGGTAATTTTTTTGACCATTTCCCTGAAGAAGAAACAATAACCGGAGATATTATACAAATTTATTGCAGCGTTTAGGTGAATAAATCAGGAAAGAGCGACCGCATTTGGCGAAAAGGAAAGTCTTGTTTCATCAAGACAACCCACCAGTGTGCAGTTCCGTCATTGCAATAGACAAAATCAATCAACTTGGTTTCGAACTTTTTCCTCACCCACCCCATTCGCCAGATTTAGCACCCTCAGATTATCTTCTATTTTCAAAGTTGAAAAAAATGGGTCGGCGGAAAGAGTTTTGTCAATAGTGACGAGGTGGAGTCCGAGGCTGATGTCTTTTTTGCGATATTCGAAGGTTCTTGCTATTGTATAAACTGGGTATAAAAGCCATAGAACTTCGCGGGGAGAGTGTGTCAATCCCTAAGGAGACTATGTTGAGAAATAATGTAATATTTTCCAATTTTTTTTTTCTTTAAGTGTTAGGTCGGGTACTTTTGGGACTGTCCTCGTAGTCGTATATTTCACGCACATCTATCATAAATATTAGCGGTTCTTCATTCATGGCTTCTTCGTTAAAATATCATTAATCATTCGGCCCGTATAATAATTGTAACACACGTTTACCATTCCGGACGAGAATAATTTAGAACATGAACTGCCACAGAATAACCTAAATCAAAACAGTGAACCTTAATGAACTTAGGTGAACTCGAGTACTGTCATACATAATTTAACAACTTTTTAAGTAGATTTATTTAGCCAAGAAAGGAAAATATTTTCTTTCAAGTTTCATTATAACGTTACCGCTCTAGCAATATTTTCTTTGCATCTGAGACAAAACTGCTTATTAGAATCGATATAACTTTCGTTTCATTATAAGTTCTGAAGCGTAGAATAACTATTTCGAAGATAAAGAGAGAAGAATTAAGCCCCGTGCAATTTACCACTTTGTTTTCGAGCACTAAATAAGGCAATTCTGTTTGCGGAGCATGTTATAGTTATAGAAACTTTATTACGATGCCACCTGAGAAAGTTCAAACGTACATACATTGTGCAGCAGCTGGAAGCTTTATGAAATCAACCATTAATATTGCTTTATTATATTACTCGTCTTAAGCACCAAACTTTTGTTTCAATTCATTCAAGCTCATTTAGCACGTACTGTATTGTCGATTTAAATTGACATCTCTATCTTGCACTACATTGTGCATCGGTTCCCATTCTATTGTGCACCTATAGTGTTTATTTTATTGGTATCTAAGTCTAGCAGATCCATATGCATTTATGCGATGAAGCGAGGCAGTACACTCCAACATTACGATACGATATATTTCATAAGCGTTCACGAATGAATGCTACAATAGCAAGGTTATCTGTATTCTGTCTAACATTTATAATTTACCAGTAGTCTTCTTGGGATGTTAGGGAGTTCCCATATTTATCAGAAAGAGTCCGAGACGACAGATAAATGTCCCACCCGCGTAATTTTTTTTATCCTAGTTATGTTATGGGTTATCTTAATCCGTGCACAATGATGGGGAAGTAATTTCAAGCCGTACATTCTATTGCCTAAAATGTGATAAACTGCATTTACCCTTTAACTTAAATACCTAACAACCATAATCGTCACATGTTTCATAGAATTTGCATGCACCATGTGTGGGATTTGCAGACGGATACGAGGCGTGGAAGGAAAGGTGAAAACTGTGCACAAAAACTGTGAATGAGTTTATTTAACAAACGGCGAACAACTATTAGAACAAAAACAAAGTAATATATTGACTGATTGCTAGCTAATCCACGAGAGAAAATAATGGAAAAGACACTTTACTCTTTGATTCCTTTAGAGAATAGTTCATAACGCAAAACTTTGTACTACTCGCCGTCGCATTGCACCTTGCGTAGTGATGCTAATTCCTCTTCTTTATCCGTTTTTTCGTTTTTGTCTTTCTCTTTCGTTTTGCCGTGCGTCGCTTTTAACCACCCTCGCTTAACCAACCACATTTCACTTTAACCTCGCAGCGTCGCCTTTGTACGTGTCGTAACGGCTGGACTGTAATTATTCACCCCCGGTATATTGTTACCAAGTGACGTTCCCACACATATAAGTGAAAATCTCTTATTTGTACTCAATTATATTTCATGTATTGTCCAGAGTTGCAACACAATAAAGTTTCCTCCTGAAAATTACATATTTTGATCCCTCATACATATCAACTTCTTTATGCTCACGTGTGGTTGGTTGATAATTTACATATGAAATGCCTTTCTGGGTTACGCCGAAGCAAAATCGGAAATGCTTTTCTCTCTAATAGTTGGCATACTGCTAATGGCATTTTTAGCTTATTTTATTTCTCATTGGTTAATATGTCACTCATTATTCGTTATATCTGGTTTGAACATTTCTACTGGAATAAAGCAAGCAAAAAGGAAACCATTACATAACAAAAGTTTACATTACATTGTAATGAATTTTCAATTATTATGTTACTAAAATGTCATTAAAACGTCCCGATCCTGAGAAACCTGGAGAGTGTCGTCTTCATTTGCACGTCAATCAAAACTACAGGGTATTGCAAATTAGTGGGCCAATCCGCTAACCACAGATTCCTTGAGCGAAGAAAATTGAGACTTTGTTTATGCGACTCTTTTCTCTGGCGCTTTGTTCTCACTATACAGAGTGTGGAAGTTCTTTGAAAAAATTATTTTTGTTGAACAACTTCGGCGTTTCGTAACATGTTTAATGCAGTTTTGTAGGGACGCATAATTCGATGAGGCGCACTTTTCCTAAGATTTGGGAAAAAGTTTGAAACTAGAGTGGGGAATATGAGAGGCCATGAACGCATTTTTTTTGCGCACGCCAATGGTTAACTTTTTAAACTAAGGTTCCTTTACCTTAATTTTTTTGTTCTAGTAAAATTTTAATTTACTGCCCGCTTTGGAAGATATTCCAGCATGTTGCCTTTAATTACACGGTACCCATTTTCTGTTTATATCGGAAAGGTGTCTATCATGTATTTTTATAAAAGACTAATTCTTGTTTCAAATTTTTTACCCAAAATTACAGGAAAAGTGCATCTCATGGAACTGTTTATCACCGATAAACTTTATTAAAATGTGTCAAGAAACACTCAAGTTATTAACAACATATTTTTTTAAAAGAAGTGCAACACTCTGCAGAGTGAGTATAAAGCGCAAAAAAGCCACCTAAGGAAAATCAAATTATTTTCGTTCAAGGGAAGTGTTAGAGGATAGGCTCACTAATTTGCAACACTCTCTATCTCCTATGAGGCATTCGACTGGTCTAAAACCACCAAGAGGGCGCTTTTCATACTGTATGACTTTGACCCATCGTCCTAACATGCCAATTCAATCACAACTGTTCGGGGCGCAACTTCTCAATAAATGAATATTTAAAGAGTTACTATTTTTCGAATCCCAAAATATTAGCTTCAGCGTAAAATACCTTCTATTTGGTAACGGAAGTAATTGGCATGTTTCGGTAGTATCCTCTTCGAGGAAAATTCAATCAGAGTCACATTAACGTCCCATTCCAATAAAAGGATGTTAGTATTGACGAGATCACAACAAAAGTCAATAAATTTCGCTTTCTCCAAAATACCACGAAACGAATGAGATAAATAAATAATCTAATCGTCTAAACGTATTTGGCACATTCATCTTGACCGAAACAAGGATGAGACTGGGAAAAAACACTGGAAAAACAGAAACTGAAATCCCTTTCCCAAGAAAATGCAATTTATATCTGTCGATTGAGCGCCGCTACTCTAAACGCGGTTTTTCCAGCCGATACCCGCTGGGACATTAATAATCTAGAAAGTTACCACGATTGGCATGTACGAGTTCCAATAAATGGTTCACTAAATAAGGCATTAATTAAGCATCATTCTAGGGAATTGTTAGTTCAACGTCAATTGTGTACGCATTTTTCACCCCTCCTAGTACATTTATTTAACCATACACTGCATGTTACTGTATCCATCAAAACCGCCACCGTTGCTATCAGGTGCATTATGTTCTAACAGACGAGAAGAGAAATGCAATTTCTTGGAAGTGAAAAACATTTGGTACTAAAGGAAAATTTGAATGAGGTCTAACATATAAAAAATTTAAATCGCCATCGATATATCAGCAAAAATAATAATATGCGGTTCAGTTAGCTGATTGATGGCACCAATTTACATGGAAAATGTAAACGATCCCGGAAACGCTCCAAGAGTTAAAATCGCTTACTATTTATTTCTTGCCTGAGAAAGGAACATATTTTATGTTCGGTTGGAAAATATTTCTTTGCGCAATTGAATTTTCGTTTTGGGTTTTATGTGAGCATTTCGACGATCCAGTTTTATTACAGCACACACATGTACGTCGAACGTTCAAAGTTAAAAAAAAAATCATATACTAATTACAGTCAATTTGTAGCCCCAGCGCGACTATTCAGGCTGAAAGGTATTGATTGAATAACTTTTAGGAATTTAGAGTTGTGGAAGTGCTCCTGCTCCCATGCTGGAGGATTGAACAGGAAATGTATTTATTTATTCCCTTTGATAAGTTAAGAGGGATATTTAAGGTAAACTGATTAGGCTAAACACCATCACTTAGCTTCCATGTAGCTCGAAATTACATTTCCTCTATACGGTTCGCTGTGGGCCAATTTTTTCATAAGCTTTTTAACTTAATTGCCAAATCCCCTAACGCTTATACCCTTGATATTAAATCATCAAAAAGGCCCCAAATTCCTTGCCTTCGAGGAAAATAACTTTATGCGGGCTTTGTTTACACTGCGCCCTGTTCCATTAATATATTTGCGAAAATCATAATATTCAGCTCACCTCCGTTAGCTGATTGATGGGCCAAACCAGGCTGAAAATGTAAATGATCCGCAAGCCGTTCGCTCAAACCAATCGCCTTTTACTCATTGCCTTCCCTGAAACAAAAACGAACATTATAATAACTCGTGAAAATTTATTCTTCCGGAAAATAAATTTAAATTTTCTAATATATTAAGTATAATGGAGGGCGTTTAGTGCTACTAATTAGATCTTTCAACTTTATTAATATTCCGAGATATTCATTAGCGATCCATTATGTTTATGTGTTTATTAAAGAAAATAATTTTAATAATATTTTAAATGTTTCAAAGTTATCGCATTGATCCAACAACATCTGCATCCGCTAATCAGTTAACAGTTCCTCATACTTTTTTTCTTTGAAATAATCCTTTAAATTGGCTGTTTTATTTTGTGTCCCTCTTCGTTCCATCTCTCTGTAACAATTAATTGCCATCCACGGAACAACCGCAAAGCGAATATTTGTATGAAAATGCTAAAAATTTCATACTTAAATGACCCTGTAGATCCTGTCTAAACTGGGCGCGTTGAAACAAGTCCGCGTCGGTATGCCGGTACCGCCCCAAACGGAAAGATGCTTTACTCTGGGATGCTTACATTAGGCGGAAGCGCTTGCGTTTTCCCCAGGCGGGTTCGAACCAGTGCCTGACTAGGGCTCGCACAGTAGAGATGCCCCATTGACCGTTGATGTTAACGTGATACACTCCAGTCTAATCCTGGAGCATAAAGACATCCTTACAACTCTTTAGAGAAAGCAGGGAGATTCATCTTCTTTGGGTTCGGCGACACGTGGTGGATCCCAAGTAACGACGAAGCAGGTCGTTTATCCGAATTGAGCTTGGGAGCCGTGCTCCACGGACCTAAATTGATCGTCGGGAGTATTAGATGCGTGTCGTTTCTATCGCTGGGATCGATGATTGAGCAGATGGTGAAGTGCGCTCTTCTTCAACATAATACGAATATATGAGTGCCTGAAGGAAGATCGGGCGTTTTGCTGAACGAGAAAGGGTACATGGCATTTGTCACCATTTTTCCAGAAGGAAATGTAAAAAAAATCTCACGAAGTCGACCTTGCGCGTGCCCCGGTAGATGACTAACAGTGTGAAGAACCCACATACGGAGATATTATCGTCAAGGTACCTTTATCTGATTTCCCTTATCTTCACGATCTCCAGTATTTCCCTTCAACTGAAATGATCTTCACCTCAATTTTCGTCTTTATTTTAAAACCGCTAAGGGGTTTCGTGTGTTTTTGCAGACATGATAGAACTGATAACAATGTTAAAAATCGTTCTTGCTGACGTTTTTCGAATAGGGGGTTTAGAGCAAGTGTATTACTTACGTCCTTTACTGCGAGGGCGTAATTTTCCTGCCGAAATGTCGTCTTGCCTTACTGATGATTGTATTCGAGGCACTATAGGGGTCTTAAAAACAAAAACGGAGAATTTTAGCAAAGCTGCGATAAAGCACTGCTGCTGGGTCGTAATATCTAATTTGCGTTATGAAATGCCCAGGGGTGATCAACCATTCTGACACCTATTAGTTAATTAAACCCTCATTAATTTAGCACTCGACGAGCTCCTATATGTCTAGTTGATGCGATGTGAGCTGCTTGATTCTAGCGTAAATTGGTAGGGAAGTTAATTTGCAAAAATTCCTTTTTACGCCCTTTCGCGAATGGCGGTTTTTAGGAAGAAAAATTTCTCGGGATCGAACGTCTGAATACGGGGTGGCGATAGGTCGACGATAAGGGAGGGTAGCATGCAGCAATTTTTGTGTTTGCTGACAAAATCAACGGCCGGTCCGATAAATGTGATGAGGAACGCCGGTTTTGAATATAAAACGGTTACCCTGCCGAATCCAAAGGTTCGCGTTGATTAAATCACCCAAGCAAATCGTATTGAAAATGAGAATCATGGGATGTTTGTTTATACAGCGTTTTACTTCAAATAACACCGTAGGAATTCTCGGGAAAGCTGAATTTGGAAACTAATTATTTCCGAATTTCTTTCGTTGGAATTTACGTCGAGCCCTTGGGGAATTGTATATTGAAAGGGAAATACTTAAATCCTTTCAATGTTCGCGGTGTATTAAATCCTTAATTGTACTGAAACTTTCTTTGTGAATTTAATTAACCAATGTCCATTAAATTTCCCTATCAAACCTTGCTTGTGCCTGGCCGCCTAATTTAATCAGGGTTTAAAATGGGACGCAATTAGTAATAATCGAATAAAATCTCATCAGAATTCAGCTACTAAAGCCTCCGAATTGACACCTAGTTTAGTTTATTAGAGTCCCCAGTTTCCGATTACAATTGTCTGTTAATTTCTTGTGCAAGAGGGTAGAGAATCAAAGGTCTCAAAGTTCAGCCAACATTTGGCTAGGATTCAAATTACTGCTTGGATGAAAACCGGAGATTTGAACGGATACAGCTAATGGAGACTGAGTGCGAATTAAACTTTAAATATCAAAACTTGGGTTTGAGGATTGCAGAATTGACCGGAATAAAACTCGTCAGTATGCTAATTTCAAGATTAAGTTATAAATTGTTAAATAGCGGTTATATTGGTAAATTAATTCGCCAGTTATTATTTCTCATACGGGATCTAGACGGTGCCACCATCGGGGTCTGGGTCGAAGACAAAAAAATTTTAATTATCGTGGTTCAATTAAAAATGACGTTTTTGCAAGACTTTTTTCTTTGTCTCTAGGAAAATTATCAAACGACACCCGACCCGGTTTTTATCGCGGTCGGGTACTGTGGGATTGACAGAAGCGCTTACCCACTAAAAACTTCGGGATGAAAGAACCTTTGCCGAATCCAGAACTGTCCCGAAGGGATATATTGTCAGGGTGGGATAGGACGGCGAATAGCTACTATCTATTCCACTCGTCTTCTGCTTAGTTGATTATACGCGTTCTCCTCATCTGTTGTGTTTTTAGAACATCTGCTGTCTCTTTGGATCATTTCGGTCCTGTCGTACTTCTTTTCGCCCTTCGTGTAATCGAGAGTGACTCCGTGATGGCTTCGCGCCTCCTCACGCTCGATTTATGCCCTTTCAAGTTGCAGGACAACGCTACTCTTCTTACTGCCAATCCCCTTGCTATGCCCATCTGGTGTTGTTACCAATCCTGATGTGCACATCCGACGGATATATTTACTTTTTCCTTCGGCAAAGGAAATTGTTTCTAGGTGCTTGAGTTTTTCCTGAGGTGCTTTTCTTTGTATTGTGACACCCATTTATATGTGGCCATCTTCGGGTATTTGATCCCTTCGCCTTGACGTTCAATTCCTTTCCTGTCGCGTTTGCACCAAGGACTGGTCTCTGATGGTGCACCAGCTCGTTCTTTCTGCCTTCCGCGTCTGTTACTTCTCTCTCCCTTCTCCTGGGTTGATCACGGGGAGTTAAGGGAGGAGGCATCCAGGGGTCACCACCTGGAGGTGCGGATAGATCTTTGACGCTCCGCATTATTGTAGGCTGGTCGGCCTGGTGCGGCATTGTTGTTGGTGCCATGTAATTTCATATACAGCAGCGCGTTAGGGGTATTGTAAGATAACGCTATAAATGAATATCCCAAAATTATATCCTGCTCCATTCGTGCGATTCATGGGGTTGCTAAAATGTTGCAGGGAACTGTTGCATATTCATTTTGAATTTAATTCTGACAGCTCGTTCCGCAGATAACTAACTTCTAAATTTATTCCTCAGTTTTATTTAGTTAATTGGACCAATCGATTTTGCACACAGATGTTGTAAATGAAAATTTATCAGTTTGATTTATAGACCGCCCATGAAAAAACAGGCTTTTTATTGAACATGATTTAGTATAACAGTTTTGATCGGGAAAATATTCTACTTAATTGTGGGTAATACTGACACATACATACATATGCTGAATTAAAAACCCTCCTAAAATATGGTCGCAATAGTTGAGTCAAACATTTAGAACACTGTGTAGTCGTGTAACTCAGAGCAACAGCAATGGTGATTTTAAAATTGTATGAATTACGTGTTTTAAATTCAAATCAACAAGAAATACATGATATGAAGCATCCGATAGTAGTAACTCACAATATCGTTTTGTTTTGCTATCGTTGTCGATGTTGCAACCAAATTTTATTTATACATAAACCGCAAAAAATGTATACGCACAGACCCAGAGTACAATATGTTCAGTTATACAACGGATTATTATATTTCACGTCGAATTTAATTACCTAATTAACATACTATCATAATGAGCTAATACAATAGATTCAAATAATCTAGAGCTTTGTGTTAATTTTATAGACTATCAATTTATTTTCATCATTAATGCTCTAGTATTATCTCGGAATTACTTTACAAGTTGACACGATAACCTTCTCAGTTCTTGTGCTGCGATACGAGCATCGTCTGTTATTATGAAGAAAATAATAATTCATAATGTAGCAGGATAATGAAACGCTAAATTATTCAAGCGATAAAATATTTATAGTAGTATGGCGTTTCGACAGAAATTTCGGAAGTTAATTACAACTGTGCAGTGTATCATACAAAGTATGAGTACCTGTGATGATTAGTGATACCTGGACGATTTATTTGACATGAGCTATGTAAACAAAATTTTTAGTGAGGAGCATGATATCACTACCCAATTGTTGTAATCGTGACGTGACTGCCTAAAAAATGCGAATATCCAAACAATTTAAATTACACTTGTCATTGCAGTTGTAAATTACACTTGTCACTGCAGTCGATTTGGTACGGTGTCAGGTTTATTTATTACTCAATTAAGGTCTGACACATAAAAATGAAAGCAATCTTCGTGAATATTTTTGTAATAGTTTGTTTTCGGTAGTGAAATACGATGATTTCATTAAAACGTGCATTAACAATGTTCCCCAGGTAATGATGATTAATGGTTTTAACGTGTTTCAAGAAGGTATTTTGTTAATATTTTAATTTTATCTGGATGAGCAAATAACAACTGTAAATTCATAAAATTAGAACATGCATTTTTTGTAGGTGTCTGGAAATTGCATCTCTTTAACCTGGCGGAGGTGTAGGGGGGTGTAACGCACCCCGGAGCACGTCTTACGCAAAACAACTAAAGTTTTCTCTAATAATATCCTGTAGCGCCTTAATTAAAATGTTGCTCTACACAATTTGCTGAAGCACTCGATCAAATATTGAGCCAGTTTTGAATCAGGCTCTGCCAAAATCAGTTGGGGCTTGCCATAGGCCATAAATTTAAACACAAGTATTTCTTTTCCTGACTTTTATGGTCTAAACGGGTATTTATTCGACAAGTTTTCACTTATTTAATACGTTTGGTTGTTACAGTCGAATATTATGGAATATTGCCTGCGTTGTGAGTAATTCAGGACTCTATTGTTGTAACGTTGTTATTTGCCTGGCGAGACATCATTATGGCACTTAATGCGTTTTAGAAGCTATGTAGGGTCAATATGTGTTCTATTTGTAGTTTTATTGTAAGAGAATAGACACTTGCCACTGGGAAAAACTACTTGAATTTTTATTAATATTCCGGACCTAGCGCGCCGCACTCACAATATCACATTTTGTCCGCACCTCCGCCAGGTTAAATCATGATCCAGATAGAGCATTTATTATTGTTTGACTTATATCCCAGAGAAATGGGGTTAATTAAAATAAATTTGCCGTGCTATGACGCTAAATCTTCAGCAAAATTTTAATGAATGGAGACGCTGGTAAAAAGCTAAATCATCGTAGTATACGATACGAACCGTTCAACTAAGTAGCTTTGGCCATTTTCCAATGTTCCTTGAAAGCTTTAGCTAAAGATTACAAAAGAAAAATGGAGCACTTTTTTACAACTTTGGCCACATATTTTTATATAATCGATGGCTGTTCTGATAAAGTTGCCTTAAGAGTGTAGACGAAAAATTACCTATCTCTTTGAAAATTTTATTATCAGGTAATATAAACGAGCAAGATATTTTATAATCTTCGCCGACATTAAAATCGACTGCGATAGAGCGCCTATATTTATTGCAACACTTTTCAAAATCACCTTTCGAGAAGTAGTGCAAAAGTGTTCCCATTAACAGCCCTTTAAAATAACCAACCGAAACTGCCCGCACCAAAGCTTCCATGATACGATGAGCTTATAATTTCGGAACATCCCCGACATTTTCCTGTGCTTTATTCACAATAATTCATGTACTCGGTATAAATGCTGCAGCGAAAGGTGTTGCATAGTTGGTTCAAATCACACTGGCCAATGTGGTTTAGTGGGTAACTAATATTGGGAAATTATTTCTCACTTTTATTTGGTTAATTGGCTCAATCGATTTCCTAACCAGATGCCCCGAATAGATGTTTATCTATGTGATTTATAGGGTAACTATGGAAGAGGTAAATGTACTACGTCCATTAAAGGACGGAAAATTGAGTTTGGAAGGTTCGATTCTCGTTACGTTATTCCATTTATTCTAATTCGAGGAAATTACTTTCCTAGTATGTGAACGGAATGCCAGTAAAGCGCTTATTCGGATTATGCGCCAGTTGCCCTAAAATCCCGCTTAGCATACTACTACTATGAGAACAACAAGATTGTTAAGGGCAACAACGCTCAAACGTAGTGTGGTGGTAGAGCTCAAAGTTTTGAGCTGATGGACGTATTTGACGTCCTGCAGGCGCTATAGAGTGAGATCTCTATTGTCTAACTGTCTAACTCCATTAACTGAGTATAAACAACACTGAATTTTACTAACTTTATTGATAGTGATGATTGACTGTAATCGGATTATTTTTGCTGCAATGAACATAAATGGAATAGAGATAAATGATCTCTCCTGAATTTATGGTGGGGAAGCATAAAATTTGGTCATCGCCTCATCTTGACCTTCTACTGTCTCATTACTGAGGTCAAAATGAGGACAACGATGCTTCCAAATCCGCTCCGCTTGATGACTTGCCCAGTTGTAACAGTGGCCAACATGCCCAAATATCTCCTCTTAAATTTTCACGTATTTCCAGGGATGCCTGGATATTTCCCGCCGGTCTAATAGGATGGTAAGAGAATTTCTTCTAGATCTCTTGCTGAGTCTCGTTGTTGTGCACCCAAATAACGGGATTCTGCGATCTCAACTTGCGATATCTTAACCCTATTTATTCGCTTCTCCGTTAATGCAGTAGAGTTTGGACTTTTCGTTGCCAGAGTTGGCCCTACATGTTGCCTCAAATTTGGCGATTGTACGAGATCTATTAATTTGCCAGATTCGTCGGATAATAGTTTGTCAGGTGAAGCGAGGGATATCTCCGATGTTTGCTGGTTATGTGAAGTAGCTCTAACATTCCTTGTTGCGGAACGATGAGCGTGTGCTAGATTTGTGGTTGAGTGAAGCACGGAAAATCTCCTAGTAGTGGGCTGTCAAGTCTGCGGATAGTGGAGCACGATTTATAAATCAGTCTAACTATATGAAGCTGTGGAGCAATAAACCTCTTGGTAATGGAACACCGGCTATAAGTCCGTCTCGCTGCTTTTATGGACTGCTGAAGATGCTCTGCAGGCGGAGAAATAGACTGAAGCCGTGAAGTGGTTCTGGCACTTCTGATGCGACCCAAAGATGAAAATTGGGTGATGTTTTCGATATTTGACTAATTTTTTTTTTATGGGACACTTATGTGCGCGTACGAAATTCTCCATATTAAATATTGCGCGCATTCGACTTGGGAAAGTTTTAAATACTGAATAAAATGAAACTCCCTTTAAGTCTATTGCTTTGGTTTATGGCTTTCAGCCAATGTGTTCTCTTTCGAAATGCGGTTATTGTCGAGAACGAACGCTCCGAAATTACACATTTTCACACAGAGATAAGACTAAGCTGCTATTTTTATTTCCTTTTAACCCGAAGAAATAAAACGTCGCCAAATAAAATCTCATTGTTGAAATCTTAGAGAAGACCGTCAAATATACGGCACAAGGGCTCCTGGCTTTTTCGTTTCTAAACTGATTTATTTCCGCCTGCAGCAGCGCTGTACTAGCCATCGGTGTTTACCTAATAAATTAGAGAAAAATAAAAAAGTGCGCCAAGAAGTTCATGTCCGTTTACATTTAGTCTGCGCTCAAATAAGGGCTCTTAGCTCTACTAGCGATAATCCGAGTTTTACCAGAAAGGTCGCACTTTATAATTCTATTCGTAAAGCGTATGTGCAATATGTGCTTTAGGGCACTGCTTAAATAATCCATTTTTCATTGTAAAACAGTGAAAGGCCTTAGGTTAAAGCTATATCTAAACTATAAAATTAAATAGCTGCTTGACTCTATAATAGCCAAAGGGATCAAAATATTTGGTTAACAAGGTAACGTTTATATTGGATGGTCCTTTATTTAAATTCAAATTTACGTGAGACAGCAAAAATGGCCATTAATAGACCCTACAGTATTCTAAATTTGCCGCTTATGGCGTATCTGCTTAATAAAGCTACATCATCAACCTTTGAATACAAATTTCCGCCCTTTGTTCCTTAAAGTATAAAACCTAGCGGAGGGATCTTATAATTTATTCATAATATTAGCGACACCGTCTTGTTTCCAAATCGGAGCACTGTAAAGGTTTACTTCAAGTTTCTAAAATAACATTAAGCGCTATTTAGTCTGTGTTAATGTATAATTGTTCGTTTTTTCAGTTTATTTTGAAAAAGGGCGACTTTCTGTCCGAACGACGACTCATAACACTTTGTGCAACATTTCCGTTTCGTACACGATATTTTGAGCTCGTATTTGTGTTTAGCAGTCCAGATGAATGATATTTAAAGATGAGGTAAAAGAAATAAATTTTAACAAGTTAATCTAAATTTTAAATACACCTAATATAGAAAGCCGTTATTCCCAGAGAAAAATGTTATCGATCATTTGGTCTTACTGTTCTTGTGACAAAAACACTTACATCTGTACATAAATAACCATTCATAAAACGCAAAGAAAAGAAAAGAAAAAATTTCATTTGGAAATGCTCCAATAGAGTGGTTGAAGGGAAAAGGAAGCGGGATTGCCTTGTTTGTCTTGCAAGGCAAAGAGGGTCCAGAATGGTCCAGTTGCGACGATTGTCTTCCCATTCTGTCTGAATTTGTTCCAGGCTTTCAGTTATTCTTGTCATGTGTGAGGGTGTTCATATAGTAATTGGTTGGATGGATTGTGTAGGGGAAAATTCAAAGTTATAATGAAAATGTGATTATATCGTAAATACTAAAAACACCAAACATGTTTCGCATACTATTATCAAAGATGGTACTTATAGGTATTTATTCGACTTAATGCTGCGTGCCATACCAATATGTTCCCGATTATAATCGAAAATTTTCTATTCCAGGGCGTCGTGTTAGGAACATTGAATCCAACGGAATATCTGTTCTCAACGGTGCCGATTTTAATCAGGGTAAGTCCTAAGTGTAGCTGAGGCAATAATAACAATAACCGATATTGGATTGTTCTACCCTATAACGGCCGAGTTAATTTAACCTCTCTCGGATACGGCACTGTTTATGTATTTTATCTTAAAAGGACAATGAACCCTTTAGATTCTCTTTACGAGATAGGACCTTCGGATAATAGTACGGTAAAAGGAGCCGTTTCTATAAAGTGACAAATGGGAATGTGCATGATCTTGGAAAACAAAAGTTTTTATTTCATTAGAATTTTTCTTTTTTCCATGAAATGGGTAGTAAAAGTTTTATTGCTTGCAGAAAACTTGAATTGAATTCTCGATAATCCTAATAATTTTTATTTTATCAAACTAGGTTCATATACGGGGTGATTCATAATAGTATCTCACAAATTGAGGGGGTTAAACTGCGGATGACGTCAAGAAAAAAACTTCGCATGAACGTGGCTTTTTCCTAATAAGCCCGTTCCGGCATTAAGTATTTTGATGAAAATCGGAGAATGTAAAATTAGTGTAGACACCTCTTTTAAGAGGAGAACTATGTTTTTAATTTCACTAGTGATGTCCCGAAAATATTACTTTGCACATTTTCAATGAAATACATGATAAGCCACTGTTTTTTTTAATTAAAACTATTTTTTTGTATGATAATGATTAATAGAGTAAATGATAAATATCATTGTTTGTCAATCGCAATGCTTGCTAAAGATCCGACAGGATCATAAAACCTCTATATACGGACACCTGTCAACTTCTGGCATCTCTAAATACCGAGCCCTCCATAAAACGAACACGGACACCTCCCTTTTTCCCAAAATATTGAAATATGTGTCAAATTACCTCTTAATAGTGCACAAACTATTCCACATCTGTTATTTGGTACCGCTGCTGCACGTGCTGTTTTTGAAATTCAGGCAAACTTTGTGGTTTACGGTTGTGTTCTGTGTTTATAATCTCACCTGATTGCAGCCTTTATGCTTAAACTGGATATTAAGTGAGCAAATAGAAGTTGAGACGTAAGAAGGGTAATGAGTTACTACAGTTTCCGGTATTTCAGAAGCGCATAAGAAATTACTAGATCCTGAGCATGTTAGGAAAGTATCGACGGCATTTCCGAACTTGACAGGTACTTTTACGGTTTGTAAAAAAGCTCTTTCACGTGCTTTAATTGAGTGCGAAGCAAATATATTTGAAAATAAAATGAAAAAATGCAAACAAATATGATTACTGATTATTTCAAATAGGCTAACGGAATTTTAATTAAAGGCTTTTGAATCACTGCAATAAATATTACTCTGTTTTGTATTATTAGTGTTGTGTTATGTGATTATGTTTTATTAAATTTTAGTTTACCAGTTCAGGTATGTTCAATCCTCATAATGAACATATCTGGTCCGCTAAAAATCCTCACGAATGCCAAGACCGTCGACCACAAAGATATTTCGAGTTAAATGTATGGGTCGGTTTATTTGGCCATAAGATCATTAGCCCATACATTTGCAAGGCCGATTTGATCGCAGATGGACATTTACACTTTTTAAGGCCCATACTCTAAAGACCTGCCACAACCGCTTGAATCACCTTTGGTTCCAACAAAAAGGTATTCGGCCACATATCGTTAGGAGAGAGAGTGGCTGATTATGTGTCTGGAATATTTCCCGGTAGAGACATTTCAAGCAATGGAGGCATTCGTTGGCCGGCACGTCCACCAGATTTTTCCCTATTGGATTATCATTCGTAGAGAACTATGAACTACTTCATTTATAAATCTGTGCCCGCCGATATTGATGAGCTACGAAGAATGATCGTCACAGTTCCCCGGATCAAAACATTAATATCCACAAAAATTATTGCATGTAATTTTGCGATATGTTCAAACGTTTCAAATCAAACAACGCCCACAGTGTTATTTTTTTATTTCTCTGGATTTCAAGATACTAATGAAAGGAGAGTCGATCTTAAGAAAAATATCCCCGAAACAAACTTTGCTATCATCACACACAAAAATATAATGATATTTCCCCCGAAGCCATTAAGTTCTGTTTTGATTAGCTGACTAAACTAATAAAGTAATTCTACATCAAAATAAAGTTTTCTCAACCTCAAGTTTTGTCTCAGCGCCTTATAAAGGAGAAAGTTATAAGCTAGGTGAATCGAGAGCATTAAAGATTGCGGAAACTTGTGGAGCGAGTGCGAAATTATGATGTGGATCGAATTTCCTGTATTTAGAGTTAAGAGGTTGGTGAAAACTTTTATATTAAGTTGCTTTTGTTGTTTTCCCTTTTTTGTTCGGGTGAATCTCTAAGGATTTTTCATTTGAAAACCTTCTGTAACCTCCAAAATAGCTGAAATCTCATTAGGGTGAATAATATAACCCCTTGAAAATTAACTCTAATTTACCACGAGAAAGGAAACTTATTAAACAGCTTCTTAGCAGTAGTTTACGAGCCGCATTGCACACTTCACAACTTAACATAAAGCGACCAGTGTTCAAGTAATTCGGGATTTTAGTCAAGTGACAATATCGCTACGAATCAGAGTTGAACCTTAAGCAGGGAGTTTAAGATCATCATTTACTGAAATATCAACTATTAATCATGGCTAAATTTGGACAAGACTGGCAAATTTTGACAAATGGCTAAAGTTGAGGCAATCGGATTGCTGCGTTGACATACGGCATATTCCAATAGTCCTTATTAAAGCTAAACCTCGCATGCATGTGCATGCTGAATATGTTAAGGTTATCAAAAACCTGTCCAGGTTTTCGGACATCAAATTGTGATTTAGAGGATATTACCTAATAAAAGCTCTTACAGCGTTCGTACAGAGGTCTTTCTATAAAACGGATAATAAAAAGGGGCCAATCAGATTAAGGGAAAAGTACCGGACTGTGAACTGAAAACGGTATAACGTACAATACCGGCTGAATACACAATGCTGACCCATACGGAAAGCATTTTTATAGAAAACATTCTGACAACGACTTCGGATATGGGAAATTTTTCTCTCTATTGAACCCGTTTAGTTTTATTTTATGGCTCTTTTCAACGAAATTTATTTGAATGAGAAGGAATATTTACAGATTTAAATTGAATTTGTTAACCAATGTTATTAACCTACTTTTCACCGCCGGCTACTAAACCAGCGAATACAGTTGAATCGCACATTATTATTTATGAATGATTGTTATTTTCCTATTTTCAATTCATTTGGGGCACGAAAATACATTTGTGACTAATCTGCCTGTAGAAAAGTATAAATCTATAATAAATAAAAATTTGTAAACGCTCGCGTTGCTTAGGCACTTATTTCACATTTCATAAAGCCCGATATTAAAAACGCCCTTTTCCAAGCTCAATGCATTTAAGAACGTCTAAATCATAACAAATCTCATAAATGACAAACGACTGCAAAAATATTTCCGTTGTCAAACTTTACGAGATAATGGGATGACAAGGGTCCTTTCGTAGGGCAGCAATACGTAAAATGATCGACTTGTTTAACCATTCAGACGAACTTCGGAACGGATTCACGTTACTGCCGTTATTTATCTCGGATACGACAGTTTTCCGTATTTTTAAGTAATATGTAGGGCATTCAATAATCATATTTTCTTTCGTCTGAATATTTTCGGAGATTAATAAACAATGCTTGTCTATTGCCGCTCTCTGAGCAGATTTTGGCCGACAGCAGGCTGACATAAATTACTTCAGAAAAATGTTACTTGGCAGATCTTGAAACACAATATACAGTAATGGCCAAAAGCAGATAAACGGAATTTTTCAATTGAATCATGCATATGTTTATTGATCTCTTTTCCTGAGCATGAATGTCATTTAGTCACAAAACACGTTTTAAGCAAAATAAACAAATGTTGATAAAGTTACTTTATTGCCAATAAGAAAATAAATCTTTGGAATTCACCTGGTCCAAAATGGTGTGAAAATTTAAAAATCAAAATAAAAACACAACAATTTTCTTCGAATTCTTTCAAAAATCAATTGGGACCTTTCCCAAAGTACTAACATTTGGTAAAATACCCATTATGATCAATAACTGTCTGACATCCACGCAGCGTTGATTCAATCGATTTGTTTAATATTACTGGATCAATATTTTGCCACTTTTCTTGTATTTCAGTAAACAGTCCATCACACTTCGAATAATTTTTATCTCTCAATCCCCAATCAACAATTTCCCACAGGTTTTCTATGAGACTCAGATCGGGCGACTGGGAAGGCCACTTCAAAATCGGCACTTTTCCTTCTTCGAGAAATCGTTTAACTAACTTTGAGGAATATTCGGGGTCGTTATCGTGTTGAAAATGGAATCTTCAGGGTAAATTGTCTTCAACATGAGGTAACATAACATTCTGAAGTACATCCCTGTGCAGAAATCTGTTCATGATTCCATTTATTTTATGTAGTGGACCAATACCAAGGCCGCTGAAACATCCCTATATCATTACCGATCCTCCTTCATGCTTAACCGTGGATCTGGTGTATTTAGGGTTTAGTCGTTGTCCATTGGGACGTCTAACGTATTGAATGTCATCGGAATTAAACAATTTGAACTTGGAGCCGTCACTGCAGTAAACTCGTTCCTAATCCTGTTTGACACAATGAGTATGTTGTCTAGCAAATTTCATTCGAGTCTTCCGATTTTTCTTACTGCGAAGTGTTTTTTTTTATGCTGGCTTACGTGCAAATAATTTCTCTTCGACTAATCTTCGTCTTAAAGTCCTTGAAGACACAGAAACTCCGAAAACTTCCAGACAAAATCGAATTTTCTCAAAAGGCCTGAATGGATTTTTCGAACTAATAGGCTTTATCTTCCGCACATCTCTTTTGTTTAGCTTCCTCGGTCGTTCAGTTTTTAGTTTCGGTTTAATTGATCCAGTTCTTTGATATCTTTTTATTACAGCCCAAATAATGCCCTTTTTAACGTCGAACCTGCGAGAAATTTACATTTGCCGCTCACCCTCATTAAAAGCTTTAACAATTCGTTCTTTTAAATCAGTGGACAATTTTACACCACGAGGCATGTTGCAGACTATAAACGAAATGCAAGTTGTACTAATATTTTCCCGATAGGTTAAAAATTTAAAGCAAATTCAATTGTTTTTGCCACATTTATCTGCTTTTCATCAGATGAATTCTAAAGATTTATTTTTTACTGATAATAAAGTGACTTTATGAACTTTTGTTTATTATTTATTATAACATGTTTTGCGACAAATAACATATTTACATGCATTGAAAACAGATCAATTAACCCATCCGTGATTTAATTGAAAAATTCCTGGTGTCTATCTACTGTTGACCGCTAGTATATACTCTAACAGGTATAGATAATAAAAAGCATGCGCGTTGGATCGGCCCAAAGCGGTCGACTAGCCATAATAAGCTCGGACCACTACATCGTTGCACCTTGTACAATTCGCCGTTTCGGTTTTCGGGAATCATCAGCAACTTGGAACGTCACATTTTTGAGGTCATCTCTTTCTTCTTATTATGTATCACATGTCAAGCTTCAGTTTGGCAGTTCAATGGAAATATCAGAACTCCTGTTTTTCCAATGAACGCCTTTGGAAAAACAAAATAAGAAACGAGCAAAGAACATCATCAGAGGTGCTCGAAGGACACCTCAGCGCGTCTTCTTAAGTTCTGAATCGATCTTATAACGTCTCTTCTTGATACTTGGGCCTTAAAAGTTGTGATGGGACGTTGCATTTTAAACATGACATTGCCACGTAGTGGAGGCTTCACATCTTGCAGGTGCAGAAGGAAGAGTCACAACGAAAATTTCAAATGTGTTTCGGCGCATGTCTTCAAATAGAGACAGGAAACATTCATAATAAACCTTATTTAAATTCAAAATTCACAAAAGGGTCTTCTGGAATGAATTTTATTATCTGGAGCAGCGTGTACATAGGCAACTCTTCCGAGCCGTCTCCATGCGTGTGCTCCTTAATAGAAAAATGGATTTTTGTAAAACACAAATAAAAGTTGAAAGATATATTTAAATCGCTCAAGGGACCAGGCAAATATTTCTACTGGGCAACCTTGTCGATATATTGTTAACAATTTATTTGGGTACGGTGTGTAGGCTTCAGCCGAGGATAACTTGGTATTGAATTTATTTCAGTAGTTTAGGAGCTTTAAATCTGGCCATAGTGCTGGCCATTACATTTAACAACAGTAATACCGTCATAAATATCGATTAAGTGGGCGGAAATTAACGCCAAATGAAATTCATTCATCAGTATTATTACAATCAATATTTTAACGTACATATTTATCTGGTAGGGATAACATTACATATTGACTGCGAAAATACCAAGTGTCGGTTAGCATTATGTGTTTATTATTTGCAAAATAATATTTTGGACGCAAAATATATTTAAAAAATGTAAATAGTATTGGTATTCGTTGGTTCCACGGTTATTGGAACTATAGATTCGCTGTTACCATTGCTAATATTCACAAAAATTTATATTATACAGGGGCTTAATTTAAAAAATACCTCCTGCGTTATTTTCGTTCTGACAAACAACATTAGATCAAAAAAATATAGAAATATGATAGGAAATAGAATAAAGAATATAAAATATAGAAATCGAAAAAATAGCTCAATCGGGTTATCGTGGAGGGAGTTTAAAATTGATAATCGCGGGGCTGGGATTTTTGGAAAACTAAATAAGAGGACCATTTTTGATTTTTCAAAGGATGTTTAACAGTTCGAAATATAGAATAATGTGTTTATTTCCAACACCATAGCGAAAAATTACTAAGGTTAGAGAAAAAGTTAACCACTTTCGGATAGGTTTGAACCAAGACTGGGATTCGTATCAGAATTATTCGATGATTTGAATGAACTACACCCTGAAATTTCAATGTATTGGAATTCCATTAATTCGAATAGCCAAACTATTGCCTATTCGCAACTGCTCAAATAACTCTAACAGTTTGACCATTCAGAACTACTATTCGAATTTTCAAAGGACTATGCAAATTTTTCGTTTACGGCACTTAATTGTTTGTGTGAAGTTAATACCTGGAAGGAAAGAACGTTCTACTTCTAATGTGAATTGACCAATGTTTATCCATTGCTAATGATTTTTGTACGTTTTCAATTGCGATTTATTAGAAACACTTGAATCCTTCGAGTTGACAGTCAATCAAGACATTGCTGGTAGTATCTAAATTTCCCAGAAAAAAATACAAAAAAAATTAAACAAACAAAAACAATTTACTATTACTGCAAGTGGGTTTGTTGGGGGTCTATTAAGTAAAAGCTAGTAATGTGCCCAGCGACTACAAAACAAATAATTATAAAAATATGAATCCTCTGTATTTCGAAAAGCACTTGCTATTGAATTAAGACATGATGGGCATTGCCTTTTGACTTCAGCCATCTGCGGTAAAATTTCTTTGTCTTGACAACACCACTTAAGCCAACCCTGTATATTCAATGTGAAAATCAAAGTTAAAAAATGCTTTTTATGTTCGATACATAACTGCATTAACGAATGTACCAGCACTTTTTTATGATATTTGATGATTTGTGATTGTGGACAACCCCCAGCCCTCAAAGTACAACATGTTCGAATTACTGCTTTTAGTGGTAGCAGTTATTTAGAAATTGGCAAATCATGCGATTATTTTTCGCTAACATAAATAGTAACATTATTAATGCGATAATGTATCAAATATATAGAATAACATTTTCAACTACAGGTACATGCAGTTGTTACTCTTATTGGCACTTGAGTTGCTGCTTTGGCTAAGGATGCTCATGATATATATTGCGCTAACGAAAGTAAATTGAATTTGAAACTAAATGTTATTATTTAAAATATATTTTAAAACATAAAAGAAATTAATTTGCGTGGATTGTTGGAATTTGTATACAGGACAGAACTATGATGTTGAATTAAACGCTCAGTAAATTAGAGCTTCAGAGATGGGTATGAAAAGCAGACTGCACGCATTTTTAACTAAATTAATACAGCCGTTATAGTCAGAGCTATAGGATTTACAAAAAATGTGATATAACGTAATGTTTATTAAAATGGTCATTCTAGATGGTGACTGTGCCATACAATTTATTTGACGTATTAATAGGGTTTTTTCTGTTTGCTCGTAATTAGCACGCCATATGACAATTAAAAACCATTCTATGGGGACCGCTTTTGTACCCACTGCAGCAGTAATCCTTTGTCTAAAAGCCCCTTTATTGCGTCGAAAATTCTAAAATTTCTACAACCTAGTTAGCCAGAGACCATCTTTCTTTAGACTAAAATATATCCCTGTCCAGAATGTTCTCCCAATTTGCGACTTACCTATTTATTTCGTGGTCTGTAACGAGAAAATGTCTACGAAGCTTGAACTCAGCCATATTTGTTTACTTAATTAAACGCACGCTGGAAGCACAAGTCAGGTGAATAATAAATTAAATGGAAATTACCCAAGGAAAAGTATTCCCTTCTGCTAGGCAAGTTTTAGGAGAATTAGTTACGGTCTCTTTGCTTTCTTGAGTTTAATATTTTATATTCTTCCAGTGATTTTCTTTCCAACTGTTCTTTTCCTCAATCATCGTTTGTAATAAATAATTTAATATCTGATTACCTGCTGGGGCATTGTAGAACAATATATTCCCTATTGTTTCAGATACTTTACCACGATTCACAGAGCCAATTCCCAATGTAACAGTGACCGTAGGCAGAGACGCTTTACTAGCTTGCGTCGTGGATAACCTTAGGGGGTTTAAGGTGAGATTTTAAGCTTAGAGGGGGGTAACAACGATTAATTAGGTCGGTATATTGGTTACGACGATTTATTATTGTATAGGGAGCAGAATGTGCTCATAGTATATTGAATTACTGAGTAAACTCAACAGCCAATTCTAGTTGGTTTATTTGATTACGTTGCCATTGTTGGAGCTTAGTGTGTGAATACCAGCGGAACGCTCTCTGATATGGAATTTTGTGGAGGTATCAACTTTGTATTAATTGGTGGGGAGATCTGATTTCCTTTCAGTTTTAGATTAAATTGGTGTAAATACTCTATGATTGTTTGCATCAGAAAGAGGTACACAAACTTGCTCAGATACAATGAGATTGTGCCCGTGATGGGTTTAATCGAAAAGCAGGCTTGATCTTTAGATTTCTAGGAGAAGATTAGGAAGGTTGAACTGAATTATTCCATTCAAGAATGAGTATCTATTTCATCAAAGATTTCTATTAACTTTTGTCGTCGAAAAGTGAAGGGCTTGCGTGTCAGCGAAACCAGGCTTTTAGTGCTCGTTCACGGACTATAAAATTAATGCTACGGTGCATTGTAATTATACAGGTTAAACGTGTACATGAAGTGGTTTCAATGCCTTTGGTCGACGAGGGAAGAAGTGTTTAAGTTCTTCCAGGAATGGAATAAGTATTTTATTTCCATAACATGTTGCCCTTAGTGTCCCTAAAGATAAATAATACTTTAGTCTAACCAGATACCCTTAAAAAAAATTACATTAATAATTCTTCGTTTGCTTAGTGCTGTCCAAATACCTACTTTCTCTGGATGTAGGGGCTTTTCCATTATTGCACAAAGATTTTCCGCGCGCCTAATTCTAATATTCTAAAAATTTATGAGAATTTACCTCACCAAAAGTATCGAAGCAGCCTTTTTTGCAACAATACAGTTCCAGCAAATTTTTTCCGCGACAGCGTCTTTCTTAGTAATATGACCGAGCTACTACTATCAGAACAGTATTGTCATGTCTATCATACGTTCCCATTAAAAAAAGCTCCCATTCTCTTCGAAAAGCATTAAAATGATCTGTCAGCTTCTTGAGAAATCTGATAACTTGAAGCGTCACTCGATATTCATTCCCTGGTTCTTACAATTCCTTCCATTCTGCGAAACTTCTCCCTTCAACAGCGTTAAACCCCCGAACTAATCTTGATAATCTCGATGCTAAGCTCAATGCTTCAGATACTGTTGCCCCTGTTTATGGTGTTGCATGCTATATGAACTGTAACGAACGTTTCCTCCTCCTAAAAAATGGTTTGTCTCCTTTGGAACACAAGCGCGACGTTTAAAATAGACCTCCAACCGACCATAATTTATCCACAAATGGATGCTCACAAATCTAGGCTGAGACATCTCTATTTCCCGACATCCCTACTAATTCTCACAAAATATTAAGTATCTCATTAGCACTTAAGCCCTCATGGCTCTAGCAACCCTTTTTCTCAATTACGGTATATACGAAATCATGCCCTGGAACGGTATTCCAGGAATCGGAAAACCCCTCACGTCCTGCAACTCTAGAGACCAGCCAAGCTAAAGTGGGGTAAAATGAAATATTTTAGGGTCAAAATAGTACGCAGACAAGTTTAAATGACTGAAAGGTTGGTTCAAAGTCTATTTGATGAGTTGGGGCCAGCAATGTTTCTACACGTATCCGAGACGAAGCTTTTGGGCATTAAGTGTTTATGGTTTATGATTCTTGCACTCTCCATGATTCAGTTCTTTTAATGAACGTTGATATTTTACATGTTTATATGGAATATATAGAATAATGAGTCGGCGGCTCCTGTCGCTGCTACAGCTGCCATTAGTGGTTTCAGCTAATGTACTAATATGAAGTTAGTAGTTAAAGTAGCGTTTGTTTTAATAATCATCTGGTTAGCGAGGCTTAAATGCATTAATATGTGCTGGTTAGAAATTTTGCTTGTTTGACGTTTTCAGTAGATAGGTCCCACTTCTGTTATTCTAATCTTTATTGAAAATGTTTTACTGGTGTATCATTTGGGCATAAAACGAACGAGTTCACCCCATAGTTTAGTCGTTTGGAAAGAAAATTCAAGTCACGACCGGTTCCTCACTATGTTTTCGGATAGTCTCGCACCTTCATTCTCGAGTTTGTTTTGTTTCCACATTTATTGTTTGTGTATGTGTGCCGAGTGTACGCTAATTTTATTATTTTAAACCGGGTTCCGAGCAAATCTCATTGGCACGCGATACCATATACAGGGAGGGGGTTGCTGCCGAGGCGCAAATAGGGAAGAACAAATTAAATTCCCCAGTTGACCCAGACAAATTGCTTTGCACGAGAAGGTTAGAAAAAGTTCTATCTAATTTTGCGCCTTCAAAAACAAATTATTTGCAGTAGGAACGCTAAATTATAACTTAAACTTTCCAATGTGCAAAATCTGAGTGCGGAATTCCTCTTGTTTCCTCTTCTCTTGTCTATCAGAGGCAAATTATTAACGGTCTAGCGAGTGGGTATGTAGTTGATTCCATAATAAACAGAAGTTAAGCAAAGCTGTATCTCCACTCGTAAAAAGGGATAACGGATAAACGATGATTTATTGGATTTACGGGGATTTGTTGACGTAGGAATATTCGAATCTGAAATGGTATTGTTCTTTTACCGTTTACTTTGGCATTTCCTATTTTCCTTCTTTTAGGCAACAATGTTCAACACTGTAATATCCACTGTAATTGCATATATGCATTTTTCTCAAACTGAAATTCTCAACGTTTCGAACCGTGTTCGATTGAATCTTTTAATATTTAATCGAATACGGATGCGGATGAAATATTTATACATGTTAAATCATATCGACCAAATGAAACAATTTTGCGTAATTTTTTTTTATTGAGAGGACATTCAACATAAATGAGTTCCTGCTACAAATCCCTCGCTAGATTAAATTATTTAAGCCATCTCTCGAATAAACCGACAGATAATTCGGTAAAACCCGAACTGAAGATATTTCGGGTAACAAAAAGGAAGTGGCATAGAATAGTTTAATTTCGACAGGGTGAAAATCCAAGAACCTCAATTTATCAACTTACCAAAGCTCCGCAAGCTTCCGTTTCACATTAAAACTAGATTAAACATCTCTACTGGCAGAGTAAAACTATTTCCTATATACAATCAAGCTGAGCAGGTCAAAGTCCATTATGCTGCAACGATATTTAAATATCAAAATCAGAGGTTTATGCTATGGGCATGTCAAGCCTAAATTAGGGTAGGTATTCCTGCTACGAAAAATATGAGCATCAATTTATTGAATAAAATATGCATTCCGTGCCATCGTATTACATCTAGAGACGTTCCTTGCTGTAAACTGGTGCCCATCAATTTTGGAATAGAGCCACGAGGATGATAACAAAATGCGACGTTACAATAATAAATGGGTTTTACTTTTACGCCACAGAAAACCTGCCTCGAACGGTGAGAACTCTTCCTCTATCGTCGATAGATAGTTCTTGCGTTTAACCCTAAAGACGCAATTTTTCCTCGAAAGATATCTACACCACACAGAAATAACTTAGATTGCTTTGGAGCGATATTTCCAATTCGGAGTACCCGAACCACAAAATCTATGTCTTGTAGGAAACGCGTCTTTCCAAGACTGAGCGTTTTTATTGCATGGAAAGATTAACAACTACCTGACCGTCCTAAAAACTGTTTTTCTTTATACGATACACCTTTTGCTTTTACTTCCATTGCGAGCACGAACAAAAGGCACAGGCCTAATAATAATCATTTTCGACGCAATAAATAAGCATTACCGAATTTTTGATAAAGGGAAATTGGGAAATTTTATGTAGATCGCATATTTTACACTTCGGAGATAAAAAAATTATATCGGGGGGGAAATTTTTGCCAGGGTTGATGTCTTCGGAAACGTCGGTATTTGCTCAATTTTATCAATAAAACAACCCTTTTCGGGTTATTTGCTGAAGTGTTTGCATACTTCCTTAATTTGATATTTATCATCAATGCACGGAACAAACTATTATTAAATTCACTTGATGTTGTCACGTACAGCCAATCCTTCGCGTTGCTAACAATCGGTGATGTTCTGTTTTTGGATTTGTCGTTGCAACTTTTATGTTTAACTTCATAAATCATTCTTTCAGGTTGCATGGGTTCGCGTGGACACCCAAACCATCCTCTCCATCCACCATAATGTTATAACACAGAACCCAAGGATATCGCTTTCCTTCAATGATCACCGATCATGGTATCTTCACATAAAGAATGTGCAGGAAGTAGATCGAGGATGGTACATGTGTCAAGTTAACACTGACCCTATGAGGTCGCGAAAGGGCTATTTACAAGTTGTAGGTAAATCACTTTTTACTTATTCTTGGCACTAGGCATAGCTGTCGCACGGTAATGGTATTTTTGTCATCAGAATTCCAGAGTTTTTATCATATGTAGCTGCGCGGGTTTAATATCCGGGAACATTTATTTTGCCGCATTGAAAACCCCCAGTGAAAAATTATTTTCCATATTTTTATAACGTGGAAAGGTAAAAATGATTATTTTGGCTGAATTGCTTTGTTTTTGCTTGAGAGCGACAAAAGCAGAAGCGCAATCTTGGCATTTAGGGATTAGACAGTGTAGCTTTAATATCACTTTTCTTTGAGGATTTAGCTTGAGTTTCGCTGCAGCAATATGATTAAATTTTATAAAGGGACATTAAGAAAATTGTATCAACTCTAATTGAACATATTTTTTTACTTTAAAAAAGTACTAAATTTATATTCAACATTACTTTAACTTCCCATACAAACAGCACCTTTATGGGCGTGTAAGGGCTATAGAGCCGTTAAAGGGATTTTAAGACCGCTTCGCTCACTGGCTTTTATGTATGCGGGATAATCGTGAATCGGAAAAATTTAATTCTGGGCGAAAGCAAGAAAGCATCTTTTACAGGTTCAACACAATTTCTTTTTGTATTCTCCCATAAAGGTTTAATGGTGTCATAGATTTGTTTTTAGCTTCAATATAAACATCCTTTTGAAATAGGAACGTGGAACATAATTGTGGATTAAACGAGCATTTCATTGTTCAATTAGGAAGATTTTTAGGTAGCGTTTCCATGTGCGTTTTTCACTTAAAGGCTCTGAGAGAATTAGATGATTTTTTCAAAAATTTTAACAAACAAATGTTGAATTTTTTTAACACGAAATAGAACCTTTTTAATTAATGAAAAGCATCTGTAAATGCCATTAATAAAGATATCTGATCCAATTTATTAGTAATTATGTATAAACTTGCTTGCGTCGTAGAGAATGCACTTCTTCTCCGGCTCCGGATGGTTGGCATCATTCACATTACATACGTGAGTACCATTTACGAGTAAGAGAAACATGTGTCATTTAACATTAAGTTGTTACTGTTGGTGATGCCGCTGCTGTTGATAACTATCTTTTTTCCGCCACATAAAACTTACAAAATAAGCATTTCGTGCAGTTTTTCTGCAGCTAACTGGTGGAATTGCGCTTATTAATAATTAATTAGTAGTTATTCCACCTTATGCGCAACATATATGTTGGCTTATCCATTAATATCCAAACCAGTCCGGTTAATTAAATTATAAATTGCAAGCGCAAACGCGGTGAAAAGCCATCAACGGTACACATTATTTATTTTAAAAATTTAATGGCGTGGGTAAACGTATTTAACAGTAAATGATGTTATATTTCAAGCCTGAGATCGCGTGCCCAATTTGCCACCTTGGCGTAACTAAAACTCATTGGATGCAGTTAAAATAAGGAATCGTTCTTTAAGAGTTACAAGCAAATAAAAATGAAAACAATAAATTCGTACTCGTAGGTGCCCGACACCAAAACAACCAACTTCCGTGCGTGAAAACGTTCTTCTAGTTGGAACTTAGACGACTTTACCCTTGCCCTCGTTTCGTCTTCAAAACATTAATCTGGAGGTGTTTTTGGTTTTAGTTCCACCAAGTATCATAGATCGAGAAACCAGCTCTGACATGGTTGTTTTAGAGTCGACAAATGTCAGCCTGACTTGTAAAGCTACAGGATATCCTGAACCGTATGTGATGTGGAGAAGAGAAGACGGCGAGGACATACGCTACAATGGAGAACATGGTAATGATGCAATATTTAGGAAATTTCATTGCTCCGCATAAAATAAATCTGCCCCTTTAGGGGAAATCCACCGATTTTATCTCCTTGAATATATTACCGTTACATTTCGCTAGATGGAGGTTGCTTGTTAAAGACTGGTTTTATGCAACGCCTGAACTAAGGTGTAGGTTATCTTCTAATTAGGCTCAAGCAAAAGTGCATGTGGGCGTTAGTATTTAAATTCTCCCTGCGGAGGAAACCATTAAGGAAGGAAGATACATTAAGCTTTTGGCTTCTTTTCATGTACACAAAAAACCTGATTACTTTTTGCGTTCTATTGAAAGACAACAATGACTAAATAGCATAATAGCTGAAGCAAAAACACTTTCTTTATTGGGATGGCGACTTTATCAGAAACACATATTAATTTATCATATCTTACTGGAGTTTCTGAATTTTAAATCGCTCGGCTCAACTTTCCTGAGCAACAGTGAGAGCAAAATTTATGCCCTTGTTTTCACCCGTAATGTATAAAAAGGGACGTTATATAACGCGGAAGACGTGGAGCATTCGCTACAATAGAGATAATGGTAATTGCATATGTATTAAATTTTATGACCCTGTAGCTTTACGTATGTAAAAAGGCCGTTTTGATTCTGTAATGAATTTTATATGTCTCGTTGGCATCCTGAGTAATGTGTTATTTATTTTCTGCGAGTTTCATATTGGCACATGACTGGTTTATTATCTGGAAAATCGACGTAATTATGTTTGTGAGAAATGGAGGATTAGATCATCGGCAATTGCTGAGGTTGACCCAACTATGACTTTGCTAACAACTGCAATATTATGGTGGTGTGGTGACAAGTATGTGTAGTTTATATGCTAATTGCCGGAATACGCGGTAACTAGAATATTAACAAGTTTTTCATTTCACAACCTGTAGCTATCTCGCAACCACTTTTATGAGCTCATAAACGTTTTAGTAAAACGGATACGGATAAAATTTAACGTTTAATTGTAGCTCATTGCAAACAATGTTCTTAATTTCAAAATCAATTGCTTTTGCCGATTTGTCACATATGGTATAATGGAATAAATTGAAGTTATCTCTGGTGAACCACTCTAGTGATAGACTCCTGCATTTAAAAGCTTTTCAATGCCTATATGCATAATTAAAAAGTTATAGCGAAGTTTTACTTAAATTACCCTCGAAGTCTCCGTGGTCGCCTCAGCTGCACTATCGCCACCTAAAATAATAGAACTAGTTTTCCAGAACAAAACCGTATCTCACAGTTCTCGGCTTTTCGAAATAGAAAAACGCCAAGTTTTATGGAGTACAAACGGCATTTTAAACTGTGAATAGTGACCTGTTCCAGTAAAAATGGGGTCCATTGTATGCCCATTTTGTGTTCTTATTTTATGGAGCTAAATGTCACAAACAAGCGGCGTCATTCAATTACACTGCTCAGCTCCGGGTGCCAGGCTGAAGGCATTTAAAAACCCGCCAGCAAACATTATTGTATTTAAAATGCTGACTCTCAATGAGTTACTGTTAGTGCATATTTTACGTCTTTTTGGTGTCTTATTTGAAATTATATGTTTAACGTTATGGTGGTCGTTCGTTAAAAAGTGACATTGGACCTTGCGCTCGGCACCCCGTGCCTCAACTGCAAAAAGGCACCTGACGTGATTATAATTAAATTGTTTTCGATCAATCTGGAAATAACGAAAGATGAACTCATTTTATGAACATCTAGTCATTGAACTTTTTTTTCACTGCTATGCTTATGGAGTTGTAGCGAGTGCAAGCAAAAGGCAGTTAAGAGATCGATGAGTGCGAGAGAGACAGACTACCATCGTTGACTCGCAAGCAGTATGACTTAATCTGAGAACGGATCACGCCAGCAAAGGGCTAATTTTCAAATTGACGCGTTTTAAAATACCATTTCTACCGTGATATTTGTAGAGGTAGGACTACATTAAAATTGGTTCTGGAACGATGCGTTCAATTTTGCACGTACGCGCGTAATTTAAATCCTTCAAAATCTTCTAAATAAGACTACATCCCTCCTCGGATCAAAGCGTACTGCTTGCGAGTCAACGACGGTAGCCGATCGTTGACAATGGAAGGGGAAAACGGTTGTCTATCTCTCTCGCACTCATCAATCACGTAACTGCATTTTGCTTGCACTCACTACACCTTCGTAAGTAGAGCAGCGAAGGAGGTATTGAATAGCAGGAATGAATGAAACTGGATTTTTTTTATATAAACAGCATTTCAACATGTATTTTACCATAATTATTATCATCCGCATTATTTATACTTACGACATGAAAAAGTGTTAATTATTCATAATTAGGGCTAAATATAATTCAAAAACAGAAGGTTTCTTATACGAAAGAAAAATGCCCACAACAGTTTTAGTTACATGACCGGTCACGCTACGGCACGGAACGCCGCCTTTGTGTAGTGGTAACAATGAAGGCTCAATCAAAATGTCCAATAAAGCTGTCGGCATATATTGCCAGATTTACCTAATAAGGCTTATTAGGTTAGTTCGGGTTAGTTCACTTTAGATATTGGGTAGACGTGCACTAACATGCTCTAATTTGACCAAACACACTATATCCTGAATAACTTGTGTTAGGAAGCAAAAAGAAAATAGCTCTTTCCATTGTCGGTCACCTCATTTTGAGACACTACTAGTCGACTTATAAACTGACATATTTTAACGCAGAACTCTAAAATAAATTTCCGATTTATTCCATATTGCGCTATGAAGAGACAGTATTATGGCATTAAGTCTGAACAGGGGATCGGAAAGTTTAAATGCAAAAGGACTGTAAGCTTTTATTTTAAAGCCGCTTAAGCTAAATTAACTTTCAAAGCCAACCACCATTCCAACTTCTGGAATAGTGTTTACTAGGGAACACTACATCTGTTCCGTTTAACTGTCTGAAACAGCATCGTAAATTATTAGGTCGTTAACATTTTTATGTTTTGATTATTTTGCTATTTTATTCACTAAAGTTAGTTGCGTGCCTAGATTTGAAGAAGTCATCGAGACATGAAGAAATTCGAATAAGTAACCCGAAGGATCGTTATCATAGGCAACATCTAATGACACGTCCAACAATGTGTAATTATGTGAAATCAGTGGAAAAATTGTCAGTCGATTGTATGTCATCTATCATGCGACAACTTAAGCTAACAAGATATTGTATAAACTAAAAGCGACGTATTCTAGATCAGAAGGTACTTACCGTGTAAAATCGGATACAATCGTCAATTTGCCGACGATTCTTTTCACAAAACGCCACCCGATATTGCTGCTGAGTCGGCTGGAAATCGGCCGATCCAATGTAGACAAAAAAAGATAAAATCGGCCACCAATGTTTCCACCGAATGTATCCAGGTCTGTATGTGGCTTTACAGTTTGTCTACATACATAATTAACCATCCGTATAAATATAAATCAATGGAATAACCGCAAAGCGGGCTTGCTTGCAAATTTCCATTTTGTAATTTTTACTTCCTTCATATCCATTGTATTCTCGCGTGCGAAAAGTTTGAAATGAAAAGTATTTCTTGCAGAAAATAAATCTTTTATTCAATTAAGCTCTAGGTGTAGCGCTTGAGAGGTAATTCTTGTAAGCACTCTTCTCATCGAAATAATCAGTCTGGTTCAATGTCGGTAGGGGTCTAGAAAAAGTTGTTTCTATTTGTTTCTTTCTTAAATTCTTTCCTGCCCTATCTCTTACTAAAATCAATAAAAAAGCTGCAAAGCAGATTTGCTTGTAGTTTTTTTTCTTTCGTATTCACAGTACTTCTACGTAAAACGTTACAAATTACAATCAATAAAAATTAAAGCAATAACGTCTTACTCGGGCCCTAAGTGACTTTCGTGTTACTTTTCAACGAGTGATACTTACTGTACCTGGTGATCAAATAAGAGAACATATCGGCGACGCCTCCAAAATACTTAGTTATACAAAGGTAGTCTCGGAAGCACCCGACTTAACGCTTAAAGAAAAAAAAATGAAAAATATTACATCATTTCTTAACATAGTTTTCTTTGAGACTGACCCACTTTTTCCAGCGATGTGCAATGACTTCTATACCTTATTCATAATAAGAAACTTGGAATTTTTTGAAATAGACATCAACTTTACACTCCAACTTTTTATTACTGGCAAATCTCTTTCCATCGCGCTATTTTTTCAAGTTTGGAAATAGAAAATAATCTGAGGGGGCTAAATCTGGCGAGCAAGATGGGTGAGGAAAAATTCAAAACCAAATTGATGAATTGTGGCCATTGCGATAACGGAAGTGTCGACTACTGCGTTGTCTTGACGAAACGCGACTTTCTTTTTTTTGTAACATAGGTAAATTTTTTACAAAACAAATCGCTCTTTATATGTCCGGTCGGACACTTCTGAAACTATTCTCGTAGCTATTGAAAATGTTGAAACATAATTTCATATTTGATACCTATCCGGTACAATAGCCACATTCCGTCAAACATTCAGGAAAGCATGGTCACTTCTAGTCAAAAAGGCTATGTGCGGGCAAATTTCAAAACTGATACGATTCTAACGTTTTACGGTAATCAATAGCATATTTTGAAACATCACAGATATCTACCAAAAGTTTCTATTTTCATCAGTTTACATTAACTTTCACCGGAGAATATTTCAGAGTAATATACTGCACTGTTTACTTTGCCAGGATCATGGTTGTCTGCTGGCATAAACGTAGACTATAATGCAAGTCTCTGGCTGAGAATTTAGTTCAGGTTTTGTTTTTGCATACGGAATTACGAGTAATTGCAACTTCTCCCATATGTTGTTCTAAGTTTTAAAACAATTTTATAATCGCAAATAAACCCGAATAATTTAAATTTTATAAAATCTGAATCAATACTCACGGGGTATATAGGAGCATATATTTTTAGAGTTAATGAGTTTACCATATGACCAACCATAAATAGAATCGAACTTGCGCTGACTCTCCGCCACCTACGAGGACTCGATCATTATGTGTCATGCTTACCTATTCATTGATGCAGTGACGCCATAATTGTATCTATATTTTCCTTATACATGTTTAGCTTCTAGATAACAAAGATATCAATTTTCCCCAGTCCAATACTATTCGGCCTCGTAATTCAGCATCCCCTAAAAAGGATCAGGATAATAACATTATTTATTTCTGTTTCAGTGAACGTTGTAGATGGAGAAATTTTGTTCATAACGAAAGTGAGCCGGTTGCACATGGGGGTGTATCTCTGTATCGCCTCGAACGGAGTTCCCCCATCAATAAGCAAGAGGGTCCAATTGAAAGTACAATGTAAGTTAATGTTTACTTAATGTCTTCCTTGTTTAAGGGGAAAATCCGCAATACCCCTAACTTCTCTTTTACACACACACACACACACACACAAATATATATATAGATACATATATATATATGTGTGTGTGTGTGTGTGTATATATATAAATGTGTCATCAAAAAATTCCTGAATGACAACGGCAAGAAGATATTTATTTTCTCCCCATCCTAACCATTTTGAATAGGATGAGTCATCACGTCACATTGCATTCATCTCCCTATGAACTGTAAACCGCTTAATTGACTGTGCAATAAGTCGGAAAATTGTTTGCGCAACAAAAACGCAAAAGCCGGGTATCTGAAAGTGAAAATCGCGAATGTAATTTCAGATAAAGCAAATCTAACCCCGAACATCCCTCTCACTACCGGGGTTTCTAATATTAAATTGGCTTTTACTGGGATCCCAAACAACTCATACATTTAACACGATGTATATCTGTCGAGATATCTGGCTAAGATTTTCCACCCTTCGTCTCGAATTGATGGATTAGTGTAGGGTGGGTTTAGGGACTATCGGGTATTTCTGATCTGTTTTCGGACCACATTCCATTTTTATCACTTGAAATAATAACATTTTTTACTGCTTTCGTTTGGCGAAATTAATTTCATATTTTATATTCCGTTCAATTAACTTGTTTCTCATTATTCGGCCAATTAGTTGATAACCATCAAGTAATATTTAACAATATTTAATATGCAATTAATATAAATTGTGGTAATGCGATATGTTACACATGCCAATGCGGAGTTCCGAGCTTTTAGAGGCCAGACATTGGGGAAACTGTACTGGATTTGTTAATATACACAGTGTTCAAAATAAGGATAAAATAAATAATTTAGTAAATCCGTTTTCACCATAAAACTGCTCTCTTAAAAGCACAACTTCTCTCCCACGTAACCGAATATGTATCTTTCGCGAGATTCCCATGCTCACTTATTTTGAACATCTGGTATATAAGTAATATTTGTTCCTCACTAACATCTAATCGAATTTTATTGTTAATATGAAACTGCAATTCATTTGATCGCAGTAGAAACATGTATGTTTTCTTTAATTAATAAGTGTGTATCATAGACCTCGCCATTATGAATATTCATTATTCCTTGACAAGAAGTAGAATAGTGCAAAGTAACGAGAAATTACTACCTTCCTACTATAAATTAGCTTCGTATTACATTTATGGTTATCGCCTAGAGCTTTTTTTTTAATAATGTGGTAATCTACATTTAGGCTCTAAAGTTTTGCGTAATTAAATTAATAATTAACCAAGGCCGCGATAGTTGTTACTAACTTTAATTCAGTTTCGCTTTTACGTCTCGTGATAGATAATAGTTAGGAAATAAATTATTCATTATATAGTTCACCGGTGAAGAGGAAATAATGATTCCAATAATGAAAGCATGCCTTGACTAAATAAAGTTTGGTTATTCTAAACGCATTCAGTTTGCATTTCTATTCCCTGAAAAGCTACACATGTTGTGTCCTTTTACAGTTCCTCCGATGTTGTCCATTGAAAACCAACTGGAGGGTGCTTATGTGGGCCAGGACGTCACTTTAAAGTGCAAAACTGAAGCATTTCCTACTTCGATCAATTACTGGACGACCGAACGAGGAGACATGATTATCTCAGGTAGTATCTCAGGTATTGTGCTTCTGTTGCTCGTTAAATAAGAGTATTGACCCAGGTAGCTCGAGTGTACTTATTTGTCCTTTGAGGTTACAAAGCTGTTATAACAACTCTGGTTTTATCAGTATTTTTTGGGGGTTCACTCAATTCCGTCAATTTGTCATTGTATGAGAAGGCAGCTGAAGTAACTTGCGTTGCTGTAATGAAGTGGTTTTAGTTAATAAAAGTTTAATTAAAAAGAGTACTTGCTCGCCAACAAAAATAACAAGAAAACTTAAGTATTTTCGATAGAGCCAGTGAACACGTTCTCGCGATATACCCGAAAGCTATTAATCAACGTGTGAAATACATAAATCAGCAATGCTATTAATCATGCCACTGGAGAGTGTATTATGCTGTAGTTAATTAATTAAATACAAAAAAAAACTTCCCGCATAGATTGTTCACTTTGGACATGTTATTTGCCTGCTTGCTGCGAAATTTATACCCTTACTCACGACCGCTTTAAATAAAAAGCCCTTCAACAGTAAAATTGCATTATAATATTGCGCGCGAGTTGTCACCTTTTTTACTACTCTAATAACCCTTGGAAACGTTATGAGGGAGTAGCTGCGATGTGCAACATTACTCGAAGAGTAAATAGTATTTTAATAGGGTTTCCATCTTGACATTGTCTGTTTATTCTTCTTGTTTATCCACATCTAAGGAAGCTTCCCCAAGATTCAATAATTTCCAGTTTTAAGGGAGCCGCTACCTTCACGAGCACCGAGGTGTACAATTACGTAATTAAAAACGGTAAATGCCGTTTTATGGCAGGGCGATGTTTATTTTATAGAGCAAGCATGAAAAAGTTGAAACAAATTCGATAACAATTTAAACTTTATTTTTCGGGGATTTTGTGATGTTTAGGGATTTCCATTTTAGTGTCAGCTTTTGATATGACGGTTAAATACACAGCAAGTCATGCGATAAATATGACGTAATTTGTTTTGTTTTATTGTATAATATTTGTTCCGTCTTTGTTGATGTTGTTAGCGAAATTAATAAAAGTCCTCCTTACAAACAAGTTTTTTGCTGCACCCGCCCACATTCCACTATTTTCGGAAATTGCGCTCGAAAAGAGGATATCGGGTGCCCGATCGGCAAAGCTGCATTAACTTCATAGCAAAAAAAATTATGAAAAATCCTTTCATGCCCACTATCGAAGTCTTGTAAGCTATTAATTCGAACCATGAAACGCCAACAAAGTACTTACCTGCAGAATGCACACAAAGTAAATCAACATTCATTGTATAAAGAATTCGTGTATTACCTACCCCTTGGGGTTGAGAAGTTTGTTCAATATGATTAACGAGGTTTTGGGTCAACTATTTGATTTCCCTTATCTAAGTAGGTGCACATATAAGCGCCATAAAACAACATTATAAATTGTTGGGAGAATTTATGGATTCCAGAGTTAAGTAAATGTCCTCACTTTAAATCAACACACGTTGGTAATGTGATACAGATCTCACTCAGGCGGCAGTGGACGTCTTTTTTGTCGTACAAATCCAGTTCTAAAATCACCTTACAAACGCCCAAATTTGAAGTAAAGCTACCTTCAAGCACTTATATCATCTCTGTGTATGCCAAAACAGTACTAAAATGTATTGTTGTGTAAATGTAAAATATGAAGTACAGGCTTCATATAATATGCAAGAGAAAGATGTCATGTGCAAGACCCTAAATTAATATTTACGCGCGTGAACTAGCTTTAGTTAAAAAGGAGGTTGAAAAATCTTAACTATAAGTTATACCTCGCTTAGGAGTATATATATGAGGAAAGTGGGAGCCGTTGCTTGATAAACGTGAACTTAATTAAATTGCTAACAAAACCTGTATTAAGCAGTTTGTTCCTAGAATGAACTCTTAACTTTTATTAAAACATTACACTGGTCTGTGCATATGCATATTGATTAGCTGCTGCATCTGTGTAGTCCAACTTCTTTCCCTGAATCTGTTCAAAAGGACAAAGCAAAGTTAATACAAAACGCCAGTCACGAACCAGCATTTAATGTCTATCCATCAGACTAGATCCACCATTAGAAGTTAGAAGAATAAATTCCATCTAAGTTCCCGAGCTAATTTTGTTTTGTAACGAGTATTTAGAAGTTGTACAAGCCGCAGGGAACTTAATTGCAAGTTAGGTGACACCGTCAGTGCAAATATGCGGCGAAATGCAAGGCATCGCATGACAAATGGGAATTTAATTAAATTGAGAGTAAATCCCGGAAAAAGACTTGCTGCAGCCCGTGGTATTTTATTTTGATTTTTTCTAAGCAAAGATATAGAGATTTTGTATTTCAGCAAATGAGGTAATGGGCATTTCATCAGAAGAAGAATTTGATCAAAAAATCAGTTTGTACATGTCAGTTGTCTCGTCTGGATAAAAACTTTTGAAGCATTCGAAAGATTGAACTTCAATAGTCTGCACCTTTCAAAATGGATCTAGCATCGATAATATTTCCCCTTGGAATGGTTTTATACAGGGTGTTACTTGGGTGTGCAGAGAAACTTTGCTTGATGAACCTTAGAGGAATTTTAAGATAAAACGTTTATATTAATACTGGTTCGCAAGGGTTGTTTTGATATACGGGGCATCCTAATTAAAATTGTAACTGAGTTTTTGATTATATTTTTGGACGATAAAGCGGCATTCTGATGAATTTTTCATCGGCATTTTCATTCGGCATACCGCATTTTAATTTTACATAACTTAAACATTTATTCAGTTTTCTGGTTGGTGGTAGAGGGCACAGCATGCTGCGATACACCTGAATTTAAATAGCTATTTTTGAACGAAAAAACTTATTCTCCTTTCATTTTTACCGATAAATTGCGCTTTTGGCCTTCCTCACTAAAAGTTGTTTGAGCTTGAACTTTCGACTTCCATTATTAAAATAACAAAATGGACTCTTTCATTTACCTCTAAAGCGGGAATGCAAGAGAAAACCATGGAAGCAGAGCAGGCCCTTGGAAAACGATACGCATGTTTCCATGGTTCCACGACAGCAAAATCATAAAATTTATTGATGGTGGATTTTAAAAACCTAACAGTGTCTGTTGAAACCTGAATTTTATGTGTACGAAAAAAATTGTATGGGTTTTCGAGCAATAAACTGTGGGTTGCGTTTAAATCAGTCCAATATTCCAATGTAGGAGTGGCAGACATGCATTTTGTCGCGCTAATGCTCAAACTGCAAAACGACTGAAGCAAGTGCCGATTTCTCGACCGAGTGTCTCCAAATGTCCAAACTTCGATTAATATTCTTTCGAGACTTTGTGAATATGGCAGTTTCAAAAGGGCGACACATGTCCCAAGAAACCCTGCAGCAGTTGAAAAAGTTAAGATTGAAGAAGCGGTCATAAATAAAACCGGATAAAAACCTTAAATTAATACAAGAAAATTGCTGATGAATTTTGAAAGCTCAGCAACTTCATCTTTGTCATGTACACCATTTGTAGGCTATATTACCTAGGAATTTCCTCCTCAGAGTGGATTTTTGCATTTGGTTACGTCCTCAGCATCAGCCTCGGATTTCCTAAGTAATGCGCTTTTCACAGATAAACTTGGAGTACCTTTTTCGGTTATAGAGAACCCGCATGCTCTCATACGAAACCATCATCGAGAACAATTTTCTCTCAAAACTGAATTAGAATTATCGGTGATTACCTTATTGGAGAACGCATTCTTCGGTTCTTCGTTGTTGAAAGTTGTTGGAAAGCGATCTTTCTGAACATTCAAAAAATTTAAACACAAAACGTGGTTCGTGCACGATAGTGCACCACCACAGTTCCATTTAGTTGTGCGTCAATTTCTGGTCAACCGGCCGTAACCGTTAGGGAGGAAAAGCAAGATCTCACGCGTGGCCTCCCAGATTCCCCGATACGAATCCTGCAGATTATATGTTGTCATTTATATTTGTAGAATCGAACGTTAGACTATTTATGTTTGGCTTCTGTGTAGAACGTTTAGAGAGTAAGTAATCTACTTCTTTATTGCACGTTTCACGTTGGTTGCAAAACATTATCTATTAGCTTTATTGCTTTTCCCTAATGTTGGAAATTGAATCGACAATTTATTCTCCTCAAGTGACAGTATCGGCGACACCTAATGATTAGGTTCTCACTTGCAAAATGATCCTGATACATCATCCCGATTGAATTTTAATAGAGTGCATCTCTACTAAATCGATGTGGAATAATGCCGCATCCATAATCTTTTCCCGGCATTACTCTCAGTTTAATTAAGTTCTCGTTTATCATGCGACGACTTAAGTTTAGCCGCATTTTCGCACTGACGGTGTCACCTAGCTTGTGGCTTGCATAACTCTTCTTAATGCTCATTCCAAGACGCTCTTGGATTTCCACCAGAGGAAAGGATATTTTCGTTTTGGAGCAGAATTCGTCCATAAATGTAATAAAGTTGGGAGGATTGATGAATGCTTTTTCGCTCTACCATAAATCAAGTTTTTTCTTTGACTTCGTTCCTGGATCGTATATTAAGAATACTTATTTAGTTTTGCAATTAACATCAGCAGATTAGTATCAAAGACACCAATTAAATTGAGAGGAAAGCCGGCATTGAGTGATGATGCACGCTAGGGGGCAGTAAATCATTCTATTCTATTCCATTCTAGTCTCGTGCGCACAACACTTTCCCAGTCAGCTCTTAACGCAATTAAGTTCACATGTGTCCTGCGACGCTTTTGTATTTCGCTGCATTTTCGCACCGAGTGTCACCTAACTTTCAATTAAGTTCCCTGTTGCTTGCAGAACTTCCGAGCGTTCGCTTCAAGACGAACTTGCTTCCAAACTTACTTTTTTTCGATCTGGAACTTTTTTAATGTATTACGATAAGACAATGGACTGATGTTCCTTCTTAGTTGCTGAAATTTGTGAGATTACTTTTAATGGAATCTAGAAACGAATATGT
This sequence comes from Euwallacea fornicatus, assembly GCF_040115645.1. Taxonomy (NCBI): domain Eukaryota; kingdom Metazoa; phylum Arthropoda; class Insecta; order Coleoptera; family Curculionidae; genus Euwallacea; species Euwallacea fornicatus. The sequence goes on from NC_089543.1 coordinate 4,354,167, forward strand.
TTTCCCTATTAAGGTCATGAATCTGAAGCTACCAGAGCGATACTGTGAAATGCAGTTGCAGCCATTTCGTTTATTGAAAATTCGGACGGTGAAATTATGTACGAACTTCTATAAAATTCGAAAAAGTTTGAACCAGAAATCTAAGTTTCCCGTTTACGTTGGGTAACAAAACTTCGACCCAAAGCTGTATTTATTTATATAAGATATTTCAGTACACGATAAGGAAATAAAATCCTGGCTGAATAAATAATAATACCAAACAGTTTCGATTGGACGGTTATTGCTTCTCCCCTAACAATTATTTGTTTTTTGAACCTTAAGCGAGTAGTTTCTGCTCGATTTGCAGAAAAAAATATTCTCAGAGCGGTTCTGTTTGCCTTAAATAAAAATAAATTCGCTGGCATTTTATAAACCACTTCAGATTCTCAACATTTTTGTCGGGACAATAAGCTGAATTTAACTTCATGAAGTGCAGTAAAACTTTTCACTTTGTTCCTACTGTAATAGATTATACAAGAGCACTTCAAGTTAATTGAAGGATTAAAAATAGATTTGTTAATTCGAGTCACAAAATACTGTATCAAGTAAACAGGGCTAGGGTCAGCGTTTTTAGTAAAGTTCTTGCCAGGGATAAGATAATTGCATAGTTTCAAACAGCAAATGGAGTGTCTAGGCTTAGCGCTACATAGCAACCTCAAACGGGCGAGAAAAATTGAAAGAGTGACGAATTATCCACGACGTAGTATTGCAATGGGGTTTTAGGACGCCATGGGGCGCAGGCCCTGGGGCACTATTGGGCGTGTACAGTGAAACAGTACAATCTCATTTGCATTACGAGTCATTATTCTTTAAAGAAGGGAATGAAATGCTCTTTTAAAACTGGAGTCGTTACATCTCTGGATTTACCGCCAAAACGTGCACTAGCAACCCTGCAGTCGGACGGGACCAACCATATTTTTTAGAAGCAAATGAGTGTTTCCCATTGTATTGTCAACAGCAAAATTTTCTATGGTCTATTCGAACTTTTGAGGGAAAGGAGCTTGTGATTGTTTTGCCTTTTCGCCTATCAATCATGTGTATTTTAAAGTACAAAATCGAACCCAGGGGCAGGGTCAAGTACAATTTACAAAAGGTTCGTTCTTGCATTAATAATAAGCGGCATCAAAAGAGGGTGTTTCAAGAGTAATAATACCGCCGGCATTTCCACCCCTTTTTCTTTATATTGATTAACCTGTGCTTAGGTTTAATTACCTTATTTTTGTTGATTTTACGTTCAAGTAAACATAAATAATTAATGGAAAATATGTTAATGTTTCCTTCGACGTAAGCTTTATTAAGGGGTAAATAAATACGTTGCCCAGTTTTAAGGTCCCGATAAATTAATGAGCCGACATTTCACGTTGGATTTATTCGGAAAAATCGAAGTATCCGGTAGGTACAAAAACTAGATAATGGCCAACCCAATATAAAACATATCGATTTATATTTTATGCGATTTGTAGCAAAGTGCTTCAGGTAATATGAGTAAAACTAATAATTTCATTATTTCCTTACCCTATAAAACCTTATTAAAGCGGTCATATTGATTTATCAAAAGGGCATAACCCTCCTTCAAAGCTAAAAACCTAATAATCTAACTCTAGAAATCTTTTTACCTACAAACCAGATTTTGTTATGTAAGTTTTAAAGTCAAGTTTATCTTTCAGCGAACATTTAGAAGTTGTGCAGAGCTTTGGGAAAGTTAATTGGAACTTAGATGACACCGTCATTTAAGCTGAATGTTTAAGTTTTTGCCAAGCAACGCGTTTTGTAGCACTGCAAACTTTTAGACATATTGTAATTATTTTTAAAATTTGTTGGTTTCAGCAAGTTTCAGTTCTGGTAATTTGTATTAGAGAAAAGCGTATTTTGCGCCCCGATTTTGACATAAAGAGACGAGCAGGAAAACTGCCATGTTGTAACACCCTCGGTTACTCCGGATTGGGTTGAATGAGAAAAGTCAATATTGGGCGTCTGTAAATGTTAAAATAACTATTAAAATCACTAGGAGTATTTTGAAATTAAATCTGTAAACTCAACAGAAGTGCGGCCCATCATTCCGACGTCGGGGTTAAATAGCTCCGTTTTTTCTCTCGAAATAATAAACTTTTATTATGGTGTAACAGGGCGTGGGCGATTCCCCGTGGGTGGTCTTGTACACAAGTAAGCTTTGCATACAAGTTACGCAAGCTTTCTCATGTGTGTAAATACATTTTATCTATCCACTTTAGCGCTATTTAAACGAATTACCGACTCCACCAGAAAAGGTAATTAAAAAAGTGCTCGCTCAGAACGTATTATTAATGGGTGTTGCAGTTTTTACGAAGTGTTCAGGATTTTTCTTTCGAGTGTAAAAAGTTTTAAGCAGCTTAAAGAACAACTTAAATACATTAAAAAGTTTGAAGGTTCTGAACCGTAATAATTAATTTCCAAAATTGCTCCTATATGCGACCTACATATATTTTTAGGAACAACATGGGAAATTTGTTAGCTCGCATTAAGTTCGGGAACATACGTGTAAATAAAGCGAAGCGCTTTTGAAAATGTTTTATTTAAGCGTCAAGTACAGTTTTATTATAAAATATACCAAATATTGGTATTTATCATGCGCGGATATTACACTATTCGAATGATATTAGTGTTTGAAATAACGAATTTGCGTAAATTTGCCAGCTTTAAATGTGGTAACAGGAAAACTGTGTGTGCCCTAACACTATGAGGGTATATCAGATAAGCGAATTGAATAATCCTATATTCAATCAAATTTTCACTGGACACTGACCATCAAAAACCTCCAACAGCATTAACGCGCACACGTTGTGATGTGTATATTCAATTAAATTACAAAACCCAACTGCTGCACATAATTTATTGTCGAATAGTCACACAATGAACATAAAACCAGGATTAAAACCAAAAGTTACTTCCCCTTTTCGAAAAAGGCAACTTGGACCATGGTCCCACCTGACGTGTGTTTATCAGCCATAAACACATCGGTTCGGATAACATATCAATTAAACCAGACGCTCTATAATGTAAACTAATTCAAACCAAGTGCGGCGCACATAATCGAAATGTTTACATTAGTAAACGTGGTTTAAATGATAAGCTATTTATTAAAGAAACATTTAATACATATGTATGTATAACAAAATAAACGAATATTCTAAGAGTGATAAGTATTTTTTAACCAGAGCAATTCTGGTTTGTGCAAATTTATGCTCAGAATTGTCTTCCAACACCTGCGTCCGTAATTTACGAAAAACAAAAAAAACCATGTGTGATACCTCTTTTCTTTCAAGTCCAATCGAAAGCTCGGTTAAAAACATGTATAGCTTTCGCGTCTATCATTACACATCTTGCTTCAATGAAAACGTCCTCGTCCTCCTCACTATCCATATCTTCCTCCTTATTAACATCATTCGCCTGCTTCTCTTCATTCCATAAATTAACATCAACTGAATTGCAAACAATGTTGGGATTCACTATTTTCAATAAATCAAGAACGTCCAATGGAGCACTGACAAGAACATCAGCGTTGGATCGCAATTGTTCCCTGATTGCGGTTAAGAGAACATGATCGTCACCATGATAATCGCTACAAGAGAGGTTGTTTCAATATTTTTTAAAAGTTTGCTGATTACCTGCATTCCAGGCCATATGCAAAATTAAAACAGCTTCTCGTAATGTTATCTGTTTCAAAGCCTCAGATGTGCCTTCAGTATACTTTGATAAGAAAGACGAGAGCAGAAATTTTCGTATAGTTTGACGAGTCTTATTACGTTCTGGTCTATGGTTTGAATTAATGGAGTTACTTTGGGCGGTATGTACATGGAAAAAGTTGACTCATCCTAGCTTCTCAGTTGTTGCCCTTGAGGATGACTTGGTGCATTATCTAATAGTAACAACGCTTTCATTGAAAGCTTCTGATTTTTTTAGGATTTTTTTTAACCTACAAATTAAGTAGTCTTTGAATTTCGAATATGTGAAACATTTGTGATTACAAATTCATTGTCATACCGGGAAAACAAAGCACTTGGGGAACCATTACAGAAATATGGGGCTAGTCATTCAAGCGGTTTTTGACCAGTCATAATCAACTGAGATATTAAAATTTTTATACGAACGCGAATTTTTTGCTTTTCACATTATCATCGACTCTATTTTGTGTGTTGCGAAGAACTGTTTACGTCATCAAAAAGATACATTGTTTATGTTACCGGACGTCCCGCACGATCCTATAGTAGAAATGTTGTGTTTCATTAACGCAATATTTTGATAATCGCACGTTTATAATATCGAGCATTTGCTGTATATTAAAAACAATGACATACAAGGTGAGAAATAAATCCCGCGATGCGAAATTTTTAGCATGGCCCGTTACACAATCTTTAATTTGGAGAAGTTTGCACATAAAAGGGCGTTTTTCCATCCAGGACTTTTACATCGCGTGGCATGAAAATTACTAATTCATTGCTACCATTTGTTTAAACAAAATATAATGCTAATGCTAAAACAGATAGAAACCATTTGGGCCTATTTTATGACTGAAACTTAAATGGATTTGTTAATGTATATTAGTAGGTTTTAAAAACTCGACCCCATGGAGCGAGGTTTTAATTGAAGCAAGCTGAAAATTGGCATAATCATTATAGTTACTATTGTGTTTGTCGGGTTTCACCGTTCATTGAATATTCAGTGCCATTCGACACTGGAATCTGGGATTCGAATTATCAATCAATAATTCAAAAGTGAAGTTTGAAATTATGTGAGTCCATTGCGCAAAAAAACTCTTAGAATGATGGATTTTTAATTATTTATTCAACAAATTTAGGAAAAAAGCAAAATCCCGTAATGGAGAAAGGCTATGATCCACTTAACTGGGTTGCTAATACCATGAGACTATTTATCAAATTGGCTACCCGTCGTGAAAATACCCCGAGAAGAGCAGCTTTTATTGGTCAGATCAATATGGAACTAATTTCGAGATTAAGGACAGCTTGGTGTTAAAACTATGACTTCTTTGTTGAATTTATCATAGCCTCACTGTACGGGTAGGGCGTAACGCTGGTTTGTAATTTAAAAGATTAAAAAGAAATCTGATTCCAGCGTGTCATGAATTTCAGTTTACACGCTATTACAGATACCATTGCAGCACCCCTTAGAGGGTTTAAAGCCACAATGTAGAGTTGGATCTACCACGTGTGTCCATTTTTAAAAAATTCAGTGGTGTAGTAGATTGTTCCGAAGGTGACAAGGCAATTTCAGAATACTGACTGTCTACGCTCCAGCTGTGATCCGAGCAGTCTTCAGATAACTTGCAGCACTAAAGTACTGTACTGATGCTATAGTGATGCAGTAGGTTCCTGTCGCTACTGCTTCAAACTGCGGCGAACTGAGAGCACTAAAACTACTAATCCAGGAATACCTGCTGTGGACTCATTTGGAGGATGGTCAAATATTGATTGAATAAAATAATAAAGATCAATGCCATTTGCCAGCACACGCAAATGCGATTCTCCTAAAGGATTTTAAAAAGAAAATTAAAAGCAAATTACGTCATTCATGATAACAGTCGATAGATTATTAATTGTTTTATATGGACTGTCCGCGGTGGTCCATTAACAAATGTCATCGGCCGTATGAAAGAATCTTCATAACCCTTTGATGTCGCTTTTGTGGTTTCGAGTATCGCCGCAATATCGAAAATATTTTTAAAGTGCTTTTCTTGATAATGTTCCTTAACAAAATTTTTGTACGGGTGTCCTATCATTTCTGGTTTCTGAGAGGGCCTCTGTTAATGGGACAGTCTCTATGGACATTTGGGCAACTTCCGCAACTTTTAATTCGATGTCGAGAATGCTTCCAAAGATAAAAGCACTTCCTGTCAATATTTTATACATGATAATGAGCTTATGTATATATTTTATTTAACGAACGCAAGGGAAAAACAACATTCACATTACCTCTACTTTTCACATGTGACTCGAAGACTTTGCAATTTGTTTACCTGGCAATCCTTTGTTTCAGGTGAAAAATATGAAGCCGTCTCCACTGATAACGGTTACAAGAAATATATGCAACTCAAAATCCGGAAAGTCAACAAAAGTGACTTTGGATCCTACAAATGTGTAGCCAAAAACTCTCTAGGAGAAACCGATGGCGTCATCAAATTGGAAGGTGAGGTGCTTAGTCTAAACACTTAAGTAAGTAACTTATGGTTCGTTTTGATTTCAGAAATCCCAGCTCCTACCACGGTTAGGATAATCACGCATCAGGCCACTTCTTCGCAAATTAAAAAAGGTATTATGTTCGGTCGATCTGCAACTAAACAAGGTGGAAAATTTTGTCATTTACATTAGAAACAATAATTTTCCAACATGCAACAATGCACCTCGTAAGCAAAAGACTTGAAGAATTCTCTGCAAAATAATATTTAAAGTAGCAACCGAATTACAGTAACGAAGATTTTTATTCACCTCGCACTACGGGAAGGAAGTTGAAAGTTGGGACAAAATTTTCACAATAAAATTTCGTTTTCTTCGACAATTGAAAAAGAATTATGTCTCTGCAGGTACGTCAGTGCAAAGAGAGGAAACTAACTCCGAGAACAAGTTTGACGAATCCAGGACATCAGGTCAGAGAGTTTTCCTTTTGTTAAAAATTCTCCCCTTCGTAAAAGTTTTTTTATTAGTTCCAAATCTCGAACTAAGTTATTGGCTTATTAGAGTTATACCTAATAAACTGCGAGGAGGGTTATTTGCGTTCACAAGCAGAGTCTGAGGAGGGAGTGTACCTATGTATTTATAGAAAAATTCTTATGCACGAGGCATCTTGCACAATTATTTTTCCTATTCCTATATAAATCGGTAAAGTATCGGCGGGATAATATAGATTATTCCGCCGATACTGGCGAGTTGCATTAAATCCGCTAAACTCCATTTTGTATTGGATCAGACAAAACTAAATCGATTTTTGAGGTAAAAAACACAATTTAATGAAATACCATCCAAAGCTAAGCTGCCACCCCAGGATATAAATGATTAAAAAATTCTAATGAAAGGCCTAATTATAGACGTTTGCTGCGACAAGGGAAAACGAAAACAGCGATTGCGGATGCAGTAAGTGTCCTATATATGAAAATTATCTTGTCTAGTTCTCTATTTGAATTGCAGCCTGGAATAGCAAGTAAAGAAGGAACAGATATAAAGGCAGCCAATTGATTCGAACGTAACGTAGAAATCATAATATTTGAATATACGTCTTTGAAGATTTAGATAGTTAGGCTGCGAGGAAATTCCCTTTCGGTTGGAAGTAAATCGAACAAATAATTTTATTTTGTCTCCTGTTTTAAAGTTATATAAATATTTCGTAAATAAAATTCGGTGATTTATCCAGCTGCGCTCAAAAAAAAAAAAAAAAAAAAAAAAAAATTAAATTTAATTAGATTTTACTATCTCAATATGCCCTCGCTACGTGGAAACGCTGCGACTGACTGAAGCCTTTAAGATAATAGGGGAAGTCTCCCGGATGTGGTCTTTTGCGTAACGCGGAACCAAATTCTTCTGAATTTTTCAAATACGTTAAGACGTTTCGACGCTGATTGACGTCTTCATTAGTGCAACAAGAAGCTCCGACCAATAATAACAAGCACAGAAAGGCAGAAGTAAAGTAACGAAAGTTAAACTACTTATAGCTACGATGCAATGTACAATTCTCTTGTCAGCTTGTTTTTAATTAGTTTTTATGCTTGTTATCGTTAATTTGCGCTCCTTGTTGCGATATACTGATGAAGACACATATCAGTGCCGAAACGTCTAAATGCATCTAAAAAGTTATGAGGAATTTTGATCTTCGCTAAACAAAGGACTACAACCCGAGAACCAGTTCCCATATTATCTTAGAACTTACATAAACGTACATTTGAACCGCAGGGTATTATGTGCTGAGAAGACGTTCCCTTTCCTCGGGGAGTAAATTGTACAAATAATTGTATTCTCCTTTCGGTTCTCTTCTTATCATTATACAAATATATCATCGTTATTTCTCATTGAAAGATAATTTTACGCGACTTCCTTGCCCCGAACTAAAGCTAACCTTTTAATTGTTTTCTGGATCATTTAGCCGTTGTCGAAGTTAAAATGACGCAATTTTTTATACAAAATGTTCTGAACAGAAAGTTACATATCGCCACCTCCACTTAAATGTTTTCAGTCGAAGGATTTTTCAGCCCGTCATGTTCTAACAAACACGTTCTCTCTCAAAATAGCAAAACGTAGCAAAGCGGTATTGATGTTTTCCGCAACTAAGAGAAATAAGAACAGGAATGCCGTAAATGTGTTTTATATGAAAATGTCCCTACTTCTGGATTCGAGTTCCACTGAAAATATTTAAACAAGGAACAGGCGATTGGCTTCAAATCGTGATATTCGAAATCGCTCTAAGAAGCAATAGAAATGTTTTACAGGATTAGCTTCGAACATGGGATACTTTATAGTATATACGGTCTATAGGTGTAAAATGATCAAAATTTGAAATAAAATTCCATCATAAGGAGTAGAGCAAGACAGATGAATTCTCAAATCTAATAAAGTGGCTATCAGCGAACATGCAGAAGTTTCAGTGACGTCACATGCTGAAAATCCTTACCCTTTACACTTGATTCCGGATGTGCCCGGTTTTAACCTCTAATACTTAAAAGATTTTCGCTGCATGCACAGAGACTTTAAAATTTGAATGAGGCTATTCATTATCTCGATACTTCCAAAACCATACTTTCATATCTTTGCTGCAACCAGCAAAGCTCCTCATTCAATCTTTTGTTAATACAAGTCGGCTTTAATATGCAACAAGAAGCATTTAGACACATAATTGATTCCATGTCAGATGGAACCTACAATGGCTTAAATAAGCCTTTGAAATATTAAATAGCTGAACTGTGCGGGTTTTTATATTTCCATTTGCTGAAAATTGAATAAATGCAGTTCACAGGAAAATTTAACTAGTCTCTTTCTTTTTAAAGGGGAAATTTAATTATATGCTGAAAATAAACTGAAAGGGTATTGGAAATGTCAGTGAAGACAAGCAATAAAGATGCGTTGGTTGCCGAGAGACTAATGATCTCTGTGATTTTCGCTGTACGGTTTTAAGGATAGAAATAAGTATTGAAATTTCGGGAAAAACAGAAAATGTGGGGTATATCATATACACACACATTTATATATATGTATGTATATATATGTATATATATGTGTATTTTTTTATGGATGTGTTTATTAGTCAGAGAAACTGAATTAACTGGAGAGAGCATAACGGAAAAGCTAATGTTGAGGCAATTGATATCAAGTACACTTTAGTAACATCGAATTCTCTGAGGAATTTCGGCTTCTACATACAGGGTGCTTCATTAACTACGGGGCAACCAAAAGCTGGAGATACTACATGTCAAATGGTGACGATTGGAAAAGATATGCATTATCCGAAAATTGATAGTTTCGGGTATGTGTATATGCAGCGTTGAAAGTTTGAATTATAATTAATTTCTTTAAAATTATGTTAAAAATATTTAGATTACATCCCTGAAAATTTATATAAAATTTTATTTTTACAGCGAGGTACGTTTTTTTCAATTTCCTCGTTGGTAATATGGGACGCCACTTTCGATCGCTTCTACAGAATTTACATTTAATAACTTTTTACCCTGTATATGTAACATGAAATGAAATACAAAGCGTGAAAAAGCAATAATTTTTCCATCAATTATGGAGTTTCGTTTCGATATTTCGATCCGTTTTCGAGAAAAAATTATTTAACGTGCACAATGTTTAAATTTCATAATGTATAATAATCTATTATAAACGCAGAAGTTGCACAACGCCTCTTATTCGTCATCATAAAAAACCTAGCTTTACAAATTTTCACGTATCTAACCTAGATATTTTCAGAATAGTGGCCAAAAAAATAAATAAAAATTTTAAACTTCAACGTCCTGTATATGTAAAACTATCAACTTTTGAATAAGATATATTTTCTCCCATTGTCATCATTCGACGCGCAACGATTCTATCTCTTGGTTGACCCATTGTTCATGAATCACCCTGTATATCACCAAATCTCATGTCGACTAATGAAACTTTCGCTTCACTCGTTATTGTATATCTTTGTCACTGGTGCTGTAAGTGTAGTCATTAAACTGTCGCATTTTAATTGGTAATTCTCTGCTCCTCGGAAAATAGTAAATTACTTTGATATCCCTCCTTTGAGTCCTACTCCAAAAATCATAGATTTTCGCTTAATCTCCCCCGGTGCACTAAATTGCTTTTAAATAATTATAATCAAAATTTATGGTTCAAAGTATTGTGTTTTCTGTTGTTTCAGAATATGGTTATGACAATGAATACACTCTTCCTTCGAATGGTCCTCCCCCAATCAAAGAGCCTCCAGTCACAGGATCAGCGAGTTCGAAGTGTTGCGCCATACTAATCTTTATGTCGTATGTACAATTAATAGTGATTCTAAGTTCCTATAGTCTTAATTTTGTTGCAAGCTGAATCTAACTTTTGGCGATGGTTAATAGATTAGGTTGAGACGATTTCTACAATTATCTGATTAAGAATTTGAATAGCGTGAGTGAGCCAAAACGTAGTTTCTGGCAGAGCAGCAATATGGTAAATGGACGTTGAGTGCGACCTTTGCTTGAAAATTTAAGTTCCTTTTTCATTTTTTAGTTGGGTTTTAGTGCTTTTTCACACAACTTCAGTTAGCTAAATAAACGTTTGCAATATATTTTATTCCCTTGACTCTAGGGATATAAACGTTACCTCAAATCACTGAGGGTGCTCTAAAGATCTACGCTGGTAATAATGGTAGGTACAGTACGCGTGCAATTGTGTAAAGATATACTTATGTATGTGAATATACAAGTGTATTCTGAATAACAAAAAATATAATTATGATCATATCACAGGAAATACTATGGTTTTCGACACAAACCGCCCTTGGATATACATCTGCTCACCACGTGAGTACTATTTTTATCTATAGATTGTGTGAAAGAGTTCTAGATTTTTTGGACAATATAACTGTAAATTGTGTAAGTAAACCGTTGTAAAATCCACAATGAGGTTGTAAATAGTGTACTGGTGCAAGTAACTTTTTCATCTCAAAATCACGAGAATCGTTGCGCTTTTTCCAAGGTAAAACAGTATCAACATAAATTTTAATTTTAAATATGGACGCTGGCATAAAAGAAAATAATAAACACAAAATTGCAATCTGCGAATTTAAATCGTGATTTAAACTCGAAATTAACAGGTACTTCTCTTCGAAATTCCTTAGGAATAACACCATTTCAACTTGGAATTTCATAGATAATTAGAAATTTAATAAGCGTTGAAGATGGGCTTGCCGGTTTATTATTATCACTGCGAATTATTTGGGAATGGAAAGGCATGTAGTCTGAATCCATTCTATTTCAAGGGCATCAGACCATTATTTAGTTCGGTCGTTTGGACAAATAACTACGAAGCTGCTTTGTTAAATTATAATACCACTCACGTTTTGTATTGCACTGATTGTCGGAACAGTTGTATAATTTTTTTTTTCGAGCATATAAGCCAAGGTCCAATGGAATTGCTTCCTGACGTTTCGTCCACACTATTAAAAGCCTCAGATAATGTCCAGTGCAACAGGACACGTGTCATCAGGAATGTCGGAATGTAGGAATTATGCAAGGGGGAGAAGGACCGCATGAGGTTTAATATGCCTCTAACAAAGATCAACGAAGTGGGTAGAGAGACAAGTGGGTGGAGCTAGTTCTCATCTAGTTGCCAGATCTCCCACTGTTTCAAAATTTTTAGGGACATGAGTTGAAGGGATGAATTAAATTAGTTCCGAATTTTTACTTATTTATAAACTATTTTACGTTTTCCCATTACAACATGAATTAGTTAAGTTATTAATGAATACGATGACCTGAATTCGCTGATATTTGTTCATGATGTATTCATGAGTCAAAGACTGAGACATCTACACTGATTGTAGTCTAGAGACGAACAAAGTGATAGTAGAAATTAAATAAATTAACGAGTGCAAGTAAAGTATCTAAGCAATTTCGATTTTAACACGCATTTGTTTAGATTGTTGCTTTTTGCTCTGATATTTTTTTAAAATTCAATTGCCGCGAAAGTAGCGAAATCGATGCCAATTTAAATATCGAAGAAGAGGCGACGGCTGAACTAACTCCACCCACTTTGTTGTTGGACTGACTCCTACCACCCCGTTGTTGGATTAACTCCACCCACTTCGTTGTTGGACTGATTCCAATCACTCTGTCGTTGGATAGACCCCACCCACACGTTGTTGAATTGACCCCACCCACTTCGTTGTTGGATTGACCCCACCCACTTCGTTGTTGGATTGACCCCACCCACTTCGTTGTTGGATTGACCCCACCCATTTCGTTGTTGGACTGATCCCATCCACTCCGTTGTTGAAGTTTCCTGGGGAAATATTGAACCTTGTGCGTTCCTTCTCCCTCTTACACAAATCCTATGCTCCAATTTGAATTGATGATAGCTAGAGATGATATACCTGAGAAAAAAAATTGGCAAAATGGGAAAAGTTGAAAGAAATTTAATAGTCAGTTCGAAAAGTATTTTAGGTTTTTCCAGTAGTTTGTAAACATACATTTTTGAAAGAACGTCTTTTGTCAGATTTAAAAATGTCTTTTATATTTGAAAAAGCACTATCTGTTCAATTTTTTACAAGCTCTCCAACGGTGCATTTCGTTTTCGGTGACGGCGTTTCGGTTCTGAGATATCAACGTTGACTCCTATTTTAATGGTATCGATTTTATTTTAGAAATTAAATCTCTAGCCACGCCGAATTATCTACTGGAGCTCTATCCTGAAAGGCCACAATCAAGCGAGGAGATATTCAGGAAGCTCGTAATGAACGTAAAACATTTTAAAGGCCCACTGTGAACCATTGTCAAATCAGCGATTTAAAAAAACCAGTACATGTTGGTGTCACTGAGCCCAAACAGTCGCAGCAATGTCGACTCTGGTTAATAGCTTGCACAAAGTCAATTAAATACATATTTTGCCCTTCACCTTATTGCCTTGATTAATACCTGCGACGGTCCTGGCCGAAACGTCAGGAAGTAATTCCATTGGGATACCGCTCAAATGCCTCGAAAATATTTTCAATTGTATTTTGATCGGTCGTCAAAGTGTTCGCCATTTGATTAAATTAGAACATTCAGTGGCTTCCAGGATTTCCATATTTTTGATATTTTAATTTCACAACGTTTCAACCGAGTTCTCTTCGTGGTCTAATCGAATGCGAAAATCAACCCGATTTCATTTCCAATCACAATAGCTATTAAAAAATTCTGCCTCGATGCACCAGTAAATAAAATTGCCAATAAAACTAAAACAGCCCGACTCGGATACGCTCCTGACTCAAGCAAATGCCTATTAGTGCGGAGAACATACTTCTTTTTATACAAACTACGTTTGTGCGTGTAATATGACACAAACGAGAGATTTCTTCCTTGAATCAAAAAGTTCACGTAGTAAATCAATAAGAGCACACATTTCAACGAAATTCTTCTTTTACCCTGAAATTTTCTATCGACTTTGATTCACATGACGCTCCTGGATGTTAAAGATAATTGTTGATTGCAGAAGTGTTGAGTGCGTTCTCGAATTCAGCGAGTGCGTGTATCAGTTTTCACACGATAAGCTGAAAAATTTACACCAGTACGCATAGTACATTTTTGTTGATATGCAACATATCGACGAGCTGAGACTGAACTTATACATAATTTTGTAAATATTGTAAATAACCTTAAGTTTATAGCAACATGTCGACTATTACAAGCTACTGAAGCGTTGTCCGTTCGGCAAGAATCATTAACGACGGCAACGCTTAGGGTTTTAAGGTGTAAATTAAAAGTACAAAGTGTATACCTACTGTAAATGTTAAGCTTAAGGATGTCTGTACATATAATTAAATGCTGAAACAATAATTTAAACCTATCGTGCATGGTTCGATTTGAATGATTTTCAAATCGTGTAGAATATTCCGTTAGATCTTAGGACTGAAAGTTTAAATTGTGCTTCTGCCTCCTAAATGTAAAAGAAATTGTATCGCCATATCAACTAGAAATACCTCAGAGAAAATTATTTTCACCTAATTAGGTAAATGTAACGATAACGGTTTGTGAATAAGAATTATTAAGTTTATTATTGTGATTATATGCGCCGACTTTCAACGATAAACTTTTAGCCCTAAAACATATACATATATACATATTAAGATCAATGCCAAAAATAGATATATTCGTAAATTCAATTGTTTTTTATTTTTCGTCCCAACATTTTCGATGTTAAAAGTTTTTGTTCTAAATCAAATCGGTGTAAACTCCTCTAATTGGAAAGAGGTGAGATATTTAAACTGCAATTTAAAGTTAGTGTAATCCAAATTTGTTTGAAAACATTTATAAATGCAAAATGTTTAATTGTTTTAATTTTTTAACGATGAACAAAACGCTGAAATGCTAAACTAAAATTCGACTGAATGAGAATCTAAAGCGTTCTTCTCGGGTACAATACACCTCAATTATCATTTTTATAAGCTTTCCATTCCAGAATGCGGTACCTTTTCAAATCCGCCTACCACACGGTAGCATATCTCATTATTTGAATTTTCACAGACCATTATTTCTCCCTACGGGGCCAAAACTTACGGACTACGTCTGCATATATCAATATCTAAAAGAGTTTTGTGCAGGGAAGTTTCCGGGTCAGAATGCACGTTAGCGTCAAATATAATTCGATAGAACTCTCGATAGAAATACAGATTTCCGATTTTTTTTCTTGAATAATTAGTCCGACATTTGGACAGCGCGGTCTTGTAAGTATCAGATTTCTGTCACCGATGTGACCGATGGAATTAGCGCGGCTGAGCCATTGTGTCACACTTTAATGTAAACTCGATGGCCGAATAAAATGTTGACGCCCAATACGTGTTTCCAATTTTTGAAGCACAACCGAACAATATTCCGTAATTTGGCTTAAAAGCACATTTAGTTCGCATTTGCTTATAAAACTATTTTTGAAATAGACAATCGGAAATCAATAGGAAATAAATACAAAAACTACCCTTCTTTTAATTTTATACATATTTACCATGCGACAATGATTTCAGAGCTGAATAGATATTTAAAAGTTCATTAATTTAGATAGAAAATACACCGACATTTATCGCACATCCCATGTTCAATAACGCATGTCCAATCGTACCTGCTCATTTTTTAATTCAACATTTTTGTTAATATTCCCCTGCTCAATGGCACAATGAAGGTTGATGTTATCCCACCGTGCCAATTCCAAAGTTGTACCGAATGCTGATTAACCTTCAAAATATTATAATTCATACATCCGTGGATTAACCATGGCCTTTGATGTTGGATTTACTGAGCCAACGCTAAGCGTTTAGGTACGGATAAACATTAATTTAACGTAAATCCCTTATTCCAATACTCTGCAATTTCCGTAGTGCCATCTTTGAAGCAATAGTCAATATGGCCTGTCTAAATTCCTAATCACGGTTATTCGTGCGAGTCGAATTTAAATGAAATAGGACTGTAGCTTCGCATCCTGCTCAGAATTTTAGAGTTCCGATTCAAAGTAACTCTTAGTTTTTGTGTTTTTTGGAGCCAGCTTAGATTTCACGCTGCCAGGTGAACTTACGTAAATGTTTAGCCATATTTGATGTCGGCCAATGAGGCGGGGGTGAACAGAATGTTTGTTAACGTACGGTAAACATCTCCACAACCTCGTTTTCCTACGGCTGACCAGTGGGTCCTTCATCTTCAAAATTGCCGTAAGGAACGTACGGTGCGGTAAGCGAAGCCCCCCGCCCCCCGTTTTGTGACCGTTTCGCCACGTTTCGACTTAAACCATCAAAAATGCCTTTAAAGGGATTTGCTCAACCGATCGTGATATATGAACCGTAACAAACAGATCGTTTTACCCGCGAACTAACGCTCTCCGTTCAATGGACTTAGGTGCCGAGGCCTTAAGGACATCATTTCGAGGTTCAATGTCGTACCCAAAAAATAAGTGCGATCTGTTTTAAGATGACCAATTGCAACGATAATAATGTAATTCATCGCCGAGGAACAATTCGTTTCGGCCACAAGGAACTTAATCGGGGCCCACAGGCCGACAAGCAAACATCGAAATACGTGTTAATGATACGATTTGAGCAGGATTTATTAAACCGTAAAATCGTAATATATAAACCATAAAAGATAGATAATTTTATCCGCGAACTGACACTTTTTGTTAAATGGAGGATAAGAAATTTGAAATTTATGATCCTATTATTTTTCAGCGCCTAGCAGCTGTAACTCACAACTGGTGGAACCAGAAATATGATAACCATTAAAGTAAAGCCTTGTTCTATGTGTTCAAGTAACATTTTTATTCAATTTTTAAATTTATATACCTATGCCTCTTATGTTTTATAACTATGCAAGTGCCACTAGGAATACGGAGCTGGAGAAAAATAGCCACTTCCTGCAGGTCCAGATATATCATGGTAACCCATATATTTTTTCCCGCATTAAACTTGGCCAGCATACCATTAAGGAAGTTGGAATGTGTCTAATACTCCAACTCGACGATGATGGTTATATTTGTGCATGCCGTTGTTAATGTTAACGTTCCGCTAGAGAATGCGGTTTGCGCCATGTTTCCATGCAGATAGACAATTATGACACCTATAAGAGATCTCTATGTAACCATCTGACTAATGAAAGCTTCTTATCACTGTCGGAAAAACTTTATTCAACATAACGAGAAACACGTAAGTGGAATTACTCCTGAGATGTACGCCTCTGATCTAGTCACTTAAAAGTAGGTCATTTGGGTCGCATATATGTGTCAGTATCCCACTTTGGAGTATTCCTCTCATCGCAAATGTCTTAACAACTTCAGAAGGGAATTAGAACTTCGTAATGTGTATCTCGGCACAGATTCGCCAAGAAATATTCTAACTTTTGGGAATCGAGAGGCAATTTTAAAGGTGAAACTTCAGAAACTGGAAATAAAGTTCTTGTCACGAAAGTCTCAGCTATCTAGTTACAGCGGACATTACATAATTATTCGTCGTAATAGAGATTGCTGAGAAGCGCTTTTGCGTTTCTTTCGATGGCCTCTTTTGATATTTGAGGTGCGCTTTTCCTAGCAACTGATTACATTGCAGAAAATTATCGAAGCAATTATATCAGCGAGACACTTCAGTTTTTTGAGTTCCATTTGAGGATTGAGCGATCTAAATATATGAAGCAAATATACAGTAGCGGACAGAGTTATAGCAACTTTTAAAAATACCAAATATTTTTCTTAGCTTTACAAACGGTGAGCAGTTTATAATATGCTTTGTGTATGTTTGAATAATGCATTTATAGTGTTGGTGAAATAACATTTTAAATCTAGACAAAACAACGTTATCGGCACAAATAATTTTTTTGCTGGACGAAAATATAGCAACTTTTGGTATTTGAAGGTAAAATTCCATTGTGGCACGGATATTTTCCATAGTTGTTTTGCTTAAAATTCAGTTAGACTTAGCGGACGATCACATTAAAAATTGGTCGAGGTAAAACAGTTTCTTTAGAAGTTAGAAGTATCATACTCAGACGTTATCAAAATGGAGAGAAACGGAGCGGAATAGCTTGAACTTTGTTATTAAATAAGTCTATTGTATCGCGAATAATTAAAAGATTTGGAGAAACGGGATCATTAAAACCTAAAGAAAATACTGGAAGGGCGAAAAAAACAACAAAAAGGGAGGAAGCGATCATTGTGTGATTGAGTAAAATAAATCCGTTTAGACGTTAACGCAAATTTTCAACAAAATATCCAGTTCTGGCCAACTAAATTTTAGGTGAAGAAGAGTAAGAAGGAGGGTAGTGGATAATGGACTATTTGGACACCGACCAGCAAAAAAGCCACTGCTTTCAAAGAAAAATATCCAGGCCCGATTAGAATGTACTAAACAGTATCGTAATTGGAAACTTGAACAATAGAAAAATATAGTCTTCAAAGACAAATCGAAATTTAATATGTTTACGAGTGCCGACATATCCTATGTGACCCGCCCTGTGGATGAAAGACCGAATAAAAAATATGTTTTGCATGCTGTGAAGCATGGTGGTGGTGGTTCCATACAAGTTTGGAGCTCTTTTTCCGATCATCGCATGGGTCCACTTTATGGAATTAATCGGATTCTGGGCAGATTTGTATATAAAGATATTGTGCAGTTCCCATTGATTCCTTACATGGATGAAAAGTTGGTTTTGCACTGTCCATATCAGCAGGAAAATGACCCAAAATACGCTTATAAACTTATAAAAAAACTTTTTAAGAGAAAAACAAGTTCATGTATTACCTTGACTCTAGCAGTCACCCGACTTAAACTTCATAGAAAACATGTGCAATTATGTAGATTTTAAAAATTTTCTAAAAATTACTCGAGTCTGGATCAGCTTTCTAATGCCCTTCAAGAAGCCTAGAACTCGATCGTTTAACAGTATATTACCAATTTGTTACTTTCGATGCCAAAAAGACGTGACGGGGTTATCAGGGAAAAGGGATATTACACTAAATATTAATGTTGCGATGCAATTTGTTAAATATTTTGCTCAAAAAAGATTTAAAAAAAATTATTTTGTGGAGTTGCTACAGTTTTGTCCAAAGGAAAACAGGTTCCTATTTTTTATATTTTCTTATGCTGCTTAACTGGAGCTTTATTTTTATTGTTATACAGGTGTCACCCTGAAAACGCTTTACCAACATCAATTAAGATCAATTAATACCTTTGAAAAAATATATTTGAAAATTTTAAAAATTGCTATAATTTTGGCCACTGCTGTACTTTTGAGGCGAACTATCCGTTTCTTCTTTTATTTTTTAGGAGTGACACCTCATAAGTCACTAGAGGTTATTGGGGCGGTACAATTGCACACTAACCTGGGTTAAAACTAACTGATAACAATATTTTGCCCCTTATCGCAGGTTTGAACGAACACCCTTGTTAACGACCGCTTAACTAAAAAAAACCCTATATACAGGGCGTTCTCGCGAAACATTCACACTAGTGAGTATAGCGTGCTAGCGGAACGAACCCAAAGACGGTATAGGTTTCTTACCAAATCGATAACAAAAGCATTCGTCCGAGCCCTTAGCAAAGGGAAAATGTTATTCTCAGTTAATTTTAACTCTGCATTTCCTCCATCGCAATCATCCCTCTGGTGTGTGAGGCGTCATTGCGAAAAAATAAACAGATGAAGGGCAAGAGTTCCTAAACATTCTTGTTGTTGGAGGACTAAAGAAAACAAGGGTTTTTAATTAGCAGAGAGGTTTTGTGTCATGTTCGAAGCCAATTGGGCTTTATCGTAGTCACATAGCAAATCTCCTGACGGCAACGTCCTCTGAAAAGCTTTTCAGACCTGTGGCCCTTTCGACGTGTCCCTATGTCCCTCAGGAGTCAGGCCGCTTGCTTTCCGTCCACGTCGCTTTTCTATTGTTGTGTAACGTTTGTCGTCCTGGATTTTCGCGTTTCCAGCGTGACAGGTGAACTGGTGCGGACCTGGGGGAGACTCGTATGTACAGCTGTGTCGGAATGATTTGTGGGACCCGTCACGGATCTAGCCGAAGGAAGAATTATGAATGAAATTACTCGATACTCCTATTGGTTTTGGGGAATTTTTATTTGGATACCTTGAATGAAAGCCATATATTTCACTTGGACCGATTATCTCCGAGGGAAGATTTTATTTACGTTGCTTGGTGCCGCTATATTGCCACCAGTCTGTGAACAAAATATTGCCCATATTTTCAACGCTCTGGGCCCTCATCGATCTAGTAGTAACAACGCGTTCATCCATCATTGTGAATCTAGCAAAGTGTTAAAAAAATATTGTTTGCTTTTATAATTAATTTAGACCGCTGTTTACTGTGGAGCATTAAAAGGATCTAACATCCAACTCAAATATTATATCACTCTCAACGGGTAATAAATAAATCACTCTGTTTGTCAAAAGTGCTTTTACGCCGGCAGCAATATATTCTTCCCAGTAATCAAAGCCAAAAGTATCATTGGCATCGCCTCTTCAAAAGATTAACTGCTACTACGCGCATTCTCCCCAAAACATTATAGAAATATAGAGAGTTGGGAGAATAAATAACGTAAAAGCGAGCAAACCAACCATGGTGCGGTTTCCAGA
The DNA here is from genome assembly GCF_040115645.1 of Euwallacea fornicatus. Taxonomy (NCBI): domain Eukaryota; kingdom Metazoa; phylum Arthropoda; class Insecta; order Coleoptera; family Curculionidae; genus Euwallacea; species Euwallacea fornicatus. The sequence continues at coordinate 4,374,508 of NC_089543.1, forward strand.
TTTATTGCGACTTTGTTCACAATTTAGTCCTATTACAACCGAAAAACATTGCTCCTGTCTATTAAAATATTTCGACCATAAAACATGCCCTTTTATTCTAAAATGTTTAATGTGGTCGTAGGGCATTGAAGGTTGAACGCTTCGCGGTCATTCAGTTTCAGGTTTGGTTCATTTGTTAGGAAAACGGGTTTTTCCTGCCTAACAATTAATTAATTTCCACCTCTGTATGTTTGAACATTTGTCATTTGTGGTGTAAATGGCGTAAATGATATGTGTTTTTAGGGAGGTAAATGAAGGATCGCTGCAATAAAAAGATTAAAGTTGAAAATAATAGGAGGTTAGAGATCATTGAAAAAGATCAGATTAGGTGGAATGGCAGTTGCTGATCATGGGAGTGCTCCAAAAATTTGAAAACTGTTACACGAAGATCTCCTCCGTCGGTGCTTTTAGAACTTAATTAGGAAATAGTTTTGCGGTGCGATGTAAAAAAAATATACTCGGTTGTTACGTGTTCCAAGAACATAATGAAATCTTTAATTTAGTAACATGTGCTTCACGCGACATGAATGATTATGAAACAAATTATACTCGGAGTGAGAAAGAATTTTTGGTAATTTACACAGAAATTTCTTGATTTTATTTACAATTATCAAGGCGAGGTTCAGATTAATTATAAACCAACAGTATCAATTATGCAGAGAGCGATTTGTAAAATCGGTTCGGTTGGATTACAAAGCATTAGACTAATACTTTTAAAATATCCTCGAAGTGAGTATAATGTGTTAGGAATTAACATATAATTTTTCTCAAGGCACCTGTCTCTGTTGTTTTTGCTCGAGTTGGAACACTTTCCCGCTTGCCTACACTCCGTCATGCTTAGCAACTAGCAAACGAATCGAGTCAAAAACACTTGCGAAAAAGCCCTAATAAATATTTAGACACGAAGAATTTAAAAATATTAAAGTTTGAGGAAAATAGATGCATTTTTTAAGACCTCTTGGTCCTTTCCGTGCCTACCCCTTGAGCCCCACACCGTGAAAAACAATACGCTCTACTGTGTTTTAACGTGATGTTCTCCTTTGACAAAAGGTGAGATGTAGATTTTATTCCCAATAAAACCGACATATATTCCACATCAATAAATAAATAAATATTTGAAGAAGGAAAGTGTCTCTCTAAATGCATTACATATCCTGGTAGGGTATAAAGGCAATTCCATGCACAGCCCCCTTCAAATGTCGCTTTCGTTCAGACACTTTGGTAAATACGTCATAATAATATCGTGTGAGGCTAAAGCTCGAATCTCAGAAAATGTGAGTAAATGTTTCTTCTGCTCAATGCGAGCTGGCGTTGAGCAAGTTTTATACGTTAAAGTAGGTTTTTATGCGAAAAGTACTATCATCGTCATCAAATTACGTCATTTATATAAGACAGGAATTGGATGTTGGCTTATTTTTTCCCCCTTATTCGTGGCATCAATGCTCCAGGGTGTTAGCTCAGGTATCCATTACATGGGTCAGACCATTAGCTATGGAAAGAGCTTTCTGGAAAGTTCCTAAACATTAACTCCCAGCATCTAGAATGTAATGATACGCACTCGCTTTAATAATCTCTGGTCATATTTCGGGTCCCTTTCATTAATGCTCCCCCGTTGTCTATTTGATGAAGACTTACCAGTAAGTGTATACATTACGAAAGCAAGGTATTGAAAAATATAATAAAGTGCCTTCTGAAAAGAAGCTACCGCTGAATTCTATAGGCTAAAGCTATATTGGAGATCGACGATTCAGCTAACTTATAAAATCTCTCCATATCAGGACCGGAAAAGAAAATTCGAGGAAGCATAATTTTCATTTATTCTCTGAACAGAGGGGCATTGTTGATTAAATCCTTTAACTTGCTAACTTAATCTGTCTTTACCGGTGTAACAAATTCCACGCGTCGAGTGAAATCTAAATGACATTAATCTTATTAAATTAATTCCGATAATAAGTTCTCAAAATAAAGCCCCTTTGTTGCTTTAATTATGTAGTATGGAGTATTAGCCTTTATTTAGAAAGCCGTGGTTTTTGGACTCGGTCTTTTTAGCTCGGTAACAAAAAGGGGAGACAGTTTTTGCTTACGCCCCGAATAGAAATCTGAGCTAAACCGTGCGGAGATTTAACCAGAATAGGGGTTTATTGCTTGAAACATGGATACCGAAATGATTAAATCTTCATTGTGTACGTTATATATTGCTTTACAAATTTTGCAGAACATAAAGTTCCACGTGAATTAATTTTTCCTCGCGTAAAACTCACACTTCCATTTATTTCCAAATATGAAAAGTAGTTTTAAAAAGAAAAAAAAATTAAGTAAATAGGCGCAAATTCGATGGGAGAAGGAGAAACCGCGGCGAAATCTTAATGGTAAAGAGAAAATTTCTTTATTTTAGGCCTCAGCAAATCATCCTCGTTTATGCGGATTTGCATAGTAATTATCACACACTACGGTGTGGGGCGACCTCCTTCACCAAGCTTGCGCACTAAATCGACCAGCAAGAATTTCGGCTGGACCAGCAAAGAATAAATTAGATAGGCAACGTAAATCTTTATGTTGAGTGCGTTGCACGTACTTTTGCTCATGCCAAGGACCCACCAATTAAGGAAGATGCCTCACGAAATGTTGATTTCGGAATAACAAAGGGGAACTACTATTGTGCGATGCGCAGTTTATGCCAGGCCTGATAGTGGATTCTGCGCAATTAGTAGGAAAGCAATTATAAGTAAATGTGTTGAGTGAAAGGAATTTTTGTTGGTCGTGGCACTGAATGCGGCCCTGTGCAAACCAATCAAGATTCCTTTCTTGGGCTTTTCTTTTGAGTCTACTTACTCGCCACCTTTCGTTCGATCCCCGACAGCAGGCTGACTGATTTTAATGTAGACTCTATTTTGATGGATTATTCCGAGATCACGAAAATAATAAGACCGGTCGTTCAGGATTTATTTTGACTCTCATTCGTTATTACGCTGCTCCGAATTGTTTATACAGAAGGATGATTTATTGGAGGCATAGATTGTGTGCGGCAATGATAACGATTATACTTATTTATATGCGAAAATTGTATTTCAAATTGTGGGGGTTTAAAAATAAAATCGTGGTGATTGATTTTCGGGTGCAACGGAAATGTCTGAAATGTTCGATTATGGGCAGATACAGAAAGCCATTTGTCTTTTTAAATGGTAACTGGTTCGAACCAAAAACTGTTTGAGCTGTTCAACGTATTTGTATTCCAGATCTGGGCTTAAGGTACGGAATTTGATAAATAAGCAAAATGTTCGATTGGCTTCATAACTTTATTCTCAACTTTTAAATAAGATATCTTCAAGCACGCTGGATACACGCGGATTTGAAAATAAATTATCCGTTGATTTATTTTTCGTTATATCAGTCAAATCAGTTTTATTCAGCGTTACGGATTTCCAGTAATAGATTCCGTTCCAATGAAACTTTTAATTCCCTAATGGTTGAAACTTAGGAAATCCCATATCACGTTTTGCGTACGCATTTCACATCAGCGAATATTTTGTTTTGGATCTTGTTACAACAGCCCTTTACCATCACCCTACATCAAAAACCTGTTTCCCTAATTAAAGCGCTGGATCAGTGCGCTTGCGTTAGCTAAGAGTCTTAACGTTTATTACCTCTGCGCAATAAACGGTGATGGGAGGTTTGAGACGGGCCTATGATAATCGAAATCAAATTAATGCATGAAATGGTGATTGTAGGCTGAAAACAAACCATTTAATTAACATTTTAAAAGAAGTTTGTACATTATTTAAGAAAGCAATTTCAAAGAGCAAACAGATCCGACAAAGGCTGTTGCAATCCCTTTTCGTCAGCCGAAGCCTTAAGGCTGAACATCGGCAAAGATTTCTTCAAAAAGATTCGTTTGTGCTAATCGTGTATATTTGCTATGGAGGCACAGACTGTTTCCTTTGTATCGCTCCATGCCTGAGGCAATAATTAAAAGATCCGTTATAATTACAACCGCCTTAACTTCCTTAAGCCTGTGTACGTGCTAAGGAAGAGGTAGTTTTGAAACGATGACTTTGTTGATGGGATTTTCACCACGTTTAACTAAGTCCTGGCTAAACGGAGCAAATTAATGCAAGTTGCTTATTTGGAGATCCGCTCGCAAACTGACGTAAGCTCCTCTAATTGTCTTCTTTACTGCTGTTTTGTTCTCTTAAATAGAAAAGCTTTAACCAATTACTCTCTTGGAAAATACTAAAGATTAGTTTAAACTTAAATTCAAGTTCCCATTACAGCAAATTCCGCTTTTCGACAATTGCACAAACATATCAATCAAACGACTGAACAATTAATAACGCAATGCCAATTTCGCGGAACTTCTAAGAGAAGTTTTAATCAACTCTTGATCCAAATTTTTAAATAAACATTTTTAAAATTTCTAAAAAAAATCTTAAAGAACTTATTGGCAGTTTGTATTCATACAGAGTCATGCATGGCTAAGAGTTAAAAGGGGCAAAAAGAATAAAATTCTTACTCAACAGAAACTTACGGCTAAATTTGCCTGAGGTTATATGCATTTAGTTCTGGCTTGTAAGAAAGTTGAATTTCCCTAAACCTGTTCGGAATTTGAAGGTACTGGAGACGATTATAAACTGTAGGAACACATTGGCTATCAGCTGAAAATGTTAAAAGAGTAAAATTCTTACGGAGCAGAAAGTTAGCACTAAATTTAACTGAGGTTATATAATTTCTTACGCGTTCGATACACGAGGAACATCTCACACCATTCCAGAACATTCTCGACTAGTTTACCGAACTTGATCAAAATTGATTTTACCCTCTTTGAACTTCCCTCTAATGCGGGAAAGAAGACTTCTCATGTGACCAAGTTCAGTTAGATCGGTACTTTTTCACCCGGGGATAATGTGATGTGCTCCTGTCTTGGTTTTTCTGGCCGCCCTATATATGTAAAACTGATCCAAGTTAAACTGACAAATATTAACCAAGTGTTACCGTAATTTTTATCGTGCCTGCAATTTGAAATTTATGCATTGAACATGGATAGACCATCAATTTCCATGCTTGCTGAAAGGTAAGTCGTCCGTCACAGGTAATAAATCATATGTTAGATGTAAAGAATAAATATGTCGCCTTCAATATTTTAATACGTCGTGCCACATTGATTATGTATTCCCATGCTGTCCTACCCCCGGTTTATCCCCATGCATTTATACACGATTCTGTTGCGAAATCATAGCTTACGAGCACTATTTGTGAATCCCTAAGCTCAATTTTTTTATCTCGGCGTCTTATTGAGGGCCGAATTTGTCAAAAAATATATTCGAATTGTTCCTCGTTTATTTTTATGCTCTTGTTACTTCAGGCAATCTGACTGGGGCTGCAGCAGTCCAGAAATTCAACCAAACCGTAAATCCGTGATTTATACGCTTGCCAGTTCAAGAGTTAGATAATGGCAGTATAAAGTTCTAGGAGTTGCTGGCAAAATTGAGGAAAAGAACCATCATTTCAAAACCCATCACGTACTAAGTCCCAGTGTAACATTCCAGACATCGAATCCTTGAATTAATAAACAGCACATTACCTATAGTGCATTGTCACATCCAGGTTTCGCCCGGAGTTTATCCCACAGGACGCACGCCACAGCGAAAATATCTTGCTTTTATAGATATCGATGCAGGGAAAAATATTTTACAGGACCAATCTGTCACAAAGGATTGGTCTTTTAACGAGTGACAGCTAAGATTATATTCCTTCGGGACTCTATGAGTAATGGTTTTCCCTACCGCCCGGAATCGCTCCACACGAACACATTTGAGATCCGGAATGTTATCCGGAAGGATATATAATCCCCGAGGAATGCTTGTAACGGAACTGCCGTACTATTCTAACACAATGAAGCCTTACTTCGGTAATAGCTGCCTAAAAAATCAATTTTAATTGGAAAGCAACTTGATTGACTAACCATGTCCCTTCCGAATCCATCGAATCCAGAAGCAGAATCGAGAGTGAAATAAAATTATTATTTATGCCTTCGGCAAACGGTTCATTTGAAATTTAAATTATTTTAAAAAGCGAAATAGCATCGTGAGAGGGTGGAATTTAATTCGAGAATTGTGTAGATTACACTGTTTGGTGTGGCTACATCAGAGGAGAAACAGAAACGTATTCCAGGGGGACCGAGACGGGTTGCGGCCCAGAAACTAACCTGGCAAATTCATGTTTCTGGCGACCTTTGGGAATAGCGTTCAGTTACATTTTCTGACTGCACTGTTCTCAATTATTTTGGCAACTGCCAATTAATACCAGCTACGATGATCAATCACACCTTGTTCTGATTCATTTGAAATACATTTTTGCTTTAGCATTTGGAAAATCAATTATGGATGGAGCTGACTAAACGAAAGATACCAAGCGAATCCGGGGACAAATTTGAAAAACGGATAATTCGATCTTGTTCAGTGAGATCATACCGAATGGGCTCACTCCTTGACTACCTTACGCAGGTGTTTGAAGTCTCGTGCCTTGCATAGGAAAACCACTATCAGGTTGGCAAAAAGGGCGCTCGTTTTTGACGAAAATGCCTCGATGCACAATATAAATTACGTTTTATCGATGAAATCCAACATCTTACTTTCCCGTTGATGATGAGTGCAGGGTGTCCTATTTTCGATGTAATTGGGGGGTTTCAGGTATTTCTCGGGTGGACGGAGAAAAACGATGATCGGCACCTTTGGCTCCATTTTTGAGCCAATTTAAATGATTTAAACAACATTTTGACATCTCGACTTGTTTGCGAAATGCAGGCAGTTTTCCTTTTCTCTGTCGTTTCCGTTAACGATCCGTAACATTTTTGTTTTTGAATATTTAAATTTTTTTTAAATAACGTTTCAGTCCAGTGGCGCACTAAATTTTTTTCTAGCTTAATTTACTTTCGAGTTGCAGACCAAAGTTGCCTTTAAATGAAAACCATTGTTGGCGATGATTCTATTAACTAGAGATTTTTTAGCTTTCTGAAAATGTATAGTTCCGTATATTCGCGGCTGTAAATAAGATAATTATAAACGATTATTTGAAAAACACAAAATTAAAGGCATACATATATTCGTTTGGTAAGGGACATTGAGCGCATATCGCTCCGATATGAAGTGTGTTACATCATAGCAGACATCAGTTTGAGCAGTACTCGAAATAAGAAAAGACTGTTATGCAATAAAAATGTTGTTTTTTTCCTTAAATAAATGAGTTTTTAATATGGCATAAAGTACTATTAGGGCATTTTTTCTGGTTTTAAAACAGGTTTTGCCCATAGTGTTACATTTCCCTTTGAAATTAAAAAGATGACAAAAAATCAATTATAATTTTTCTATTTACCGCGATAAATATGTGAAACTACATATTTTCACAAAGCAAAAAAAAACTTTAGTTGAAGGAGTCATCGCCAATTAGGTTTTGCATTAAAAAAGAAGCTGCTGTTGGTCTGCAACTCGAAAACAAATTAAGCTAGAAAAAATGCGATTACGTCACTGGACTGCACATAAGAAAATGCACAAAACTGTTATTGCCAAAAATTAGAATTATTATAACTAAAGAAAATGACACAAAACGACACAAACTCTGTATCTCCCAATCGAGTCCAGATGTCAAAATGCTGTTTAGATCAAAATTGGCTCAAAAATCGAGCCAAGGGTTCTGATTACTGTGTTCCTCCATCTGCTCGGGGAACACCTGAAACTCCCTAATTACACGGAAAATAGGACACCCTGTATAGACAGCAAATCTGTTTGCAAGTAAAAAACCAAGCCAGATACCCTGATGAAAGGAAAAACTATACATTGGCCAAGCCTTGCTCTATGTGTTAAATCGGTGCCGAATAAGTTGTATCGGTGAGGAGATGAAATGTTTCGAAATTGGACATCAAAATATAGCAGACAGTGATCTTGTCTCCGGCCATTTTTCTGTTCCTTCGGATATCTGCGTTGGTTGAAAAATAGACAAAGAATTTTCACAGTCTGAAATTTGGAAATTCGTACTCTCTTGCACGATTCGGGACACCAGGAAAAATAATTTTAATTGACAAAGATACGAAATTGGAGTGAGTTATCAGGATCAGAGATAATCACCATAAATTGAAAACTAAGTCCAATTTGGACTGCGTAAGAACTCAGTATTCAAAACAAGTGTACTTTATATCAGCTCTTAATATAAATTGTCGAACTTCGAGCAGAAACATCTATTTAAACTTGGACCCTACCTCCTGTTTTGCATCCAGACGTTAGCGGTCCTGTTAGCGTTCCTTCTATAGTCCCAGGTGCAATTTATATGCCTCCAAGATCGAATCCCTGAGATTTACGAGGACTATCTGCGAAACTATTGCCTATACTTCTTATCGTAACATCTCTGAGGACCTGGGATTTATCAAAAATCGTCTGGGAATTGATTCTCATTTATTTTTACACTCTCGTTGTACGTTGGGTCTTATGTCCATTTTGCCTGTGTCACGTGCTAAATTGTATCTATTCAGCTTGTGTGCAAAGAATGAGTGCTTGTAATTTAACTTTGCAATACTGCTTCATCTTAGACCGAATGCCTTTCGCTATTACCAAACACACTCGCAAGTCTTTTCAATCTTCATAGATTTTGGCGAATTGAGACCCTAATTTACAAAATATAAATTACCCCTCCAGACAAGCGGCCCTAAAACTATAATAATTAATCCAATCGGAAACTGCTTGAATTATGCTGCGGTGCTAAACTTTCACATCAACCGCTGTTTACTGTGCCTCCTGTAGTCCCAGGTGCAATTTATGTGCCTCCAAGATCGAATTCTCCAGATTTATGAGAACTATCTATAAAACTATTGGCCATACTTTTTATCACGACACGAGGGATTTGTCAAAATTCGAGTGTGAAGCGAGGCATATTTGTTTTTTCAATATTTTTGTATATCGCTTTGGACCTCCTGTCCTCTCGGATGAATTTATAGGAATCATTCCTGGGCAAAGGAAATTTAACTGTCTTTTTAAAAATTGAGCATTTTCACGTAGTCAAAAGACGCTTTTAGGAGGTGAGTAGGAATTTGATTGCCGAGAAGCATCCAAGAAAGCGGCGCTGTTACCAAGCTTGACGAAGTTGATTCGTAGAACATCAAAATAATAAAATCAGGACATCAAAGGATTATTGTCTTGTGAAGCTGGAAAGCAGGAATAACTGCGAAGTTATATGGACCTCGTTGCTCCCAACACCGCGGTTAAAAGAAGACGCCATTTCAGGAAATTGGTACAGGAGGAAATAATTTGTGTCCTTAAAATGTTGAGTTGGTTGAAGCAATCTACATAAGAAAAATCATTGCACTAAATGGCAAGTTTTAAGAATAAAGGCAGAGATCTTTAATTTTAATTTGCCCTGGAGACCTAATTCATTATTATGCATGAGCTCTCGGTGCCCCCAACGGGGAAAAGATTTGCTTGCATACTAAACAGAAGTTTGGCTAACACACGTAACAGAGAAAAATGTTCGACTAAGAGGAGAGGGTCTCAAAATTAGAGGGGAATTGAAGGTTGGTTTAGAGCTGCTATGGACAAAAATGCGTCATTGTTTTTAAGTTGCTAAACGGTTTTCGAATAAAACGAAAGTTGCAAACAAAATATAAAAACGAAATGTATATGTTTTTGTATTGTTCAGCAAAGTGTCGGTTGTGGAGCCAAAACGTTTTTATTCTACAGCTAACAAAAGTTTACGCTAGAGTTTTAAAGCAATTTTCTCTGATTTAGATTTTTCCATTCCACGCCGAACTGTCATCTAGTTAACTTTAAACATTTAAGCTTTTGATACGCAATTCCCGTTTAAAATGATTTTCAATTTCGAGTCAATTTTGTTCGAATGGACTCATTTGTAAGGGCAAACAGTATTAATTAACATTATTAGGCAATTTAGCAATGTAATGGATTAAGCTAGGTAAACAGTTACAAATTGTTTTGGAGCTTCATTTTGGATTTATTGAACGCCGGGCCCAGACCAGATAACTCCCTCGTTAGTCCTACATGCAAACGCCTCCACAATACATCCCTAAAACTACACTATTCCATTTTTTCATGCCTCCAGGAATTTCAAAACCCCAATCAAACGGAAAAGTAAATATTCCAGTCAATGTGCTCAGTGTTAAATGGGCTGTCATCACTGCATATAACAATAAACTGGCATCCAACGCTAACACTATTACTTGTAAATGGGAACCAAATTCGTATTTTTAAATTAATTCTTCGAAATTTTCACCCGGCTGAAGGTGAGACCATGCCAGTGGACTCAGAGGACACGGTTTAATCCGCCATCCGACCCAATTTTCCCGAATCAACCCGAATATGAGTGCCTGAGTTTATGAGATATACAGGGTGCGTTTCTTCCTTTGTTTTTCTCTTTAGAACACAAAACAACAAATAAAAATTAATCATTATTTATTAAAAAAAAAATCAAAGGCGTACCGTTTTCTCTTCAAATATATCGAATAACCTTTCGGTTTCCGAGGCGCACCATTGGGACTGGAAATATATTTTAGTGAAAAATATGAGTTACAGGAATCGCTATAATAGAGCGAACACTATTGACACGAACAAAATTTCATTTTTATCAATTTCAAACATCTCGGAAGATACGCAGAAATTTACAAATTCCCAGTTTTAACACAAAAATGCAACACTTCGCAAATCTGTTAGTTTTCACATTTCGGAAAAATGTTACAGGAAAAGTATTAGCCTTTTCCGAGACCCCGTTCAAATATGAAAAAATATACCGGTCGCTGTTAGAAAAATTCTTTAATAACTTCAGAACACATTATCTACCCTGTATGAAATGCCACTATGCATTTGTCATACATATATTAGAATTAGAGTCTCTCGTGATTTAAAATGACTTAATTCAGCCTTGGGAATGTCATTACTTCCACGCAATTAAATTGCTTATAATTATGTACCTATTAATACACCTCCTGATCTTTATTAATCGCTGTATGAAATAAGTCAGTATTAAACGCATTATTTATTTCCGAGCAGTTCCCAGTAATTTCCAAACCTGACTTAACTGGTCTACAGCTATCGTCAGTAGACCAAACAAAAGCGATTTAACTAATTTGTTGTTTTCCTGCCAAACACTGTATTGGGTGGACTAGACACCTAAGTACGAAGTGGGTTAAGTTCAGAACCACGCACCGAGCTGCAGTTGCGCGGTACTGCGGTACGCTTATTTGTCAACTCTTAGGATCGACTGAAGGCACCACATTTAGTGCTCGATTTGTTTGTCCTTCGCTTCTTTCAACTAGTGGGTTTTAAGTAGTACCTACTAGGTTACTCCTAAGTTATTTGGATATATGTGTTTGTGATAGTGGAAAATGGGTTGTGCCACAGATATTGTGAAGTACTTCGTTTTCATAGCGAACCTTTTATTTGCGGTGAGTTTATTACACCAGTAAATTTTCTAGTACGCTGGTACGCTGTGACGCAGTACCGATGGTTTCTAATCTAAGAAGTTTATCCCATCTGTTGCAACATTAGCTTTTAGTAGTGTCACGGTTATTTTTAGATTGAAAAGGAACTGGCCTAGAAAACCTTCAGGTCAGTTTCACGTTGCATTAATAATTACAACGACGATGTAATTGTGTTGACCACTTCACTTTCTATTGTTCTTAGAAGCACTGCTATGTCAACAAGTTGATATTCGAAGCTGCATGGGCCAAATCGTGTAGGGACTTTACGCGCACGCGCGCTCAACCGCAGTCTTATAAAATGCAGAAAATTCATAATAAAACCACTTTATAACAAAAACTGTATGAATAAATTTCATATAACTACCTTTACACAATATATCCATGAACCCAAATATGGTATCTGCAATATGGTACCTGCTGACGTACTGTATCAGCGTGTCGATATTCATTATTCATCTTTGTAGAGGAGTCTGATCGTAATGTTTATTTCGGTTTGCTGACAACATATTAGGGTGGAATATTTACTACAGTTGTTAAATTAGTTACTAATAAAGGCTCTTAAGATCGTCCATTAATCAGACAACGCGTCACAATGAGAAAGGCAGAAGAGATTTCTAGTATAACTCGAAATATTATTACTTGCTCGAACAAAAACATAATTATAAAGATTTATACTGTGTACATAATCGACATGAGACTCTTATAGATAAGGAAGGAAGGAATGAAGGAAGGGATATTATAAACTGTCGGAGGTAAAGGGTGGGTGAAGCTTGGAAAGCGACTCGTTTAGTGTAGTCTTAATAAGAGTATAGATCGCATTATATTAAATCTCTTTCATTATGCAGTTTCTGAATAAGAAATAATTGTGAATTTTCAAAAACCCGTTTAGAAACTCTAGAAACTTTCTGTTGCTTTTTTTGCAATGGCCTACACACAAATTCTGAAAATTTGGCGAGCATGCGGTCAATAATAAATAAGATATACAGGTTTTAACTGGACATTTTTCATTTGCACGCTGTGCCTGCGGATTTGAAAGAAAAATTAAAAAACGCGAATCTCGATTATTATTGAGCGTACCAAATCGCAACTTTGTCCTAAGTAAACCCACCTCATATCTCCAGTAGTCTAGAACTCCCCCATAAGAGCCCCGTGTACGGGGCGGAGAAATGTACTCGAACGGTTTAATCACAACGAAGGTTTTCCGAAAATCACAATTCTAAGTTTTCGTCTGTTCTTTACTCATATTTTATTGTTTTTTATTTAAGTCTAGATTTTCACCAAATAAAGAGATATTTTAATTAATTATGAATCAAACCGAGTCTTGGCACGAATCACTGTTAATAGGGATCAATTTCTAAATTTTGCCATTAGCTATTATAGGTTTCGATTCGATTCGATGAAGAAATAGAAATTTAATAGACCTGCTGATAGCTGGCCAATTTCCCCAAGTTTATAGCTCGGATAATGTATACATTGTTCTGGGTACGCATGCATTTTACCGGATACCATATGTTAAAACCCATAGCAAACATACAAGACAAATTTTATTCAGAGAAACGGTTTGTGCAGCACTTTGAGCATTTTTAATTACAACACGTATTCTACAGAAATTCTTCTCCATCAAAGCACGTTCAGTTATACAATTGGGAATGAATTAGGTAACAAAGAATATGTAACATCTACACAAAAATAAATTTCTTATATAAGTTAACGTCTCTTATATAGGATTCATAAAAAGCGTCTTGCCTCACTAGACCTATAAGGTCAAGTATTCAATTAAAGATTTAAATTGAATAATAGGTTGGTGGGGTTAAATATAAGATCTGAGTTCTTGGCACCATCGTAAACCAATAAAACGAAATCCATACTTCATGGCAGTGACCTCAATGGAACCAGCAAACATATTTATTTTCTCTATTCTGGCTCTTAAAATATCAAAAGTAAACACCTGACTTAGTAGTCTTTGATATCCTTTAGACCTTGTATGACCCATGTAGTTACATCCATTAGTGCGAAGGTCAGAGAAGAATGGTCAGGTAGATTTTCATATAAATAATACTTTATTGTTCATGTTACCTTGACTTTGTCATACTTGCTTAAACTTACGCTTCAACTGCGGTTTCAGTTAATAGGATTGGCTTTGATAATCATTGGAATCCTGTTCAAACTGAACATCACTGAAGTCACAAGGGTCATTCCAGATAATTTTGAAATCGCCCCCATTCTGTCCATAATCATCGGAGCTATTATTTTCGTGACAGCCTTCTTAGGATGTTGTGGAGCAGTCAAAGAGAGTCCTTGCATGTTGACTACTGTAAGTTCCTTAATTCCTCCTGTAGTTACTTTTGCTCACTGAAATATTAATAATAATTTTAGTATGCAATCGTCCTCTTGACTATCTTCATAATTCAAGTGGCTATTGGTGTGTACGCCTTCTTGCAAATTAAGAATGAGGCACAATTGAGGCAGAGCATCCATCAAAATGTAGACAGGGTATTCAAAGATAATACTCTCAGTGCTATTGAGACTCGAGATGCCACTCAGAGATGGGTAAGATTTGAAATTCCTGATTTCTTTAATGTAATTGTTGAAATATAATTTGAAGCAATCGTGATGTGATGCAAGGTCAGTGTGTGGTGGCAATGGCAATTCGTCAGCCTTAACCCAAAATTATTTTGTACCAATTTACAGGTCATACGTGTCATGTTACAGCGTTTCCTAATTAGGATAATTGAAATATTTTGCATAAGTGCTTAGGGTGGTCCGATTCGAGGCTCACCATTGGAGTCGTAGAAAAACAAACAGGATAAGTCGAAGGGCACATAAAACCTGCAGCATAAGCTACTTGAATGTAGGCTTTTTAGTTTAAAAAATCGAAGATATACACATATAATATGTAATGAATGTAAAGTTAAAGTATCAAGTGCAAAATAATCAATATGCATGTATGTAAAGTTTCATTAACTGCTTGAATAAACCCTGTATTTTTTGCCTACTTCAATCTCAAATTCCTCGTTTGTATCTGTTATTGGTCAATAGGCACTACCAATTTTATGCAATCATCTTTTGCGTTGGATTTGAAACCTTTTTTAATAATAAAAAGAGTTAAAAAAATTAAGTTCATGACAGTGGCGTGATGTCGAAACGTTGAATGCAAAATCATATGGCTCCATTTCATAATAAATGAAAAGTGCTGGTGTCAAAATATTTGCCCAACAAGGTCAGGACACAATAAAAGGAATTTTGCAAATTCCCGTTTTTTCCAAAATTCGGTGTCTTTTTAATCCAAGTGACGATTTGTTCCTTTATATATTTTCTGACAGTACGCGAAGTTCCAATGGTGGGCCTTGAATACGGACGCCCTTGTACGCTTCATTTCCTCGAAGTTATTTTCTTTTGCCTTATTAGTTAATTTATATAAATTGATTTTTGCTTGAATGAAGATCATCGTTTTCGTAGCTCCAATGCTGTGGCGTCAATGGTCCAGATGAATATGGAAGCACCAAACCACCCAGCTGTTGCCTGCATGAGGTTTGCCCTTCCATCAACAACAACTTCTTTTACGAAGGATGTGCCGATAAGCTTTATTTCTTTTTGGTCAGCAAATCGCAACTGATTGCTGGAGTTGCAATCGGCGTTGCTGCCGCCGAGGTAAGCCTTCGTAATCGATAAATTACGTAACTTGGATTTTCATTAAATAGAGCACAATAACAAAGGTATGAAAAAGTATAACTAATTAGTACATTAGATATACTTTTTTTATGTATTTATTGGATCGAATGAAGAACCACTAGAATTCTTATCCTCGTTCATCTTCTTAGTGATTGAAATGAAGCATGAAGTAAATATTAGATGTGTGTAATATTTCCTTGTTCATAAACTTTTTAGATTTTTGGCGTTTTATCATGATTTTTTTTTGTACGCAACAGTAAAATTATCAAGTTAACTACTAATTATTTGATCGATATAGAATTAAGGGTTCAAGGGAGGTTTTACGTAGGGTTTTACATTTGCTCCATTAGTCGTGCAACCAAATTAAACCGAATTAAGTGAAATGAGTTCTCTAATTTCAGATAATTGGGGCAATATTCGGCCTTTGTTTGTCCAGTTCTATTCGGAACCACTACAGAAGGCACATGTATGCTTAACCGATTACGAGAAAAGCACTGTCAAAATGGTTTGTTTTAACTGAGTGTTATCGAGCGTAAAAATAATACGAATCTCTACAATTAATTATGCTTTTTTATGTTGTAATGTATTTATACGGTGTGTCCCAGGCTTTGAGATTCAGCTTCGATAAAAAAAAATATATGTACGGCTTGTGTTTATAAGAGCAACCCACGTTAAAATACACTTTTACAGCCTTTCCTGAAGTGCTGATCATAAAACCTGGGACATGTATCATGAAGAATGTCTGAAAGATTGACTCAAATTTGGAGTTTCCTTATGAAACGTATTCAACATAAACACGTATTACCTCATATGTGAAATAACTGACTCTAATAGACTAGTACCAAATAGTTTGTCATGCTTACCATTCAGGACATTTTATACTTTTCGTCGTCTCGTACTAACCTCACGAACTAATGTTTCAAGTCCGTCCCTGTGTTGTGTTAAAATATTATCTGAAGGTGGCAGAATCTCTATGCATCACTGAGCAAACGAAAATTTGTCTGGATAGATTTTTATTTCGTAAGATACATATACAGAGTGTCTGGTTACATCTACAGTGGCACCTATACTTAGTATTTGGAATGGAAAAAGGGCTAAAAACACAAATTTAAGCATCGGGACCATCCAACTCTTCTAGGCATGTTATAGGCCGAACAATGCCTACGTTTCGATATTTAATTCACGTCTCCTTCAGGGCTACTGCCTTTGTTGCTAAGAATTAACTAGCCCCTAAATCGCCCTTTGTTGCTACAACCTTAAAGAAAAGGCGAATTAAATGTCGAAATGTAGGAATGTTTCCAACCATAAGGTAGCTTTATTTGTCCTCCACCTGCTAATCATTAAATCTAGAAAAAATCTTAAAATTCCACGCGTCATGTATGTCAAGAACTAAATAGGATAATCCTTAGTTTTTGAGATACACAGAGGGGTGTGACAAACGTTATCCACCAAATTGTCAGTCCTACCAGTATCAACTGAGTTATCCTGTATATAGAGTGTTTGGTGGAACGCCTTTAAAATGAGAAAGGAGGTGCCGTTTCTGTCATTTTGACAGCATGATTTTCACTTCAGAAATTAAGGTGTTTGGATAATTTGCCGGTAATGGTAAAGTTTGTGTATTAGACTTTTTTGTAAATCTTGTACAACAGCTTGCGGGCGCCTTTTTAAATGTTACCAGACACCCGGCACCCTTGTAACTCATACCAAAATAGATATATTACTTTGGGATCATTATACGACCTACAGCACAAAGGAGTTCTAGAATCTCGCTAATATATCACTATATAATTATATTTGTTAGTATTTTAATTGTGTTGTTTTATTAAATATAAGTTTTGCTATTTTGAAATAAACAAACGTAATTTTATAGTAAATATTGATTACAGTTTTGGATGTTCATTACTAATATA
The DNA here is from genome assembly GCF_040115645.1 of Euwallacea fornicatus. Taxonomy (NCBI): domain Eukaryota; kingdom Metazoa; phylum Arthropoda; class Insecta; order Coleoptera; family Curculionidae; genus Euwallacea; species Euwallacea fornicatus. The sequence goes on from NC_089543.1 coordinate 4,391,602, forward strand.
ATTCGTACACAATTAATGCTTTCCCCTTGTATGGTCATGTTATCTAGGTGACAACTCCTCAAGGAACTAAATCCTTAATCGCAATGCAAACTGTTCCTTTGCGCAAATTTAATATTTAATGGAGCCCCGAACAACGCAGTCCAATGTAATTTACAATAGAACTGAAATTCATTATTGTGCACGAAATTAAACGATGTTCTAAACACATTTTACAATAGTTGGCAAACCCCGCACCAATAAATTACCATCTCTTCGGTCATTGTCCTCCAAGGATGAAAAATCCGCAATGCTGGAATCAAGACAAATCACAAGCGATTTTGGCAAGTTCCAAACCAACGCATCTCTAAAAGCGCTGTCATTCGGCCAAGTTTGATAATTTACGCAGTATTCTAAATGAATGTCGTCTTTTTGGGATGTTGCAGAGACCAAAACCAAATTTAACTTGAATATTTGCCAGAAATATTATTCGAACAGTGGATTTTCCTACTGAGGGCTATGCAATCCTTTTGGTAGAAGGAAAGCTATTAATTAGAGCTGGAATTCCTTGAATAGTAATTAGACGTAATTGCAACAACGCACCTTCGAATCGGGTGGATATCTGGGAAGCTGCGAGTGGTAGGAGTTGGAAATAGAAATTTGATCGAGAAAAAAATGTTCTTTGCAGGAAAATTTAATAACACAAAAATTGCCTCAGGTACAGAGGTTGTGCTTCAAATATCCTGCGACCCTCCTGATTTCGAGTAGAGCCGACAACGCGGCAACAACCAAAATGTGTTGGGCGCATTTCTCTCGCTCATATTCCTCTACAAGATTTTGTTTCCAACTCCCACCATTCGCAGTTTATAGGACGAAACTGTTGCTACATAGTTGTAGGCTGAATTGATGGATAATAAATTTCCCATTTATTTAAAACTGCGTTGGTAAACTAACTCAAAGATTTTACCCCAAGGCTTTTTATTCGTATAACATCCGGGAGCCGAGGAAACAGTATTTTTATCAGCACCGTTGTGTAAAATTACTTCTATTTGTGTCTTTTTGCTATTGTCTTTGGAAAGCGGAAGATGAAAATTTTCAAGTTTTGTTCATGGTTCTTTGTTTGCTGTTTTGCTGCAAAATAACAAATATGCTTATTCTTATTGTATACAGAGAAAGGGTAATAAAGGACGGGCAGACAGTATAAAAGGTAATTTTACATTGTCTATTTCGTTCTGCTTTGTGATAGAGAGATTGCAGCTGTTCTGTGGCCAATATTCTGCCAAAGGGCCTTCACTCATCGATTTGTTTCAAATGAGAAGCTAGGAAAGCTGATCCATATCAATTCAGCTTATGCCGAATCAGCAGTTTTATTAACCAAATGAATTCGAAATATTTCGTCACTAAGTTAGAAGCAATTTTCCCCGGCATCGCATTTAGCGATTAACACCTTTAATCCGCGAACTCAAATGCTATTGCAGCTAATTGAATTAATGCTGGAAATAAACCCTTTCCCACTAAATAATATTCCAAGGTGTTTCACATCCAATTCATATTTAATGTTCAAAAGCAAATAACTCGTTCACCTTAAAAACGAGCTTCTTCCAATTACTCATCTCAAGCCACAAGATGCTTTTTCCGCGGCGGCGAAAATAAACTACCAGAATAAATTTAAAGTTTGGGGTTAATTAAACATTTAATTTGGACAGGAAGGGGCGTGGGAACAGACTGAAAAGCGCCCCGTGTTGGCTATAAGTCTGCCGCGATAAATGACTACCCTCAAATGTCAACAGGTGTCCGGAGAAATATTTTTAGATACAAATTTTAATGTATTTTAATGAGCACTAATGTCTGTCGCATTGTCACCAATGCCAAATGAGTATGCATTGCGTTTTCAGAAAGATTTTTCATGGCGACGTTAATTGTGTGCAGTGACCCCGATCGAACAAAAACACCCCCAGTTTATCAGCTCCGCTTATCTATAGCGTTCCACAATAGGCGAAACCTTGCAAGAAAGCTTTTTTGACAACTTGGCAAGTTTGACAACATCAATCGGCAAGTACGAGTAAACACTCTGACTGCAGTAGCTATCTTTTTTTTCTAGAGGAGGAAAACCTTCTTAGGTAACCAGTTTGGTGGTCCGGCGACTGAGATATGTGGAATTCGCCCCCGAGGAGGACGCCTACTCTCTAACAACCTCCCTCCTTCATCCTGGATCTCCCGCGGAAACCACTGCTAAGTATTACTTTGGGAGGGGGGTGGCATTTGCCACTTCCATGTTTGGCTATTGTCCGTCACTCCTCAGCCTCTCCCATTCAAATTAACGCGCTCTCATCCCTCATCCATTCTCTCATACACTATGCATCCATGCTTGTGCTGAAATCGCCACCAGAGAAAGAAAAAATCTCTACCTCCTCTTCTGACCCCTCACTCCATTCTCCTTGCTCTTTATAATTAGGACAATCACATTGCACACGCCGTTCCAGGCCTTCTCAAATCTCGGCAATAGGAATTGATGTGTTTCCATCTGTGATCTCCTGTCGACATTCCTCTGCTCTTTTCCTTCGCTCCCTCGCTCCCTCGGAGTTGACACCTTGGAAAATCGTGTGTCGAGCGTCATTTCTATCACCGCAGCGCCGTTGACCATTCGTCACGTGCCAGATCAAATTGTAATTAATAATTAATCTAATTGTAATTAATTAGGAGTAGTAATGCTTGCAAATTTAAGATTGAATATAATGTGTGATGTTTCCCCACAGAAGGGAGAAAAATTTTAAAATATAAACGCGTAGTCAACATTACGATTTATAGCAAAACCGCCACAGAAACAATCGTATTAGTGGCGTTGTGATTCAAGTATAATTCATAAACGCCTGAAGAATACAAAATCCCCCACGAAAGCGGGATTTTTAACGGCTGTTTCAGTTATATCTGCAAAAGTTACGTGAGCTAGACACCTCTCCTTGGCTTTCATAAATATCTATCCAGCAGGTCGCCTAATGGATTCCGTATTTCGATCACGTTCGAAAACTTGCTCTGTTTCGATTTGGGGCCGTTGCAAATCCCCCACAATCTTGAAGATCTCTCGCCAATCCTATATTGGGATAGTGTTGCGCCCCTCAACGTTGATTCCATAGATAGACGAAATGAAATACCTTTTCTTTTTCCTAATTGCCATACACTTAGCTTCACCTTTACACTTGATCTCTTAATTAGCAAAGTTTCTTCCGGGAGTGACAGAATTGAGCTCAATTTTGTTGCGCTATGCCTTAAGTGTAAGTAATTACCCTATTTCCGCTTTAAAAAGTTTTCGTAACATTTCCAAGAAAACTATCGGTCGCTAGAAAACTCCCCACGCTCTCTGGAAAAGTCGGGTCGTAGCTCGTTTCCATTCCCCCTGGCTTTTAGTCCTTTTCCATAAAAAATCCTAATTTGAATCCCCCGAAGACAATTGAGGACACTTTATTTTAAACTTTGCATTTATTTCGATGGTTTTCGGAACTGTGGAAAATAAAGGCGAATATCGGCGGAATAGGAGAGGAACCTCAGTTTTTCGATTCAACTTCCATTAAACCTTAAAATTCCAGTAAAGTAAACCATATGAAAATAATTATCCCCTTTAAGTAATAATTTACAATTAACGAGACCCGCTAATTACATAATTACTTAATTACAATTAGGATTAAGGCCTGGTAAAATTTTGTGGGATCTGGCAGGTTGTTTTTAATGTAACACTAAGCTTATTGATTTTCGGAACGCTGTTGTCCAAATTGAAAGTCATTAATCCAGTCGTCAAACAAACGCTATTCAAAAAAGAGACTTTGAAGAGGGAATTTCGCAAATCAGATCAATTAATTTAATGGGTCTTAGTCCACTAACAGCCTTTTGACGGAAAATCGGAGATTAATGTGGCCCTCAATTTCCTGGCCGATAAGGGGTTGGTAAGCCCTTACATGCAAAAATACAAACGTGTCAAAACAAGTTATATCCGGCCGGTTGTGGCTCTTTCTTTTCCTTCGCATTATTCATTGGGTGCGATAAAGGGATTTGCGTTGGAGAACTTTTATCTGAGCGGTAATTTGTTTAGAAAACGGCCACGGACAAAAACTTCCCGGTGGTTATTCGCACCTTGGCCGCAGCTGTTTGAATAAACAGCACAGGAGGGAAAAACCGATATTGATGGAATAGGCGAACAGGAACAGCCATAGGGTCTGACGAGCTAATTTACATGGAAAAACCCATTTCTGTCTTCATCAACCTTCCCTTTGAAAAATCCCTTATTTTTTCTGCTACAGAGGCTAAGTGGGATTAATTACAATAATTAATTATAATCAAGCAAAATAATTGACCAAGACGCTACGGATATGACTAATTAGGAAACTACGTTATAATTATTAAGAAAAATTATTATTTTAATTGGACGGATGGTGGGAATTGGACGTTGTATCTATTACACCGTCCATGAGCTATCAGCATGAACTTACCTTAAATATAAAACTATGCAATTCTACCACTCGAAACAAAATTTGATTATCAGAGATAATTCGTTATCTAAATTTTATGGTATCACCATTCCGAACATGTGAAACTGAATTTCAGATTGTGGCACTAAGTGACAATAATTAATAGCCGTTTGATACTACTTGGCCAAAAGGTAAGTTTGAAACTTTAGTTATTATTAGCAATTAATTAAAATCGCCAGTGTTAATACAAATTTTATTTTATGTTGGTAGATAAATTACCTATGGGGGTTACTGAAATGTAGACACTGGGTGGGTATCCCCACATAGTCTATAGTGCCAGCTCACTTACTTGATAACGCTATAGAAAGTTCAACTTTTCTATGTAGTTTAGGATGAGTAATAATAAATGATTGCTATTTTACCTACATGATTTCTTTTATTTGACCTTTGTAGCTAAGCAGAGCTACCTATACGCCTTTAAAGAAGATATTCGTCAAACTTATTTATTATTACTCTGCTGAAATAAAACATTGAAACGTGATAAAAATGTATCATTCTCAGAAATTTATTAATCGGGTTTACTATTGAATTAAAGCCAATTTTAGATTGAAGGGTTAAATTAATTGCCCCATACATACTTTCAATATGTCGAAACAAATTCTGCAAACAAACCGACCCCAAGTATACAAACAGATTGAAAAGGAGCTAGGCAAAACCCAAGCCGACATAGACAATGATATTAAGATCATTAAGGAGTGGTTAAAGACGCAGCCACATTTGCCTGAAATCCCTGGTAAATTTAATGAAATTATCAATTATGGAAATTAATAAATTGAGTTTCAGAGGACAGAATAATTGAATCCTTCATTTTATTCAATAAGTTTAGTATCGAAAGGACGAAGCAGAAGCTGGATATGTATTACACCATTAGGTCGGCCATTCCTGAGCTGTTTGACAAGCATCCCTGCAGTCCCGAAATGATTCAGCAAGCGAAAGTTTGGTAAGTTAATCGATGAATCTGTAATCAGCATTAGATGAGGAGCTTTTAAATTAAATAATATTTAATGCGAAGTACTTAACTTATTAATAAGTTCGATATCTGTGAGTTGCAGATTAGATACATTTAATATTCTTTAAAATAATTAATCCGCTTAAACCATATATAAAATTTATTTCACTGCTCTTTCCAAAGAAAAACTGATACGCTACTGAGTTACCGAAAAAAAAACTGCTGATTTCCCTGGTTATTTCCGAGGGCAGTTCAAAAATTAACAGTACCAATTAACTACAGCTTAATTGTGCCTCTACCAAAACTAGCAAATGACCAAAGGAGAGTAATCTACTCAAAATTCTCACAAGATTTTGGTCCAGAGGCGTTCAATCAGGACAACTACTTAGCTCAAAACTACAATATTATGGAGCTAATACTGCGCGGAGAGCTCTATCTAGGGGTACACTATATATTCGATTGCGCGGGTTTTAAGTTCGGTCACGTGACTAAAATAAGCCCAATGGCATTGAAGAAAAATTCGGTAGGCATGGAGGTAAAAATCTAGTTACCTATGTAATTACCGACTCAATCACAAAGTTGTTTTCAGAAAGTGTTCTCCAACAGGGTCACATCGATTCATTTCATTAATTTCCATCCTTATATGGAAACTCCACTAAACTTTCTAAAAGCTGTTTTGCCTGAAAAGATTCGTAACAGAGTGAGTTTGGCATACAATCGCTTCTAATCAGTGATAAATTATAATTTTTTATTTTTAGATACAAATGTATGGCGATTCTGCAGGACTCTTCAATGTATTTCCGAAGAACATTTTGCCCAAAGATGTGGGAGGTGAAGAAGAGTCAGTAGAAACTTTGGCAGGTATAAAGTTTGTTTCATTCCACAAATCATTAGTTAAGTAAAATTTGTCTTTCCAGAATTATGGCAAAAAGAATTCCAAAATAACAAAGCGCTGTTTGACAAGTTAACGACAATGCGTGTTGATGAGTCCAAACGACCTACTAAATTAACAAACGATGACATTTTAGGATTCTACGGGAATTTCAAGAAACTCGACGTTGATTAACGAGTTTTTGCAAGTTGTTTTCCTTTTTTACACATATTCATTTTTAACATTACATTTTTGCTTTCGCAATTTATGCGAAAAAAAAATAAATTTCTGCAATAAAATCCACCCGGCGACATCTATTTATCACATTTATTATCACTAAACTGAAATTTACAAACATTTTTTGAGATAAAAAAGGCTCGTCTTGATTAGATTGATTAGATATAATCTAGAAGCCTAGAATCTATACGTATTTTTAGGCGCCGCAAGATGGCAGCATATGCAAAAGAGACGCTTCACTAGCAATAGCAGAGGTGGCACTGCTCAGAACAACAGTTATGTCGATTTTCTATACTGTTTTCTTTTATTTAGATCTCAACAGATGGAGCCTGCCTTAAAAAATTCCAATCACTTATCACTTTAGTGCGACAATAATTTATTAATGGTACTTGTATAGTGGTACCTAAAGTCAACATTCAATCCATTTTGTGGAAAATAAATACTGTTAAATGATTTGACTGATTCATCGAAAACGTACTTTTTAATACCATATTACTTATATAAGATTTTTGACCAAAAGTGGGAGGTAGTTGTGTAAGACATGAGGCTACGTCTACGTTTCCTACATTTTAATAACCATTGATATACCAGCTTTATGGCTTTTAACCATGGGATAACGGAACTTACAATTGTTTCAGGCATTCAAACGGTAGTGCAATTATAAATTAGTCGCCTCATTGCAACTTCCTTAACCCATCGATGGCTCACGCAAGTTAAATACACAGTTCAAATACAATATATCAATAATAATTTCTGTCTACTATTCTCATAATGACAATATATTATAAAATTTAGATTCAAAAATGCTAAAAACACTTCTCCAAGTAAAAGCCAACTCCTGAAAATGTAATACAAAAAAATTGAGTCTAAAGAGCTAGCTAGAATTTTTTAGAAACGAACACCAAACATGCTCATAGTTAAGAGTTTCAATGATTTCAGTTACGTAAAATCTGTGCCGAAAAGCGGTAGTGGAAAAATTGTCAGAAGAATATTGCCCTGAGTGATTCAACCACAAAACCCGTATGAATCTACATTAAAAAATATGTCCAAACAAATGTGGCAATTACTTCATCTTTGATTGTCAAATAATCATGCTGGGACATACCGCGAAACTGAGTCGAATTGTTTTCAAGATTCTCTTAGCGTTTTAGATAATAAATTTTACTGCGCATTTCTCTATATGGAGCCAAGCGTAAAGCTCGCGTCTCACATAATGCATATAATTTGTTAATAGTACTTTAAGTTAAAAAATATGTATATTTCTATTGCCTAACAAGATTTCGCACAAAGATTTTGGTGGCGAAACGATAGTGCGATAAGGGAAATATAAGTCAAATAAATTAATTTTCATCAATACAACAAATCTAATCCGATCGAAGTTTTCAGTTGCTTCAACGATATCTCTAATTTGGAAGAAGTCTTGATTGAAAACTTCAAGCAAAACAAGGATTTGTTCCATAAGTCGGTTCACGATAAACTATTCGGTTATTTGGAAAACTTTAAGAAACTTGATGTAGACTAAAAGCTTCTATAATTTAAAATATATGTTCATGGTAGTCATGCTCTCATTTTAGACAGATGTATGAAGTAAGGTATTAACGAGTATTAATTACGTTAGTATTATCTGTTAAGACAAGCTGTTTTAAACTGAGTATATTAATGTTCTTCTTATAACATCATTTACTGCTTTACCGGGCATCAAGGACAACCAGTAGAGAGGTAGACTTGTGGACAGGGCTTAAGCAGCCCCAAAAAATTATATTTTGCTGTTTAAAAGCAAAGTTAAAGCTGTATCAATCTCGTTCTTTGTCACGTAAGAAACTCATCCTCAAGATAATATCAATTAATAACCCTCTCAACAGCCACCGCCACATACTTGTAAAATATATTGTAGAGAAATTTACATTATCATAACATAACTTATTAAATTATAATGTTTATTAATATCATAGGTCAAAAAATATCGACAATGAGGTTAATAACATATTAATCGTGCTACAATATGTTCGACTCGCAAAATACGTCCCTGGCTTAAATGTTTAAACAAAAACAGGAATAAAGTTGGTTATTTGAACAGTTTTTCTAAACGTGGACAAATTACCATGAAGATTACTTTGGTTTTGTTTTGCGTTGCTGTTCTGGTTTGTTCTAATGCACAATATCAGATCCCTGAGGTGAAGTTTGAGGCATTTGCACCTAAAGGACTACGTGTTTCTGTTCCAGGTAAGTTATACGTCACCTAAATCAAAGAATGCTCAAGGAAAGTTTTCACAAGTGCAGTACAACGGTTTTAAAGTGGTACCCAAAAAGAAACCCAGCCTTTTTACAACGCTCCTTCAAACAACTGTTTAACATAAATTTCTTTTAATGCAGGCACTTCTTTTTTATGTTTTTTTTTTAGAAAAATATGCAGGAATGTTCATATACCGTGACCAGCAAAAAGGACATAAAATATGAGATTTTTTTTGTTTGAATTCATCAGAAAATTCTGTTTTTTGTACAAGTTTATGAATTCCTACAATCTCAAAACATAGTTTACAAAATTTGCAGATTTCACTTAATATTTCATTAAACAATAAATTTTTAAATTAAATATTTATTAGAATTCGAATGAAGAAATTCGAAAAAAATGAAAATGACTCATGAGTAAAGTATCTTTATTTTTAATTTTAGAGGAAACATGTATTATTATTAATATTATTTGTATTTTTTATTCCTTACTGAAATGAAACTGGCATAAAAACTGTTCCATTTTCTACACGAGGTAAATCAAAAACATTCCAAAATAGTGTTTTTCGGAATAGAAACTTGAAACTTCATGGTTAAGCTTATCTTTTAGTTCTAAACAACTCTTCACAATACTTGTTTACTCTAAAATGAAAGAAAAAGATGCTTCACGTATGAGTAATTTTCATAATATTCGAATCTTCCTTATATGACATGAAACATAAATTTTGTAAACTGCGTTGTAAGATTGCAGGAATGCACAAACTTTTAACAAAAACAAAATTTTCTTATAAATTGAAATTTAAAAAAATCCCATATGGTGCCTACTTTCTGCCTTTCACTGTATACTTGTTGCATATTACACTGAGTGTCTAATATTAGTAGGCCAATCCACTAACAGGAGATCAACATTATTTTACATAAATCATAGAAAATATGCGCCTTATCAAAACATACATCACGTAAAATTTCATTAAAATATATAAAGGAATACCCAAGTTATTAAATGCATTAATAAAGGTAATTGTTTTTTCACTAACTTCAACACCCTGAATAATAACTATAAAGCCTCAAAGAAAAAAAATTAGATAAGGAAAGTTCAATTATTTTCGCATAAGTAATCTCTTGTTAGTGTATTCCCCCACTAATACGAGACACCCTGTATCATTATTTAAACGGCTGCATAAGCAAGGAGCTTAATTTTCCGGCGCCATTTTGAAGTATTGAGGTACTTTAATTTTTTTCTTATTCTATACTTAAACCTGATCAATTTCTAAAAAGGTCTGATTTCGTGACCGAATCTATGGTTTTTAGCTCAGGATAAGTTGGAACGATTCGCGATCCATTTGAATATTGGCAATTCGATGGAAGAAGCGGAACCAGGTGACATTAATGCATACGTCACTAATCCTTCTAAAGGGAGATTCACCTATTTTGATCCGGAAATACAACTGAACAAAGACGTTGTTATTTACTACTGGGTGTTTGTTCAACACGACAAGATGGGATTTAAAAAACCTGTAAATTCCTGGAAAGTAGATAGTAAAGACCTAATTTTTTAAATTTTGTTTGTTACTGACCATTTACTTTTTCATCAAGAATTGATTGATATAAGGGAATTCGAGAGCAGCACGGGCGCAATATGTTACGCTCAAACCAAAGTATTAGGGCAAGGGAAAGTTTGCCCAGAAACGAAAATCATTGATGACACGTTCTCCGGAAACAAAATCAAACCAGAAATTTGGACAATAGAAGAATATATTCCTACAGCGCCAGTAATTTGTATTTCTTGTTGTTAAAATATTTATATGATCCTTAATATGTTTTTAAGGATTGGCCGTTCAACATATACCAGAAGGACCCAAGCGTGATTCAAATCATAGACGAGAAATTACAGATTAGGCCTAAAGTTAAAGAAGAGAATATTTATAAAGTGATAGACTTCGGCGACAGGTAGGAGTATGTATATCGAACATGTATAAAATTTTCTAATATAATTTCTTTGCACGTCTAAGATGCACTCGAAAAGGAAACCAATGCAAGACGCAAAATATAGGCATCTTGAACCCACCAATAGTCTCTGCACAGCTGCGCTCAACTGCGGCATTTTGTTTCGGAAATATTACCATTAGAGCAAAATTACCTATAGGAGACTATGTTTATTCAGGTATCGGAATATTCACTCAATTTGTACTTTACTATAAATCATCCGAATACGCGGTGGTACTTAGTCGCGCCTTCTCACGCCTCTAATCTGACTCTGGATAGCGCCATGCGCGCATCAATAATCATTGGACATAGATTTAAGATATGATCTCGATTTTTTAATTGTACTTTTCTGCATGCTCATTTACAAATTTCTCGATTTTGGTGCCATTACCATTTTGTTTTTCAGAAATTTACCTCGAAGATATTTATGTCCCCGAACGAAGACTTATTATTGCCTTTGTAAGAGGAAATGCGAATTATGAAAAAAATAACATTGATATTGGTGGAAAAGTCTTATTTGGCGGTCCTCAAACGAATGCTTCAAACGTTATAGACATTGGTTCAGGGATTTCGAAATATTGTAATGAAGAACATATTGGGCAGCAATGGCATACATTTAAGGTGTATTGGACTTCAAGTAAATTTCCATTCTCCTATTTAATCTAATTTTCATCCACATATCGATTTGCAGAAGAGATTCAATTGGTTATGGACCAGCAATATTATGGCTATTATTCTTCAGCAGATATGCAAAACACAGGATTTGATAAGGACAACATGGTAAATAAGGTTCCGGTATGACTTCTTGTAATGGAACGACGTTTTCTTATTCAGGTTCGTTTGGTATTGGGGGTGGGAGTGGCTGGCCCATTTGCCTTTCCTGACGGGTACACCTCATCAGGACGTCCTAAACCTTACAGAAGTATGAATAATCGAGCAATAAAAAATTTTATAAATGATAAGATTGCATGGGAGAGCACTTGGGGTCAGAAAACGAAGCTGCTTGTCGATTATGTTACTGTCACCTCTATTTAGCATTAGAGAAGGACATTTTTCCCATGACTTAATAAGTATAACTTCGAAGGTATATGACACCAATCCACTGTAATGATACCTAGAAATCAAACTCTTAACTGGCTATCATGTGCAATAATTCTCACTTCAAAATGCTCCTGTATTAGCCCTACTATAAGTCATTTCCTTTTCCGCACCAATTAAGAGGATGTGTTTAACCAGGAAATATGATTTCTGGGACGTATTACTGTACACACAAACATTTAAATACAATTTGGCCCCTCTGAACTAATGTCGGTAATGTTCATCTCAGGACCTTTGACACCTCAATGTCATAAGTCTTGCATTGGATGTGCGCCCACTCGTGCGTGGTAAACTCAGCCACATAAATTACTTTGGTAAATATTTGGGATTGTTACAACGAAGGATTTTTTAATGTCATTGGTAAATGGGATATTATATCACTTGATCTTGGCTAAAATTACATGTATACAATTTGGCGTTAGTAATGCTAACAGGATTTATAAAGCTAATAATGTTCAATTTCCCACAAGAAACACCGACCTGTCAGAAAATCGGTTACAGAAAATTTGTGGCTTTTTAAGATCTACTTTAGCTTTACTGTAACCACTTTGACAACCTACAGGGTGGGGCAATGACAATGGAATGTTCAAAATGAGAAGATACTCTACGTCAGAAGAAGACACGTGTTGCTATTTCCACGTGGCTCACAGAAGTCGCAACATGTAATTTTCGATCAATTTCCAAAAACTTTTACTGTTGATAAGCCTTAATCATTTTTGTGACCAATAATTATTTTTTGTACTTTTAGTTGTAATAAAACTGTATTGTAGAAACTAGCACATTTTATAGTTCTGACGCTGATGCTCGCATAAACCACACCTTTCGCAACTACTTTTGCAGGTGGGTGATGTGCTGGAGTTGGACTTTTGTGGTGTTCGTTCTACTTCTGAATAAGGCAGATGCTAGCATGAAACTACTTTTGCAAATTTGGAAATCGATATGATTCACTTTGTTTACTATTAGAATACATTGTCGTTGGAGGGATAATGTGAGTTTTCCAGTGTAACACCAATGCTTTTTTGGGATGGCCTCAAGTCTTGGCTGCTGAAAATTACTCATCGCATATTCGCTTTTTGAGGAAATAAGCTTTAAGGCAACTCGGACATTACAAAATTTAAATCTTTAAAGCTGCTTATCACAGGCACGGTATACTGAAAAATGACAAGCATTTTCCCAATATTCTTCGTTAGCATATTTCGTAGAGTTATGTGGTTCTTGTCTTATCTGCTCTAAGATATTTGCAGTATCAGCGAAATAAAAAAAAAATTGTACCACAACCTGCAGGCTTAAGTGGCACCTTCAGAGCGCATACGTACTGGTGTTACAGAACTTAAAGTGACCATTAGAAAAAATAAGTCACTGTTTAACAGCGTCCCACATAAGCATGCCGAACTGCGAAAATACACTCTTAACTTGAGCTATCAAGCCGCTAAAACAAATAACAATCAAAAGTTGAAATAACAATAAAATACAATCAAACGAGTCCACAATTCCTCAATTATCCCCTTCCCGACTCTATTTCCGTTAGAGGTACTTAGATCCAAGTACTATTTTCATAGAGGCTTTTGTAATCGAGAGCAGTTATGCGGTAGCCGTGCACTAGCGGGAACGATTCAGATTATGATTACTTTTTAAGTTCCAATCATTCGATTAGAAGTCATAGGACTACTTTTTGTTCATGATTTTGTGAGGTATGGTGTGCTGAATTTGTTGTGGATAATCGTTTTTTCAATAAGGAGAAGTAGATTTATTGTGTTTGATTGGTAAGTACCCAATAAGGAAATAATGTTCCTTTATCACACAGTGAAATGTTGTGGAAGACATAAATTAAAATATTTGTAATGTGCAAATAGTAATTGGAAAATGCATCGAGTTTTTATTGTTTTATTGGGGAGAATGTGGAACTCCGTCCCCGTAGTTTTATATTCTCAAAATTAAAAAAACAAAAATTACATTGAATGAGCACCGCTGACTGAATGATTGAGTTAAAATGACGATAATTATTCTATGTTCGTTGGAAAATTGGTAGTTCGATAAACTGAAGTGCATTTCTCGTCTCGACTATCGAAAAATTCTCCATGAATATTTCTTGCTAATTTTAATATCATTTTAACGTGCTTAAGGAGCAAAAATTGATTCAGGGACACTGAAACGCTCAATAACATGAGTTTTTGAAAAGATTGAGCGGATAATTGATCAATTGCGTTCGTCTAACAATTGCTAATTAAATTAACATATCGGTTTAGTACCTATAATACAGGGGAATAGACGAAAATCTATATTACTCATCGTGAAAATTTTTTCAAACGTAAATGCATTCGAACGTTTTTAGTTCTGGATGCATAAGAAATAATTACTGCTACGTTTAGACAATGCTTTAAGTACCACAAAGAGAAGTACGTGATGATTTCATTAAAATGATCTGTTGTTAGAGTGGAAACAAGGCGCTTTCAGTTATCGATATCAAGATCTACTTCGCAATAAATCAGTTATTACTACTACTCATACTGAGCTGTTGCTATTTTAAATCCAGACACGGATTATTATCACTAACAGTAATTTGTAGTAACTACATATTAAGATTCCCTATTGTTAGTGTTAACCATCTGGAACTATTTTGAACAATTCATATCTTTTGCTAGTAATTCATCAATAATTAATAAGTTTTTGTCATTCACATTATGTCCGAGCATTGCGTTGTATTATCCCAAGAATAATTTAGAGATATTAGCAATTTGATTAATACCTGTTGTCCTTACAGTGAAAGCGGGCCAGATCACTTTCAAATACCCCCAAAATATTCTAGTCAGAAATGCTAGTAATTAAGCAGCAGATATTACTAAGTTTGAGTAATATTAACTTCGAGCATTCCAATTACCAGCAGTAACGTGTAATTATAGAGAATTTAGTAAAATCTTTATGTTTTTTGAGTCCGCATGTACTTTTATTAATATTGCATTATCGATAAGTGTCAATAACTTGTTATAAAATTCAGTAGGTTACATTGCTCGAGCAATTGCTCGGAAATTCCTGCATTAACATAAAATGCATCTTCTAATCTGAATCATCAAATTAGGTGAAAATTCATTTTCAAAGATAAGAATTCCGGTGAAATTTTACAACTGGCCATCGGAAATTCATGGTTATTAAAATAGATAATTAGGAAGTCAAATTAATAATTTTGTGCCCAATCACAAAGGATTGATCGAACTCCGTTGCACTGGTCATAATTAATAAATGCAACTTGTGTAAGTAGGCCGTAATTAGGTAATCATTATTATGTTGAACTTCAACAATTTGATGCCGTCGAATAATTGTTAATTGTAATTAGGAGGTTTACGGATTAATTGCTAATGAGTTTCTTTTCAGATCAGGAATGAGTTGACACCCACTTCCCTTCTCGCCGGCTACCTACCATATTAGCCCAAAAAATGACAAACCGAAAGGATTCAGATTCACGCAACTCGCTCAAGAAGACCTTTCACTTAAATCGCCATGAAGAAATCGAACTGCCCCCTTTGACCAGTGTCATGAACTCTATAAACCAAATTCAATACATAAAAAACAGAGACTTACCAGAAAGGGAAACATGGAGTAGCAAATTAGACTTTATATTATCTGTAATCGGTTTAGCCATAGGTTTAGGGAATGTATGGCGGTTTCCTTACTTATGTTACAAGAATGGTGGTGGTGCCTTTTTAGTTCCGTATTTTATTACCCTAATTTTAGCCGGCATACCCATGTTTTTCATGGAACTGGCACTGGGACAAATGATGACTATTGGAGGGCTAGGGGTTTTCAAAATCGCTCCTATTTTTAAAGGTAAAAAATCGAATTTAATACGTAATTAAATCCGAATGCAATTAATAAACAATTACAGGTGTTGGATATGCGGCAGCAGTAATGTCATGTTGGATGAACATCTATTACATCGTAATCCTGGCTTGGGCAATTTTTTACTTTTTCATGTCGCTCCGCTCAGGTGCTGCTCATTTCTTACCTCAATTTATCGAATTAATTCATATCGTGTTGCAGATGTCCCCTGGAGATCCTGCAACAACTACTGGAACACGAAATACTGCGTAAATCCATACGATCGAGGCTCTCTCACCTGTTGGGAACAGTATAACACCTTCAACAACACTGTAGCCAAGTTTTGCTCTATTAACAAAACCAACATAACCGCCAGCCAATTGACTGATCCTGTGAAGGAATTCTGGGAGTAAGACATTGATTTACAAATAATCATCTTTCACGCAGAACTGCTACCCATGTAGTGGCTTCCGCTTCTGCGCACAAGATCAGAAACCACTTTTTAACTTTCAGGCGCAGAGCGCTTCAGATCAGTGATGGTATAGAGACTGTGGGAACAATAAGATGGGAATTGGCAGGAACTTTGCTACTGGTCTGGATAATCTGTTACTTCTGTATTTGGAAAGGCGTCAAATGGACTGGCAAAGTCGTTTACTTCACAGCTCTTTTTCCATATGTTCTACTTACAATCCTCCTTATCCGAGGAGTGACCCTACCGGGAGCAATGGAGGGGATTAAGTTCTATGTGAGGCCCAATATTTCGAAACTCTCAGAATCCCAGGTGTGGATTGACGCTGTGACGCAAATATTTTTCTCTTATGGACTTGGTTTAGGGACGCTAGTAGCCTTGGGAAGCTACAATAAGTTCAATAATAACGTCTACAAGTGAGAGAGTTTTCCTTGTTGGGAGTTAGCATAATTAACACTAAAAATTTTCAGAGACGCGCTGATAGTCTGCGCAGTCAACTCAAGTACCAGCATGTTTGCGGGCTTTGTAATATTTTCCGTGGTGGGTTTTATGGCCCATGAACAACAGAAACCTGTGGCAGAAGTCGCCGCGTCTGGTAAATAATTTAAATCTTGGAGGATCGATATTTAACTTTCTTCCAAACTCAGGACCAGGCCTGGCATTCTTGGCCTACCCGTCAGCAGTGCTGCAGCTTCCAGGGTCTCCCCTGTGGGCGTGTCTCTTCTTCTTGATGATTCTCCTCATTGGGCTGGATTCGCAGTTCTGCACCATGGAAGGCTTCGTTACTGCTGTTGTTGATGAGTGGCCCAGGGTCTTGAGAAAGAGGAAAGAAATATTCATCGCAATTGTTTGCCTAATTTCCTATTTAGTGGGCTTAAGTTGTGTGTCCCAGGTTAGTGAGCGAGCACCTTAATTGAGACACGATAAGGATTTTTAATGGGTCAAAATTCATAAATTTACTAGGGCGGAATGTACGTTTTTCAAATTCTCGACTCATACGCAGTGAGCGGCTTCAGCTTGCTCTTCCTAATATTCTTCGAGTGCATCGCTCTATCGTGGGCTTTTAAAGTGAATAGATTCTATGATGGTATTAAGGAAATGATTGGCTATTACCCAACCGCCTGGTGGAAATTTTGCTGGACTGTTGCAACGCCTATGATTTGCGTTGTAAGTAGCCTAAAAACTCTATTAAGTACATACACCTCTAAAGGATTCGTTTCAGGGAGTATTTATCTTCAATTTAATACAATGGACGCCAGTTAAGTATCTAAACTACGAATTTCCTCTTTGGGCTCATTTCTTCGGATGGTTTACTGCTCTCACGTCGATGCTCTGCATTCCTGGCTACATGATCTATCTATGGGTAACAACTCCAGGGGATAAGGAAACAGTAAGTAGTTAATTTACCACTGGCATTTCCATTGCTCGATTAACCCGAAAAGCTCATTGGTGTTAATTTTTCAGAAATTCAGACTTCTGGTAAGAATCGAGGACGACGTAAAGACCCTTCGCACAAAAATGACGGCCCCGACAGCCGTTCCTCCAATCTGATTTGTTTCCTGTGCATGTCCAAGGCTAAATGTGATCTTCGGATGTAAAATACTTTGGTTATCAGTTAACAATCATTATTTTATTTAGATTTAAGTTCCTATACTTTACTGATCTATGTGGGGAGAGGCGAAATTTGAGGTTTATTTGCCCGGTACTACTTGTCAATTATTTGAAAATCTCGGAATATAACTAATCATGTTGGGAAGTAGTACGGCAGCACTGAGGCTCGAATTTGTCGCTTTTGCAGTTAACAATCTTTAAGAACATTGAAACACCGAATATACTTAAATAGCAGTATGACATTGATTTTGTACCAAGCAATTTAGATGTTAAGAGTTACTTTAAGTAATACTTGTTGCCACTTATCCCTTAGTATAACATTTGTAATTTAGAATAACCGGTTTTTTATGCTCCCTTTAGAAACCTCCCCATTTACAGAGCGGTCAAACCACGGACTTGGGAATTAGGAAGTAGAGGAAAGTCGTTAGGGGGCCAAAGTGGTGGTTACGTATCTGGAAAATAATTTGCAGTTAGGGCGTAATTAGCAATATGTAGCAGTACTCTGCTGGGATGAATTACTTATCCAAATGTGCCCGTGGTATCAAAAAGTAACTTTTGCGATGTCTGCATGAAAATCGCCATTCTCTTGGGTCGATTATAAAAACCATTTTTATTCGAAATTTTTTATACAATTACAAATTTATCTAACACAACCTTAAAAGAAATATGTACTAGGATTTGGGGTTATATTTTGAAGTAATTAAGCACAATTTTCAAACTTAAAAATCTGTGCTACTACGAGAAGCCGAAAAAAAAAACTAATTTTGCTAATGATTACGCTTTGAAACCATTACGTCAAGCTCCACGGATCTTTAACAATACTCACTAATTAAGAAAAATACCAATATAAAAAATTTGAGATTGTATTTTAAGCTATTGACTTGTTTTCTTTGATATGCATGCTTCATTTTTGAGCTCCCAGGGCCGATAACCATTTGACTGCTCGCGAGAACTGAAGGAAGGATTGAGATGCCTTGCCCGCCTTCAGTTCATCGTTTTAAACCCGATTAGCGAATAAACTTTTTAAATAAACGATTAATTATTCTTAGATGATAACAATTGAGAGCCAAATCCAGATATTCTAGATCTACAAAGTTCGTGCTAGAGGAACAGCTTGCAATTAATTATAAAACTTGTGGTCATTTACTGGATCCGCATTGCCTAATAATTAATGCAGTTATTTAAAGTTAGGAGAACGATAGTGGATCTAGACTTACCATTATGTTAATAATATTGATTGCAGTTAATTGGTTCTCAATCAAGTATTTTAGTTCCTTATATTTTCACACTTAATGCACATTGTAGTGATTTTAACTAAGTGACTCTGCAAGTAATGTTAGGCTAAGTAAGATGTTGCTAGGGAAGTATTTGTAAGTAGTAGTTGTAGTTTGGTCCCATGTGCGAATGTATTTATAGGTACCTAATTATAATTAAATTACAACAATCGAAAAGGAATTTGGGTGTCAAACGTACTTCCCGTTAGTTTTCGTATAGAGGGGTGAGCGAAGAGGTCTCTGATTTTTGAGAAACCTCTTCAAATCATCCGGTGGAAACGTAACGCATTGCACATTATTATTATTATTATTAAGGCCCAGTTAACTCAAAAGCTCATTCAAGAACGTCATGGAAATAACACGCCATTTAATCGGACAAAGTAAGACTTTGCAAAAAATCGGCTGATATTACTTCAAAATTCACATCACGAATAATTTACATCTAATTTGTCTATGAAATTATTTTTATATTTAATACTTATTTTTCCGAAATTCATCACGATAGGTTTTATACATAGTGGACACATCTAATATTAAGGGGGGCGTAGTGAAAATGTCTTGTATTATAAAGGTAAAGTAGTTTTATCAGTCACTGAGGCTTTTGTACACGTTTGGGAATTTCATTTCGGACTCCACCGATTCCGACAACTAAAATCTATTTGAACAATTATATTACAGAGTTAAGTAGTTGAACTTTCTGCCACGTTATAATTTCAGCGTTCGTTGGAGTTCGAATTTTAATAAAAATTAGTCTTAAGTGGGGCTTAAGAGACTGATAAATCATGCGCCGACTACATTTTCGCTAAGCCATTGTTTCAGTGAGCGAGGAGGAGGCAGTCACGCATGACAGGTTTAACTGTAGCGTGATTTATGGTCGTTAGAACAATTTCAAACAAACATAATGGAGTCTTATTGTCTATACTAGAATGCAATCTAACCGAAAGTACTTTTGTTTTATATCCTAGAGGTATCAGGGCCACAAATTTCCAGCCTACAATACATTACAAAGGTACATATACTAATTGTTAATTAGTACTTTGGTTAAATTGGGTCTTCTGTGAGATGATTTCGCGGATATTTCGCAACATTCGTGCCTGCCTCGAATTATAATAATTATTTTAACTCGTGAATGTTCCACGCAGTCATTGTCAAAACCGACATGTCTTGCGCTATTTATCACAGAAAATTTTACCGTTTATTTGCGACTGAAAACAGTTCCTTCATTTACTACTGCACTATTATGTGAGGTGCCGATAGTAAAACAGCCACCGTGGCTACAATAGTAAACATGGTGAAAATTATCAAACAAAACCGGTCGACCACCATAGCCGCAAATTTCCAATCACTTATGACTTCAGCTTCTTCATCGGCTTTCTTCATTCTATTTGTTATGAATTGCAGCTCCTTAAGTATCAGCTGCAAGTCACGCTGACCGGATGATCCAGACATAGTCGTGTCCTCGATAGTCGTGGCGTTTCTTCCAAATCCGGGACCCAGATTTGTCGACATCGTTGAACTATTTCCGGATACTCCAGATACGTTTCGAATGTCGTCATCAATGTCTAATACATTTGCTAGTAAGCTTTTTGATGAGCGTTCTTTCAGCTCCAATTCCTTCATTCTGCTATTCATCATTATAGTTTTTCTCGTAATTTTCTTCCCGGGACGGCTCATCCTTAATATCCATGGTAACCATTGCAGGAAGACTGTTTTTATCTGAAAACACCATTATTACTTTATTTCGTATTAAGCCTTTGATGAAACACAGAGATCTTGGATTATTTATTTACATATTTACTTTTTTCCTAATTTCATTGCAATAAACAGCAGTTTTTTCTACGCCAACAGCTGTGCGTGCACCAGTTACGAGCATGCGTAATTGATTTTCTTCAGATACAAATACCTTACATCGTAATGCATCGTTAACTTTAGTTCGAAAAAATTGAAGATGATTTAAATACTTGGAGCACACAAAACATGGAAGGTAAACTACTCGTAGGCTTCCGAGGAGGACTGGCACGCCGAAGTGCCTTGGGGCGAAATCCGGAAGGACCTTCAACCGATCAACCAAAGGAAAAGTTAAATGACTATGCTGAAGCGCATGGAGACTTCAAGAGGGAACCAAAGCACACGTGAATGGCTAGTTAGGGGACGTTTTGCGGGAAGATGAATTCTGTTCCGGAACAGCTGGCCCGGGAAGAGATGATCAATAGACCCCTTAAATGAGCGGTAAGTGAGTTCGATCCATATAGGGTTTTGGGCCCTGATGACATAACCCTGGAGGAAATCATGAACACAATGCTCCGGTCATTGAGCAGGGAGCTCATGGTTCCCTGCTGAATCTCGAAGTGATGGCCAGGCGGGGATTCCAATCACTCTTCAACCGATCAGGGACCTATGTTATTTCAAATAAAATGTTTGCTCGTGAAGATATTTTCTCAATATTACGAACAGAGATATTGCGCATGATTTCAGGATAATCGGAGCTACGTCAGGCGCATGCGAAATAATATTACCTTGCTTTACTAAATTTAATCGAAGTAATTGATCTTGCAAAAAATAACTCCGAAGTCGTATATTTTATTCCGAAATGATTTCCACTTAAACACGTTGCTAACATAAAAAAAAACTGGGCAATTTTTGTAAACATCTTCTCAGTTCCTATCTAAATGATACTCACCCATTGAGGCATTTCATGTATGTCAGCGGTTCGGTGATGGTAATTTAATACCACGACTGTTAAGACCACTGACGAAGCAACCATGAACATAATGCAATTGAAGTAAGTACCTGCAAAATCAATACCATTACCCCTTGAGCTCTCTTATGTTAAATGTTTAATGAGAAACTGTTTAACGACACGTTTGCCTGAAATTATCGACATTAACGTATGTACACACTTTTAAAGGCAAAAGTATCCTTAACAAGTTTTGTACATCGCCAAACCCACCACAGTCATTCAGAGTCTTTCTAAAACTGAAAGAGCTACGCTACGTTGGTAACTGCCAACCTAATTATTCTAAACCATAATTTATGATGAATTACCACGGTATCTTTAAAAAATATATATATTTCTTATGCTAGCACCGTCATGGCCCAACTCCAACGCGTGTTATTCAGATACTATGATAATCTCTGATATGAATATATAACAGTGCCTCTGCAACGTAAAATGCAAGGATCTGGTATACATACTTATTATATACGCACATACAGCCAAGCACTACACACATTCATTAATAATTTTACATTACTCACACATCTAAGTTAAAACATCGAAGTTAAACACATTAAACTACTTTTACGGTTTGTTTTGGGTATATACATGGAATACTATTTGAACCTCAGAATTCCTCAGTTTCTCTTGGAACTTAGAGGTCCCTAGGTTATCCAAAATGTGCAAATAAACAAAATTTACTTATGGCACGAGTCGTAGTACCGCCTCTATGGATGCCATCTCTGACTTTATATTATAGATTTAGAGACATCTTAACCAGTTGTAGTTAAGGCTAAGTGCAAGGGACAGTAGAAACAATGCTCAGATTGTCATCAGTTTACAGAGCCTGTAGGGGTTACTCTAGCTGTGCTTGAAGGATGATTTTTTTCTATGGATTAAACGGATATTTTTCATTCATCGTGCAAGCTCAACATACACGATGTTGCCACCTTTGAACCAATCAAGTTGTTTAAGGGAAAGGCCGAGACTTTCTTTATAAACTAAAGGTTTACTTACCGGATAAACCGGACCGGAAATTAACAGCGGAGATATTCTTGCATATTTATTTTTAAATATTTACACTGCAATCATTATAGGATGTTTCTTACAATGTATCACTATGTTATTTCCACTCCTAACAATAATCTTTGCAGGCAGTTGCAATACTTCTTCAAAAAGCAACATACGTCAGTGAGCAATAGTGTAGAGTTGAAAAGTAGCACTTACAAGAAGGTCTACAATGGAGTATGTACAGTTGGAGGACTGTATAGCTTGTTACTACATTGCCAGGAAAGGAGTAGTTTATGTAACCATTTAACAACAACATAAACAAGACAAAAGCAGTAAGACATATAGTACAAACAGGAAAATATGACACATCAGTTCATCAATTAAACATACAAATTAATAAATACTCTATATAGGGAGAGAGCCTTTTGATACTTGGAGGTTTAGAAGGTTTGCAGCAGAAGATAGAGCACCTCGCAGGATGTTTGGCCTGCTCTATAAGCAAGCAGTAGCTAGATAAGAAATTCTGTTTTGTAAAAGCTTCGGCTAAAGACTTCAGCAATTATCGGCAATCGCAAAATGTACACTAGCTCTTCTTCATCAATATATCTAGAAATCATTTGATTACATTAATCGAATTTTCTCGTTTAATTACCTAGCTGTTGGCAATGATTTTCTTTCCTAGATTTACACGATTCATTCAGAAAAAGCTCATTTTAATTGGCAAATTAAAAACACCTGTTAGAAAAGAAGTTAGTAGTTTGTAGTTAATTACTGGCTATTAATTATAGTGCACAAAAACGTTTCGTAATAAAGGCTAAGGTAAAATGATTAAATAGCGAATAAACGACCATATCCAACCATTAATTTACTACACATCTGGGATCAACGAGACCCGTTTCGTGTTGGAGACACTAAAGCTGCTGTTTGTTGGAACTCACTGGAAATCCATTAACTCACGAAACGCGTTCAGGAATATTTATGACATTTAGTGCTTGTTAAAACTTAAAAATGAAAGTTTTAATCTAGAAATGCCATTATGAGTAAATTCTACTCTTTGCCATTAATTTGTAGCTCATTTGAACGGTGCCTCGCAATCCAATTAAACGACCCCGAGATTTATTTATATCAGAAAAAAAAAACGATGAAAGAAAATATTGCAATGAAATGATGGTATAACTATATATGATGGGGAAATGAATGAGACCTAATTTCATTCAACTTCCAAGTTTCGATGTGATTTAATTACATATAGACATTCAAAGGGTGTACCGATACATTTGGAAAAACAAGTTATTTTAGATAGATAATCACAGTGAAACAGTGGCGGGATGGACAGAGGGTGGGAAGTTCTACCTCGTGCATGAAGCTAACGACAGAGGTTCCTTCCACTATACAAGTTAGGGCAGAGATTATAATTTCGACTTGTGTCATGTCGAGAGACCAGAACGATAGTTTGTTCATACCAGCAAATTTTTTGGAACATTTCCGCCGTGGTCAGCATCATTCTGTCCAGCATGACTGTCAGTTTATCAGACACTAGTCACTACTCATCTAGACACTGTCTAACGACAACTACGACTTAAGTGTGGCTGATGAATTTCTTAAAAGCATGGCTGAAGCCGAACACTGACAAGACCCAAGCGTCCCACTTCCATTTCCAAGTTCACTAATTATGCTTCTTTAATTACTTTTGCTGACCGGCCGCTAAAATTCCAACCTTCCCCTAAATAATGAGAAATTACCTCGAACTGAATCCCCATTTAAAAAAGCACTTCACCAAGATGGAAGTACAATTAACACCCAGAAACACATAAGTTGCTAGCAAGCATCTGAGAAGGGAGCATTGATGTTCTGAAAGCAACTGCAAGGACCCTTACCTATGCTGATGGCAAATGCTGTTTCCCGATTTGGTTGAATAAGACACATATATACCTGGCGTATGTTCCCCATATGACGGGGAGGAATATAACTGGAAACATCAACACAACCTATGGCCCCTTTGTGCACCAGCCGTCTGTGAAGAAACTCGGCCTTGACCAGAGAGCGTCAAAAGTGTAGTGGAAATCACTACCTGCTTGTACATCAAAAGTCGGCAACCATCTGGACAGTGCCCCCTCGGACAATTTTCCCTGCGTAAAAAAAACTTAGTTTGTCCCCATACGGTTTCGCTAGAACCACGGTAAAAGCATAACTAAGATCTGGCTGTCCGAGGGTGTTTTTTTCGCATGTGAATCCGAGTATGATTGATAGTGAATTCAGGCATTTGCTTCTCATCGCATAGAAGCGGAGTGTACCCTGGTAAGGGCTGAGTTTCTTATCCATTTAAGCCAAATTCTTCAATCTCGCCTCAATGAAGGTGCTACGCACGAAGGATATACAGAGATGAAAGATGTGCAGTAGATAAAAGATTTCTGGGGAAGAACGTCAAAATGATGTGTAGTTATTCATATTCTATGTGGCTCCATAGTGTTGATTGAACAATTTTGACGGCATTTCCCAATCTGGACTGGGAGTAGAGACATGCTACTAGCCAGAGTTAAGAGTCGGGCCCCTGGCTAAGCGAGTGAGAGGCTGTAGAGTGACAGAGCTTTATCTATTTTCGTTGCCTTCGCCTGTGTTGATGTTACTCTTATGCGTTGCCTTCGCTCTTGCCAGAGGAAAAATATTTCACACAAAATGCAAGAAGACAAGCAAAGTCAATAGCAGAATTACAAATATATACATATACAATTTTGTTTATTTACGACTTATTTTGTTTCAGGCAAATAGTAATATATCTTAGAAGGAATTATATACTGAATTTTCCGTATTTCCAACTTTGCAGAAATTCAATATTTAATAAGTGAAGTGCTCCTCAGGTTTCTTGCGTATTTATTAATAATTTGTTCTCGCTAATGCTTTTTCCTGATATGAAACAGGTTCATTTTTAACAGTCTTAAAAGCTGTGTTGATAATTAAATAATGTTAATTATAAAATCGCAAATTAGCCACAAGCGAACAGAAAATTCATTAAATAATTAAATTCATTACGAAGTATTGTTTAATGAATAATTATACATTTAAAGGGAATTATATTTGCATTGACTGGTTGGCAATTAATTCAACTAAACGTTTTTTGCCACATGCAGGATTAACTTTTCATTTGGAACTCCTTTCGTGATAGATGCATATAATACCATACCTTAGCTCTTGTCTGTATGCGGTTGATATGACCTATTGCAATTGAAGAAACATACATTTCGACAAGATTTCGTGGTAATAGGTAAATTGGGTCCTACTTAAATAATAAAGAAAACGATTGTTGTTAAGCTCCTGCCGATAAATTAGTGACGAGGGCTACATTTATGATTCTGCTAACAACGGCGAAAAATTGTTTAGGGCTTCGTCGAAGATAACTATTATAACTTGGAAGTCCGAGAGGATAAATAAAAATTGAAATTAAAAAACCGCATGAGAATCAGTTTTATTTATCCCCAGGGTCTCATACTAAAAGCATTCTTCATGAAAGTTAAATCTTTTTCACACACACAGACTCTTGTCCGTCCTTCTTTCCAAGTATCCGGCTCCGGCCCGTGGCTATTTTTATCGAATTAAGAAGGCTATATTCTATATTTCTATAGAAGATTCCTTCTTTGAGAATACAAAGCCGAATAGACAGAAATGCGACTTCCAACACAGACAGACAGCAGTCTCACACATCAACGACACAACACCATATCATATATCAGGCATTACTGAGGAAATAGCGAAAACAGAAAGGTAGGTGAGACAAAAGGGTTGGTACCTAACAAGGGAATGGCATCAGATACTTGGGGCAAAGTTTCAGCCACCAGGTTCAGGAACACAGTCAATGATAGAAGGATGGTCACTCCTGCAACAACACAAACATCGTAATTACATGTGGAGTTGAAATGTGATGTTTTTCTTCCCCCAGTGGTGTTGGGAATGAGTATTTTAGAAGAAGAGTGGGTGAGTGCCTGGTCATACTTACCACCACCACTGCAGACACTTAGGTATCAGTCATTACTAGTGTGTACAATAAATGGACAAGTACGTTTGTATTATTAGTGTGCTCATTATTGATTAGTAATGTAAAATATCGACGCCCTCCAAGTATCAACTGGCAATCCAGCAAAGAGAACAACGGGGCGACAAATCACACGATGCTCCCAGGAGTTCTATCATACCTATCAATGGTACTGCGTCTGATGTAGTCGGTATCTTTTCCGCTACTAGGTTCAGAAATACTGTCAATGAAAGAAGAATGGTGACACCTGAAATTAAGATTTTGAATTTTCATCTGTAGTCTGTAGCTCGGATTCAAGCTGAGGTTTTCGCGACTTCGTGGAAGGAAACTTCAAGCGATTTCACCGCAGTCGACGCTTATCAAGCTGCATATATGTGAATAATATATCTGAGGTCAGAGGTGTAAGCGGTTTAAATATTTCCACCCGCTGACCAGTGACGACGATTCATAATTAAGTGTGATCTGCATTATATTACCTAACGTTAATTTTTCACCAGAATCTGGTGGCAACGTGAATCCCAGTAGAGCCATTGAAGATATCAGTACACAAGGAACTATAAGGTTGAAAAAATAATATAATGTTCTCCTTCTAATCTGAATTGTGAACGTAACATCGACGTATGGTTCCGGGCAGCAGGCGTAGGTGATCGTGTTCTTTATTCCAGGCATCCCTGAAGCACAAAAAAATCACTGTCCTCATACGATACGTAACCCATTTGGAAATTAAAACTTCTCAAATTAAAAACGCTATTAATGAATTATCCTCGCTCAGAAAGAAAGTTGAATTATCTTTACTTAACGCCATTTATCACGTTTATAAGATGCTGTAAAGAAGCGACAATGACAAATAACCGTTAACCTTTTACGTTATTAGAAAATATGATGTATGTATTTTCGTACACAATGGATAAAAGCATTTGATAGTTTCCACTTTTTATTCTTGTACGGGTTGTTTTGCGGGAATGGCGGTTGTTGATGGAGATAAAGCTTTTGCTTACCTATGAGATACCATTCCCCATTTGTAATGAAGTCTGAGAGATCGCCACCAGTTTCCGAATTCAGAACCAGGTCAAGCTATAAAACAAGAGCTACATAAATAGTGTCTCCACTTGATCATATTTTAGGAGATGCATCTAGAAGTGTTCAAACCACTAGTATCTGTCGCAGACCTATAATATGCACAACACAGCTCTAAAGGGGTTCTAATATATAAATTTCTGTATAAATATTTTTTAAACATGTGCCAGCCAAATATCGTTATTAAAAATGTTCCCAGAACACCTCATAGAATAGTTGTGACAAAGGAAATTTAATAATACCTGGACCCTCGTTATTTTGTTATTTGTTTGCAAATTAATATAACTCTATTAAATTCGCTACGTGCGCGATAAATGATACCAGGTAATTTTGTAAAAACATTCACATAATTTAACAGCAGTATCAAACATGAATATGAAATGTTGGTAGTACAAAGTTATGTAAAATTGAACGGTTCAAAAGACCGTGAACCATTAACAATAATTCGTCATCATTTTAAGTTTACAATCTATAATACAAACATATCTGTTCTGATTTAAATCGGGGAAAACTGTAATCCTGGTTAATTTCGAATGAGATTGTTACAACAAAAAAAAAACAACAGGAACGTTTTCGAAGGAACAATGCCCCTACGCAAATTGACAGATCTACTAATGAGCTTAATTTTTGCAACTGGGGGCAGAGACACTTATCATGGATGTAAATTTGCTGCCGATGTTCAATCCTCAAAAGAAAAACCACTGGCAAAAATTCCAGATAAGATTACCAGTTTTCAACCAGATCCTGAGTTCGATTATCCGTGGTGCGTTTCCGGGGCCAATTATGGGGTTCTGCCACAACACAATGCAAAGGTCATGGGCTGTTTCATCCATAGAGTTTCTTGGTCGCGGCAAACGTACACGCACATGTTTTTTGAAAGCAGATAGAATTTCTTCGTTTATATCTCACCGTGGATACTACATACAGTACTCCCTCTGAAAAGACCGCGCTATGTTGGACATCGACGAATATCGATCTTTCGTATCTGAATGAAAAGCATTTTCAGCCATGCCCTTTTCTGCATTTAAAGGTTTTCTCATTTGACTCCTGAGCATTTACGATCAGTTTGGCATTATGTGAACTTCCTTAATTACGGGTTTACTTACCCCAGGGCACCGAAGCTGAACGAAAATCGTTTAAACCTGTTCACACAAAGTCTCTTTCTAACATCAATATGAAACTAAATATCGTGTCATTCATGCCTAAAACGACTAAGTGATACCATACGCTATACCCCGTTTAAACGAGTTAATGGATTTAGGGTGTAAACTTAAAGTGGATGTGAAGAAAAAACTTGGAGAAGAAATGAGCCATTTCTAACCATTAAAAGTGATCAGGAGCAATAAGTCGTTCGCGGCAATAAATTACTTCAAAACTTTGATTCCTTCGCTTATATTTTCCCTCGCTTAAGATTTATGACCCATTAACTGTTTCGCACTACCATCCCCTATGTTTGCCGAAACGTGACAGGCAATTATGATGTGGAATTAGTTGATTGGACTTCCATTTGTCTTCATTTCTTTAAATGCTAACACTAGCGTTTAAAGAAACAAGAAAAGCGGAGTCCGAACATTGTTTAGCAGCCACGTGGAGATAAAACATTATTTCCAAACCAAAATTACAGAAGAATCTCATAAACACAACATTGAACCAATTCACAGGTCAAAACTATGGTGGATTGTTATGCAATTCTGATTTGAAAGGGAACGAATTCGCTGACATTTAGATACTACAACACCAATTTTGGCAGTACCTGGTTACCATCATGGGTCCAGCTGCCAAACTTCATATCACAGTGTTGGTCATCGAAGGGGAACCACGTAATGTCTATCTTGCACGTGCTCTTGAAGATACCCGGAGGGATGTACAAGCAGCTGCCGTTATGTCTGACCACAACGTTTGTTTGAAATGTCCCGTCGAAACCTTCATCAGCACTTTACAACAACAGAAAAGTTATAAATCTCTAACTCAGCTCAGAGTTTTGACTGCAGAAGTGTTTTGTAATATGTACAGATCTGATTGTTTTGACACATATTTATTACAACTATGTATTCTAAATAGCATCTTTAGCAAATAACACACAACAAGCACACGAGGCTAAAAGCCAAACAAAGTAGCAGACTCCATCTATAGCCGTTTAGAGTTTGAGTGCTATGGTAGAAGGTATTCTGGGACACCCCAATCCAGCGACAGTCGTGTAACGAGGTTGCTACCAGTAGTCTCACATAGTATCAATCTCTTTGTACACGGCTCTAGAGGATTGGGGCACTCTGTGGCCCACACCAACGGCTGGCTGTGTCATACTCCCTTCCCTTTAAGTGTTTATATGTGGAAAAGTAATTAGTCTGACACTATACAGCTTTTGGTAGTGGAGGCGCGTGTCAACATCTTCTAAGACGTATTTACAAAAATGTATCGATGAGTCTGCATGTTTAACAGTGTCATTTTTACATCATTTTGGTATGGTATGGTGAAGAATGGCATGGCAACCTCGACATTGAGACAGGCGCAACATTAATTTATCGCAGTACATCCTTGACAACTTAGAGCTCTACATGTTACCTGTTATACATGAGCACATCAGGCTTCCATAGTTTGTTCGGTGTTATTCTTAAGTCCTTGACTCCCCCATATTCCGTCTCGTTCCATCGTAGATTATAGTCTGTCCATTCCTGAAAACATATTTATTATTATTAAACAAACAGCAACAACACAATGCACCTGAACACTAGTTGGGTAGACTAGGAACTCGTGTAGGTATTGAAACTTGCCTTGCATTAACAAGTCCTATTTTGGAGTCGAAACGCGAAAATTCTAGTTATGTTACCACTGTAATTAGACTTCGAGAAATACACGTATGAGAGCACAGCTTTAACTCTCCCCGAGTGGATTTTGTTGGAGGTGACTTGTGGGTTTAAGTCTTGTTTCCGAAATTTTCTTGATGGCTATTTCGGGAAATTTCGAGAGACCAACGTTTAAAAAAATCTTATACTTCTCTCAAACGATGCTTCTAAGCATTTGATTTCGAAAATGTTATGCAAAGCTCTTTTTGTGTTAGGGCGCTTCTCGGGTTTATCCCATAAAATTCGTTCAAATCCCGATATATTGGGGAACACGAGAGCAGAAACCCCTTTCGGATCAGAATATCGCTTGCTAAGAATGATAATATTTCTCCCGTAGGAGTGAGATGTTAAAAAAAAAGGTATATGTGCATTATCTGAAATAAGAGTTAACCCATTGCCCTTCCAGGTATATTTGTAAGTAGTTATTAGGGAAAAAGGAGGTTATTTGCTGGTTTAAACTACCAGAAACATTTCTATCATCCTGACATGCATATAAATGGTAATTAACTTCGGAATAGCTGCTATGCGCCAAACTTTAATCCACTTTTTAGTGCGCTTCAAGTTCTAATGGGTTTAGCGCATAAGCTGAATTTTCAAATGTAACGTAATCCAATTTGACGTAAAAGTGTAATAGCGAATTAAAAATGTTGACTTACCAAATTTAACCAAGCATTAGTAGTAAGAATTTGGTTTTTTTCATCCTGAAATAAATACATGCTCATAATCGAAATGCTAATATGGTTCGCGAAGTTCAAGAAAATAAATAACAAACTTTTATGCATTAACTTTAACAAATTACATATCGAATATGGAAAAAGCTATAATAACTTTCTTCAACTTCATATAAAACTCCTCAGTGTCCGACAAACTTTAGATTGATTTCAGAAACTCTATATCGATACCCGGAATGTGATACGCAGTAAAATGATCAACAGTTAAATTTTAGTTTTGAAAGACAAGAGGAGATCAAAATATTTCTTGTTATAATGCCAAATCAAATCAGAAGCAGACCTTACCACATCAATAATTTGCTGTAAAGTTAGGCCGAACTTGACTTCTAGAGGTTCTGACTCGTTGGCTACTGGTCTCTCCAAAACATTGTAAGTTTCTAACAACATATTGAGCAATTTTTTTTCGTGTTGTCCTTGTTGCGAACCTGAAAAAAATAAATTGTTATTGCAGCGATTGTATATTTTTTGGGTCAGAAGTTGGTCTTCCAATAATTCGATGGAGGTTCCGATGGGTGGCGCATGCATGGAAAATTGGGCTGGTACTAAGTAACCCAAGGGTCATCAACTGGGACCGCTTCATAAAAGAACTTTTTGAGAGAACGTAAAACTGTGTTTTTTTGCCAAGCTCCTTTCCCAAAAAGCTGGCCGGCATGCAGATATAAGCTTTTACATATTTATCTCATTTAGTTCAGGTACCATTCGACAACATCAACACAAGAGGCAAACATTTACTATTAATCAATCTAGTATTATTATTAAATACGTTAATATTAATACTCGCGTCCCTTGAATAAAAAAAAAAACGCTACCGAAAACCGATTATTTTCACCTTCCACTGCGAAGGTCATTTAAAGGTGATTAAAGACGATCAGGTAAAGGGCAAAAAACATGGCGCTTCCAAATATAGGTCACGTCAACATTCCAGAAATTCCACTGCGAAGTGTTTAGCGCCGGTTAAAGGGGATGTTCTCTTTAATGAAGAGATAGCTCTGAAGAAAAATAGGTCAATCGGTTACAGTAAGTAAGACAGAGTACCCAAACGTCGAGACGAATGGCAGATAAGGATGCTTTATATGTTAACTTAGAACCGACGATTGATTTGAGAAATATATCTATTCGTGTCGCGGCTTTCCAGGTCATACGGCTCAGAGAGAGATGAGATAATGTGAGCACCTTCTCCCAGATGCCCAGATATCTCTTGCATTCGCGTCATCATAACCTCATTTTTTTTTTTCATTTTGGATAGAAGATTTTTGATATTATGTTGTTTACGATTACGTTTAATTCAAGCGTTTACTTTTTACTATGTACTAACGAATATTGGAATCAGTACTGCTTTGCCTCGTATAAAGCTGAGCAATTCAATGTTAAGAAACAAACTCAATAGCAACTGGAGTAGTGAAACACTTTCTTAGTTTAACTGTTTGCCGCCTTTTCAACTTTACCGATTACAGCGTAATTAATATGATATTAGTGAAAGTTTTCTTTTTACTTTCAAATACTTGTACTAAACACAATAAATAGCGGTTACTGAGCATTGTAACTCCATTTTCCATTAGTGTTACCAAGTGTGGTATGAAAAATGGAAGGCGAAGAAGGAAATTCATGCTTGCGTCTAATTGCCCTTTTATTAAATATTTAGTGGTGTATTTGTTGGGCACGAAACGTCACTAAATCTTTATAGATATGTACTTTTTGCCCTTGACAAGTATTCCTTGATAAAAATGTTATTTTATGTGTAAAAATAATAAAAAGATTGATGTATAGCATTTGATACATACTTTAATCAGTTATTTGGTCCTGTACAGCAAATTTTAACTTATTTATTATACAAATAGGGTCTTATTGGCTTATCCCAAAAATTTTGTATGATAAATACACAGAATGTCCAATGTCTTGAACCCCGATGTTATTGGTATATCATTTAAGTTTTAAATGAAATACAAATTGTATCATCAACTATATTTATTTATATAGGTCTTTTAAGAGCAAAAATATTTTTATAAAATTTACAAAAGTAAACACCAATAATTAATAGTCTATATGACTTGTTTTATTAATCAACGAATTGGCAAAACAGTTCATGGACGCAATCAAGCGATTGATCATCTCTTGAGGAATATTGTTCCATCCTCTAACACGGCTACAATGAGGTCATCTTTGGTGTCTTGGGCACAGAGTAGGTGCCCTTAACACTTTCTTGCACAGAGATTTGTTTGGTTAAATCTTGTTCTTATCGCAAAGAGTGGTATAATACAGTGAACTGTACATTGAATTTAATTTCTAAGAACTGGAGCTGAATCATGCCGATGTCTTCAGGCGTATTGGTCTAAGTATCGATCCTGTTTCATTTAGAAGTCGTGGCCTCCTTTCGACTGTCCCAGTTTCTTCAGACCTTTGAAGAATTCGAAGAATGGATGATCTTGGAGTATATAACGGTCCGTGTACCTCGCTATTTGAATTACTCGCTTCGTGCAGAGCAATAATTCTAGCCCTATTAAACGTGGAAATTTCACGTCCTGGCATGTTGCACGCAACAATACAATATATTTACAAATTTAAAAATTTAGAAGAAACTGAATAAAACTGACGATTTTCTGATGAATACCGGCAAAAATTAAAAATTATTTTTATTTTCTGATGTTAAGACAATAATTATTTACATCTTTATATACCGGTGGTTCGAACCTTTTGACCTTGCATTTAGTTAGATCCTGGACCGTGAGGATAGTAATTTTTACTTTTCGACCGGTTATTTATGTTAGTTCTGTATAGAATTATTTAAGAAACTCTATATTGGAAATTATAGGTGCCGTCGATTTATCACCCTCAAATGTAAAGGAGTTTTATAACTAAAGAAGCATTACAATGAAATTAAACACAGGCAAATCGAGGAACAATTGCATTAAATTAAAATAAATAATCACCAGTGATAATGAAATAAATTCGACTATTTTTCGTTGCTGCTGGTACAAGGTAAGTGAATTGAAATAAAAACCCGACAGGCCAAATTAAGTTAAAACCTTGAATGACCGTGGTGATTTCATGCCTTTAATAAACGTAATAATTAAATTTTATAGTTACTTTAGTTTTACGAATATCTACGTTTAAAGATAAAAATACTTTAAATGCCTTTAAACCGGGAGACAGACGATGATATGGCTCGATATTTTTTAGCCCATTCAGCAATTTTGAAGAAATCCGAATAAGGCTTCAATTTCACTTTTGAACAATGCTTCAACTTTTTCATGGAAGTGTTTATGTTATGAATGTTTTTAACTATGGTAGAGATAAATTGAATATGAGGATTAATGGTATCAACGGAGATCTCGATGGAAGTCACATGCATAAAAAATGAGCCTCTAGCAAGTCTCTTAAGGGCCACTCATTAGGGCCTCTTCAGAAAATAACTAAAGGAGGCTCTTGGCTTATTCCCAAAAGGTTTGCAAAGATCTCTTAAACTATATATAAGATTCTTTTTCGGGGAGGGCACAGATCGTCTGGCTATACTGGGCTCTGGAACAGTATTCTAGGGGCCTAAATTGATTTTGAAAATTTCCAGAAGCCTGTTGAACTAAGATTGTGTATTGAGCAATTGTTCCTGCAACGGTGGATCAGCGCCTATAGCATAGAGAAGGTTAAAACACCTAAAGGCCCAAATGTCGAGCGAATGAAGTTCCTCCTTCGACTCGAAAGGCAGAAGATGAGGACTGAACTGGACGCTAAAGATTTACGCATTGACTATTTTGTTCGACAACCGAAAGTTTACTAAAATTGGAGCCTCGCAACAACCCATAAGTCAGAAACTTTAATGCCACTCAGTCTCCTTATCGTTGGAAAAACGAATTTATTGTATTTCAAACTTAAAGCTATCTAAAAGTATTTCAAAAATTCAAGAACTGCGAGACTCGTGCAAGCAAGTTTTGCATATCTTGCATTCTTGCAAGATCTTCCTTTCGCTTATTGCTTGTTGCATTGATAGGCCTTTAACATGCATTTCAGTCAAGACCAATATTTTTTACTGTTTCTTCGATGGGGACCATGAGTAGCGGGGATGGCTTGAAGATGATGAGTCATCTATGAGATAGAGCGATTCACGGCAAATGGCCCCAAAGCATAGCTTGTAGTTTGGATCTTTGCATGTTTATCGAATTCAATAGCACGTGTCTAGGGCGCGGGTGGGGGGCGTAATGTTCAAATATCAAAGACAGAGGTCTAATATACATGTCCTCTAGAGATTACACTAACGGGTCGAAACTGATAATGGGAATGTGTACGGGTTAAATAAAGAAGGTGGTATGAACGTATGTCTTTGACTTGGTTATTTGTTACAATTCTAACATGATCAATGGCGTGACAATATGTGTTAATGATTTCACTATGTTCCGTATAACTGTAAACAGTTTGCGTGATTTTGACTTCATTGTTCTGGTGTTCAGTTCATAAATTAATAACTCTTCATCGTTTCATTCTTCATCTGCCTTTCTTACATCAGATTTGTCATTTCAATCCAAAAACATAAAATTTTTGAGATGGCACTGGTCATATTTCATGTTAACCTTGAATCGATTTGATGTATACGATTCGTATGTATGACTGGCATGCAAAGATCCTCACTACAAACTATAGCTTAAGAGATCACGTTATTTTGACATAATTGCTTGGAGAATACCCTACGGATCACACCACAGAATCGAATCTCGGGACACGAGATAGTGAAATATCAAAGTTTCCAATCATACTACCCAATGAGAATGAAGTTCCACCCAAGTAGACTCATAAAGTTTATTAAGTTGGCGGGACTCTGGTAACTCCCCTTAGGCGGGACGAAATAAGCTCGTTCTTCAGGCTTATAAATGACAAAGGCATATTTTTGCCTCCCATCTTTATCAGCAATCAATCGATTCATCAACCGAATACTGTACTTGTGTGTTAAAAAATAGTTAGCGGTTGAGGAAGGCCGATTTTTCGTCACATATCGTGTCATTTGCACGGTTATATTTTTCTTCAAAATAAAAAAAAATCTTCCTTCATCGAATGTTTAGGCCACGGAAACCCTGACAATAAACACTGAAGCAAGGATTGGTTCAAGTCTATCAGATGGAACGATCTGATTGAACGAAAGCCCTATAAATCCTATGAAACGCCACGCTAAATTCAAGCGAATTCTCGAAACACGCTCCGCTAAATCTCTCTAACACCGTTTATTTATTCTCTGAATCGATTTATAGGTGCCTTTAGCATTTGCTGAGATATATATTTTGACAATTCAATTACCGGTGCCTAGTTTAGATGCAAAAGTTTTGGGTTAAAGGATAGTTTCGATTATTAGCTTTGGGTTGGAATCCCATGTCAAAAAGTGTATTGTTCTGTAAAATTTCTGAAACTTAAATGTAATAAAGAGTGTTCATAGAGCTGGAAGCGGACATTCCAAGAAATACTAAATTCCTCATATTTTTGCCCACAGATATGTAGTCCCTTCATGGAAAAAAAAAACGTAATTTCCGGATTCTCGAAGAGATTTCACTTTTCTTTTTTCTTTATTTCTGACATCATTTTAGGGATGTTGAGATGCGGGGGCAATATAATATACAACATTGTATGACGAGACAATATTTTCAAAAGAAAATTGTTAGGCTAGGGGGCTAAGGGAAACTCTTAGGGAAGCAGTGAGCCACATTTTTATAGTTTTTGTGCCATTCAGTGTTTTTTAAACTTAGCGAATGCCTCTAATTCCAGAAGTCTTACTAGAACTAATTGTTTTATAATAATTTATAAATTTGTTGCCATTATGTTTAAATTATCTTTTAATTCAAATGCGGAAATAAATCCCAATTTTTCCACCGTTTTTCTGCAACGTGAAATTCTTTTATTCAAATGAATATAAGAATGAAATTAAATTCTTTATAGGACTAAGAATTTAGTGCATTCCTATATTCGAGTATAAGATTTTATATTGAAGGAGAAATGCAGATAAAATGCAATTTCTTTCTGAACTCGGATTAATAAGAGATACATTAGCAGATAAAGCATTTCAGATATTTGTCATTTACCTCAAATTGTTCATATCTTAACACACACTATATAGAAGACAAAGAATATTTTAAGGAGTCTTTAACTCGGTGAGTTCTAGGAGGTATTCCCTTTCGTGGAATGGCATGGGCAAAAGTAATGTTTAGGGCAATTAGGATTCTATAAAAAACGGAAGAAAATTATAATATTAATGATGGACTACATTACTTGCGCTTAGTCGTTAAAAGCTATTTAGGGAATGGAAAAATGGATCTCAGTTTTCATAGTTTCCTATCCAAAGTGCTTCCCACCTATTAAGCTCAACTTCATCTACATACATACGTAGTCAAGCCACCGATGAGCAACATTGGTGTTCCAAAGTTACTTTCCAAGTTACTTTGACCTTATGTTATTAGAGAACATCCATTTACCCACGTTATATATTTATATCCCGTTTTAACAAACTTTTTCCTCCCCTTTTTCCTTTATGGTGCCTTCCGACATTGAGTGGATATTGAAGTAAAGTAGTATCTTAATGGAACGAGTTTATATCTACATAAATTATCCACTTGGAAAAAGAAAATATGTTTTTTTAAAATTACGTATGGAACGCCTGCATGACCACAACACTTTGACAAAAACATTTCATAATCTTTTATGTGCGTTGATTTTATTTTTGCATCGTCACATATGTTTACATGTTCCTTAAGAGCTTCGTGAGTGTTTCCACCATTTTAACCATTCCAGCTCTTACTGGAGAGAAATGTCGCTTATGGAAAGCTTTAAACGTACTTTATCTTCCAGCTTTAAAGTCAGACGTGATTTTTTTCATATGGGCATTTATCATTAAACACATTATTAGGTGCGAGGTACTGGATATGAGCAGATATTAAGAAAATACACTCAGAAACTAAAAAAAAACGAATAAAATGGAAATTTAAACAAGAATTTAACAAAATTGGTAATCGAGAATAGTTCAGAATTCAAAAAAGCACTTTCTCCTACCTGGTAAAATAAGGAGCACAGTGAGAGCAACTAGCATGTCCCTTCAAAAAATTTCTCAGTCCGGTTCTTAAAACGAAAGTATTGGTCGAATGTTCGAAAACCTCCCCAACTGCTATTGGAGGAATATGTACCCCACGGTGTGTTGTATGCCACTGTCTTGGACAATTATACTTTTTTGTCGAATCGGGCCTAAGTATGATATACTCGCTCGTGCGCAGTAACAAATTGACCCAAAATCCAATTGCTATACAACTCTCATAGATGCCTTTAAAATATGAATTTTTGCAGATTTAATTCATTAATTAAAGGGAGCTCGCTCAATTGTGACCTCGCCATGATGATGGAAATAGGTCATTTGTAGACAACGGAGGTCACCGAATTTAAATTTGATAGCTTTAGGTGAGCACCTAATGAATATTAAATGTGATTAAACTGAAGTGACCAGAAATCAGAATTGCCCTGCTACCTTAAAACTAGGTTTTATGAGATGTCTGTATTAAAGAGAGTTTCTGGACTAATTGCAGCTTGTGCTCGTAATTGAGGAAATTTGATTTACGTGAAGAAATGGGAAAATCAGAAATCAATTGTGAATTAGAGTGTTGTTAATAAGACGTCAGGCAGGGTTCTAGGTCCCATCTGTTTGCATCTGGGAAATATGGTTTCATTCTTATATTTCTGCACTAACGTAGGTTGTTTACTAAGAAAAATTAATTTATTTCGATAAACAACGTAGATACAACAACTGTGGCATATTTCCAATTCAGCATAGTAGGTCATTCATGGAAACTGATTCAAGGGAGCCAAACATACACAATACAACTTGTTACGTTAAAATAAATGCTCTCATCAGCTAAAAAACACATATCAGGGGCCAAAATCATATTTGGTTAGGGTGGTCTTATGGCTTGAAGGCATTAAGGGAATATGCAATTTTTTCGCTCCTCCTGGGAACAAAAATGGGCCTTAGAGAGTTAAAAAAAATTGATTTTGTTGCCTTAAAATATCTTTGGGATGATTGAGGGCACAAACGTCAACTTTGAACGGGTTTCATTAAGCTGCACCAAATCTGGGGCAAAGCTATTCTAGCAAATGCCAGGGATGAGCGGGACTTAGGGGCGAAGCAGAGGTGTTGCCGTACCTGGTAACATAAAAAGCAAGAAGGCAGCAGCTAGCAGCTGCTGAAAGTATATTTTCCGTCGAACCATTTGATGCTATGGCTTCCTCACAGTCATGTCCCTGTCATGACACCTTCCGAGAATGCCGTCATTTCCTAAATGGCAGGCTGCACGGCACCACATTCACTTAAACAAGAACTTAAGACCAGCACGAACTGCTGAATTGCGTTATGGAGACCACTGGAAGGGTCTCCATAATCGTTAAGCAGGAGCAGCAGGCACGCTCCAGGCTTCTGCAACTGGCTGCTCCAGCGTTTGACACGCACGTTGCCTCAAACGTGTAAATTCCAGACGAGCCACTCTTGTTGCGATGCAAAAGGGATCAATAAGGGCTCTGCGCGCGCTATTGGCCACGATTTGTTCGTTCGCTGCTATCTACGTACCCCCGTCTAACTCAACAGTCATTTTGAATAAAAAAAAATAAAAAAAAAAACAAAGAAAAAAACAAATATGTCACTTACACTTATATATAATATATTTCACGCACAATATCGTTTGGAAGTTAATAATAAAGCCCGATTCTCTGCAAGTGTTCACTGCGTCGATAGGTTCAATATTGTTTCCATTTTACGGAATCTCCACCGTTGAATTTCGCTACACGTTTTCTAATAAATTATGGGTTTAGGTTTCGCTTAAATTATGTAATTGCATTTGCCATCGGGCGCCCCACTAATTGCCATTCCGATAAAGTCCTGCGAATAAAGATACGAATATGACGTCGAGAGTAGCTAAAGGAAACAATTAAAAAACCTTTTAAGGCATGACAGCCAGATCTCCCAAGCGAAGAATGAATATATACGTTATTTTTTTTATGAACACATCAAAGCCCTTTTAAGCTCTGCTATCGGAAAAGTTATTAGCTAACGCTGTTTTCCTTCCTGGGATAACGAACGAACTCCTACCTACTGCTCTATCGTACCATGCTGTGTAACATAACTTATTATAAGGGATGGCAATTATTAACTCTTTTATCATACCACCGAGATTACAGCAGGATGTGAGGCTTCGTACTCACTCGCGTCTCTTATCGCATTTAGCTACGACTTCAAAGAGGCCCATTTTAAATGCATCACCCTTTGAACATTGCCAAGTCATTAAGTCTACCAATAATTACTTAGTTACTCGTTTATTTAACTGCTTCATGAATTTTCTTGCGATAAACTGTGTTACACAAAAACTGACGCGGAACGCTTTCAAGTCATCGAACTAGTCAAATTCCACGAGACCAGGTAGTTTCTCCATCGTCGATATGTTCATCGTTTTGTACCACCAGTAAATCCACATTATTTTCTCGTAACTGATCTGCGCCAAGATGGGGTGGATCAATCACTTTTTCCTTCTCAGAACCAACTGCTCAGAGCATGAATTTCCTGCCAAGGTCTTCAGTGTCTTGACGTGTCTTTAGCTTTCGTTTGATTCCGTCCTTCCTTTCTTCACTCTCATCAATGTCTCTGCAGTAACAAAGCTGCCCACGATTAATCAGAAAAGGAACAAACAAATAGCTTTCAATGTACCAGTTTTGTTTATCGACGGCAACGAATAAGAAAAACATTATTTCACAACTAATGTGAAAGCATAGTCCATTGATTAACATGAAATAGTCCCTCCATAAGAAATTTAAAGTCAAAAGGGATTAAGACCTATCACGACGTTATGCTTCGTTCAAGCTCTGCGTTTAATTAACTCCGGGACCCGAGGGCCGGTTTCGATCCTATTGGCTCTCGTCAGTTCGGATCATCTGCAGTCAATTACAGGCGAAAGAAATCCATGATATCAACCACAAATATATTGGCGCTGAAGGAAAAATTCCCAGCAGCGCT
The DNA here is from genome assembly GCF_040115645.1 of Euwallacea fornicatus. Lineage (NCBI taxonomy): Eukaryota > Metazoa > Arthropoda > Insecta > Coleoptera > Curculionidae > Euwallacea > Euwallacea fornicatus. The sequence continues at coordinate 4,433,052 of NC_089543.1, forward strand.
ATGTGCCGTGATCTTTTTGTTGTGTGTCGACTAAATCTTCGAATGTTAGCAAGAGGAATTAGGGTATACGGCCGACTTAGAACCAAGAACAATGAAGATAAACCCTATGGTTGTATTATGACTTTTTGCCCTGTGCAGTGAGTCAGTCTAGCTGCTTACGCTTACCCGAAGACTTGAAGAGACAAAAGGACATAGTAGATCGCGTTCGTATGACTTTTTCTTGCAGGCCTAACAAAGCTGATGTTGGCGTTTTCTCCTTGCGTTTAATTACCTCGAAATGAAACGCACTGACGAGACCTAATATATTCGAAACCGGTCTTCGAGACACTCCAGTTAGTTGAACGCTGAGAGAAAGTGACGCACAGAGTCGTGATAAATCTTAACCTTTTCAGATTTTCCTACGAAATTTGAACTTATCATCAAATCACAAGTAGATTTAAACACTAGTTACGATTTTCTGAACGGCCAATGTCCCCCTTTCGGATTTGGACGCCATTAGTCACCAATCAAGACCGTTCGACGTCAGTAGTGGCGCTTGACCAGTACTGAAATCGAGCGATCGCGAAATGACTCAGGCTTGAGGGGCAACTAAGGGATGCTTCCCCGACAATCAGGAACCGTGACGAGACATAGCTGGCAACGAAACAAATTAATTCTGCTTTTCCAACAGCCTGTGACGAAAATTGTCCACTCAAAAGGAAGCGTGCCAATGTGAAACCTCGTTGTGTAACAACTCCCTGGACAACAAAAGAAAAACTGTTCGGAAACTTTTTTTAATCGAGAAAAGATAAGAGGCGAATGGGAACAATACGGCTTGGCTCTAACAGCAATCAGGGAAGCTAAGGGGGAGTCCAGGAAACGATTTTGCGATGACATCACAGATATGCCAAGCGCGGGTCGAATCCATAGGATCCTATCCAAAGGGTTGGAAGGGGGTGGGAGGGGAGCGGGGGGGATGACGACAAAATAAACCGATGGCGAGTTGCTTCTAAAGTTCGAAATTCATTTAGCTACATCGGAAAAGCAACAAATTGATTCCCTTTACATTTTTCAATTTTTAGCGTTTGATTAAAAATAGATATTATACAATATATATAAATCTGATTTAACATTATTTTTCGCTGAAAATAAATTTTTTATTAAAACACTTCCTTGCTAAAAGGATGGCGGTAGTCCAATATCCAGAAAAATGGCAAGAGAGGTTATCATCCAGAGTGGAAGGCTCAACCAACCGCTTGCTAGTGAAATGATTTCCCGGGTCTTGTTCACTCAAGAGAATGCATTCTAGGACCCCTTTGAGAATATCATGTGTATGAAGAAATGTAAAAGAAAAACAATGCAGAGGAGAAGAATTACTATAGGTAAAATTTTAAAAAACGAGCTATATTATACTTAAAGGAGCCATTCAAGATGGTGCCAACAGTCGTTTTAAAATTTTTAAGCTCAATTTTGGCAAGGAACTGAGCAAAAAAACTGGATGAGAAATAAATTAAAAATAATATTAGTATTTAATTGATCAATTACTTAGCCAACTATTTATTCGGGACATTGATTCGAGACATACATATGTATTTCAGGATAAAAAAATTAATAATCACTTTTCCGACATCAAAGATTTAGTCTTTGTCCCCGAATTTGTAGGTTATTAAGATATAAACAATACACAATGTGACGGTCATGCTCCGAAGAAAAGAATGTTTGAGGAGATGCTATTTTTTTTCTCAAAGGTACTACCATCGTACCACAGTCATGCCTCCGCAGGTATGTGTGCTAATTAACCTAAGGAAATAATCATTTTGCTGGGCATAAACTTAATTTATTCCATTAAGAAGATCAATTAAAATGAGAATAATCTATTAAACATTACTTATTACAATGAAGTACGTAACATGAACATTATATTAGGTTGTCTTTAAGTAAATTTGTTCCATTGAGCAGATATGTACTTGCACCTCTTGTAAGTCTATTATTGGAGGTTTAAATTCGTTTTCCATGAACTTTTGTTAATATATCTGCCAAAGTAATAAGTTGATTTTGCTAGTGCAGTTTTTTGAAAGAAATAAATAGAGGAATAGAAAATTTGGTTTGTTCGCTACCGAATTTATTATTTTTACCTATTGAAGACATTGTGTATTCCAGACTGGATCTTTTCCAGCTTCCGTTTATTTGAAACAACTTAAAACTTCTGTAGTATATGACATCCGATAAAGAAAATGGGAAACTGATTGTGAAAGAGGATGAAGAATGCGAACACATAAGGACTTATACTGAGTCGAAATTTATTATAAAGAACTATCGATTTCTTCAAATCATACAGCGAAGGCAACTTCTTTTGACCTTTCTTGGGACTTTTATAATTTTCGTCAGTTCAACATTAAGTTTAAACTTCTAAATATCTTTTTAATCGAGTACAGAAATGTTCTTTTAAACGAACCCGCTAGTACTGCTAGTCCGAAGTACCAATCAAAGTGCCATTAAACCATATGTTAGATTTTGCTCAAATTACTAACCTGTTACCAGCGACATTTTGGATGCAACGAACCTTAACGTATTGTATGATGACAAAAGTTTTCAGATGACGAACTTAAATCGGTATTTCACAGAGTATGGCAGGGATTTCCCGAAATCGTTGTAGGTGCACAGCGGTTAGTCAAGCTGGTTAGTATGGACTGTGCAAGTGTTGAGTAGGTACGTACATCACGGGTGATGCTGTACTAAAGAAAACTCGCCTTTCGATGTCGAAACCCTCGTTGAGTAGTAATATGGTATTAGTGTGTGTTCAGATATGAGATTCATGAGGAATCATCAGAACGGAATCAAGCAACGGTGAGCACCATTTAAAATCTCTAGACGTGTTCCAAATAAGACGCATACGATGCCGGCAAATATCGATGACAAATGAATTTAAAAAAAAATACAAATCCACATTTGAATTCCGGATTTGAATAATTTGGAAAAATAAAGAAAAAATGTTAAAATTGTTTGAACGGGATCAAAACATAAATGGAAAAAACAACGAGTTCTGCACTTGATCAGAGACAATTAAAAAACCATCAGTGGTTTTATATTAAAATCGAAAGCTGAAGAGGTCGGACAGAATTTGCTGAAAGATGAGTAATATAAATTTCATAGAATTTGGCTAGAGAGGTCTAAAAGACGGCATAATATAACCAATGGAGAAAGCGTGGGAGGATCTTCTGCGGTTTATGTGCATATGGATATGAACGTTGCAAGAGACTGACAGCAAAATAAGTAAATAATACTTACAAGAGATGTCAAGGATGATGATATATTTAATGGCTTCGAAATCGAGTTATTCTACCAGTCAACACCTGAACAAATATCGATATTTGAAAAGGGGAATGCTGAAGGTCGAAGAAAAGAATCAGTGGGTTTGTGACGACAAATTTAATCTAAAAATCCTTGTTTTTTAAGAACGTTGTACAGTGACCAGTCAACTACAAATTTAATTAAAAGGAGCATGGACGATATCGGAGATTCCAATAAATGGCTTGGGGAGATGCTTGCCGGTGACCAATCAAATGTAACAAATTTGAATTTCAATAACTTAATGTTTATACTACTAAATACAATTTCGAAGCTATGCAACCTATGGATCAGGTTGTTATCCAGTTTCAAAAGCGATTATCCACGACTTCCGCTTTCGAAAAATGTAATTTCTCCTGAAACCTTTGGAGGAAATTTTATACTAATCTTCTGGGTTCTTTACGCTTCGTTCACATGTTCCGGCAAAGGGTACCAAAGGAAACAATTTTAAAACGTTCGAAACACGCAGGATTTCTAGATGTCAGCGGTCAATTTGATCCAGGCGATGACCTGTCCATAATGGAATGGTTCTGATGAAAATATTGTCACTGTTGACCACCTACGTGATAACGCCATTGTCGCTTCTGTTTCTGTTTCTGGGCGAATTAATTACCTGGATGGAGATAGATATCAAGATAAATCAATGAGTGAAGAATTAAAATTAGATCCAGCTACATGAAAGGAAGTTGAAACATATTGGAAGTGTTCGTAATTTCCTCCAGTTTTGGAATACTCGGGAAACTGTAGTAGATGGATTAACAAAATTGGAAAACGAACCTCTGAATATTTATAAACACGTGTATGTAAAAAGTCCGATATTTATTACCACTAATGCTAATAGCGAAGCGTTTTCGGTGATTCCTTATTTGTTGTTATAAGCGGTTGTTATAAGCGAAAATAGCTGTGCATAAATTTGCTAGCCCCCGTAATTCTCCATAGATATTCAAGTCAAGTTTAATTCTAAGCGTGGCCTATATCGACAATTCCGTTTGCAAAACTGTCAATTTAAGCCACGCTTAGAATTAAGCTCAGTTTGCGGACCTGCAGAGAATGTGAGGGTTAACCGTATTCCGCACACAGTACAATGCGTCCTCTAACGACATTACTGCAAACTATGCCTCAACTGGTAACTTTCTGTCTCTCTTTTTTCAACTCACTGTTTGTGGAAGGGAAGAGGAAAGAGAAGATCGATACAGGGCAACAAAATTTCGTATTCGGGTTGGTCGAGTCCGTCTCTGCAGCGTGCTACGTCTGTCTCTTGGTATAGAGGGACCTGGCTTCCATGTCGATTCAATAAAAGTTTTTAGGCAGGGTCCACATTAGACGACCTGAAAATACCACAGCGCAGACGTAACGGAAATGTGGTATAGCAAACGTAAATGGCTCGGTGTTCGGACCCGAGTTTCGTCTCTGTTCGTTGATTCATCATACAACGCGGAAGCGGAACATCGCGTGTGTATGTGCTTGTGAGCCGGGTGTACTATTTTTCACTATTTTTAGACGCTAAAAGCACCTTCTACCTAAAATAACAAAAGAGGCCATTATGAGCACTCCCGTGAAGAAAGTTCCCATTCATTTACAGGTGGGTAATTGGGTTATTATAGTAAACAAGGTAACTGTGTCTAAATCGAAAGCTTTGGATAATTTTAGCTATTGCGTGCTAAAAATAGGCTCTCATCGAGCAATGCATTTCATGAATCATCTACATAAAACACTAATTAACGCGACAAATAGGTTTATTACAAAATTTAATAAGAGTTTATTTTAAAAAAGTTCGCACAAACGATACCGTGTATAACAGCGTTATCCCCATCAGATAATCCATTAGTGCCGGTCATTGTATCTTTATCCCTTTCGTGTTGACGTCAATAGAAAAAGATGCGGTTAGCACAGAGGGCGCATTCCGAACCTGTCAATCGTTTAGGGTTGATAGAGGCCCTACAGGTGTTAATGATATCATCTTCCTCCCTGTACGTTTTATATGCACAACTTACGGTGATAACTGGAAAATTATGTCGCTGTATCAGCCTGATATCATAAAAATCGATGATGGTAAATGCTATGTAATTGCAAGATAAAAGTATTATTTTGATCATGTTTATTTCCTTAAGGTCGTACTATTTGATATGATTCGCTGTATGTTTGTTCATGTGGCGGATTTGTGAAATGTTTGCCAATGTGTTAGGGTGCGTCCAACATCCTGCTGCGCAGGATCTTTGCGAAATGGCCTAGTTTTGAGACTTAAGTTTTTTTGCAATACAGAAAGGAAAAGATAAAGACCAGAGCAAGGAGAGACTGCAGGAAAGGAAAGATCTAAAAAGAAGAAAATTACTCATATTTTACTTATAAGTAATGCAATTGAGTAAATTTGCCGCATCAAGATCAGATACGCTTCATTTTATTAAAACAAGTTCGGTCAAATAGGATATCCGTATCATTAGTTTTGTCAATTTATTGTAGACTGCAACATTCACTTTTGGTAATGGTACACTTACATTTCCTGAATCTGAATAAATAAGGGTAAACAGTTTAAAACATGCAAATCGCAGATGAGCGCTACTACAGCGTGTAAATATTTTTAAAAAAATTAAATTTGTGGTCTATTATTTATATATAATAAACACATAATAGCTTCAAAAATTAGCAAGCACTAGAGTTTTTAAGTCAGTCTTAAAGTACGTTTGAAGGCACACTCACTACTACTCTGTTCACTAAGGCTTTAAAATAGCTCTCACTGACTTGTAATCCGCGAATATATCAAGAGCATAGTCGAATAATCGTAAAAAACCCATCTCCTACACCCCTGAGATGCCTTTACATTTGAGCAAGGTTTATAGCCTCAAACATGAACACCGATAATTTAGTCAACGTTTTATGGTTTTTGAAAGAAGTCTATGGGGAAAATCTGTGTAAAACCGACAGAATTGAAAAGTACTATTATGAAGAGAAAGTGAGTGGTGTATACACCAGAAAATCTCTCCTAAAAGGAGTCCCTTAACGAAAATAGGATTCTTCCAGTGTTTCCTAGTAGCAGCAATCTTAAATGCACAAACCTAGTGATGCGCAGAACCATATGCAACGGGGCACCAGCTCATATTAGCTCACTCGTCCGAAGGCGGTTAAATCAAAATTATAACGATAAGTGGATAGACAGAGATGGGCCAATAAACTGGCCAGCTCGATCACCAGATTTAAATCCTCTAGATTGTTACCTATGAGGCAAAATGTCAAGTGTTATTTATGCCACTGAAATACATACCGAGGAAGAAGTTCTAAGACGAACAAATGAAACTTCTAATAGTATTAAGGGCAGTCACTTTGAAATTCTTCGTGTGTCTTGGAACGTTAGGAAACGCGCCAGATCTTGCCTTCGAGAGAATGGGAATTTGTTTGAACATTTACTTACGTAAGTGGTTTAGTTGGTATTCTGTTTAGCTCTATTTTATGTTCAGTAAATATAGTTTAATAAAAATATTGGATAGAAATAACCGATTATTACATAAAAATCTCAAACAGGCAAGTATTAGGCAACTAGCTTTTGTTTCAAAGCTCATTTCAGCACTCGATTGAAATTAATATGAAATGTATGCAGAATATTAAATTGTATTTTTCTCGAAAACGGTAACAGTTAAAGTAAGAATTCAAGAGCACTTTTTTTGAGTAAAAAACTCTAGATTTTTTTATTTCTAACAACGAAATGTAAAACTCGCATTCACCAAAAGAATATAGCTATTTTGTAACACATATCCTTTCAATGACAGGATTATGATTCACAGTTAACTGCCTTGATCAGCTATTCGAATTGGATACGTCAAAGTTGTGAGAATACCAATATTTCATATATTTATATATATTAAAATAGTTCAGAAGTTATTTAGCAAAAATAATCTCATTGGAGCTGTTCAATCAGTCGTATCTCCGTTAGGGGGCGCTATAGGATATATATTTTTTACCAATTTGATATTATTTTTGCACATAGATTACACTGTTTAAAGGTCGGCACCTAACTACGGAATATCCTGTATAGAAGTAATATAGCTGGGAATCCGGAAATTTAAACGAATCACGTGTCATAAGATGTTTATGTCCTTATTATTAAGGTTTAAAAAATTGCGAGGTCCTCACCTCGCAATCGACCAATAACCTGGAGATCTTCATTTAAAAATTATAGCTACATCCTGTGCGTTCACAAACACGTAGTGTCATCCTCGAAGAGGGCGAGACTGCTCCTAGTATTCAAGGATTTTTCATTCTCAAAAACAAAGTGTGAAGAATTCAACAATCCCCTAGTTTATTCTCCCATTCTCGTAATCTCCCTCCGCTACGTTGGGTAGAATGGAAGCAACGTGGTAGGTGGATAACTTGCGGTATTCTTCTATGAATAGGATTGGAAAATGATAGCCCAAAAAATCGGGAATTAATGCCGTCAAGTAGAACATGAACGTTCTTAATTATTGTACGTCTCAAGAGATCCAATGAAATATTTATATCTATTAAAATGCAAAAGGAGGAGGCGTCTCACTAAATCTTACTTATTGATGGGACTATCCGAATCCCGCGTTGGCTTTTCCGCTTATTCCCAGGGCACTCCGATTCAAACCTATAAATATTGCCCCTGGCGGTGAGATGGATTAGAGCTCTCTAACTCTTTCTTGTTGATGATTTACATGTGTCCCCAGTTCAAATTGCTTTCTGATGTGTTCTCCGTAATTTCGTAATGTTGAAATGGCGACTGACGAGAATTAAATATAGCGATAAAATATTCTTAGCAGCAGCCATAAAACTGACTGAGAAAATAATGGAATTTAGGATCATTTACGTCATACTATAGGAAGGTAACGATTCGGACTGACTACAAAGTTCCGCACTCGTGCAAATATCCTGCATGAATTCTTCTGATTATACGTTGCAGTTAATTTCCAGGCCGATCGTTTCCTGTCACATAAATCAGAGAGTTAAACCCTTTGCAGTCCTAAATCCTGATGGAGCCTCGAATGGAGTTTAAGCTACATTTCAGGAAAATATATAATACTTTCGCATGAAAGGCAGCGAAAAGCTTTTGAAAACTAACCGGCTATTTAAAGTGAAAACCGGTTTTTCTTTAGTTGCAAGCAACCATCAATCAAATGTATCACATCCTCTAAGGACGGGGCCATTGCAAAGGAAAAATTTGAAATTCTATTCGCGCTATAGAATATTTCCTGCGCATTGTTAAATCAATATCGCAGGAACTGTACTTTGACGCATGCAGCACATTTCATTAATACACGACTTTTAATATTGCTTTTAAAATTGCAATATATATTTAAATTAAAGTGGTAACCGCGTCATATTGACCAAACCTGTAAAGAATTTCCGGGACATTCTCATAGCAGTTCGAAGTTTGGGATTATAGACTGCTTTATCCTGAAATATTAAATCACGTAATATACATATTTTAGAGAAGTCACGCAATGCCTAATGAAAATGAAGGTAACATGTTCTTGCATAATTGATATGTAACCAATCCTGACACATAAATTATGCAGGAACCATGTAGCTATCTGTCAATTGAAGTGCACCTGGCATACAAACATCCGGCTTGATACGACTGCAGCCAGATAACAGAACAGTACCCTGTATAGAAAGCATGTGTCGACACGAAATGCTTTTAATAAAAACATGAAGAGTTATATTTGTATTAGTCGCTTAATTCAACTGCATGACTTGATATTTTATACCAGGTGTCCAGGCCAACCCTGGACGTAGGAGATTAACATGGGAAATGAGTTTTTATTTTTTTTTGCACCTGCACGAATTAGCCAAGTGAAAGACTTTTACATGGAGGTTATAGTACTCAAGACCGTCCATCATTTAGCAATTTTTTCAATTTTCGAATTGGAATTGTTTTGGCTCAAAGCGCCTCCGAATTTCGAAAATTTGAAAGTCCCGCGTTACCGTTCGACGCCACGATTCAAAGTCGGAATTAAAGAAGCACAAAGTCTTGACTCTGACCAATCATGGCTTCGAACGGTTACGCGGGACATTCAAATTTTTAAAGTTTGGTAACATTTTGAGCTAAAACGGATTTAAATAAAGGAATAGAAATATTGCAGCATGACGGCCGGTCTTGTGCACTATGACCTGCATATAAAAGTTTTTCAATTGGATAATCCGTGCAGATGTAAAAAAATAACAAACTATTTCCCAATTTAATCGTCTATGTCCAGAATTCGCCTGGACATCCGGAATGTATTTTCAGCTGTGGCAAGAAAGAATTTCAAATTATCTAGGAATTTTACTCAAACTTATCAGAAGTTTTCTAAAATGTAGACTTCACACAATCACTGCAAAAATCAGTAATTATTACCAAATCGCCTGCGCACCAATGGTACTGAGCACCGTAATGTGGCAACGCCTTGAAGATGCAGGAGTGATGTATATATATGTGTATATTGGGAGGTGGACACAAGGCATTCCTACAATAATTACAAATTTTCGCATTCATAAGGAAGCACCCTGTATATTTTCCAACTTTGAGGCAGTTGCTTAGTTTGTGAACTTATGGTATTATCGTGTTTACGAGAAAAATGGTGGGATTATATGGATTATTTGGATAAACTCCATCGCACCTGCCCTAGGTTCTATACAATTAAATACTGGGTTCTCGTTTTTATGTAGTTTTCTGAATGAAACAGTAAAGAGGCTCATAAATCGGTGTGACAAATAATTTAACGTTTAATTTAATCGTGGGAACTCAAGCTTTCAAAACTAGTTTACACAATTAATATCGCAATAAACCCAACAAAATAAACACATTACTTTAACTAGGCTATATAAACATTTGTAAGATGCATACACCCAATCGTTGGTTTATAACCAAAAACACCGAATAAGTGTATCCCATTGGTTGCAGAGTTCCCAAAACAGATTAGTTATCAGACACGGTCAAATAGTAAACGAAGATGGAATTATCGATGAAGATGTGTATATTGAAGATGGGATTATTAAACAAATCGGAAAGAATCTCATCATTCCCGGGGGTACTAGAACCATAGACGCTCGGGGAAAGTATATTTTGCCCGGAGGAATTGACCCGCATACTCATTTCGAATTCGATTTTATGGGTGCCAAATCTGTAGATGATTTTTATCAAGGAACCAAGGCAGCCGTCGCTGGCGGAACCACAATGATTAGTATGTGAAATTATTAAATTAACAAATTTCGGTTTCGCATTCCGGATTCTAGTTGACTTCGCCTTCCCCAAGCCCGGGGAGTCCATTTTAGACTGCTTTTACAATTACCGAGAAAAGGCTGACGATGCAGTCTGTTGTGACTACGCATTGCACATTTGTCTACCTCAATGGTCCGAAGAAGTCAAAAGAGACATGGAGAAACTCTGCAAGGAACATGGTAAGTCCAATCCAACCTCAAAGCTTTGACGTTTTGAGTGACCTTCTAGGGATCAACTCATTCAAAATGTTCATGGCATACGGCTTTATGCTGAATGACGCAGAACTATACAGTGCATTCGATCACTGCCAAAAATTAGGCGCAGTTGCGCAAGTCCATGCAGAAAACGGCTCAATCATAGTCAAAAATGTAGAAAAATTAATAGCTAAGGGCATAGTAGGTCCTGAGGGACACGAACTCTCCAGACCCGAAGAAGTGGAGGCTGAGGCCGTCAACCGGGCATGTGTGATTGCCAAACAGGTAGGCTTTAATCCGACCTCAATTGAATGCATGTCTGTTTTAGCGCACTTAGAAGTAACTTGCCACGTTAGAGTCTCCGAAGGCTATTTTATGTGATAATCCTCCCATTAAGTTTCGCGTTACAATCTTGCTTAGTTATCTTCCCTTAATGAAGTTGTTAGAGTGTTTAAATTTGGCCTTTTCGTTTTGCTTAAGGTAATGCCAATCAAAGAAATCGTGACTAAGCAGAACTTCATCGTTTATAGTACGGGTTTGAGTGCACTGAGCTGATCATCCATCGCGTTCACCCACAATCTCGCGCATGCTCTCTATTTTTATTGCTACTTGTGACTCTTTTATAGGTAGATTGCCCGCTATATGTGGTTCACGTGATGAGTAAGCAAGCTTCAGAGACATTATCGTTGGCACGTTCAAATGGCACGCAGGTGTACGGTGAAGCCTTGGCAGCCGGCCTTTCTAAGGACGGCAGTCATTGTAAGCACCACAGTTTCGAGTACTCTGCCGGTCACGTTCTTAGTCCACCCCTTAGGTCTGATCCTACCACACCGCTTGCCTTAATGAATTATTTAGCACAGTAAGTCTTTTTGTTTTTTCCCAACCTGCCGTTTAAAGGTTGATCCTCACTATACCTTTCATTTCCATCCTATATTCACGCCATGCACATTATGTGCCATTTGAGGGTACATAATTGACACCATATTCATAAATACATACAGGTCGATTTGTGTATACAATAAAAAACGGTAAACTTGCGATACGGATATGGTATGGAAACGAAATATATAGTAAGAACTAACCCTAAATTAGCCCAAGAATGGGCTGATTTTAATGGTAAGGTCTTATTACATTTTTGATTTTCACGCTTGTTTGGCCTAAATCGCATAATACCCAGCTGTTTTGTGAACTTCTTCTTGACTTCATTTATTTCCATTTTCTGATATGAATGCTAATTTTAAGGTTGTTCGTGGTCGGATTCTGCTTTATCAGTGAAAATTCTCATATAACTGAAAAACTATGAAAGTATATTTCTATCCCAGCGACCTTGCCTTATTAAAGGTTGTTGCCCCACTGAGTGATCCGAAAAATCGATACTTAAGTTTCCTGACGCAACATCCAAACCTGAAAGAGCTGCGTAAAGCGCGTGTAAAAGGACAGAAGATCACTTGTACTTGTTATGTAAATGTGCACATGAAAATTCTAGATTTGGGCTTAAACAGTATGAAATTGAAGAGCCGTACAGTGCTTTCATTTCAAAAATAGCAAAGAAATAATAGAGACTATTTTTTAAATAAAAGCAATTCCGGAATTAAAAGTGCGCCGCACATCTCCTGGGCACGAAGCCCGCGCACGCGCACTTGCAAAATCCCACCATGAAAGCCTTTGTTCTAACCTAAGTACTTGTAAATTAAGCATCTTGTTCATAAAATATCTTCACACACCCAACACAGTGCTCAAAGAAATATTAAATACACAGGTGAATGTCCCCATCTATGTGGTGAGAGTATCATCGGAATCATCTGCCAATCAAATCGCCAATTGGCAATCGGCGGGTCAAAGGATATTCGGTGAGGTTGAGGCCTCTTCGATCGGAATCGTGGGCAATTCGCGAGATGCCAAGTTGGTCGTATCTCCGCCTTTAAGCTCTAAATCCGATACTTCTAGTCAACTTTTGCAGTGTTTGTCATCGTAAGTGGCATTCTGATTAGTATGAAATGATCTGTAGAGGTGTTTGAGTAGGTAGTTATTACTTCGATTCGTAGTTTAGGGTCTTGTGGTCGCGGGCATGAAGAACCGTTGCATATGGAGGGCGATAATGGGCCATCTTACAAACTCTAAAGCAGACTTTTCACACAAGTGATTTCAATAATACAGGGCGATAAAATTTAATTGGTTATCTAAAGTTAAACCTAAAAACGAGATGTAACAAACGCTTTGCTTTTAGATGTTTTTCGTAATTTGTCGAAAGAAGTTTTCCTTCAGAATTTGCAACATGCTCACATTGTCACACCCTGTATATACTAGATCTCGTTCCATTAGCATGATTAACTTGGGACTTCAGATTTTTATAATTTCCCTTTTCACGCTTTTAAAGTTACTTATTTAAATAAAAAAGAAAATTCCATTTCACCTATTCGTTTATTTAGGCCGGCCTAATGGAATAATTAATTTTTGCAATTACTTTTTCGTCCCCCTCGATGTAAAACCAGGCGTATGCGAAAGCCAATTTTTGCTCCATACATCCGGTAAATAACTCAAGAGATATTTTATGACATACGTTATCATCCTCACTTCTCAACCTTGTGTATTAATGTCTAACGAGCTTTTTTTCAATTACGTTTATGCATCTGGTTTAAGGGCAATGAATTTTAATATAGGGACGTCCTCCAGACGGTAGGGAGCGACAACTGCACGTTCAACAAGGCCCAAAAAGAGCTAGGGAAAAACGATTTTACCAAAATCCCGAACGGCGTCAATGGGGTCGAAGACAGAATGTCTGTTGTATGGGAAAAGGGAGTGCACGCAGGCATTATCGATCCCTGCCGTTTTGTAGCCATCACGAGTTCAAACGCAGCGAAAATTTTCAATTTGTATCCCAGGAAGGGCTACATCGGAATTGGATCAGATGCAGATATCGTTATCTGGAACGGAAACGCTACGAGGACGATTTCGGCTAAAACGCATCATCAGGCTGTGGATTTCAATATTTTTGAGGTCCGTTTGCCAGAAACAAAAAAAAAATTTCACACTGATTCATCCTCAATTTCTTTCAGGGAATGGTCGTTCACGGCGTTCCGGAATTCGTGATCGTCAATGGAAGAGTGATCGTGGACGACGGACAGTTGAAAGCCATCCAGGGTTTTGGAAAATTCATTGACACCCCGGTGTTCCCACCGTTTGTGTATGATCCTTCCAAGGTGGATGAACTGAAACCGCAAAAAAATCACCATGAGGAGAGGGAGTTGGAAAATATTAGGGAAATTGAAAAGGTGAGTGGTGCGTATCATTGTTGACGCGTACAACGCCTTGTTCCAGCTTCATTTGGAGGAGAAGGTTTGCCCAACTCCCACTCTACCCGATGGAAATATAGGAACACCTTCATGCAAAGGAGGCCGACCAGAGGGTCAAAGGAATATACAGGACTCCACATTTTCAATCAGCGGTATGAACTTCTAGGACGTCGTTTCTTGGGAGGAGACGAATTTCTTTATTTGCTTTTTTTAGAGGATCTGGATGTGGAACGGAAATCTTGCATTCGAGTGCGAAATCCCCCCGGCGGCAAATCCACCGGCTTTTGGTAAAGCTTTTCCCTGTTCGACACGTATAGGCTTATCATGTATACATTTTTTATTTATGTTCATGTAATTATATCATAATGCTAATAATGCGAATGTGTTAGGGAACAAATCCGTGCTAAGAATTAGTGTAATGTTTGTATGGTTGTAAAAGTTTAAATATATATTGTTAAAAATTCTATTAGGCCTTTGTCTCAAACTATAGCCGATTCCCCAATTAATTTCGTAGCTATTAAGAACACCGCTCCTCATTAATTTTTGGAGTATCAGCCACCGAAATCAATATTCAAATTTACTTCATGCAATCGTTGGCCAGAATCTTTTAAGAAAGTACTCACTGAACGCCTTGCATGTGGAACTCTGCATTTTAACCAGTCGCAACGACTCATGAGAAATTAATAGCTTTTAACGACTCTCACTAAATTAATTTTAGTACGTTACTTATTTGCCTTTGATCTCTTGCACAAAACTTCATTTCCTAATCTTGATTCTATTAGTGCATCAAAACGTATATTCAGAAACTACAATAATAATATAGACGATAACATTCCCAATGTAATTATTAACCCCTTGAAACAGTTGCATCTGCACCTCCAACTTCACCTCCTGAGGTCCGATTATGCTCTTAACTAAAATCAATTCCATGAAGTTGCTGTCGGAATGCACCATCTTCTTAACGAAAGTATCGTCCACACAGTTCTCTCTGTGAGGACAAATTATGTCCAAGAATTTCATGGAGAACTCTGCGCGTGCAGCCGTCCTATCAGGGCCCTTGATTTTGAACAGAGGGATGCCCTCCATAGGGAGAGGGAGTTTGGACACCAGGGCCATAAATTGGTAGGAGTATTGATCAGGTTTAGATAGGCATTGGGCGTCTCTGGAGCAAGCCAGTCTCCGGCAGCGACTAAAAATTTCCAAATGAATGTACATATGTGGTAAAGAATGCAGTTTGGAAGCACATACGCCTTGTGGTTGGAATCTTTGGCGTAACCAGCGGAGCACGAGATGGGGTAGCATTTGTATCCTCCTCTAGTGTTAACGCAAGCATCCTCCGGAGGACACACGTTATGCTGGCATTCATCGATGTCTGAAATGTTCTTATTAATTTTGTAAAATTTATGGACATTAACGTACCGACCTATGCAACCTCTTTTATCCGTTCCCAATTTGTACCCTCTGGGACATTCACAGGTGTAACTACCAGGTATGTTAACACAGTTTCCTATGCAAAGCCTGCGATCCGCGAACATCTCACACTCGTTTATGTCTGTGCAAGTCCTGAGGCCAAAACAATTACAAAACCAATCGATAACTCAAATATATCATAATTTACCTATTGTCAGCTCTCAAGACAAATCCAGGTTGACACCCACACCTATGAGAGCCCCAAACATTAATGCAATTGTGCTCACATAGTCCCTGAATCTCTTCACATTCATTTATCTCCTCACAGTAGTTCTGATTCATTTTAAAACCTGATTGGCAGGAACAGTGAAAAGACCCCACAGTGTTCGTGCATTCAGCATAATTTCCACAGGGCTACAATCGACTCTTTCAAACAGAGATATTTGGTAAAAACGATTATAGCTCACCCTGTAGAACTTGCACTCATCCAAATCCTCACACACCTGGGTATGCCTATTTAGGTGGTGACCTACAGGGCATTCACAAGTGTAGTAACCTTGACCATTTTTACAGATTTGACTCTTATTGCAATTGTGATTGCCTTTGGTACATTCATCTACATCTAAAAATCAACCATAGAATCTTAATTTTTGTGCCGCCCTGTATATTTCCTAGTAATTTAAAAACAAACTTCCCTTCACCGCAAACGTGAAACTCTCAGCGAAACTTACCAATGCATTGATCACCAGTTTCATTCATTTCATAGCCAATTTTGCAATGCAAAGGGGTGCTGCATTGAAATCTACCATTGAAATTTAGGCACTTGGACCCCCTGGGACAAGGATTATTTTCGCATTCATCGATATCTAGAAAGTAACTTACATAAATTTAATAAGTTGGTCTTCGACTAGAAAAGTCACCTTCACAATGCCCATTGGCATCCATCCGGTACCCAGGAAGGCACTTCTTTAGCATTCCATTAATAATCGGAAGGGTTGTAGTGATGCTACTCGCAGGTTTGTGAAGAGCAGAATATGGAACGTAAGGACTTATCGGACTAAAAACTGGAACAACTTCAGGAGCCCTGCTGATAGGTTTTGGAGTGGTGTACGTCCACCAGGGCCGCCTGTTGCTAGGATAAAATGGATCCCCCCAAATATTGGTGATTGGGATGGGTTTCAATGTTGATGTATGTGGAGGCATGGATGTACTAGTTGTGCTTGATGTGGTAGAAGGTACAGGTGTTGTAGTTGTGGTACTTTTCGTAGTAGTGGAAATGCCAGATGAAGGGAAGAGCAATGGTCTGATTGGCTCACACTTGTAGGTACCCATTTGGTTCTTGCAAGCAAAGTTTGATCCCAAACCTCCGCAATTGTGAGTGCCCAATGCACATTCATCGTCATCTTCACAGAGGTCTTTAGCAGAATTCAGGGTGTAACCTATCATAAGACAAACAATTATAGAATTTCAACTACCTCTTTTGAACTGCTTACCAGTTCCACATGAAACTACTCTAGTGCAGTAGAATGACCCCACAGTGTTATCACAGCGATGCATTGGAGAGCAGTTGTCTATTCTCAGTTGACATTCATTCACATCTACCAAACTCTACATTGAACCTGAAATATTCGTTGTAACATCCAAGCTTACCATCACAAGTGTTTGTCTCGGCATTATACTGCAAGCCTTCAGGACATTTTGAAAGAGTGACTGGTCCTACGTTGGTATTAAAAATAAGTCTTTCATCTTGTTTAGATTCAACACACCGATAACCTCCTTCCTCATTAATGCACTTCTCATTACTTTTGCATACTTCCAAGCTCTCTTCACATTCGTTGATATCTGCACAAGACCAGTACTTACGAATGCTTAGAACAACTTACAGGCCATCAATACCTTCACAATGAAAAGTTTCGTTGTTAGTTTTAAACCCTGCAGGACAAATCTTTCTTGAAGACTTCTCTACACATGTGTAGTTGCCTTTAGTGTTGACACACAGTTGGGAATCTTTGTTGCATCTGTTTTCTGGAGAGAGGCACTCGTCTATGTCTGTAATAGTTAATAAATTAGGTGATGATTTCTGAAAAATTGAGATCTTACCTGTGCAAGCCTCAATGGATGTTTTGTATTGGAAGCCTGGAGGGCAGTTGGGTCCCTCACACATGAAAGAGCCAATACTGTTCTTGCATATCATCGGTGAGGGGCATATCAGGGGTAACTCGCACTCGTCTATGTCTAAGGTTTGCGGAGAATAAGAAAGTTTCCACTAAATCGTGTAACGTACCATCACAAACTGAAGTTTCAGCATTGAATCTGTGCCCGATAGGACATCGATTAGCGTCCTCTTCTCCATCCAGATTTGTACTGAAGCAGAAGTATGTGCCATCGTCGTTCTCACAGATTTCATTAGTGGTGCATTCGTGGATTCCCAAAGCACATTCATCAATATCTGGAAAAGAAGATTAATAAAAATTACTTGTACCAATATGAACCCTTACCTTTGCAAGATTTTTTGTCGGTATGTAACTCATATCCTTTCCTGCATGAACACTCGATGGCAGTACCAGTATCGATGCAATCTTGATCACAGGGATTGTTTTTCTCACACCTGAAAATATTAAATCTTTATATTGCGTGGCTTAGATGAGAAGTTCTTGCCTCCTTCCTTTGGCCCTTTTAATAGGTCTGCAAGACACACCATCTTTCATAAGCTCATAACCAGAGAAGCATTTGCACCTGAACGATTTTCCTGAAGGCTCACACAGTTGGGCGCAGTATTCACCAGTTTCGCATACATTTTCTTCGGAAAGACCTAACACATTGATCTCTCCTAGTTATTAATGTTAGCGAGCTTAAGCAATTGCTAGCACCTGGATATATATCGTCGTTATTTTTTGGAAGGATGCTGCTTATTAAGGTATTTGGAGTACTAATGAAAACAGGTTTAACTGTGGTACTAGTGGTAGTCACTTGAGGCAAAATGATTTCCTCGCAGCATGTTGTGAAGACGTCTGAATAGGCCGGACCTAAGCCTACAGCATCTATGCAAAGATCCCCTGACTTCTTGGCCTCAATTCCAAACAAGCAGGCTTCACAACAATCCTGTAATATTTTACTAAAAAGAGAAATCATCTAATACAAAATCAGCCGTACCCTTCTTTCTCCTTCTTGTTTTATACAAGAGCTGGTCTTTGCATCCTCCTTGCCAGAATCACATTGCATTGACCTGGAAATGTGAGCCAACGAGAGTCATTGAATTAGGTCACATAAATAAAATTTCAAGGTTTCATTGACTTGATAATTATCAACATTTTGCATATTAAGCTAATGAGTTATCTAATAAATTTTTAATAGATTAGCAGTGGCTCACCGTAATTGTTTTTTGCAACAAAAACTGATTACATTAAAACACAGTTCTTTGTCTTCTATGCTAAAATTAGCAATAGGAGGCTGGAACTCTTTGCATTCCTTATTATTTCTAGCATAATTAGTGCCCAAGTTACAGCAGAGTTGGCGAGTCTTCAGGCTGAAACCTACAGTGAAGGGAATCAGGGAATAGAACAATAAACTTGAGGCAGGCAAATAGATGCGCTTGTTCCTATTCTAATTTGAAGCATTGTCTGTTTAGGTATTACGAATCGCCGCTGAAACCTAAGAGTGTCATAAACTTGCGAACTCAACCAGTATCTTGGAGTGCCAGTGTAGCACCAACAGAATACCTTTATAGTAAAACCACTATAGTTAAAAAAGTCTTTTTAACAAAGCAGACGCCGAACCCCTAAGATACGAAAACTGGCACCCATTCACACATTCATCCAAAAATGATCGTCTGCGCAGCTCTACTGCCCGCTGACCTCCCCCCACCCCTTAAAATATTTTTGGGTGGGAGAGCGCTATTTAAGCTGGAAATTTACTGGGTAGGTTCTCATTTAAAGACACACATAAGTAGAGTTCTATCCGATGCAAGTACAAACTGAAGAGCTTTCTTTGAATTCAAATATTGCTAAGGGGTGGTTTTATTATGTTTATTTGGAGTAGAATTGTTAAAATGGAAACTACATAAAATGCGATACATGACCACGTAGAATGATCTATCCACTGAGAATGTTAAGTAAGGAGTACTTGTCATATTTTTTTGGAAATAAAACTTGCACGGCTTGATCTGAGAACTTTTCAAGTCGATTCCGTAACTTTTCAAATATTTCCATAATATACTTTTGACTTAAATTCTGCCCAAAATTTCTCCAATTATAAGTTTAAGTGCTACACGAATGTCCAACTAACCACCCTGTACTGATAATTCTAAAGGAAACACTCTGAAATTCACTGTGACTAACCATTTATATTTTTTAAATTATTTTAACTAGGAAAGTGCAAGAAACTTATGAGAGATAAAATATGCAAACTTTTTCTTACCTTCGCATAACACAACCCATGTGCACAAAGTCAAAACTAACTTATTCATTACTGGCCCACGAGACTCCACTCAGACGTTCTTCCTCAATCCAAATGTATCAAAATCAATAGTTACGGCTTATCAACTATTTACTCTGCTTCCCTTTCGAGATTATAAGTGTAAACGATTCTTGCTACCCCAAAATCCGTCTTACTCCGGTCTGTTTCGATGTCTAATCACTATAAATTAAGGATGGTGTGGGATTTAATGATTACTAAACGGGGTTATTAATTCGATATTAGCGTCACTAATAGTGCAAATTGAATGCGTTGATAATTTTAGTTCTGGTACTTCTCAAGCTTTGGGTAGAGGAATTGCTCTTTGAAAGCTCATTTTCAAGTCAATATAATGATTCCGGTAACGTGGTTAATTTACGAATCATATTTAACGCACATAATAATGGAAATCGATGCAAATATGGAGTTTCTGGCCAAAAACAATAAGTAGTTTGTGGTTTTTATAAGAAGTCTCTTTTCTTTGGTAATTCTCGTGGGTGAGAAAACGTACGATAAATTTAGCGCCTCATTTTTAGCGGTTTAAGATATCTTAAGTAAAATTTCACAATGTAAATAAAATCGTATGGCTATTCTTACATGAAGAAAAATAAGTACATGCGAAACTGAACACTAAAGTCTAACTTGACTAAAATAAAGCTCTTTGTGTGCGGATTTGCACCGATTTTGAAAAAACAACTGAACTGCGCGATAATAATTTATTTAAATTTCCAGAATACTATAGGTCTTCAATAATTCATGGCCCTCGAAATACCTTGAAAAGCATTACACCTTTATAATCGACCTATTTTTTACTTTTATTCATTAATTTTTCCTCTATACAGGGGCTACATTGTTGAACCAGTTAAAGCTGGTAAACCCGGAGAATGGAAAGCAGAAGTTCTGATGTTTAAGAGCGAGGCTTTCAGAATTTTCAACGGAATAAATACGAGTATGCTAGTCGATATATTGAAAACTGAGACTTCGAAGAAAATTGTCGTTTTTTCCTAACTGTGACTCCGTCGGAGCTTTAAGATTGAGGGTGAAAATGACTGTCATTTGAGAAAAAAGTCTTTAAACGAGGAAAATATAAAAAAGTTACGAAGCCGAGCAAAAAGCCCAATCCAAAAAAATCAAATTGTGGTTTTTTCCATAGCTGCAGCTCTTAACCGCGTAACTGTATGTGACCTGCGGTTATCCATTCAACGTGTGTAATATACGTGAACTAAGACAATTTCACTCAAAGTGTAGATGAAAGCTGAGAATAAACTAAGGGGTAAGTTAAAAGCCCAGAAAAAGACCTGAAATAAGAGGAGCAAAAACATAATACGTATGTGCTTAGTGGACCGATCAGGACCGCTAAAAACATAATCACGCGATGAGAAAACTTGAAAAAAGTAGGAAACTACGGCCGGACACATGGGACAAAAATTATTAAATAGTTAGCTAACGACAGGCATCTATTGGGAAAATTACGGACACGTAGTTACAAATAGGGCATATGAATTTTAAAGTAAGGGTACCTAAAACTCGAAATAGTACTAAACAAAGAAAATAGTATCTTTGAAGAGAGTATTGCGAAAACAAGGTAATTTAGCGTAATGTGTAAATCAAAGTTAAGAGCGAACTAGGTAATAAGTTTGCACAAATCGGAGGAATTCATCTAAATGCCAGAGATACGACCGGGCTTAAATAAGATCCAAAGCTCGGAAGACTTTTTCGACGTTTAAAATTTAGTGATAAAACTGCTGAGATTTGCCACGAGATTCTACGAAAGATGGATGCGGAAAAATAGGGAATTTTTTCCCAAGTCTTAGGTCCTTAATTGTTTGTAATGTAGAGACTCACTTCACCTTCAAAATTTCCTAAGAGGTGAATAAGGACCCTTAAGACGAAAAAAGGAGTTGGGAGATGACTCAGAGAGCCAACACTAAAAAGTTTTTTGAGAGCGAAAAGAAAAGGTAAAAAAGAAACGGACAAAAAGTCTGAAAATAATTTAAAACATCAGCTAGTTTTGTCAAACAGGTGTTTTATTCATAAATTTTCTTACAAATATTTTAAAGATATATATTTTTTCGAATAATGAGTAAGTCGTCATTAGGTACGTTCTCTACGGGAGCAGTCAAAACTAATTTTTCGCTGTAAACGGAGTATTTAAATAACGTTCTAGTGCCTACAATTAAAAATTTTACAGCCACTTCTAAATCGTTAGGTAGTTTGAGATACATATATACTGGCATGAAAATAGTAATATTTTGTATTTAGACGGTCATTTTTTAAATCTATAGTACGTATAATGGAAAACTGTAAACTGAAATCATCCATAACTCTAAATTTTAAGCACCTTTTGAAAACATGAAACAACAAGAACATCAATATAATAACGAGCTGTTATGCAGATAAAGTCATTTTTTCTTGCTATAAAATCTTTATCCGGTTGATTTTCAGTGCATAAAAACTCGTCTTCCTAGCAGCAACAACGTAAAATTCCAAGTTTTCTTTAATTATGTCATGATCTAATTGCAATAACTACATCCATACATACTGCATGTACGTGAACATTATCAAGGCAATGTAAAGTCAATTAAGGAAATGTAAAATCCAGTAGAGCAGCAGAGTCAGGGTCTAATTTTGTCGAATTACTAATTCCAGAAAATGAACTAAATCATGCAATTAATTGAGACTCAACTGAAACCCAACGCTGCCGCAATAATTTCTAAGTTGGAAAAAGAAATCAATAGCGGATTTTAGAGGGCCTATTCCTAGCTTAGGGCTATAGTCGTCGATGGGGCTCGACCAGCATTTGACATTGAGATAGAACCTGGCCAAGGACACGTAGAAGGAACACTTCTAGTTTGCTGCAAACCTGCTGCAGATTCCGGATGCAAGAAGTTGCGCTTTTGCTCACTTTTTTCTTGCTAAAATCAATTCGCGGTAGATCAAACTTACTAGAATCCGGAAAGGTAGTATTACCAAGATCTGTATTCTAGACGCGATCATATCTGGAAGAATATCCAACGCTTCTTGCATAGAGGTGAGCTTCTCCTCTACATTCGTAAGTCTGTCCTCGAGGGTGTCCTGCCTTGTACTCATGTCAGACACTATCTCATATACAGTATTTTGGGTCTGAAATTGTTGTATAAACAAAACTGAAAGCTTATCAGTAGATGGCCTTTGGTTACCTTAGCCATATCAGTAATAGTATTTGCATTGTCCATAAGTTTCCTTTGGTCCATTTTAACCTTTCTTAACCTAAACAAATATGACAATCAAGGGAGTAATAAAAGAGGCTGAGGAATACTCACGCATAAATTGCAAGTAAAAATTTCCTCTGATGTGTTCTTACTCTACCGGGATTCACCCTTTTCACTAGCCTTGTGTGTTTGTAAATAAGCCATGTCTCTCTCAAGACGTTTGCTGCTGCATTTTTAAGCTGGAAAATTAAACAAAAAGCTAAGGTGTTGTGTGACCATTTAGTTATGATTAAAAGGCCATTTGTTGGTGATAATAGAAGTGGGTGGACACGCAGAGAATGATATTTTGAAATGAACTATGAAGCTGAAGAGCTGATTTAATAGCATCTCATGTAGAGCAATATTAATTACCGAAGAACAATCAGAGAAGGCAACCTCAAATCTATGGTAAGAAAGATAAGCTACCTCTACGTAGATCTGCGTCCAGAACCCTTTCAAGTATAGAGACTTCAAAGAGAACTTCCGACTTTCATAATCGTTCAGCAAGACCCTTAAAAGACAATATATGTAGATTTGCTTAGTTGGATTCATAGAGAAAGCTTGGTTGCGATGTCTTTGTTGCCCAAGGCACCACAGCCCAGATGGCTCGAAGGATCAAATGGATCCCGGGGGTACAAGTCTTGAAGAATCTCCATGTTGCGACATCTGTGGGTCGCCACCAGAATTAAATCAGAGTAAAAAGTGGTTGACTGCAGGGCAACTGTTGATCACCGCTATTATGGTGTCTCCTGGTCGCTCCGCCAAAAAATTGGTAAGTTTTTTTTATCTATTTCATCCACAGGTTTACTTTGACTCACATTGTACATAGAGGACCAACAATCCCGCATAAATTTGTTAAAAATTGAAGGAAATATTTTTCCTGAAAATGCCGGCAACCTGTCAAATATTATCTTTAGTTGAGCATTTTTTTATGTAACAGATATAGATAAAAAATAGAAATAATGGGAGAACTATCAATACTTAAAAAACAGCAACATAATCTACTATAATCTAATGTATTAAATGTTTAAAATGCTTCCTGACAGTGGTAAACTCACAATTCACATACCTGAAGAACCCTTCTTATCATTTGAGGAGGTATTTGTTGAACTTCTTGAGTAATTTCATATTTTAACGCTTCTGTATTTTGCGGTCTCATTTAAATTCACCCTCTGTTACAGATTAAAAAAAAGTCCGTAGGGGTGAGGTCAGGAGATCTAGGAGACCGCTCTAACTGCAAATATTTCAATAAGTACTAAATTTACACATGAGTATGTTACATGAAATATACTCAGATCTTCTCTATGAAACCAAAAACTTTATAATATACATGGGATTCCATAAGAAAGAAAAAAAAGTACACTTATCCACAACATGGGAATCCCTGTATAAATCTTTGTTACGTCACAAAATGCACTGCTAAAAACAATGTTTGACGTGTTCCGGCATTTTCATGAAAAATATTTCTTTTAATTTTTAATGAATTTGCGCGGGATATTTAGTACTCTATGTGTAAACAAATTTCACTTCGTATTCAATTGATAAATTTCAAATTAAATTATTCTGGCTTTATTTTGTGGCTATTTATGCGTAACTTTAAACTCTATCCATTAGTACTACTCGATTAAAACGAATCGAATGACTGCAACGCAATTTCCATTTTGTACTTCTATTACTAACTCCATATTTATTGCATTTACATCTGCGTAAACCCTAAAAATTGCAAACCTCGTTATTGTATAATTTTTATTTTTCATTTTTCACAGAAATTGAATATTCAATTCAATATTTTTAGTGCCGATATTGACGGTTAGGTAATATAATTGCTCAAGATCTTAAATTTTGAATAAGGTTGACTCCGTACTTAAAGTCGTTAACAAGGAATTTCCCGAGCAAAGTAAGTTTATGATATTGGTGTATCAAGTTTGTGCCTAAGATCTGGAATAACAAATGGTCAAAACAAGAAATTTTGTTACTCAATATTGTTGATTTTGTCTACCAGTTTTGAAGTCCCCACTTCTAAATAAAATGAGAGATACATTAATTAATTTTCCAATGTGGTAACTTTGTAATTTGGGCGTGCCGTACGATGTCCACACGAAATGGGGACACATTTCTCATGCTTAATCTGTAAATTACTATCAAGTTTTACTGTAACAAATATTTCATTTTGCGGTAGCATTGATCGGTTTGCATCTGCTACTATGTACAAGTACATATGTGATTTTGCCACATGGAGGATCAAATACATGGTCCAAACGGTGATTTTTTTTTAGCCAATAACGAATTTACCTGATTATCCCGTATCCGGTAATTGACATGGTTAGCTTGAAGGGCTTTAGTCAATATTTCTGGTTTCAAACTCAGGACGTATTTGGCAGTTTTTTTGTTTATTCGTCCTATCTACCAAATGAAACGAGTTTGTTTGAATATCCACCGATAAATCCCAATGTTGTTTTACCAAGCGCTGGACATTCCTACCTAAACGAAGCAGCCTTCAACGTTAACATGTCATGGATGATAAATAATACCCGCTCAAGATACTAACTGACACATTGGCCACTAAGGAATAAAATACCGGGATCTCGATGTCGATCATCCTGGTATCCGGGACATTATGTTCATCCCGGAAAAGCCCGGTATTATAGAATGTAAGTCCCCAGGTCATACGAATAAAATAATTTAAAGTCTTTCTATGAATTTGTTCGATATTATTCAAAATGTGACCGAGTTCTGAGCTACGCAAGCTGTCGTACAACGTCATAACAGAATGGGATTATTGAAGGTATTTCAAAAATCGCTATGCATGTATTTTTGAAAATTTACATGTCGCCCTAGATAATAAGAACATATCGGGTGAAGGCAAAATGATTTTCGGAAAGGTACAGGAGATCTTAAAAATGATCTAAAGTAATTGTTTGAGCTGTCGATCGTCTGTATCGATACATTTGTCAGTCTTGCAGTTCTCCTTTTGCATAGGCTAGAAAATTACTTATATTCCTGGAATTAGAAAATTTTTATTCAAAAATCTGTATGGGATTCACTGCTGCCAATGTTCAAAAGTTAATTGTATCGATGGAGACCAGAAGAAAACCAAGCGAAACTGTCCTTTCCTGGAGAACATGCTGAAGCTTTGAACAAAAACGAAAGCTGCAAGCTCATTTCTTTTGAACTTTAACGAGATATTAATTGAGACTTACCCTCTTTGTTAGTTGGGTGTCCATCATAAAATTATGTACATGTTTTTCGGCTCTAGTCAGCTCTAATTTTCTTGAAACTACGGCTACTAATAACGCTGTACAACCGGCCCCCTGTAAGTAAGTGTAAATGAAAAAGTAAAAAAGAAGTATAAATGGGGATAATTAGTGAGATATACCTACCATAATTCCAGTGCTTACTGCTATACCTCTTCCGCAATATGTGTTTGGAACAATGTCACCAAATCCGACGCTGAGGAAAGTTATAGCTATCAACCACATTGCATTTAGAAGGTTTGCGTGCTCCTCATCGTGAAATCTGCAATAAATTAAAGCCTTCATGCATTTTCATGGAACGAATTAATTCCCACACCGAAAAAATTAATTATTGCTAGGATAATTAGGTTTCAAATTAATTAACTACATATATCCTTTATGCCACGAAACGCATGAACTTTTGTATAACCCCACGACTTCATATTCTTTGTAAAACCTTAACAAGGATTTTTATAAAAATGATTAATATATCGGCCACAATTGAGCCATCCCCGGCTTTTAAACCCCGATACGCCATCAGTTCATGATATTGACGAGAAATTGAATTCTTGTCAGACTTTAAAAGGCCTATCTCATACTGAAACTTTTGTGCGGCTTCCATAATTTGAAGCTTTCACTTCAATTCCAATTTGTGCAATAAATGTAATAATACGTTTGGATAGTGGAAAATTATTTGAGGCATTAGTTAATTAATCAGCCCTGCAGCGCTGCTAAGCTTTAGGTAATTACGCGGACAGTCCCAGAAGTACCCGGCCTAACACTTAAATAAAAAACATATTTGAAAAACATTACATTTCTTCTCAACAGATACTCCATTTCTTCATTATAGGCAAACCACTTTCCGCCGAGTCATTTTTTTAAGTTTCCAAAGAGAAAATAATCTGAGAGTGCTAAATCTGTTGAATAGGGTGGATGAGAAAAATGTTCGAAACTAAGTTGATTGATTTTGGCCATCACGACGACGGAAGTGTGGACTAGTGCCTTGTTTTGGTAAAAAAACGTCTCTTTTTCGCCAAATGCGGTTGCTTTGTCCTAATTTCGTCGCTTAAATGCTGCAATAAATTTATATAATATTCTCCGTTTATTCTTTTTTCCTTTAGGGAGATAGTCGATAAAAATTATCCCACGTGCATCTCGAAAAAACTAACGCCGTCACCGTTCTTGTAGCTAGAACGGTTTTCGTCTTCGTTGGATCCGATTCTCCCCTTTGAGTCCATTGTTTTGATTGCTCTTTCGTCTCAGGTATGAAATGATGGACCAATGTTTCATCCATGGTTATAAATCGACACAAAAACTCGGCTCTATTGCTGCGAAACTGCGAAATACTCCTTTGAAACATCCTCACGTCGCTGTGTTTGTTCGAAATGCGAAATACATTATCTTTTGAAATGCCTATCTTCCATTACAGTTTTGTGGGTTTTAACCACAATATCTGAAGAGGTCAAATCCGGAATGTCATTGGGTCGACCTCTGCGGAGTTTCTGGTGGTAGCTCGTACGGCCTCGTTTAAATTCTGCCACCCAACATTTCATAGTTGTAAACTACGGCCCAGATTTTCCAAAATTAGAAACCAACTCTGCTTTGGCGTTGGAAGGCCTAAGACCATTAAAATGAAATTACAAAGTACAAGTAAGCACGACCCAACGTAGCATCCTGGAATCTTAGACAAAAACATTTTTAAGGTTAAGTGTCTGTAATATACGCAAATTTCTAGCAAAAAATTGCCATTTACATGTCAGGTCGGATACTTCTGGAACTATCCTCGTATATACAACAAATAAATCAAAACGTTCATGCAATCGATCGAAACGTGACTTGATAGATAGATTGTTACTGCCTTCGCCGTGACATTACGCTATCAAATTCACCCCCTGAAACCCTCTTGCAACCACACTTATAACTAGATTCCCAAATCATTAAGGTTTGAGGAGAGATTAGAGCATAAAAACTTGCAAAAATAATTGATTATATAATTTGCACGATCCCTGCAGTTCAAGCGCGACCAGAGAGCTTGCCATATGGAACCGGCAAGCGCATTAAGTTCAGCTAGTGGGGAAGTGAGAAGAATCAGCAAATTAGGCAACATTTTTTAAGGCTATATATGGATCGCAACTTGTCTTGGGAGTTAATCGTTACTGCTTTGAGCTTTCGTCTGAAACTAATACTACAAAATTAACGACCCTTATAAAACCTCCGCAGCCGCATTTATAGCAAGATTGCGCTTTAATGAAAGCTCAAATAGAGATTAGGGCATTAGCGCTTACCTCTCACATTGTCTTAACGTCCAACTAGCAATAATCCACAGAGACACCATAAACACTAACAGCACCGTCCCGGGACAAATAGTCATAAGAGTCTTGAGAACGAAACGTGTGTTGAAATTAATTCGATTTAAAGCACCGATGCTCCGCGATGAAGCGTCCGTAAACAGTTTACTATGCAACAGCATAACTCTGCAGATTAGGTATAGTCTTAAGAACATTGGCAAAGAAAGCGGCACGTCATACGGCACACACTTGGAACCCATGCCACCGTTTTGCCTGTTGGCCAGTCTTGTTGTCCATACGAATCTGTAATGTCCAGGAATCGGGTGCACGGCGCATATTATTAATTCCATGCTTATTTGGCAAATTCGTTGCCATGTCATTGCTATCCTCCAGTCGTCCGCACAGTTGTCTATCATAAATAGCTGAGGAATGGTAACTTTTCAACTAAACACCTGATGAATTTTGTTATCATGATTACCTGCACTTCCAGAGCATGATAGGCTACAATGAGGCCTAATAGTATCACAGTCGAGACAGATATCAATGTTTTTAACGCAATTGAGTAAAATTCGTCCTGGAAACCAATGAAAATTGCATTAATATTAATTATTTAAAGTTATGTAATTTGACATTTGCAATACCTACGAGGTGGCCCAGCATCGACTCTCAACATGAGATTTCGAAAATCAGTTCGAGATATAGATACAGATAAATGGGCCGAAGATATTCCAAAAAAAAAGCAAAAACTGCGGGTTTCTTTTTGTCTTGGTTCGGGGTTGAATTATAAAGAAGCATACAAATAGGGATGAAAAATTGATACGGAAAAGCATAAAGTTGAAGATGAAACACTTCCCATCTCCATTTTTATCTTTTTCTCTTAGATTATTCAATTTGTCAGAGGAGATATTCACATTTGATTGAATCTTTAGAAAAATTGGTGTATATAACTGGAAACTCCTATTGGAAACGTGTTCTACACGTTTCACGAAGATTATTCATTATTTTTTCTTTTTTAAATTTTTAATTTAAACGAACTACCCTGTAGCCTGAAGCGCTTGGATCGCACTCCAGGATGATTACAAGCTTAATGCACAGGCTCCACCATTGTGCCAGACTGCTCGCACTGCAGCTATAACTTACCTTACGATAAACACCGGCACTTGATAGTTCATTTTCAATAACCATAACAATAATCCCGAACATCCCCATAACTAAAGCATAGTCGCTTATCCTCTTCCGTTTCTCGAAAAGGGCTTTACGTCTTCCTAGGCGGTAGCCCACGTTGGGTTTGTGTTTGAGGCTGCCTGATGATGGTCCTTTGTAACTGCTTCCTATGTTGCGGTCTTCAAGAAACCGCGGGTATTCGATGTGGCCAATTAAGCCCGCAGTGTTTTCTTCTTGAATTTTGCCGCCCCCTCCTGTAGTGTCTTTATTGGAACTTTTCACCGCTCCCGGAATTGAGAGGGTGGACACGGGCTTTCTGAGCTGAAAATTGAAATTATCCTTCTAACACTAGATTAACAACTATACTGTCAACTCTAGGATTTTAAATAGCTTCAGAGCTAAGTACGGTAAAAACAGATATGTAATACACAATAACACATTTTTCCATATGCCAGTTGAATGTAGTGTTATAATACATGTAAGAGTGCTAATGTATGATAAAGGTAATCAAGCATGAAAAGCGGGATAGAAAGAGAGCCAAGATATAAATGGTTTATTAATATTATGTACATATGTGTTGAAGGGAAGAAGATACGTATGAAAGAAATCTAAGAACATGATGTACTCCAAATCTGTTAACTCGTTTCCTGTCGTAGGGTCTGTAGAGTGCAGGCGCCAGTCCGGTGTTTTCCTGACGCTGGGACATGCGCAACTAATTTTTGCTATAAATTAACAACACCTATGTAGAGTTTGTTCGATAGGATCTCGAATAACAGTGTATGAAACTCACAAGAAGAAGCTGTGGGCTGAAGTCGGGAAACGTTTCAATGACCATAGTAATGTGCGGAAAAATCATTAATGTGTCATAAATACGTATCT
This sequence comes from Euwallacea fornicatus, assembly GCF_040115645.1. Lineage (NCBI taxonomy): Eukaryota > Metazoa > Arthropoda > Insecta > Coleoptera > Curculionidae > Euwallacea > Euwallacea fornicatus. Next base: position 4,463,735 of record NC_089543.1, read on the forward strand.
AGCAATAAACGAGTTCAAACTCGTGTTTTAAAAACTTACCTTAATCGATTTTGGCCTTTAGGAAAGAAATATATGCATGGACATGGAAATAATAAAAAGTTTTTTGCTTCGGGAATGTTTACACGTTTTGACGTTTTAATAATGAAAAAAAAATTAACTTTAGAATTTTTAGTGTTCACGCAAAAGAACATACAATGAATATAAAGTAAATAATAACATTTCTTAAACCAAAGCTGTTTTGTGGCCGCTTTATTGGCTGCGGCTGTTTATTTCAGATGGATAGAGAATGAAATTGAGCGTGAACGGCCATCAAATAGAACAGATAATTGAAGAAATTAAGCAACAAATAAGACGTTGTTTTGAAATGTGATTTAAAGTCAACATATAAAATAAACGAATAAAAACAACTCTTCCATTTTTGGAGAAAGTGATCGGACAATCTTATCTACAGATGCGCCTGGTTCGCGAGTGTCCGTTCTCCAACTAAATTTGAATAATAAAATTTCAAATTATCTTTGACTTTGATTCATCTTTCATATTCAATTTTCTTGTAAATTTTCAGGTGTATTTATGCCCCTGCCGCAATTAATTTTACAATCGCTATAAAAAAATAGGATTTAAAAAAAAATTCATTTATTCCAAATGTTAATTTTCAAAACTCAATCGCAAATTCTGGTTAATTTCCTCAATGATATGCTATATTTTGACACCACGTATGTTCGTTCAGTTTCACTCTCTATTTATCTATAACAATAATTTGCAACCAATGGAACGACTGTAAAACAGATTTGGTTGCGAATGCCTATTTTGCAATTTTGTTACTTAATCATATTCACCGTCCCTGTTTCTGCATAAGCATTAAAATTTTTTAACTTAAATTATTAATTCAAAAAATAAAACTTTTTGGATGGCAAAGATGTTATGAGCATACAGGCGGAAGTTCCACGAAGCAATAAACTTAAATGAGACAAGAGAGATTGTGGTGAATGAAATTTAATCTCGTGTGGTGCTCGACGTGATTACTTCTTTTACGATCATGGAAGCAAATAAACAACATTTTAATGAGGTAATAACTTGAACAAACAGCTTGAACTTTTACATTATCAGGGCTATATATAATTAACGAGAAAACCTACCCCACATCTGCCGGTAAAAGGGCCGAAGCGAGAACTTTTTCACTCGATTTTTGTATCTCTGAAAACCGGTTTTTACGTATGACCGGGGTTTTTACTAAGCTGCGAACAAAAATTAATATAGTTTTTCACAAATTTCGAAGTAGTATTAAGTTTGCTTTTGTTCAATTTTACTCACTACAAACCCTAATTTATACAAAATGTTTTTGGCTTAGTAGGTAAAAGTAAAAGCTCAGCTTTACGCTAAGTATTGGAAACATTGTAAATCCTTTAGAACACCTTATTATCGAGTAAGTAGCAATAAATAACATTGAATTACACAAATAATTATAAATTACTTTAACTACGTACCTAATTAATCCTCTTATTATATTTGGTTATGCAATTTCGTTGACTCTGGATTAAACCCGTGGAGGTGCGGGAATTAGCTCTAATAATTGTTCTACTAATACAATGCTAATTATAAGACGGGTGAGTTAATTAATTGACGAAATTCAAAAAAACACATCAAAGAGATTAGAGAAAGTGGAAGGAGGAGAATGAAAACAGAGAAAGAAGAAAAGTAGCCATATAGCCTGGGTCGAATAATTGAATATTAATTAGTACATACGAATTACTGAATTTGTTTATTTTAATTTGACTTGAAAGGTGAGTGTAATTATTAAAAAATATATATATAGTAAAAGAAATACCGTGTGTCCCAATGTTCGAATTAGTCAGCAACTGTTTTAGAGTTAGAGTCCGCGCAAAAAGTAGTTGAATAACCGGAGTGTATTCCACTCAATATACGTCTTCAACGGTTCCAAATAATGTAGCGTAATATTTTTCGTAGAATAGGTTTGTCAATAGTCGATAGTTTCATCCCGAACTGAGCCAGAAATTGTGGAAAACGGAAAAGTGTTTACCAGATTATTTAGTTATTTGTAAGTTTTTAGAGAAGATCATAATGATCTTAAAGGTACCACATTTGCGAATGCCCTACTTTTTTTAAATTCCCCGCATATTTTCTTGCAATTTTCAAATACACGCCGCGTTTCTTCTCCCAAACTTCGAGGCGATTTAACGTTTTGCTCTAACTCTAACGCTAAAAGATATATCGACCTACTACACGTTGCAATCGATTAGGTTTCGAGCGACAAACAACGGGGGGATCGACAAATATCGTTAATTGACCCAATTCCATAATTAACACCCGATTAGGAAAACTTAAAGGGCTCGATTGAAAACTCCATTGCATTCAAAAATGTACTCGTGATGAACTAATTACATATTTAATTATTCGTAATTAACGAACTTGAGTGTATATTACGCCAATTACCCAACCACAAAACAGACAGACACATAGTAGAGACGTAAAGAAGCAGACAGTAGCGAGTGACAATAAACAAGCTGTGTAAAATTGAAAGTACAGGTGTATAAAGTATAAATTGCAGAGTTAAGCCTGGTTTGGTAACAGATTTGCCAGATTTGCGCAGTACTCGGAGCTCAACGTACTCATACCTCCCGGAATATACGACAAGTTAATTAATGACTTGAGGAAATAAGTTAATTAAGGACTACGAAACTGGCCCATCATTCATACCTGGCGGAAATGTCGCATAGCGCCATTGATTCTAAGAGAATCAGCGGCTATGCCCGCAATGCCTCCAGAGTCATGGTCTCGTAGCTGTCTCAGAGAAGTGGATGGATGGGCCGCCCCCACGTTGTGGACACAGGTAGACCCACAACAGGGGGCGGCCGAAGCCTCAGGTTGTGAACTTTGCCGGATTATCCTCGAGCCTGGCAATGTTGTCACTATTGCCGCAGGAGCGACTGGACATGAACTGCAAGACACCTGGAACGTTACCGACATTTGCTGTCAACTCTCTGTTTTATCCATCCCGTCTTTAATTATCTTTATTTCATTCACTTTTATTTTAATTAACAATAATTAAGCTTCGGTTAAGTGTAGAATGCAGTACAACTGGGATTTAAATATTGTTACGAGTGTACACAAGCAAATTGCGTCAAGCGCAATGGGATGGATCGGGCGTGGCAGCCAAAAAGCGAAATTTTTGCCAGAGTCGGGTGAGAGACATGTTATTTCTCAATTAACACTCGCAATATATTTCTCACTTCAATTAATTTGCCCAATACGTAATAAAATACTTAACGTCAAAAAATCAATTTCTTACCCAACCCTGGTGGTAGTGTAAGGCAGCAAATGGTAAGCTAGAAGCAGTTCGTCTCTGCGCGGAATTGAAAATTTAATTACCAATTAGAATTTCATCTGAATTATTCGGGCGAAGCAGCCGCTTGATCCAAGATTTATTGAATTTTATAAATTCTTAATGCCACAGAAAGTAAGGGAATAGTTCCTAAGGAAGATTAACTGCAGTGCCCGAGGTCTAAGGGATATAAATGGATTTTAAATTGTTTTTAGCTATGATGATAGAGATATTATGTATGGTAAGGACAAAGAAAAAAAGAAACATCGATCTTTGATCGAGACCTAATTGGTTTATCACACGATAAGACAGGGCCAAGAAAGAAACTCGAGTTTCCTTAGCGAATAGTTGATCAATGCAGCATGGAATGGCAGCGCAGCTAGATAAGCCAGTAACGATTGCTTAATTGCGTTAATTGCGGTTGAACTGATCCAAACTAATGGAATTTTCCAGTAATTTAAAACCTAAGTTTAGCAATTCGTAACAATATTAACACAACACAAATAACGCGATTACACACTAATTTCACTTAAGAGTAATTAGGGATAGTTACTTAGAATTTTTGCGGGTGACGTCCTAGGTGTTTTTGCATCGTTTCGGCTGCACAATTTTACACTTCCATTGCGCGTTTTCACTCATTTCCTTTCTAACAAGTTCACAAATCGTCCACTTCGTAAATTAACCTACAATTCCCAATTAAACACCGATGTCAACAAATCAGCTCTATCTAGCTGTTTATCGCGAGTTTTCTGACTGGCGCACAAGACGCATGCGTTTGAGGTGTAGGAGACACTGCGCGGGGTCGCACACAAACCCATACAAAGCTATCACGAGCACATTAAACAGTCTTGCATTGGTGTTATTTAAGTATTTAAGTGCGTCAAGGGTGCTGAAGCCTTTTGTGCGTTCCAGGTTCGACGGTATATGGATCAGTACCTTGAGCTGAGCCCAAGAAAGCAGGTGGAAGAAAAGAGGTTGGTTCAAGTTAGTACCTTCTCAAAAGCTTAAAATTATGAATCGAAAACAAATAAAGCTGTGAGATGTCCTTAGTAGTTAAATCGTTATTTTCCGACCTCCAAATGACAACACGACTCCGGATTTTAGTAACGGCCTATTCTGACCAATGTGAAGTTGATTACTTACCGGTGTATTAAGGCAAGGACAGGTGCAATGATGTATAGAGCGAACGCTTTCGCGAGAAATAGACCGGCCGATTTTAAGAGTGTAGGCTGGAGTAGTCGATGTTCGTCGTTCTATTAAGGCCCTTGAGTTAGTAGAATACGAATTGGTCGCTAGCTGGAATGCATTTGATGAGCTTCTATTTCGAATGGGATGAGATGGCAGGTTTTGCTTGCAGCCTTTTACATCTAATCTGCAACCAAAATAATCCAGGTGCCATCTACAGTGTGCACCGGCCTCATAGTACTAACCTGCAGTGTAATTCGATATCAGGCACTGATCTGGTACTGTTCTCTTCCAAGCACAATGAGCCATCTTCCTCGCTGTCGGAAAACACGGAGAGTTGTGGATGCTGAGAGGACACCAAAAATGTGGTACATTCTTGGCGCATGAGGACCGGTTTTGAAAAGGTAGCGGGTGAGGAGGTGTTGATTAATGATTGCTGGCCCAGTAGAAGGCTTGCTGTTTCATCTAAACTATTCATTCTTCGAGCTCTAACCTATTTTATAACCTACAAGGAAATTTATCCTGTAAAAATATGTCCAAAGGCAGTTTCACTGAACATTAGCACAGCGTCTCTTGTTATGTAAACAGATCCCACACACCCTAGCCCCCTTTATTTTAAATTTGATGGCACACCTCAGTTTGAGCCATGTATATAGTCTTAAAGGTCGTATAAACCTTGATTCGATCATATTGAAAAAATCGAAATCGATTGATCAATTTTCAAATTAGAAGCAAAAATTGAAAGTAAAATGAATCTGCTATTCCTGTATTTTTGGGCATTTTACTGGAAGATTATCTGATAGATGAGGTGGCAGATTCTATACTACAGGGGCACCCACAAGACCATCGACACCGGCGTATTTTCTTTATGGATAACGCAGTGCGTTCTTTAACAAAGTAGCTATATTCCTATTCTTGTTTCATTATTTTCCTTCATTTCTTCTAAATTAAATTAGACCAAGACCAAAGGCACGTTAGCTACTTTGTCAGTAGCTAAACAGGACTTATTTCCAAGCAAGAATGTACATCTAGAGATCGTTATAGGAATGATGAGTAACAGAACAATCCCTCTGGACAGTAGATTTTAGATGATTCCAATATCCAAATTACGTAATTTTTCGAACATATCTTCATATAGATGTAACGGAACAACTAATGTAAAGTTTATTAACGTAAATGATCAAGCATGTCGGCGGATCGACAAAGATACAATCAATATCAAAATAATTCCATTAAATGTAGTTCTAGAAGAGCAAAAAATTAAACAATATACATAAAATTTCCGCAAAAATTTGTTAAAAATTAAACTAAATAGTTTTCATGAAAATGCTGAAACGCGTCGAATATTGTTTTTAGTTAGGCATATTTTGGTGTAACAGACATGTATAGAGGGTTATTCATGTAGTAGCTAAATGTACATTTTAATTTTTTTTCTTATGAAACCCCGTGTATATTATGACGTTTTTGAATTCTTTGAGAAATTCTGAACATATTTCATGGAACATACCCATGTCTAAGTTCAAAAATGTTCGAAAAAATTACAACGAATAGAAACAACGATAGAACAATGTATACTTAAAAAATAACACTACACACGACTACAATCTAATGTCTGCAAATTTAGAATTGTACCATTTTGATCTTCCTGACAGTGGACAAACCGCAAATCAAATTCCTCAACAACTTTTATTATGATTTGAGGAATTATTTGTTAAGGTTCTTAAGTAATTTTATTTTTTAACTCTTCTATATTCTTGGGTTTATTTAAATGGCACCTTATCTTTCAGACCAAAAAAAACTCCATATGAGTGAGGTCAGGCGATCTAGCAGGCCACTTTAATTACCTCCTTCATGCAATCCGTAGATTGTATTATTATTATCGGATGGATATGTTACATGAAATATTCTTAGAATTTTTCAAAGAATTGAAATACGTCATAATATACATGGGGTTTCAAAAAAAATATATATTTATCTATTACGCGGGCAGCCGTATGTTATGCCAAAAAACACACAACTAAAAAAAACATTTGACCTGCTTCAGCATTTTCATGTCAAATATTTCTTTATTTTGAACGAATCTTTGCGAAACTTTTGGTCATATTTGTATATCAAACATATATAAAATATGAAAACGAGGCAGAATTCTGGCCATGCAAACAAGCATTTTTAGAGATCCGCGTATGGACAATCAATAGCGAATCATTTGCTCTAGGCATCAGTTTGTGAATGTCAAATAAGTACAGAGTTTCACTACTCTACGTGAAATTCGCAAGGGTCAGGAGCTTAAGGGAAAAAAATATAACCCTCAGCAATAAAAAATTTTTTGTTATGGGAGCACGAACATATAGAATGCGATCTAGGGATAATCGATACCAGAACAATATCATAGAGTGTAATGTGGCAGACTTCAGCTAGGCACTTTCCACGATCAAGTTTTCAGAATTTGACAGAATACAATGAGGTAAACTTGCTAGATGAAAGATTTGTGGCCACATAAGTACGTATGTACCATCTAAAGATCTAGCGGGAGATTTAGGAGCAATCAATAATAAAGATAATAATCACTCTAGACAGCAAGTTTAAGAATATTAAAAATATATCGATTGTTCCATAAGAAATGCAGCGAATTTGTAAAGTCCTCGAAGCAGAAAATTTTACGCCACAGAGCCAGAGATCACCCACCAAATAATAAATATCGAATTGATCGAACTGTATGGAGAGTTTTGGAATTCTAAAAATATAGCGTTCGTCCATATAAGAAATTTAGATCTTTTTCTTATCGACCTAGGGAACTCAAGTCTTCAAGGAAGGAACAATCTATAGAAAATAGCTGGAGTCTCTTGGAATTGGTTTTCAACTTAGACGCCTTTAAATTGGCAATGCAATGGACGAAGTAAGACGATCGTTTCGGGAAATAGAATTGGACATTAAGAATATCGAGGAATCATTTAGGTTTTTAGTCCATTCTCTCTGGGAAGGATATTGATTAACTTCTAGATTACCCCGTATGGATGGAACAATACGCGGGTCAAACAATCGAATTGTACCTATGAACCTCCCAACATTGCCTAAAGTAGGAACTTCAAAAGATCAATGAATAGAAATTGCCCCTGCAACACCAGATAATATGCAGAGACTGTTCCATAGAAGCCTTCAAGCTGTGGATAAAATTTGCAATTTCGCTCTTTAGTAGTTCAAGAAAGTAGAAATTTTCACATTTCTCTACTTTATCATGTGATATATGAATGTGATGTTCCAGCCATATTATCCCTGCACTCACATTCGGTTGAAGAAGAACACCTGTCTTTAACTGTGACCAAGCCCAGGAGCAATCTTTTTACACAGGTCGGAGATCTTTCGTACGATAATGGTCCTTAACTTCCTTTCTCTCTGACATATCCACTCTAATCCACTTTAGCATTAATGTATATTCATTATACCTATGTGAATAGCCGTATGGTACAAAATTTTTGTCGTATCAGTGATTGAATAAAACATAAATATAATGCTCAAGGTGGGTGTTTTTGGTGCGTATCTAGTTTTATAACAAATGTTATTGTGTGTCAAAAGTAATTCTCTTCATTTCGCAAAATGAGATAACAATAATTCGAATATGATATATTTACAACGGTTTATTGTAGACGTAGCATCATGGAACCATAGCTGCCGTTAAGGAGCAGTTATGGAACATAGTATTACAGGCATGCGTCCGTTGAAATGACGGGCTGTTAGAATCCTAAACTATCTTTCTAGCGTGCAGCACCCTATATACAAACTACTGAGTTTGAAGAGAAATTTTAAAGACATAATTCAATTTTTTACGCCCACAAGTCTATCCTGCTTAATAATCCTAATCTTTTATCTTTTAGGAAGCTTGAAACCAAATACCCCTTTAATCCCCTTTAATTAACCGATAATGTTGGCATTAGCATCAAATAAAACCAATACTTATTATATTGTGATTAATTGTGCTTTGCAATGGTTAAGGTGAGTTATCCACGTTAAATTAAATATAGTTGGATTTATCCTGGCCAAATGAAATACCATGGAAATCTATAATTGGTTTCCAGTTATTAAGTTCACAGTCATTTGGGCGCCAATTCGAATGCTGCATAATCGTATTTATATGCATATGCTCAATTAGTAAAATTAAAAATTTTGTTACCATTGGAACTGAAAATAATCAAAATGTAGCTTACAAATAGACCAAATTTCTACTGATCTTAGCTTAATGATTAGTTTATTTACCTAGGAAAATACTTGATTTCTCCCACATACCTGACTATGCAGGAGCCCATTACCCCTGACGGTGCAAGCACTGTTCGACCATCTATCGAACAGTGTGGGTAAATAGAAAATCCCGCCATTCAATATGGTCCGCACAAAGTTCTGGAAAGAGAAATCCGTTTAAAACATAAGTCCTCTGGATACGGCCCCACAAAGACGTAAAATTCCCACTACGCTTGCGCGCATGTTAAATCTTCCTAGAATCGTTAAATATTAAGCCGATTTTCTATGCAGACCTCACATATATCACCATTTCATCTATGTTTCCTTATTTTTTACGTGGCTCGTTTCCAGACGACTCGACCCTTACCGAAGTTCGAGGCTGGACCCTAAAAACACAATAAAATACGGTTTCTTTGCAGGAAAATGAATCTCCTGCTGAGCCCGTTAACGAGCACGCTTCCCGGTCCACCTGGGGCAGCCCTTTAGAATTCGTCTTTTCATGCCTGAACTATGCCATAGGATTGGGAAACATCTGGAGATTTCCTTATTTATGCTACAGTAATGGAGGAGGTAAGGTATTAAATTAAGCGCAGAGCCATGGCGGACGCTCGCGTATGCGCTGTAATTGACTATTTAAATATTTATTTCGCGAGATGAAGTTCGAGAACGACGTGCAAAAGGAGGGCTCATTTTTACTTGAATAACTGAATATTTCGTTCGGCTTTAGATGAAATCATTATCATATTTAGAGACGGAAAATGTTCCAAATGCATTTATTCCTGTCTACGGTTTGATAGAATAAACAAGCCAAAGGTGCAAATACCGCCAAGATTGACCCTGACCATTTTAATCCATAATGCCATTATGAAATCGATGAGCTGTACAGCACTTACAAGGATCTCTGAGGTTAATTATAGAACTTGTTCAACAAACACACAAGTGCTGCATTAATACAAATGTTGTATGAATAAGATAGAAGATTATGTATCGATTTACTTGATATCTTGTTTAAGCCATCGTTAATAAGACCTCATATTTGATACGCAACCAGTATGAGCCTTCTGAAGTAGCGCATGCCGTTCATATATTCTGCTATGAAAATTATGATTTAATTTCAGGTGCTTTCCTGCTGGCTTATTTTATAATGCTGATACTAATGGGAACTCCCATTTTCCTCTTGGAACTATTAATAGGGCAATACTCAGGATTGGGGCCGGAGAAAGTGTTCAAGCACATCGCTCCTATTTTCTCGGGATTGGGGTACTGTTGCCTAATGGTCATCTTCCTAATTACAATATATTACATGGTAATCGTGGCTTGGACTAGTTTCTACTTCTTCGCCTCTTTCACCCTGGATTTGGGATATGGCCGATGTGATAACGACTTCAACAGTATCGGCGAGTATTAACCTGTCTAATGCAGCATTACAGCATGCAATCAGTTGGAAACTTTGTACTTAAGTTTTGCAAAGTTTGCCTCAATGTTGGGAATTAATTAATTAAAATTCAAATGCAAAATACGTGGAAAGCGTCTTCAGTGTGCGTGACTCTTGTGCCTGACACGGTCTCAAGACTGCCATAGTTTTAACTGGAACCGTGAGGTGGATTTAATTTGGCACAGTCCCACGTAAAATCGCGTCTCGCTGAAACTTCTTCGTATATACTCGTTTATCTTCACCCTCCGATGGTTTTCAATGTAGTTTCAATAGGTTTCAGCCGTTGCCTGAATTTGAAAGAGTTTTTCTAATTTCCGCACACGCCTATACATACAGAATTTATCGTGTATTTCCCTGGTAGATTGCTGCCTCGTTCGAAAACAAAATCACTCAAAGCATTTGTCTCGATTTGAATGTCTCACTTTAAGACACATTTTGAAAAGCGTCTGATTAATGATAGTTAGAGTTAGATGCTATATTAATCAATAAAAGCTTTTAGAGCTGTTTCTTTTTATTGTAGTAGAGTTCTAATCGTTCTCAAGATGCATACGTTTGTGTTAATTATGACAGAAAGAATTTTTTTTAAACATTTTTCTATGTAGATTTCAGTTATGACAGGGCTGAGCACTAGAGCGCATGTCCTGTTTTGGTGTCAAGTCAGCAACGTCTTGGTGCGCAGTTTTACCTTTTAAACAATAACAGTAAACTTTCTATGAAACAAACAATTTGCTGTCAGACACTTCAATTGTAACCAAAAATTCAATAATATGTTTGTTATGCTATATTTTTATTTATTATCATATAATAGTAATAAATAAAAAATAACGAGGATTTATTTAAAGTGTTTAATCTGAATGCGCCGTAACCGAATATGACACTTGCGGCTGACTTGCGTATTAAAAAAATATTATTATTCTGCTTGAGACCTGTTTTCAAGCTTATATACATATTCTATGTCCAGGTTGCTACAGCGCATCATCAGAAGCAAACTGTCATGAGAACGAAACTTGGTATAAAAGAAACTGCACTTTAACCGCTAAACTTTGCAAAGACTTAGGAATGGACAGTGCAGTAAACCGTACTTTCTGCAGAAAAGGCTCTGAAGACATCTCTATTAACACCGTGATCAACCGAACGTTAGCCTCCTCAGAATACTTCAGGTGTCGTATATTTGTTTCTTATGCTTCAAGGTGTGAAGTTAAATTTTAGGGACTACGTGTTGGGAATTGGGGATTCAACTTGGGAAAATTTTGGAACCATCAAGTGGGAAATTTTGGGTTGTTTGTTCTTTTCCTGGACAGTTTGCTATTTAGCAGTACTAAAAGGTGTTAAGACATCAGGAAAAGCTGTTTATTTTACAGTGTCCTTCCCCTACGTCATTTTGACGGCCCTAGTGATTCAAGGAGTAATATTACCAGGAGCTTCCGATGGAATATTATTATATCTGAAACCAGATTGGGAGAAACTGCTAAAAATAGATGTGTGGGCAGCCGCAGCTTCCCAAACCTTCTATTCCTTTGGAATTGGTAGGTCCGAGCAGCTAAAACTTTTAATGCATACTTGCAGACAAATATGATAGGTCAAATTCAAGGGGAGTCCTTCGCAAATTTACCTTCACCAGAGATTATAATGCAAATTGCATATCCTAATAAAAGTGTGTTTCCCCTTAGAGAGAGAAACTGTAAGTAGGTCAACAGCCTCATTATAGCAAGAGCCAAACTGAAGCACCTTATTAGGAAAATTGAATGTTAGGTATATTAGAATAACGAGCTTCCTGAGTTCTGTCATGTGTGTAATACGAACTTGTGGCTGTAAATATCTAGAGGGGATCTTATTAAGATATCATTAATCGAGTAGTACTTAAATGTAATTTCATTATTTTCCAAATATTTTTAGCTTGTGGTTCCTTAATCACTTTGGCATCCTACAACCGCTTCACGAATAACTGCCTTCGTGACGCAGTAGTGGTAAGCGCAACCAACGCCTTCACCAGCGTGTACGCAGGTTTTGCTATTTTTTCAATGTTGGGCTTCTTGGCCAATGAAATGGGACTCCCAGTAGATGAAGTTGCGGACGACGGTCCAGGGCTGGCATTTATAGCCTATCCCGAGGCCATTCTTCGCCTTCCAGGATCCACTGCCTGGTCCCTAGTATTCTTCTTTATGTTGTTCATTTTGGGACTAGGCACGCAGTTCGCGGGAGTTGAGGCCATCAGTTGCTGCATTTTGGACAAGTAAGAGCCCTAAATCTATGACATGAAAACACAAATATTTATCGATTTCCCTCCTTGGGGCTGAGAATATTAAAGTGAAAGTTACACATAATTTTCAGGAAAAACGCGATACGTTATAATTTATGTCAACAGGACACGGAAAGCTACTTAAAATTTAAGAAACAGTTTGGACACGAACGGTTCTATCTGAGCTGTTTCACATGTTAAGCTATATAATATGAGAGATACTTGACTGTCTAGATACATATGCAAATTATTAGCCCCTCTAACAGGAATACCTGCTTGATTTTCAGATGGCATCACCTCAGAAAATATAGATCTTATGTAAATTTGGCCATTTGCTTTACCTGCTTCATTTTGGCTATTCCAATGTGCTTTTCTGGCGGCATATATTTATTTACTCTAATGGAATGGAACACTGCCTCGTGGGCCATTATGCTAATAGGTAAGTCATTGTTAACCTCGGGTGTCTCGCCAGCAATCGCCCTTCGATGTTTTGGGAATAGTATCGAATTACGGAAATTTAGTGTATGCGCAAATCAATTTCGCTAATTTGCATCGTTAAACTGAAATTGAAATCCTGAATTTTATCGTATCATAAGTTGCCAAACAAATGCATTTTCAAAGGGAAAATCGCAGCAAAACCGTCGCACTCTTGCAATTTATTGCTGATATTAGTCGCACCGAGCCATACTCTCACCATGCAGCTACAATTTGATTCAAATCCATCGCTGCTTTCCCTTTATTATATTTCGAGAGCCACAAATCTAAATAAATAATGCACACTTAAGATTTACATCGAAACCAAAGGCAGTTTGTTACAAACTGGCCATAAATTCAATTCTCAAAAGACTAGAAATCCCGGTTGTTTTTGCTACTTTTTTCATACGAGTTATAGCCAACAAACTCAGCTGTAAATATCGTATTCAACAATGCTTCTTAGAAAATCGAGTCCATATAAAATAATAGCATCTCCTAGGATTTTACACAATGGATCATAAAATTGCTCTAATGAGCCTCTCCTAGGATTCCAGGCTTTACAGCACCATTTAAATGGATTTTTCTCTTCACCTCCTTTAAGCTTCGTATGTTGCATGCTAGCACGAGTGGATGTAAAAGTCACGCGTGAAACACGAGCAAACTTATGCGTCTGACATGTATAAAGTTTTGGTGTTTTATGTGAATTCCTTTACGGAATTAGTTCATAAACACTTCATCCCAACAAGCGATAAATAAAACTAAAAATTAATTTCAAAAATTAAATAAAAACGTGTTAAAATTTTAATCCCGCGTCATCTCGTCTTAGATCAAGATTTTAAGATTACCGCTACGAAGCTTGGCGTAATAACACGTAAAATCGTAAAATTCTTATTATTATTTTTTTTTTTTAATTGAAACCAAATTTGTTAAATAAATTCCTAACAAAAAAAGCTATGTCGCACAATGTTTCGTCAATTTTAGTCATTTCTTCTCAAATTAGGTACATAGGCCTATCATTAAATAAACCGATTTTTTAATGATATACAGAGCAAAGAGAAATGCACGGCAAATATGTAAAATTATGAACTCACTCTATTTGATATCTACGGCAAATCTGAGATTCTCATTGTGCCGTTGTTTAACCGCCTTGGTCGATATCTCCGAGCATGTTAAAAAAATTACGGCCCCTTTCAAGATGTTTGCGTTCCTTTAGTCCTTTCCTTATATAACGAGTATTCGTTATCCGATTTTACGAGACAAACTAAGTCTAAAAGCCCATTGAATACAAAATCAGCAGCTACGGCTTGATAAAAACTTTGTTTCGGCTTGTTTTACGAGGAAGAAACCAAATTACCAGAACTTTCGTTACATCCTCTGTTAATTAACTCTTCAATTAAGAATTTTGGATGGAGTATCATTTGCAACAGTAATAACAACGCAACAGGAAAACGGGAAAACTATTTGAAGAGCATCCGTAGCTTCTATCCTAAAGAGAAGTCGGCAATGCATAGGACACCTCATGGGAGTCCTAACAGGTCATTGTAAACTAAATAGACATATACACCTCTTGGGAATGAAGGACAGGGCACTCTGTAAACACTGCGGTGACGGAGAGCAATCCTCATACCACTCCCCAACAGTAACCCAGAGGTGGGTACATCATACTTGCAAGATTTTCGGAGCCCTCTTTCTCCTTCGGGACAAATTACGGACTCTTGAGTGGGAAAACACAGAAATTGCCCATGAAGAAAAATCTAATTGAACTAGCAGAAATTTCTATCTAGATAGTGGATACGTAGAAATTTTAACTGATGTATTTTATACCAACGCAACTACGATTCTAATCGCACATTGTGCATGCTACTCTTGCAGAAAATATGTTAATAGTTGTTAAAAAAAAACTATCCCGAACCCATCCGAATCTCAGAACTAACTTGACGTGTTTCATCTCTCAGATCGGGCCTGCCTCAGGGTTTTCGGGTTGGGCCAACCCTGTAAAGCTTTAAAATTCAATGAATGCTCGGCGCATGTGTTTACCACAAACACATGCAAGTTCAAACCATCTATCTTCATTTACCTCAAACAGCGTTTCCGCGTTTCTTGTTTACTTACTCCATTGAAAATGAATAAACTTGCAAATCTAATGCTAACTTCAAAGAGTTACGGTTCGACTTAAACGCTGCTGTATCTATTATCTCGCTATCCCAAAATTCTATCCTTCCGAATACCTTTATGCTACAGTACAAAGCATTATTTAACATTAATATGACCATAAGATTTTATTTAGAAACTCAAGCCTAATTCTTTTGCAGGATTTGGAGAAGTCATCGCAATCTCCTGGTTGTACGGATGTCTACAATTTCTCCACCACATGCACGACATGGAAATGAGCATGAGAAGATTTTTCAGGGGTTACTGGTGGTTAAGCTGGGTGGTGATAACGCCCGCGACCCTTCTCGTAAGAAGCTTTTAGTGTCAAACCATTACTCTTCATTGCCTTACAAATGAAATTCATAGGGAATATTTGTATTTCAAATGGTGTACTACAGTCCTGCCTCGTACGAAGACTACGTCTTCCCTCTGTGGGCTGATGCGATTGGCTGGATGATTGGGATCTCGACACTATTACCCTTTTTCATCCTAGGATTCCATGTAATTTTCAAGAGGAAATATGTAAGTGCATCAAAACCACTGATATAGCATGCGTTCATCCACATAGTTTTCACCCCTAGAGGGCCACTTCCATTAAAAATGGAAGCCATTAAATTACATGTGTGTTAACAGGTTTTTATGCCCTTGCCATTTGTTCGAAAATTATGGGGAGTGATTCAATTATTGTTGGGCATGAACCTTCAGGGATTTAACAATATTTGCTCATGCTTTGTAATTTTGTAAAAATGACCTTATCGCGCAAAATGAACTAATGTTGACAAAAAATGGAGAATATCAAGTAAAATCAAATTAAATATCTAAAGCTACCGAAGGTTACAGTATGACTGCACGTCTATTCGAAATTTACATTCCCGTGCAACAATATTTTTTCCACAATCAACCCTGGAAGCATCGAAAGTAATAGAGGCTTCTGTCAATATTGATTGATGAAGCAGACACGTGAAACGGAACAGGGAAAAGCTATTTTCCCAGGTAAGAATTAATTGTCTCTGCTGCCAGGAAGAGCTTCTAGGAAAGAAAGTAAAGAAAACCTTTCTGTGCTACTGCTGCTGTTGCTGCTTATTTTTATATTTTTCGTCCTTTGTTTTCTACCGGATGGGCAACGAAGCGAGGTACACGGCAATATTTCAGTATATACAGCGACCTATATAATTTCATTAGTCACCGAGGAATATTCACAAAACTGCAACCCCAAACATCCCATAAAAACTAGCAAATCACCTACATAATACCCGCCCTGTAGAATCGCCAACCACCAAATAATCCTCACTTACATGCAACGGATTACGACTAATAGAGCTAATTGAATTGTTATTCCAGATTGGTATAGACTTGTTCCGGCACACAAAACACTGGAAAGCACAATCGTCTGCAGCACTGGAAAAGATACGTCCATCCAAACTGTCAGAGAAAACTTTACCAGCATAGTATAATAAAGCATAACGAAACTTTTTGACTTTTATTAATTTACTGTTGGGGCATTATCTCGGGGCAATGTCAAATCAGTAATTATTCACGTGTGACAATTAAAGTTGTTTAAACGAGGGTCACATTTGATCAGAGATAGAGCCGAAAATAAGCCTTGGCCCAAAGCTGACAAATAATTAACGTATGAGAGTTTCACTTTATATGTGTGTCTTTTAACGGCTGTCCACGCATACTACATGTGTCATGCTTACCGCAGTTCAGGGATAATGATTTTTAAACGAAGACATAAGGGACGATATAAATTTTATGACTAGTGGTGCTCAACAACAAAATGAAACTTGCTCTTTATTTAATTTTTGGTTCTTTCTAAACATCACTTTTAGTTTATTTAAGAAGAAATTTAATAAATTTAGTTCTAATTAGAGCACGCAGTCCAAATCTATGCTCTCGTTGGCGGAATACATGACCGGCGCGCCACAATTGAGTGACCCGAGGACGGAGCACGCGTCTTGCTTCGCAAACTTATTTGTGTTGAAGCGATAATTTGTCGGTCGAATTTCTGACTTAAAACGTCAATTTCACATCCGATACGGCTATGTGGATTTATAAAAAAAAAAAGTCAGCAATGTGCGCGTAAATAACCTAATCATCTTTGAGTGCTGCTGGCAATGCAGGAAACAGCTTGATTTGAAATTTTATGGCATTGTTTTCTCTCCAAACTTTGGCTTGCTTCCGGCTTTATACAAATAGAATATTATGACATCTTGGCGCCTGGCATTGGTTTGATTTTGGCACTGAACAAAGGACGATATTACTTACGACTTAGGTGGGACACCGCTGCATCCGTTATAGAGACAAATATTTCTCTACGAAAAAAACCTAAATGATAAATTAATAAGTTTAGCGTTCAGTCAAGTATTCCGGTGAAAATTGGAAAGTTCTAATCTAGTCAACCAATTTGGAGACGTGAAAAGCTGATAATAGTATTCAATGCAGCTTATGCATACAATATTCGCATTAGCAAGGATAACACTATTTGATAATACTTTAACACTATAGAACATGGCAATGTTAGTTCAGGCTTGGACTTAATGTTTATGGAAATAAGTCGATTAGCGCGTTAGCCCGATTCATTTTCTATTATGGACGTAATCAATTCAATCACATAGACTTATCCTCAATTTATGTAATATTGTGATTGACTAGACATAGTAAATATTAGGCCTCTTCATTTTATGAATTCATCGAATACCTATCGAGTTACTTCTCCTACGCGCATCGAGTTTCTACAAATAGAACATGCATTCTCCGTTTACACATCGGTTTTTATGTTACGTAATTAATTCTTCGATAATGCTCCGCATTCGATTTAAAAGTGATCGAAATAATTCTGTAAATATGAGTAAAAACTTAACAATCGTATTTATTGTTGTCTAAAGTTGCGTTCTTTGGAGGAACAATTTCAAAATATGAGCGCTCTGCGATTGGTACTTTCTTTTACCTATAAATTGGAATCATTAACATTTATATTTAACCTGCTTAATGTCAAAACAAATAAAATATCTGGGACGGTTATAATGACTTGCTCTTCCAAATCAATCAATAATGTGTCATACTTGAAAATAATAAACTATAAGCAGCGGCTGGCCCCATAAAATAATGAGTTAGACTAGAACCACAAACTTAAAGTGGATGAAAGAGATAGAGAAAATCAATTGTTTACACTGATTTGTTTCTAGATATGTTAATTTTTCCGCTATGGGTAATAAAACATTACTGTTCCTATAAAACCAAAAAATTATTCAGTTGTCATGGTTCATATCAACAAAAAGAAAGATCGTGATGGTGACATAAGGCTGAAACGTCGGATATAAAATTTTCTGAATCTATGTTTTATAGGTGAATAATACTAATAGCGAACTTTCGAAGACGAACAACGTCAGGAAGGGAAACAAACGATTTTACAAATTTTCATTCTTTCGGATACTTCCAGAGAAGCGGTCAAACAAATTCTACCAACTCCAGTAAGTACCACAAGAAACACTCCACCCTGGTGCGGGCGCAGAGTCTCACCGCTGACCGTTACCGGTTTCGTCCTCGTTAGTTCTCATCAAAGAGCTACATCACATCAACCTCGTGTAAGGCATTAGCTAGAAGAAGATAACAGGAACAATTGCTTCTAGAGATATTATCCCTACCGACACTGAACTACAAAATTTACCTCCCTGAATGACGTTCTAGGGAAACTACTTGTAAAAAAAAGCCTTCATTAGGGAACCCATTGGTCTCAGTGCCTTTTGGTCGGTGTGATGTAAACCACCCATCTAACGAGAATTTGCAGCGATTGAAATGATGGGACAATGGGAAAGGCGATTTGAATGGAAGGGAGCTCATGACAGGCTAAAATCACCATCTCGTTAATTACAACTTTCCAAAAAGCGGTGCTTATCCATTGGAAGCGCTTCATGCACCAGTTCTTTAATCCCTTAGGGAATCCTGGCAATGCGGCTAAAGGAAAATACAGAAAATTTCCACTCCTATTATGATTATTTGTGGAACAAAATCTTGTACATGTGAAAAGTTGTGAAGAAAATCATTCTTAACGGGGAATAGCAATTTTGCCCGGGAAGATTTACTGTCCAAATTTTGTTGAAAATAATTAATCATAATTTGGCGCCCATTGAAAATCATTGATGAAGAGGTAATGAAAAAGCAATAATTTTATCGTTAAATTTAAGTATCGCGATGTTAGTGATTTCGCTGTTTAAGGGGTTTGAATAAATATTTAAAAAATAATACATTTTATCAGAAATTATTCATTTCGAATTCAAATCAAGCTATTCAAATAGACTATACTCCAAAGCTTCACGGTTACAGGAGTCGGTTTTATGAACCAGCCACAAAAACTTTCCACACAAATGACGATGACTTGAACATCAGAGTCAAAAAAACAATGAATATCAATGCCTTCACAGATTGTGAAGCAATTTGTTTCATTAAACGAGTAGCTCGATAAAAAAAAGTTTATTGAAAATTGGTTTTCTTTAGGTATAAAACAAACAGTAACGAGTTCAATTTTAATGAATATCTATTATCTGTGACGTAGAGGGATCTACAAGCCACAAGGTTACAGAAATATGACGAAAGTAGTGCCGTCATAGATGAGGGGTAAATTCCAAGGGTCAATGATGCATACTTTACTCATGTTTTAGGTTTTTATGGAACTTTTATTGAGCTCTGGTCTCGAGGGGAAGGTTTCAATATTTTAAGGTTGCATGTTTTTGGTGTCGCGGTGTCCAGTTTGTCCGAATAATTAACCTAAAACTAAGCAACTCCACACATATAGTGCTACTAAATATTCTATTCACCGCAAAATCGATTACATTCAATTCGTTCTGACGGTCTTCTATTACATAAAAGTTTTCCTCTACCCCAAGGAGGCAAAATAAGGCGGTATCATTAAAAATTTAGCCGTATGAATGTATGATGTTTTCGTCATGGCTGCAAAGGAAAAATTGACTTTTTTAAATTGTGCCTCGCGTGAATCAAACATGAGAAAAACTAGTCAATTTTTTAGTAGAACCAAGGAAATTACAACAATGGAACTAATATTACCTTAGCAGTAATATTAACTAGTAGAGTGTATAGCGCGTTCCTCCGCAAAGGTCAGTTGAAAGGCACTAGTAGCAAGTCGAATATTCTTAAAAGTTTCCATTTTTTAACACTGTGTATGTAGGGAAAACACGACGAATTTTCCGGCGAAATAAACAACGTTGTTTTACAAGTTTTCCGATTATACTACACGTTTTATATTTCCCGAAGCTGCGCCGGTTTCCAGCATGGCAACGCCGATGCGCGTCGCCTTTACTGCGATCCCTGTGCCGTACAATGCTATGGACGGAATAGGATATTGCACCGAAAAACCCCATCATTTCCATATATCCAAACACGACACGGCAATCCATATGGATGACCTACATTAAGGTCCAATATTTAGTTAAAAGGTCGGTCGCCTTTTATTCAATATGTCGCAAATTAGGTTTCTTGCCCCGTTTCTAGAAAGCGTTCACTCCATCAAATCTTACTCAAAGAAAAAACTTGACCCTGAAGAGAAGGATCCTTTTTAATGGAAGGAGGAACGGAAATTAGGCTAAAGGTGTAACTCGTTTTGCCGCAAGACTCAACTTGTTTCGTCCGATTTTCCGAAAAAAAAAAACAACGTTTAACTAGAGATTATATACGAGGATAGTCCTAGAAGTGCCCGAGCTAACACTTAACGAAAAAAGAAAATTGGAAATATTACATTATTCCCCAACATAGTTCCCTTTAAGATTGACACACTTTTCCCGATCAAATATTTCAACATAGGCGTAAACCTTGGACTCCACCTATTCGTTATTGGCAAATCTCCTTCCACCAAGCCATTTATTCAAGTTTAGAAATAGAAAATAATCTGAGGGGGCAAAATCTGTCGAATAGGGTCAGTGAGGAAAATATTATAAACCAAGTTAATTGATTTTGGCCATCGCGATGGCGAAAGTCTGGACTAGCGTGTTGTCTTGATGAAACAAGACTTTCTTTTTTATCAAATGCGATCATTTTTTCCTATATTTTTTTTTCAAAGGTTGCAATAAATTTGTATAATATCCTTTGTTTATTTTCTTTCCTTCAGGGAGGTATTCAATAAAAATTATTCCACATGCATTGCAAGAAATTGGAAATATTTGGAACCGATGTTTCCCTTCCAACCCCTTGTTTTGATTGCTCTTTCATCTCATATCTAAAATGATGAACCCATCTTTCATTCATGGTTATGAATCGACCCAAAAACTAGGCTTTACTGCTGTGAAATTTTGCAAAACCCTCCCTTGAAACATCCTCATGGTGCTGTTATTATTCATCTTGCGCGTAGCTTTCTGATATCCAATTGTTTGATCAAAACGCGATATCCAATACTTTATGAAATGCCCGTCATGTCTGCTAACTCGTGCAATTTGAACGTTGGTCTTCCAGAAGAGTTTTGTGGATTTTCACCACAAGGTTTGGAATAGTCAGATCTGGAATGTCATTGGCTCGACCACTATGGAATTCGGTTTGGCAGTTCGTGTGACCGCGCTTAAACTCTACCACCCAATATTTCACAGTTTTTAACGAAGGGCCAAAAGTAAAACCTAGCTCTGCTTGGATGTTGACTGCACTAACATCGTTGAAAATGAAAGTATTGAATTAAACATCGGTGACTAATTTTTTCCATGTTCACAAAATCTCAAAGCATTCACTGAAAACGGCTGCAAAATAAACACAAATTAAATTTGGACATAAGCTTTCTACGGTTAGATCTTTGTAACATAGGCATGTTTAAAAAAAATCACCATTTATATACCAAATCGGGAACTTTTTGGACTGCCCTCGTAATTTACCCCAATTTTTGGAGCAAAAGGTAATTTATCCTGATCATTTTTGCTCTCGAAATCTCGCAAACCCACATCATAAATCCAATACACGATCAGAATCACTAGAAAACTATGATTAAATTTCGCTTCCTGCAACATTGCTGTGGATGTACGGAATGCCGAGCCGGCCGAATTTAATTTGTACGTCGCAATACCAGAAATAACTTATTGTTTGAGGTGTGAGATTCCCATTTGGCTGATGTTCAGGTAAAACTTTTTACCCCCCCCCCCCCTTCCCACCCACCCCTCTTTTTAACAAAGAGATATTTAGTTCACAAGGAAACTTGTTCTACGTTGATTAAATTGTACAATTTATGCGCACACCCAACAAGCTTTTCTATGCATCTCTACAAAAGACCTTGATAAGCAAGTTTTAAGTTTTGCGGGCCTGGAATGAAATAACTAATCCTCTTGTAAATTGGTTTTCATAACTTTCATCGTCAGCTAAGATATAATCTAAAAGGAAGCTTTTACTGTTCTCTTGCTGAAACCCCCAAAATAATACAGTTAACTACCTCGATTAAGGAGCGCTCCACAGTTAACTGTGTTATTGCCAAGTCATTAATCATTCCTCTCATCATAGGCAGACACTTAACTTAATGAGTTCTTCGTGAAGAAATACCTATCATTTAGGATCTGTTTCCAATCGATTGTTCATGTAACAAATGGGTTGGTTCCGGAGAGATTGAAAAACTGGTCATAATTCCCCATTTTCGTCCTTTAAACAAGATCCTTTCGGGGTAGGTGATAATGAGACATTTGTCAGATGCGAAGTAAAGTGAAAATGTCGAAGATGAATATTAAATTATTATCATTTATTAGCATATTTGATCATAGATAGGATATCATATAAAGAATTTTGGAAAAAATGAGTGAGGCCCGTATCTCCGCAATCATTAGAAAAAACTGGCTGCTCAACTGGATTCTAGAGGAAAACTTTAGCATGTTGAATTTTTCTTTTATCAATATCTCTCGATCAATTTTGGCACTGACAAACTTGCGTAAAACTATTATAAATATTCGATAGAAATCAAACGCCATATTGAAATCGCCTCAATAACTCAGGCACCCCGTAGAGGAGCAGGTTCATTCCACTTTCGATACCCTCTAGCATTTTTCGTTTTAAAGGTAGATTAGGGGTAGAATCGATAAATTATAAGTATCACGATAGTTACGGAGATGTCTCTGATGTATACAGGTTTACTATTATCCATCTCGTAGGATTAATGTCTTTTATTGGACATAAATTCGGTTAATTCAGCAACGATGGATGGAATATCGTGCGATCCAAAGTAATTTATTGGCCCCTAAGAAAAGTTTTAAGATAACTGTTAATTATGCGTTAGTGTTTAAGTCCCTAAAGGGATAATCAACATGTTAGATAAATTACACAATAATGAATAACAACGTATAATGTATTAAATAGAAAGGCGAGGTGGGTAGATTTTTCCGATTAGCCATACACAATTTATTAAGTAAAACTAAAAACACATGAGGTAACCAGAGAAACCCCTCCTTTGGATTCTACGCGCGCATTTATCATCCCCTCGGGCGCAACTATTAATTCCGCGATAATGCTTTTTGTTCCACAAATAACGAAACTTTTTATTTACCCCCAAAGATTCGGTTCGTTAGTCATCACTTTGTCGATTCTTGATTAATCCAATTAATATTTTCCCTTCTTTGGAGGCTTCGCGCAACTGCCTACTGCGACTCCAATTGTCTCTGTTATTTAGTTTTCCTTCTGATGCCCGTCAATAATTTCCCCTTTTCACCCTAAATCCTGAAACTTCGCGGTCTGGTAGGTTTGGGATAATACATCGTTTGTCAATTTGCGAAATACTTGGAATACATCAGAGCATAAAATTAAAGTATTGCTAACAGGGACGTGGAGAACGGAGAGGTGGTTAGGACCCTATTAGTCACCAAAGCGAGTCCAAAAGGTTTAAAATTTGCGTGCTACATTCCGGCCTGATTAATAGGCGTAATCTAGAACTCCACCGAGTTGAATACCCTCATGTCCACTGGGTTAATCGATTTGGAGAACAAAGGAATATATTAAGTTTTATACGTTAGGTGAGCGAAGATTTACAGCTTAATAATATAGAAGAACTAACAAGTGCCGGAGGCATTAAACCTTCGAAATGGCCCATTTCGGTTAAGTTATCAATCCTAACTCCACAAAATTTATCAAAGCACCGATTAAGTTTTGAAAGTTTCAAACTTCGTGCTCAGGACTTAATGGGATCTAATCACGAATATTCCCATCCTAATTAATTACCTGAGTTAAAATATATTTTAAGACCTGCGTAAGTCCGATTCTCAATTAAATAACAAGGAATGAAGACTTTTACCGCTCGACGCCCCTGTATATGTAGTTGACCTCCTGACACCCTGGCGCCGCTTATCGAAGCGCGCATCTTAACCGTTTGACTGCTGTAGTGCCCGAATAATGCGCCGAACTGGGGGATGAAATATAGCTGCACCACCTGAACTCTCATCACAATTTTCTAACTAGAACTAGAAATGTCGAGGACTGCGATCGAAGAGATGTCAAGGTCAGGAAAGACGAATAAGGCTGGAAACTAGTTCATTGCACTCGATCCTTCGGATTATCCTTATCCTCATTCCGAGAGTCAATAGCCCATTGTGGAAAAGGAATAGTTTAATCAGTCTTAACAAAGACCGGAATCAGCAGTGACGAAGATTTGATTTAACAAGAGATGTTTAAAATTCAGAAATAAATTTAGACGACAATATTGTCAAAGAGAAAGGATAATTACTGTGAATTTAGGGCCAGCCATAGGGTTTGGAATCCTCATAAACTCGACTAGAGAAAATCGGACTTTGGTACTTACCAATGTAAAGGCGCAAATTAAAAAACTATTCCATGCGGTAACATACAAAATCTCTTAGATGCATAGGCTCGACCACAGCAAAGTGGCTCATAATATTCTTTTCCAAATTTCAACGCGCAAACTTCCGTTAAGTGTAAAACACACTTGGATTATGCGCTCTGTTCCCGTTAAAGCTTCCCAGGTAAAATGAGGCTACTCAAAAATAAAACGCATTATACACGATTAAACAGTTTTATTCTAAATTATAAAAAGATACAATTTTGTTTAGTCTTAACGAATCTACATTATTCAACTTTGATCCATAACGAAATCCGAATGCGTAGAAGAATCTTTCTGAATCGATTCATAGATAGGCTGCAAATCTGAAGAGCTTTTGATCTGGTTGACAAAGTCGTTGAGATGTGGATTCTTGTCTAGAATTAATTAATTTAGTCGATACTTTAAAATGAAAGGAAAATTTTTACCCGCGTCAGGGATGCTCAAAAGAGCAGCTACAGCTCGCATAGCAGATCGCTTGAGCTCATCCTGCTTTTCATATTCCTGTTTTACGGAGTTGGCTTTTACCTTCAAAGTTAGGGTTACGCGAAGCGGCTCAATTAACCTATCTAGTCCTAGAAATAATTAAAGCATATGTGTAGGCTTGAGTCGCTTTAGGAAATGCGTAAAACTTACTTTGCAAAACAAATCCTGGACATATCTGCGACAGCCTGGCCACCATCAAATAAGTTAACATTTTTATGTCGTAATGGTCTTTAAGACCGGATTCTACGTGATTAATAAATTCAAAAATGTCTATTTTATCTAGGCATGAATCCAACAATGTGTACATGCATTCAAACGCAGCTTTTCTAATATCTAAACCGTCATCTACGGTGTGTTTGAAAGGGCCCATTTCTACCTCACGAATAAGATCACGCTGCAAGGAAAAAACTATTAGTTATGGCAACCTGATTGTGAGTACTGTATGCTGTTGTGAGCAATTTAATCTAAATACTTTCAACAAAGAGGGAATTAAGTTGCCTCAGTTTTCCCCATAACTTTTCCATATTTGTCCTGTCCAGTAGACACCTATGATTACATGTAAAATGGAACAAGCTTCTAACCGAAGGTTCGTACACGTTTCTCCTATTTTGATTGTATGTTGATTACAAAGAATAAATATTTGTTCACATTTAGAAACTGCAGTAAATTGTTTTTATACGTCAAAGTCAATGATTAATGACCCACTATTGTTTAGGAAAAAAAAGCATGCATTGATGTTACCTGAGCACTAAATTCATTCGATGAAGAAAAAGCTATTTGCAGAATAAATTTTTCAATTAAAGTTTACCATTTAATATTCGCTTCCAAAGATTTTGCTTAATTTTTATTATAAGTTATACAAAACTCAAAGATATTTTATTTACGACTTGAACTTACCTTAATATTAGTCTCATTATACAATTGCGGTAAAATGGTATCCAAAAGATCGCGAATCAAAGATGGCTTATTATGCGCTGCTGAATTAAAAGCCACTAAAGCAACTCTTCGCACATTTAGATCTGGATCTTGGAGCGCATTCAGGAATTCTCCAATGCAATGCCTTAAAAGCGGATCAATCGATGCAGGCTAGGAAAAACATCCTTAAAAATACAATTTTATCCTAAACACCCAACCAGTTTACTTGATCAGAAATGGTGAACTTAACGGCTGTAACCACAGTTGTCCTCATCAAAGGAGAGGGCGAATTAAGAGACCTCTTCAGTTTAGGGAGAAGGTTGGTAGGGTCAATTAAGGTTAATTTACCCAAACATTCAGCCACAACGTTCCTAGTTCCCTCCTCTTGACACTCGCAATGGCAATAAAGTTGAGACCAAATATCTGGCACAAAGGGAAGCAATTGTTGTACACCTTCAGTTGTTTGTGAAAGACATGTTATAACCTGGAAGCACAAGTTAATAGAAACGTTCAAATTAGATTCTCAAACAAAAATATTACTTCTTTAACTGAATGCAGAAGAAGATACTGCCTTTTGGGTTGCTCTTGACTCTCTTTCAAAATAAAAGGCAGATACTCCTGAAGATTTCCGATGCAAATACATCCTAAAGCGTAACTAGCAGCTGATTTTACTTCTTCAGATACAGCACTGAATGAGTTTAAAATAATCTTTATATTAGGAGTTGGAGTCACGTCCCTAAAATAAAAAAGACGTTATGAATGTTTTTTTTTTAGTTTTTTTGCCACATCTAGCACTCTTAAGATTTAAGGAACTTGCATTAAAAGTTTAAAAGTAATCTAAAGATATTTCGTCTCATGTAGGGCAGTATCAAAAAGAATTATTTATAAATATATGTTTACATCTCCTTATTGCTGCACGTAAATTAAAGGAACATATCTTAAACCCTTTTCAAGATACTGCCATGTAACATTTAAAAAACTGATAAAGCAACGATGTGGCAGCATACACTGCTTAATTGAACCAAATTCAAATAATTACATTTTCCGCCCAATTTCCCCCACTACAAGAAGCGCGAATATCTGTTGGGAATCCGACTTTGGGTTATGAATTTCAGCCATAAATTGTGCAATAACTGGACCAGCTTGTGATTGAGAAACCACAGAAATAGCTGCTACACATTTCGCGAGCGAATAAAAAGCCTGTTTATGCAAAGTAGTTGACTGATTTGTCCGTAAATTGGTGATTGGCATAAGCAGCAATCTCAGTAAGTGTTCATAGGAGGCACCATTAAGTTTGCATCTGACTAGAGATTTGAAGAAATCTAACATCGATTGCAGGGCAGTACCTAGAAAATATTTAAACACAAAAGCCTAAAAGAAACAGTAGTGACAGAGATCCTTACCTTGCAAGAGGGGGCTCTTGACAAGAATCATAACTTGTGGCATAATGCCACTATTAATGTCCTGTAGCGCCTTGGCATGATATATTGCTATTGAGTTTAAAATAACTAAAGTCCATTGAGCAATATGAAGATCTGACTCATCTAGCAATGGAGGAACTTCTGCAATAATGGGTTGAAGTAACTGAACTGTCATCTTCTTATGATAGTTCTTAGTTAGGCAATCTATCAGCTGAAGGGTGCTTAACTTAAGAGCTCTTTGGTTTTTCCTTAGGAACAACGCCAAAATTGGCATCGCTTCTGGCAAAATTGGCAATTCGATGCCCAGTGGTGAGCTGGCAATTTTTTTCAATGCTTTTACTGCGGTCAGTCGCGTTATTTCATTTTTAAGCCTGTCTAAAAATAAGGGCAAGCAATAGGGCAACTCTCCCTTAAGTTGGTCGCCCAAGTTACAAATAACTTGTCCCATAGTAGATATTGCTTTTTCCTTCACTTCCTGGTCAATGTCAGATGCTTTAAGTCTTATTAATGTACAGGTATAAATGTCTCTCGTGTAGGGCGTGAAGTCGAAACCTGTGTGAACCTATAAAGGGATCAAAACCTAAACCCCTTCAACAAAACAGCTAGAAAAACCTGGGTTATGTACCTGCATTGGTCTGATAACTTTAACGAGTTCCTGCAATACGCCAAGTGCTTCCGCCGTAATTTTATAGAAAGGATCTCCCACTGCAACGATTACCGGCTGTAAAATTGTATCGATATACGGATGAAACACTGTTGGAGGATGAGTGGTAAGCACGCAATAAAGAAATGATAAGGAGTCGATTTTCATATTGCTGCTGGCGTTCTTTTCACTTAACGAGTAAAGAATTCCTGGGATTAAGTCTCCAATATGCGAGCCTAAAGCCCCAGGTAAAACAAAACACACTTCTTTGAGGAGTTGGAAGCAGTCTTGCCTAAAATTTTCTAAAATGTTCACTAGACTTTTAGGAAAATTGAATAATACCTTGTTTTCATGCTTTTCTCTCTCATCTGAAGTTGAACACCTCTGACAAGCAGTGCAATCTGGCCTTGCAACAATGACATAGGAGTTTCCTCCTCATCATCCATAATCATTGCATTTGGATCTAAATTTACATTAACAGTTGACTTTGTTTGCCTTAGTAAAGCTATATAAGCATGAAATATGTCAGATTTCACATTTTCCTCCCTCTCTACAATAAAAAATTATTAATATTGCTCCTCAAGATAAAATTCATAATCACCTTTAAATCTGGCAATCAGTGCTGGTGACAAGACCTTGTAGAACTCAGCCAATAATTCATGACGAGTAGTTATAATTGCTTCCAAACATTTAGCAGCAGACCTGCGAACTTTCCAACTCATATCATCATCGTCGCTGTATTCATCATTCTCCTCATCATCTTCGTCCTCCTCTGCTTCAAGAGTGCCCGCATTATCGTCATCGTAATTATAATTGGGATCAAACGTCATGTATTGAAGACATAACTCAGTTATCTAACAAATTCTTGACGATTATACCAAAGCGACCGAACTAGAAACTTTGTACCTTAGGTATATTTGGTGTGATTTCTTTTGGACATCTATTCACAAAGCTTTCAAAAGCTTGTAGGCAATATTCTCTCAGTTCTTCGTCATCGACGTTACATCGCTGCAGAATTATTGGAACAAATTTCTCTATGTGTTCTCCAAATTTATGGCCTGATTGACGACTAAAACTTAGTTTGTAAAAATTCTATTAACCCATAACTGAACGAAACTTACCATACTGCAGCCACACATTGAATATAAGTACGGGATTGTGAATTAGCATTATTTGATTGTAAACCATCATGCAAATGATCAATCAATTTATTATACAAGGTGTTATTGCATGAAAGGACCAGATTACTCAAAGCACTAATTGTTCGTTTTCTAACCGCCTGGCGTTGAGATTCTAACTGAGGTAGCAAGGCTGCTAATATTGACTGATGAAATGATTGTAATAACGGCCCAAAGCGCAATAGTAAATCAGCTATAATATCTAGAGCTTCAAGTTGAACTGACACGTCCTCTTGCTATGAAATTCATTATAAGAAATGCAAAGATTATGAAGTTACAAAATTTACCCGTTCAATTGCTGTAGTTAATCTACCAGTAATTCTCTTACAAATTGCTCCAGACATTCCCATGAGAGATTGAGGCAACTCTGCTATTACAGTTTTTAATCCTATGCTAGAAATATCACGCAATTGTTCTTTGTCTGACACCATATTAATACACAGAGCTTCAACTATGGTATCAA
This sequence comes from Euwallacea fornicatus, assembly GCF_040115645.1. Taxonomy (NCBI): domain Eukaryota; kingdom Metazoa; phylum Arthropoda; class Insecta; order Coleoptera; family Curculionidae; genus Euwallacea; species Euwallacea fornicatus. The sequence goes on from NC_089543.1 coordinate 4,493,694, forward strand.
CTTGATATTCTTTAACTTTGTTTATGAGAGGACCCAAACTAAAATTTATCAAATTTTTTTAGAATATCTTCTTACCAAAATATAAAATATTGATTAAACTTACCACTTAACAGCTAAATTCTGAACCTCTCCATTCTTGTCTTCAAGTAACTTCAAAAGCATTCTTACGACCTTACGTTCAGAATCATCATCAAGCTTGATGCTATCCTTTTGCAGCTCTGTCATCAAGTCATTGGTTGCCATAAATCGAAAGTCTTTATCTGATGATTGCATCTAGGAAAAAGCCATTACATTTTTCAGTTTTAAGGAATGATAATGCGAAAAATAGATTTCTTGAATGTAGGTTTTCTGAGAGGAAAACATTTGCAACAAAACTTGTTAGAAAAGGTCAGAGGAAATATAAATGGGGTAGTCTGGCTTCTGCAGTTAAGATAAAAGGGGAAAGATAGTAGAGGCCAGATTTGGGCTAGGTGTGATACTTGCCTATAACATTACTACATAAATAGAGATCTAAAAATATCTGGTATTGTTCAATTAATAAACCCAGTTGGTGGTATTTCTAGTAAAACCTAAAGCCAATTATAAACCTCAAATAAGTATGTATGTCAAAAAACACAAGACTGGGTATTTTTTAAGTATAAAATACATCCTAGGAAAGTTTGGGTATAAAGCATCCTAAGGGTCAGTATTAATGAGATTGATCTGTACTTGTTTAATCCTCAATAGATGAATGATGAAAAAAAATTCTATTTCGATAAAATAGATTAAAATAAGTACCTACATGATCAAGAAAATCCTTCAATACAAACATGTTCTAAAGGACCTAGAACATCAAATATAAAAATCAATTGTTTTGATGTTTAAGACACTTTATTTAGAATACAATTTAACTTCTTGAATTTTATCTAGCACAACACAAAATAAAGTTTTGCCAATGTCACCTTGGCATATTTACCATACATTATATCATAGATATGCCAAAGCATATAATTATATATATAACTATACATATATAAGAATAGGTCACAATAATCTCTTTAAGACCTTACAGGAAGAGCAAGAATCTCATAAAAGTATTATCATCAACTAAACTTTCAATAGGTGCTGATGCACAAGGAAAACATTTTGGAGATATCAACCTATTTTTTACTAAACTCTAATAAATAATTGTTGATTTGAAGTCAACAACTGACTGATAGGACCAAGTGAACAAAAGAACAAGATTTGAAAACGGTTGGACAAACATACAGATATAATTGCAATGACAAGAACTAGATTTTAAAAAAATCATAGTAAAGAAATGAATGTCAAAAAGGCCTTGATTAAGTGTAGGCAAATTGGGATTCTTATGAATGATCTTGATACTCAATGATAGGGATCCATACATTATAATAATGCATTTGAATACATACTACAAATATTACTCACCTTTTCCAAAAGGTTGGCAATTTGGTAGGATACACTAGCCATGATTGAAGCTATTGAATCCTAATTACAGCGACAAAAACTAAATTCTTGAGAGATATTATTTAGCAGAATTTTAGTATATAAATACAATTTAAATACAAAATGTGGGGTTAAGTGTTATGTATGTGAATTATCATATTTAGCATTCGCAGTTTTGTACCTATTATATATAAATAAACGAAAAATATACAATTAGCTTGCGAATTAGTATAAGTTACCCATTATTTAAGAAGAAAAAACTCGAATTTCAGGATAATTATACCGAAAATACAAATATTTAAAGCCTACAAAACCCACAATTAAAAATTCAATTCAATCAAACAACTCCTAGGTTCAGTGTTCACTGTCAATGATAGTGTTCAGTCAAATCAGTGATGGTAACCTTTTCAACTTAAAACTCCCTACAGAAAGATCAGATGTCCCTACAATATCCCTAATATTTAATAAAAATTTCCCTACAAATTAGATGCTCTGAGTATTCTAATATCAATTTTTGTTAAATGAACGTTCAGACATTACTTTCACATTACATTTTACATTTTTTTTAATTTGACACAAATTTGGAATATTCTTGATATTATGGTGAAGGACAAGGATAAAATTATAATGAAAACTAGCTTAAAAAGGAGTTGAAAACCAGAGTTGCTACACAACTACACTTTACACATATATCATCTAATTACTTTTAAGGTGTGAAACCAGTTCATACATAAAAATTGTAGTACTTCTCACCTAGCACCAAAATTATAGGCAAATTTATATTGTAATATTTCGAACTTCAAATAGTAAACAGAAGATGGCGTTGCGGATCAGAACTAAAAAGTTTTCATTGAAAGTACTTTAGCTGAAGTGATGAACTAAATTTTAAAGTTTATTGGTTCAGGAATTAAAACTATCATTATTGATAAAACTTCACAATGATGAAGATGAAAGTCCCTTTTTCTCCTCTGACTGTGGATGGTCAGAGACCGGGTATATGATAGTGACAGTGACACTGACAACCAGGTGAAAGCGGGTGGGTGGGAAGGGTGAAGGGAAGAGGATTGAAATGAAAGGGACCGAAAAGGGTCAGAGGGTGGAATTTGGGGGTTTTTGGGGTGGAAGAGGCAAGGAGGAAGACGAAAGGAGATTGGCTGGCAGCTGAAGCCGAAGCGCTGAAGCTGAAGTCAACGACTAAATTTTCGTCCCGAACAAACTCCACTCTTTTAAACGCTGTATATAGATTATTTTAGCTTGTAACTCAAATAATGTGTTAAACATGTCTACACTTTTGAAAAACCGTAAATTTGTTTCTGCACAGTATTACCGTCATGCCGAGACATAATCGTCTCTTTGCAGGGCTGCTGGGACAGTTCTTAGCCAGGTATATTCATCTTTATTTGCATTTCTTTAGATGGCCATGCATTGAATCAAAACAGCCTTAAACCTTCTCTAGCTGATATTCCCTAGATATGAGTCAGTAGACAACACTAGAACCCACAGAACCTCTCCCCCCCCCCCTAGATATTGCTTTCATTAGCGTAGTTTAAGCTTTTCTAATTAAAAGAAATAAATGTGAATGCTACAATAAGACTTTATCATTATTGAAGAATGATATGAAGAAACTTTCCTATCAACAACTTTCTTTAAGTGCTTTACAAGTTATATTCCACAACTATAGTAAAAAATAGGGCATTAGTATAGGCATTTGCCTCATAGGCTGTCTTTTTGAGGACACCTTTTGGCTTGTTTTATGTAATTGATTTAGCTTATGGGTGTCACAATTTGCTTTGATTGAACTCGGGTACATACATATTCAATCTAAAAGAAAGATGTTTTGATATGTTGCACATTAACTCTAAAATGTTACTCGTTAATGTCATAATTTTAAATGAAAATTTGTGAAAATAATAGCATAAGAGTGACCAAAAGTATGAAAGTTGACGGAAACGTTAATTAACCTACTACATATACATGCAGCTTTGAAAGTGGTTTGACAAATTTCAGAAAAAGCTTTTCTGAGATTTTTTTATAAGGCAAATCTTTTTGGTATAATACATTAATCTAAGTAAACATACTGATAATATGAAAAATATTCAAAAATAATGCAACTCGTTATATACAAGGGATTCTGTAGGTAGATGGCCAATTTTCAGCTGAAAATGTATTATGCATGTACATATGGCCAAAACATTTGTTTACTTATTGCAACAACCTAATGCCAAATTGGAATAATATTAACAGTACCAGTGGTTTCCAGCAGTTTTGGACCTTGTAAGAATAGAAAAAATTTTAAAAAATATAACTGGGCAAAATATAAAGCCTAAACAGCTGATTATCAATGTTCACAAAGATTGTAAACAGAGTAACTGTAAATTAACTCTGTTTTCAATACCTGGACATTGATATCTAGTGGAAAACGTGCTTACATGGGTCTTTATTTTAATCAATAAATTATATACTCAGCTAGTTTTCATACTATATCACATGTCCAAGCTATTTAAATGAAGTTTTAATTGTCCTTCCTTAGTCCTTTTTTTCATTTATTACTGGGCTTATATAATTTCTCTTTTGAGTCAGTTTTCTATTTTTCTGTATTTTTTCTCCCAATATGTACTTAAGTATGTTTTAATCGGAAATTTGCGTGTTGCACACTACTACCTGCATGTCTTATTTTTACTACAAATTTTACTATATTCTTAATCACTTAAATAAATTGAGATCCTATTTTATTCAATAAATACTATAGATTCTAGGCGATCACTAGTTGTATGGGAACTATAGAATTTTTCATTTCTAATGCGTACCTGGGTATATTACCTTGCAGAAAATGGAGGAAATAACTCCTTCACTAAATCTAAAATGGTAACGATGAACTCAGATAAGGCTGCTATCAAACGCAAGCCAGACCCTTCAACTTCAGGTTGCAGCATTCAACCGGTCATCAATGAAAATACTAATGCGTTGCAACAGCCTTATATTTCTGACGAGTCTTCAAATTTTTTGTTGTACAAAAAGGTAGGAATTTCCTCAACTCTTCAAAAATAAAGGGTCTGACAAAGATTTACAACCCGCCTCATGCCAATATTCCAGATGGAAAAAATCATTGAAAAAATGCAAGATGAGACGAGCGGGGTATCTGTGCGCACAGTAAAGTCTTTCATGACCAAAATTCCTTCCGTTTTTACCGGTGCGGATCTGATAACTTGGATGATGAAGAACCTGGATTTGGAGGATCAACAAGAAGCCATGCATTTGGCCCATTTGATAGCTGCCCACGGCTATTTCTTCCCCATCGACGACCACATGCTTACAGTCAAAAATGATGGAACTTTTTATAGATTCCAAACTCCGTATTTTTGGCCGTCTAATTGCTGGGAACCTGAGAACACTGATTACGGTATACATTGTTCAATGCTTTCCTGCCTAGGTTTGAAAGCATTGTTATTGGTTTTAGCCGTTTATCTTTGCAAGAGGACAATGCAAAATAAAACTAGGCTAGAGCTAGCTGATTATGAAGCCGAAAACCTAGCGAGGTTACAAAAAATGTTCTCAAGGAAATGGGAGTTTATTTTTATGCAAGCCGAGGCACAAAGCAAAGTTGATAAGAAACGTGACAAATTGGAGAGAAAAGTTCTTGACAGCCAGGAAAGAGCTTTTTGGGACGTCCATAGACCAATGGTAGGTATGCCCGTAAGCCTGCAGAGCGGGTGTCCGTGGAAACATACTAAAGGTGTATGCTTGGCAATTGCTTGTGCAACATTAAAATTACCCATGACTTTTTCATTGATTGAATTTATTCAAGCCTGGATGTGTAAATACGACAGAAGTCGACATCAAGAAGGCCTGCCAAATGAATAAACCCAGTAAAGGAAAAATTGGGGCACCTAAATTATCACCTTCAACTGCGAGCTTTCAGCCTAAAGTATCTGAGGAGTCTCTTAGGAAACAAATCGAATTATTAAAATGTCAGCTAGAGAGGCGAAATATAAAAGTTTCTAAAGCTGCGGATTCGTATGTATTTCGCGAGGCTATTCTATGGTCTGACCTTGTCTAATTATCTTTATAGGTTTGTTGCCTACTATGAGCAATATTTAGAGTACGACCCATTGTTTACCCCTCCTGAATATCCCAATCCTTGGATATATGATAGCACTGAGATGTGGGAACAAGAGAAAATAGCAAAAGACATATCAGTTCGACGTGTACGAAGGTGGGCTTTCAGCTTACAAGAATTGTTAGCGGACCCTGTAGGAAGAGAACATTTTGAGAAGTTCCTTGATAAAGAATTTAGCGGAGAAAACCTCAAGTGAGTTAATGCAAGACAATGTTTCGTACTGTTTGAAGCATAAATGCGTGAAATCAGATTTTGGGAGGCAGCGCAAGAACTGAAGACGTTACCGCAAAGCCAAGTCCAGAAAAAAGTTAAGGAAATTTGGGATTACTTTTTAGCCCCCGATGCCAAATGCCCTATAAACGTTGATTCTCATTCTTATGAGATAACCAAGAAGAATATGGAAGCTCCGGACCGATGGTCGTTTGACAATGCTGCGGTAAGTATCTATTTTTGCACTATACAAAAATTGTGGCGAAACATGGAATAGGGTTCAGACAATATCGCTAGCTCCATTACATATAACCGCTTGAATTTTAGAGGTAATTTTAAAATAAAAAGGTGCTTAGTTTATACTCATTTCGACGATTTTATGAGAGTTGCAGCTGCATTTTTAAAGGAACGCTTATTAACATTGATATACCCAAAAACCTTAAATCCAAGAGTGTTTTCTGCTTTTTGAAGTATCATGGTTACGTTCATTTCCCCTTAATCAAGAATCCTAAATAAATAATCTCCTTTTTCCACGAAACGGCATTTGGCTGCATTGGTGGTAAATCTATTTTTACGCAGATGGCGAAAAACTTATTTAAGATATTGAAGATGTCCTAGGAAATTATCGACACCAAAGACCTTTGTTCACTACTCACTATTTATTTCATTCGAAAAATAACGCGCAATAACCTGGTTATCGAAATCTAATACACAGATACCTTCTATGTTTATGGTTTTGTGTGTTAGCGTCCGCTCTTCAAATAAGTACCAAAGTTGATGAAAAGTGATTTGGCTCTTGATTGAGCGTGTTCAGACGACACATTTATCTTGTCGTTTTCAGGCCCATGTTTATCATCTTATGAAAAGTGATAGCTATTCCAGATACTTGAGGTCTGAAATGTATAAAGATTTCTTAAACGGGTCTAAGAAAAAGGTGAGTACAAGTAGGAAAATCATCAAAATACACATCTTTGAAACAATGTTTTTATGAGTCTCTTTTGTATTTCATGCAGACATCCGTTAAAGGAATTCGCTCAATAGTATCATTTTCTGGAAGGAAAGACAACCTAACGTAGGAAAAACGCGTATTATTGTTATGTAATCAAATTAACTAGTTAGAGACCGAGCGAAAACTAGCGACAATACAGTATTTTACTGACTTTAAATTTATGGAATCAGTTGTGTGACTCTAAAGCATGCAAAACAATTAAGGATTTTTGAGTTCCGCGTAAGCATTTCAGTCGCCAGTTTTGACCATTGGTTCTCAGCATTATAGTGGCGTAATTTGACCATTTATTGTTGGTTAATTCAGCCACTGCGCCACTAAACGCGCATTTTTGTTGCCAGGCAGTTCTGGGTTAGCACTGCCAAAAAAATAGAAACCTTGTACTTTGCACAATGTACCGCTAGCTTGGTGTGGTTAACAATTTTTGCCCGTCAACACCCACACATTTAGGACAGTTAAGTAACTTTTCAGTAGTTCGCTTTACATTCTAACTAATTGACAGTTGAAAGCAACATCTCTGTGTTGTTACTGAAGACACATGAGAAGCAATAAAACCAAATCGGCTGAAAGTTGATTTTCCCGCGCTCTTTCTGGGGAAGTGTCCGCAATCAAGGCCATTAAAGGTAATATCCGCGTCATTTCAACGTTTTTAATTAAGTTTCTCTTAATAACATTTCAAAGTACCCTTTGCATGGCTTTAATTTTGGATACTTACTTATCCCATGCATGGGTACATATTTTAAGATAGTGCTTCGTTGTAAATAGTCAGATGAATGATTTTAGTATACGTACTTAAGTCTATAGTGAAAACATCACTTGTATTTTTTTAACACGTTTTAACAGGGACTCTTTGTAGGTGATTGTTTTCTTCATGTAAATACTTCCTACGTATTAAAACATAAAATAGAGAGCAATAGCTTAAAAAAGTACCGATTAAGAGTGTAAATCACCATATCTGTTACACTAGTTTTAAAGCATTTTAATTTATTTATTTCCATCAAAAGTTGGTGTTAGTGCAGGTTAACTTAGGAATTTTCAAGCCAATGAGACATCAAACCTTAATTGAAGAGCCGCTCTTCATTACTGTTATTGGTTTGGCAATAATTATTTAGGTACAGGTTTACTTAGGAAAACTACCTGTAAACAGTTAAAAAAGGATTCATTTTTGGTTCGACCGCATCTACATATCCTCTCTCGGATGAAAGAGATTGTTCCATGGCTTTTTGTGTTAAGATTTCGAGACGTGGTGCACTAGTCAGCTTGTACCTACTATTAGACCTTTATATCGTATCATTTCCAACTAGTCTGAATAGCAATATTACTGTAATTGTTACGTTAATATTTAAAAGAGGTCCCTTTCGAATGGTTTGTGATGGGAAGTCATAGTGTTAAAAAGTTAGTCTCCTTTTTCTTTCATCCATACGAGATTATATGAACATTAGCTAGCTTTAACAACGTATACTTTAGTTACTGATAGGAGTAAATACTGTAGAAAATTGTCCATAATTCCTAGAAATGAAGTCTTATGAACGTTAACTGTGTTTTAATTCTGTAAGTATGGAAGTTATTCAAAATTTGCGAAATCCTGATCTGTATTTTATGTGTTAATGCGCTTGTCATGGCCTTGAAATTCTTACGAGGTTCCTGATTTTGGCCTTCACTGATAGATGGCATCAAATTTTATATAGGTGCCTACCAAACGAGTATTATATTTCGAAGCAAATAATACCAGTTATTGCAAATTTTAAAAGATGGCGCTAAAATACCGTAGTAATCAATAGATTTTCATTTGAATGATTATTTCCGTGACCTACAAATATTCTATAAGGATCTTGAATAATGCCTCAGCTTCCTGTTGAACTGCAATATGATTATACTAGATAACAAAAATGTATTAATCTTTTTTACATATCACACAATATCCACAATAAATAAATAAATAAATAAATAAGATAAATAAATAACTTAATATCTTTGACTATCTCTCTTCGCTGCTCTCTCCACTGTCAACTGCCCCTTCTACAGTGTCAACCACAGCATCATTAATGTCATCGAACACGTCGTTTTCCTCACTTTTATTTTCAATCTTTTTTGTTGAAGTTTCTTCCGTTACTGTAGTGCTTTCAATAATTTTGTCCTGGTTGTCCGAAGCTGTTGAAGTAGGGGCTTTACTAGTAGTACTAGGCTTTCTCCTTTTAGGTTTAGCCGTAGTCACTCGCTTAGGAGCATTTTTCTTCTTTTTTCTCTTGTTCTCTATGAAAATACCATTGGTAAAAACAAAAAGTAGTTTCCATATTTCATACTTACGAGTAGGTGTTTCAACGCTTTCTTCATCGTCGTCATCATCAGATACCAATTCTTCATCACTATCATCTTCTAAAACATCATCATCATCATCATCCTCGTCATAATCGTAATCATTGTCATCATCGTCATCGTCATCATCGTCGTCGTCATCGTCATCATCACTGTCCTCATCCTCAACCACAGGCAACGGTTGAGCAGGCTCAAGTTTTAAGCCTTCAGGTCCAAATCTGAAGCAAGATAACCTCATTGCGGCCTCAATCTCTTCAGCTGACCGCAACTCTAGGCCAAGGCAGGCGTTGAAGTTTTCCTCCTTTCGGCCAATATTGTAAACTCTCCCACAGAATTTGGATATTCTCCCGGGTAGAGGCAAACAAATCGGATCAGGGTTTCTTCCTATCAAAAATTTTATTTGTTGGAAATATTGCCGTTTGAAAGTTCTTCCTTTTACCGGACACGGTGGTGTTAGTGAGCACTCGGTCTGCAACGCTCATGGATATAGCCAACTTGTCTCCATTAAGGTATTGCAGAGTGGCACATCCAGGACCCTTTAAGGCCACCAATGGTATGTTAAAGTCCCGGCAACAGTTGCAGGTAACAGCGGAGCAGTTGCAATATTTATTGGCCGGGGATTCCTGTCTCTGTTTGTGGTTTTTAACGCGCCGATTCAATTTTAGAGCTTTGCGCGGTTTGTGGACATGGTGCTTGTCTATAAATAATAGTTATGTTTGGAAGATTATGGTAAGTATTGCTAGAGAAGTTACCTATTACAGCTGCAGAAGCAGCGAAAGCTAGAAGAATGAAGACTAGCAGTAATTCGATGATGAATGTCAGTTTCATGTTGTTTCGATTATTTTCGGGAGTGTCTGGCTATTCTAAGGAAGAACATATTATTAGTCGGTATATGTTAGTATAGTATTGTGTCAACAACCGCATTGTGCATACAGGGTGTCAGAAATTTTCGTATACAGTAAATATTTCAATAGCATAAATTGAAAATATTTTTAAATATACAGGGTGGCGTTTATTAGTTACTCTGCAATATTACCAAACTGGCTTTATCTTCCCGTATCTTAAAACGTGCGAAAATGACCCAGGGCAAATTCCTATAACTTTTGTATTTAAGCTTTTCATGAATTTTAAATAAGTTTTGAGATATGCAAATACTTCATGTAAACAAAAATCTGGGACACCATGTATAGAGGAACGGATTAATATACGCATTTCAATTAAATTTTGACCTAGACGATAGAAGCTGTAAATGTAGTGTTGCAAACAGCATATTTTAAACTTAGTAAGAGTTATACAAAGTGTCCCAAAAAATACATTCCTAATGATTAAAGATGTTTTTTGACATAATGAGACATCAATAAATATTATTGTGTATTGTATTTGTATTCTTTGAGGGATTATAAGCATCTTAATTTAATAATGATTAATGTAAATAATAATTTTTATATCTATTTTTTTGATTTCGTCAATATTTCCAGGGAAGGAACGACTAGCGTTTACGGGACGCAAAATTGCAAAAGTTTTCAATTTTTTTCTAACGCCTAATTGCCTTTCTGTTTCTTAATTAAGCCGTCAGCAAAGCATTAAATTTGTTAAATGTAACACCTGTAGCTCAGATTCAACAATGTAAATTTTTCCAACTCATGCAGACCCAGTTACATACAAACAATTTTATCGGCCTAATCGAGTGAATAATCAACAAACCGACGTCTTCATATACAAAAATGAATAACTTTCCACTTTCTTCACACACGTATGAGTACTCACTTGTTAACAATCGACGATTGGTCTTACCGTACTTTTCTCGAACCGGAACCGCATCGGTCTGATCGAAATACCTCCCGGAGCATGAGTCTTCGCGGAAGAAAGTGAACGCGAAGAAAGGTGGGGAAGTGAATGTCGGTCAGACGACACCGTACCAAATTAGTCAATGTTAGACTTTATTTACAAGAAACGGAATAAGTTTTGGTAAAAGAGGTCGGAAATGATGGAGGAATATTAATGGTGGGCGAAAAGATCCGAACCAGTCATAAGGTGCTTTTGGAGATATGGGTACCTTATTGGTATGCCTATTTGATTTACGGTTTTCAGTTTGAATTCTCATATGGAATTGGTTCGGTTTTAATGGGAGCGTCACTCGAAAAAAACGGACATTTATTTAAAGTTTCATACTTTTTACCTAAACATAGAGACTATTATACATTATGAACATAAAACAAACATGACGGTTGATTAATGATTTTATCTTTCTTCCAAGTTATTGTTGCTCCCTTTCCGCACCAATGGCCTTTGGGTTGAACTGGTTTGAGAATTCCTCTCGACACTGCAAAAAAAAAATCGCAACAACAAAACCCCCATATACTCTCCAGCAGTACCTGTTGCTCCGGGATGACGAACCCCCCCTTCGAAATATGCCAGTAATGCGCTCTCTCAAATCCTTCTTGCTCCCCTTTTCTTCATTTACGTCGGAATTTGAGTTGTTTCTGGAATTGTCCTGACATTCTCTCACAGTGAGTTGAATCAAATCACATTTTTCAAATTGAACTTACCTTAGAGCTGAGGCCCTTGTTACTGGAAAAAATGCCTGGATCTTGATCGTCGATGCTCCTGGATTTGGTGAGGCTCCACAATCTGTTCATAAATCCTCCCGTGCTTTTCTTCCTCTCTCCCGTATCGCTTTGAGTAGAGCCAGTTGAAAGCCTGCTATCCAATGTGGAATCGCTGGGTTTTCCCCCTTTAGTGTCTGTGTCCCATTCTAAAGACTGCGCACTGGTCTGGAGGCTCGGCGAGCTGTCTTTATTCTCGTTTCGCCATATTTTCTGTTCCGCCTGTAAGTTATGCTCCAGAGATAAACTCTTCCTGTACAAGCTTCCTTGCCGTTCTATTGAGCTAACTTTCTTAACAGTTGATCTACTGTATCTGGCACTGCCAACTTGCTCAGCTTCCGTGGACGTCGCTCTACGCATTCCTGACCGCCTCAGCCTTTCCCTTTCTTCTTCATCTTCGTTATGTTTCTGCATTCTTCTCAAATCTTCAGTGCCTTGCACCAACATTTGCATCACGCCCTGTATTCTCTGTTGTTTATCTTCAGGCCCCAAGGAGCTTCCGCGAACTCCAGTCACCGGGGATGATTCCCTTGACTTTGATTTTGTTCTTCTTGGTGGTGTAGGAGTATAACGAGTGTCTTCTTCTTCTGTGGAAAAGAACAACTCTGGTGCTAATTGTTTAAGAATATCAACTTGCTCGATTATCTTCTCAATCTTTCGCTCCTCTTCATTGCCTAGCTTCCTACGAGTATACTTCACGGTCTTAAACTCGTCTCGTTCTTTCTCATAGCGCTCCTTCTCTCTACGTAGTTTCTCATTTGTTGTTCTAAGTTTTGCGTGAGCATCTCTCAATTCGAGCAAGTCACACTGCAGCTCAGTGGCTTTTCTCTTGGCTTCATCTTGCTCTTCATCTGTAGATTTCTTAAGCTGATCATACTTTCTCTTGGCTTCTAACCTCTCCTTGTCCCTTTCCCTCTCAGCTTCAAATAGCGTTTGCCTCAAATCTCTGGCGAGGGTGGCAGTTTCTTGAAGTAGCCTTTGCTGCTCTTCCCTCTCTTTATGCCAAGCCAGTTCCATACGGGTTTTCAGTCCCATTATTTTAGTTCTTCCGCTATTTAATACTTTTTCTTCTTCTAATTCATTGACTTTAGAATGAAGCTCTAAAAGACGGATTTCCCAAGATGTCTTTTCTGATATCAGTTCAGTCTTTAGCCTCGAGCTTTCCAAGCGCGCCTCTGATAGTTCGTCTTCCATGCAGTTAATTTGCTGGTCCAGGTTTGCAATTTTAGATTTAGCTTCTTCTAGCTGGAATGTAAATATTTGGATTTATTTTTTTAAGAAGTTGGAATTTTACCTCATCATAATGCAATTTCTCCTTTGATCCTATTTCAATATTACTTAATTTAGGGGAATGTTTGAGTTCAGCCATCGATTTCTGAGCCATTTCCAGCATGTGCTTGTAGTTGTCTCGCTCCCGCTTAAATCTCATAACTTGATTTTGCAGAGACTGCATTTCTTGATTCACGAGGTTCAGCTGATTCTCGTATCTCATTTTGCACTCACCTATTTCTGTTTTTTTAGTTTTTTCGGCGTTGTGTAACCTATCAAATCAATATTATTATCAGAAATGTAATTTGTGGAACTGTGCATTATAGTGATTAAACATTACTATGATTAATCACTCACTTGATTCTAAGATGTTTAAGTTCCTTTTCCATTGCAGTGGAATCAGCACTAATATTTCTCTGCACTTTGTTCACCTTTTCGTAATCGTTTAATTTTCGATTTAACTCATCGTTTTCCTTCCTCATGTACTCCATTTGGTCATGAATCAAATCGTACTCTTTCTTAATTTGGTCGAGTTCAGATTGTTTTTCTTCGAATAGAGCTTTCAGTCTTTGTTTATCGATGTCATCTTCGTTGAGTCTTATATTGGCTATGTCTCTGAGTTTTTGTTCCAAGTCTAATTTTTCTTTAGTCAAGGAGTCGCTCTTTTTCTTGTGGATTTCCCTCAAGGTTTTCAGTTCTTGTTCCAGTTGGTCGTAGTCCTTTTTGACGTTCGTTAGCTGGCTGAAATGCATTTACGGGTTACCTGATAAAAGAAAATTAATATGTCATTTTACTTTTCTAGTGTCTCAATTTGCATAACCAGTTTGGCCTTCACAACAACGTGCTCCTCTTCAAGAATTTCATATTTAGCGCTCAAGTCATCATACTTTTGTCTTTCCTTCACAATAGTGTCTTCTAGTTCTACAAAAAACGTAATAGTATTGCAAGAAACAGTTAGTTTAGGCAAGCAAGCTTACTCTTAATGGATTCTTGAAAATAGTCAACTTTCAATTCCTGCTTCCTTCCTCCAATCGAGGCAATTTCCAGACTTCTTATTTTATTCTTCAAGCAGTCCAGTTCTAGATCTCGATTCTTCTGCTCTTTCTCAGAGTTTCCCTTCAAAATCTCAAACTTTTTCTTTTCATTTTGCAATTCAATTTGCAGCTCCTTTACTCTTTTCTCTAAATCGAACTTACTGTTTTCCCTCTCATTCACAACTTTCTTCAGTTTCTTTTCCAGATTCAAGTGATTCTTATTGGACAGCTCTAATTTTGACTCCAATTCTGAAACTAAAAAAGTTTTTTCAGCGGGAGAAGTTGTCTTTATTATTTCGAAAATAGCTAGCCAACCCTACCTTGAGACAAGCGATCCTCCAATTGCTTTATAGTCTTGTTCTTCTGCTCTAGAGAATCTTCATAGCTCTTAATTTTTAAATTAAAAGTTTCTAATTGTGCCGAGAGCTGAGATTTATCTTTTTCTAGCCGGTTTTGTATATCCTCTAAAGTTTTGGTTTTATTCTTTTCTTTTTCGATCTAAAAATTACAGTCTTCATCTGCACTTCTACTAGTAGTTGAACTCACCTTATTTTTCAAGTCTTTGCTATTATCTTTTAATGATTTATCACATTCCGAGTATTTATTTTCTAACTTTGATAAACGATTCTCTAAATCTGATATCTTTTTATCTTTCGATAAGTTCTAAAAAATTTCAATTTGCAGAACTTGTTTATAATAAGTGTAATAATCTACCTCATTTCTCAATTTCCTCAGATCTTCAGAATCTTTCTTCAACTTATCCATTTCGTTATCTTTTTCTTGTATTGAAACTTTGAGGGTATCAATCTGCTTATTTAATGTCACAACTTCCTTGCTTTTCGATTCGAGGCTTCCTGAAATATATAATTATCAATATTTTTTATATTTATTTGACGCAGCAGGAATTCTACTTAAGTGCTCCTTGAGTTGTGAAACCTGGGTTTCAGCCTCACTCTTCTGGCTCTGTATTCTTTTCTGATTTCTCTCTAACTCCTTCAATTGATCTGCAACCTTACTCTTATCACTCTTGGTATTTTCCAGCAAGTCAGTCAGTATCTTTATTTCCGAATTCATTTTCTCACTCTTCTGGAGAGTTTCTGTGCGTTTGCTCTTTTCGCTGTCTAAATCTTTTTTAACTGCTTCAAATTTAACCTTTAGTTCTTGCAGTTCTTTAAATGTTTTCTCCATCTCCACCGACTTCCCAACATCTGCACTTCCTACTTCAATAGTTTTGGCGCAGTTCAAAATATCATTGATTTCCTTCTCGAGATCTGTAACCATGATTTTTAATTGATCTCTTGAAGTTAGGGCTGAGATTTTTTTAGGTGTTCTAGTGGCGAACTTCATTATTTCATTCTTAAACAATAAAACGGGTAAGTTTTGTATATTTCTTATAATAATTCCCTTACCTTCACTTTTTCATTTTGAGATTGCTTAGATTTATTGCCATTCACCAGAGGCTTATCACCAGATTTTGCAAGTTTTCCATTGAGCAACAGTACCTTACTCTCCAATCCTCGATTATCCGCCTCAAGTTCTTCAACCTTCTTGCGCAGGACCGAAGCCTCTTGCTCGCTAAGCTCAAGCTGCAGCTTCAACTCTTCCAAGTTTTCGTCTTCAGAAAGACTTTTTTTATCATCCGACGCTGCACTTGATTTTCGGTCTCCAGAACTGAGCTTTCGGCCTGCAATTTTTGGTTTTTTATTTGAAGCAAACTTAAGTTACTTTCATCTGTACCTTTTGCTCTGTTGGCCATCTTTTTCAGCTGCAGCACCAGTGATTCGTTATCTTCTTCTATTCTTGAAACTTTTTTACGCAAGTTTTGACCCTAAAAATGTTACATACTGCTCGATATTACTATCTATATTGCTCTAGACTTACTTCCTCCTCTGCAAACTTCAGCTGTTCCTTCAAATCTGCCTCTCTTTCCATCGAATCCTGTAAATCTCTGAGCAATTGTGATGGATCATCCTGAGAACCTCCTCGTGTTAATGATTCTCTAGACAACTTTTTCTAAAATTAAGTCGAATTTTTTGTGAATGTATTGTTCTAAAATTAGGTGTGTTACCGTTTCACAAAGCAGAGGTTTTGCTCCTGGTGTCTTCTTCACAGAGGTTTTAACACTCTCTTCTAATTTCCTGTTGGATTCTTCTAGTTCTTTTTGTAGCCTCAGAGATACCTCGTTAGATATCTTCAAGTCTTGTTCCAGTTTTTTTATTAAATCTTGGTTTGAGATTATTTTCGGGTCAGCAGATATCTAGAATTTTAGTGATTAGTGTTTGTCTGTATGTACGCGATTATTGTTGTACCTCTGCTAATTTCTTTTTCATATCGTCCCTCTCCCCGTCAAGTTGATCAACCTTACGTTCAGCTTTTCGTAGCTTAAACGACAATATTCGACAGTTTTTAGTTGTCTGATCCAATTCTTTCTTTATTGACGTATATTCAACTGCTTGATCCTCCCTAAAATATGAAAACCTCAATCAACGCTTTCAAACAAAATTATGTAAATATTCACCGGAAATTGTCCTGCATCTCCTCAATCTGCTCCTCCATTTCTCTAATCTCCTTCTTCATGTCCTCATTTTCATCCATGAGCTCTTCACAAAGAGTTTCAGCTGCAAGTAGCTTAGATCTCAGCTCATCAGCCGTTTTCTGCGCTTCTTGCACTGTAGGCCGGAGATCCAGTTCAGCTTCCAGCTCTTTGACTTTCAACGTCAAGCTACGTTTTTCATCTTTCATATCTTCCAACTGCTGCTTCATGTCGTTGCAGCGTTGCTGAAGCTTCAAAACCTCTGAAGCTGAAGTTTTGCTCGTGGTAGTTTCCATTGCTGCCAGTCTCCTGAGCAATATGTCACTTTTCTCACGCTCCAGCCGATCGCATTTCGACTTCGTAGTTTCTAGTTCTTTCTTCAGGGCTTCCAGCTGTTCTCGCAGCTCATTGTCTGTTCCTACTAATGTCGTGTCGGTGGTGTCTGTTCCCGCGTTGCTAAGAACATCGTCTTGGTCACCACTTGAACTAGAAGATTCCACTGACTGCTCTTTTTTCAAGCTGCGTCTAATCTAAAATTAGGCGAACTCGTTCATTTCTATGCAACTGAAAATGTTTAAATGACAAACAAAATCACACAGTGGAACAACGTCTAACAAGTCCGGGAATGTGCTTCGATGTATTTTAAAATGAACCTAACTGCGCAGCGGTGAATGTTGAGATTGATCGGTGGCAGTGCATGCGCCGGGAAGGTGGGTTCCTCTCGTTCGGAATGCCAAGGAACCAAGTCCTGATTGGTCCGGCACGGCCATTGGCTATTAGTCGGTTAGTCGTCCAGTGCCCAGTGGCGTTTTAAGCCTTAAGACAATGATAGGAGAAACACTTCTAGAAGATTATTCCCTCGGATGACATTATATCGTCTTATTTTATTACCTACTTTATTAAATAAACTTTCAATACTCCAGACGAAATTTTCTAAACTACTTAACAGAACTCCTTAGCGCTTATCTATCGTCGCATCAAATACGCAAGCGCTTCGATACGCACACACCAGCCGGGGAGTATGTGCAAAAGCGGACTATATACAAAGAAATTTTAGACTTCAAAATTGAGTCCGAAATGAGACTAGCTAAAAGCTTTGTGGTTGTGGAAGCTTTTGGGGTTAAACAACACCTATTAGTTACTTGAACAGAAAGATGCACATGTGGTTCTTCACTGATTGACTTTACTTCGTTTCCATAGGGTCGTCTTATACTTTTCTCAGTGTTTTCCTTTATGGCTTGTAATTTTTTAACTCTGGCTGCTAAACTATCGTTCTTGTCGTATATTGAGGGCCTTCCTTCTTTAAGCAATGAAAAGCTATCTGAAGCTGATGGTAAGTGGTGCTAATTTTGTGCAGATTAGGAGTATTTTTGCATACCAGTCCTGTGCTCCGGCTCAATAGGTTTTGGTTTCCTTTTGGGTAACTTAATACTGACAGTTGGAACTGCATGCGTGTCATCTTCCAGGTTAGCTAAGTCTGGAGTTGAGGTCCATGACGACGGGTTCACAAATTCGGTACCGCCGTTACTTCGTGTTGGATCATTTTTACCGGCTAAATTTGAACTCGACAACCAACTTTTGCTGTTATTTCCGTAACTAAAGACATACGCACAGTACACAACATGATTTCTGCAGCACCGGATTAAACTTACGCAGAATTAGATAGACTTGGAGTCGAAGCGGTAGATATATCTCGCTTTAAATTTGATTCATCTTTCTTTTTCCCGCCATGCTCCTTGTAATCTCTAGAAAATTTAATTTTACATAGGTACGAATCATAGATATAACGAAAACCGGGTACCTGAAACATCGCTTGCACCTTGTGGGCCATCTTACTTGAGGATGAAACCCTAAGGGACATAACGGGTCTCCTCTGGCCATTGGATAGAGGCTGTGCATGATTTCTTATTTTCCTGAAAGAAAGAAACTAAAATCTTCTTTTGATAGAGTGCAGTTTGCCAAAACTTGATCGCAGTTCGCTGTGCAGTCTTTTCAACAGCTTCGGTTAAAGTTGGGGGTTTTTAAAATGGTACATCAGCTCATTTTGAGGATTTCTCTGAATCTGGAAATAACGAAAGAAACTCAAATCTGTTGTGACTTACGGGAGTATATATTATACGACGAAATAAACTTAAAGATGTATGTTGAAGAGAATCTGATTTTTGCTATACGTAACTAGCATTGCTCAGTCGAAAATCCAGGGCGCACTGGCACCGTGAGATGGTAGATAATGAAAAATATTCATCAGTTTTTGAGGTTACAGCTGATTTTACTTGCGAAGCTAATGTCTTTTTTTTATATTTGTGCCGATTCTAGAACAATAAATTTATAAACCGCTTGCGAAATAGATGCCTTGACACATTGAAGGAACTTGCGCAGTCACATTTCATGTAACTTGGCCATAGCTATATTTTGTCCGCTTAAAAGGGGAATATTTTCTTTGGTTTTAAATAAGTACCTAAAGAAAACTGTTGCTATATTTAAATGAACATATTTTTGAATACTTGGTTTAAATTTAAAATTGCAGCCCTGAAATGCCACTCACAGGAAAATTAATTGCAGAAAACACTTTTAAGACAATACACGACTCGTTGGCAAAACTCATACGCATTTTTTGTATTAGAGAAAAGTGCCTGCTTCTACTAAGAATTCTCGTCACTTCTCAAAGACTTGTAGGTGATTTATTTATTACGTAAACATCTTAAGCTCAAGTCAAAACATATGGGCTGGCTAAAAGCTTAACAGCTTCGAAGTGCTGTTGCCAATTTAGCGGTACTGTAACTAGTTATGTGGTATAATATACCGATCCTCGAATAACTTCTAAAACACCTAGCTTAATAAATTAATGCCTTTAGAGGAGTGTCTCTTAGAAAGTTGTCACGTGTAGGAGAATTTGCTAAAGTTATATACTTACTTTCGAAAAATCGACCTTCTTTATAAATAGAAAAACGCAGTTCAGCAGTACAGCATTCCGGCGATACTTCCTAAGATAAGCTTAGTTCACTCACCAAAGTAGAAAACAATAACTGCATAACCCTTAACTCGATTGCTAACCAAGGGATACACATGAAACTATATATTACGTGGAATAATAAGGGAAAAAGGGTATAAAAAATTGGGACACCCAGCCTCGGCAATATAATAATTCTGAGACGTCAGTTTTGCGTCACGTTAAATTTAGCAACTAAACCAGATTCGTAGCTTATTTAAAAATAGGAACTTTGCCAGAGGATAGGTAGTACAGCGCCTTTAGGCGGCACACTATTTTTAATGCACCTAAAACGTGTAGACCCGTTTGTAATTGGTAAAAATTCCGCACTAATTTTAATTGAAGAAAACTTTATTGTTCTATTAAGAGTCCAGAAAAAAGCTGAGCACCAACCGTTACAAAATATTTTAATGGTAAATCTTTCGGCTGCCCTGGATCTTAGATGGAGTACGCAGTTTTTTCGATGGTCCCTAGGATATTTAAACATGAATAAAATAATAAATTTGAAATTAAATTCCCAAAAATATGTGTATGCATCGGGTGTGTCAGAGGGAAATATATGATTCTCAAAGATTTAGGGTCTTAAAACTCCGTTTTCCCATTTATATTTCATTCTCAGAACACGTGAAAAATTGACCAAGCAAATACTATGCATGATGTAGCCGTTTCTGTATTTTTCTTTAATAGTGGCAATTTTGCGTTTCCACGATAACTGCAAGCAAAGTATCAGTCACAAAAAAAAAACCTATTTGATCTATAACAAGTCTATCGGCCTCTAGAAATGCAAAGAATGAAAAATATGCATTTTCTGTATAAGTTGGTGGATGCAAATCGTTGAAGGAAAATATCAAAAATAGTACATAATTACATAATATGTACATACATTTAAATTTACGTCTGATTTAAATATTACGTTCATTTTATAATTTCTAGAGCTTCTTCTAAGAATTATCAATCATTACCTACCCGTAAATTTGTTTTTATATAATAATGAAAATGGTCGCTCAATCCTAATAACCAGATTTTCCCAGTCTTCTGAAGAGTCTCTTTGTGTTTGGTCTTCTTATTGTCCGCATTATTTTGTAGTTGCGTCACACTTTTTGAGGTTTAGCAAGTGTAATTTCTTAAACGTCTTCTCTGCCTTCGCAGATCTGTGCAACATCCACGCCCTCCAGGCAGTTTTGTCAGCGGTCAGAAACTCACTAATTGAGCACCTCAAATTGAAATATAATATCGGAAAGATTGGTGCAAACAGTTTCCTATAAGTAAATTTACAATAAATATTAATCACGTTTTTCTTATTAATTAATTATGAATTAGAAAATTAACAATGAATATATTCCTCTGTATTATGAAGGTAAATTGTACCACTAAAGGGATTTACTATTGATATACTTGATGGGACAAAAAGTCATTTTATCAAAGAGTGCAAAATTGGCGAAAAATTGTTTGATATTTCTATATAATAAAAAGGCGAAATATATTAAATACATTTTTGAAAATTTTCCAGTATGCAATTTTATTATTTCAGACTAGACATTAGGAGCTAAAAAACGATATTCTCACTTCAACGGCCAGACAGCACGACAAAAAGTCGCTAGCTAATGTTAAGTGAACTTTACAATTTTTTATCTAAGTTGTGCAATAACGGTCTTTTTGTTGCGATTAAGCTGAAAAGTATCGTTTTTTTGCCCAATTTCGTCTTAAAATCGAAAAACCATCATATAAAGCCGCGTGCTTCAAGCCGAATTAAAGGATTTGCTATGGAAAGGAGATGATTAAGACAAACTTCTATTTTGACCTATTTTATATTATTTCATAATGTCGCTAACAATAGATAATTATAGGGCAAACAAGTGGTAATTAAGTAACATTGTTAGGATTTATAATTTTTTATTTACAATTAACTGCAGGAAAACGTTATCACCTTTACGCCCTCTTCATCTGAAGCCTTGAAACGCAAAAAATAATCCTCTCATATAAGACTCAGTTATTCTTTCTTATCTAAAGGCTACTGTCTCAGTCTTTGGTGCCAATTTTTGCCAATTTTGCTAATAGAACTGATTTATGGCATGAAGAAGTTTATTATGTTCCCCAGGAGAGGTACAGTACGCAGCCATCCTAAGGGATAAAACTAGAATTATCCTAGGACGGTATTTCCTGCTAAAATTTAAGAAAAATATGTTTACAACAGATTATCAGCTAAAAAAGAGAAACAATTAATTATTAATTAGAGTTAGAACGCCTACTTAGAAGTTTTGGATATTGCCGCGTCCTGATTGTTTTTGCAGACAGGATGGTGACGAAAAACGTTTAGAAAAATAACTATACATTTTTCTGGAGATTTATTAAAACAAAAAGTATAAAAACAATAAACTTAATACAGCCCTCATCGCTCATAGTCAAATGGTTTATAGAAATCGCGCTCGTAAGTAGTAGCTTTACCTCCAGCACTGGCGCTTTCCGCCTTTCCACTGTCTTTAGCTTTAGGATGTGGTGGTGGTGGGGGTGGAGGTAGTTGTGCAGCTTTAGCCAATCCC